>NC_139992.1:51488126-52088126 GCF_964263955.1 Coregonus lavaretus
GAGAGATAGAGAGAGGGAGAAGAGAGAGGGAGAAGAGAGAGGGAGAAGAGAGAGGGAGAAGAGAGAGGGAGAAGAGAGAGAGAGAGGGAGGGAGGGAGAGAGATTCAGATGGGTTAAGCACAGTTCATGACGTTCTGGAAATTCCAAGTGACATTCCTTCAGAGCGAGATGGCTTCATCAGGGCTAAGTGAAAATCACCTAGATCCACCAGGAATGTGCGTCTGTGATTTGCCAGAATCAAAGACAAACCAAACTCCGCCGCCCCTCGATATGATTGGACAGATCCGTTTTCAAACCGACCAAGTCGGGGCCTGACCAATTTTTTGGAACACACATAGCCTCAGCAATGATTGATAGTTGGTGTGGTTACGAAGGTGTTCACTTCACTATGGACCTATTTAAAGGTTGCGCCCCAAAATATATTTTGCTGTGGGAGAGATGCTGCCCTATAGGCCTTGGTCAAAAGTAGTGCACTATATAGGGAATAGGGTGCCATTTGGGAGACACCATAGTCAGTTGGGTGGAATAGGAGGCCCACTCTCCTCTGAAGACAAGATGGTGAGAGTTTCTCTGAAAAAATTGGGGTTTGAAGATGTGTCATGCCCATGGGAGTAGTCTATACAGGCTAACAGTGGAAATGCCTTGCATTGGGAAGGATGTCTCTCCTGGCCCTGTCCAACTTGCATGAATTGTCTCTTTGCCATGCTTGGATTTTTTATGGGAGTGAGTGTGAGTGTGAACGGTACCTCTCTTCATCCAATCTCCATTTACTACTGCTGAGGTTCAGGTCCCTAGGGTTCATGGTAACATTGCAGAGAGTGATGCCTATGTATAATCAACCCTCAAATACAATTACCCTGTATTAGAACTGGGTGGTCAGAGCCCCTAACTGAATCGGCTCAGAGAGTAAGGCTGAGTCTCTAATGGCACCCTATTGACCAGGGCCCATAGACTACCCATAGACTACCCATAGACAGCATTGTCAGTCACTCCTTGGTGTTGGATTCACTAATAGCAGTCGGATACTATCCAATCATGTTCGAATACACTGTAGACTCAATAGGTGGTCTTTAATGTGGATATTGATCCCGGTCCCATTGCAATCCCTGTACACTCCCTTGACTGTATTGATGAGATATACTGTACATCTACCAGCTATTAGCCACTAACTGTTATAAGAGGGAACAGTAAACCAAATCAAGACTGTTGTGTTTCGATTTCTCACCACTCTGTACAAGGAGGCAAGATCTGCGTCCCAAATGACACCCTATTCCCTATAGTGCAATACTTTTGATCAGGGTCAATAGGGCTCTGATAGAAAATAGTGCACTATATAGGGAATAGGGTGTCATTTGTGACTCAGGCTAGGATGTCGCTGCAATTGTGACCTTCAGACAATGCCACCAGTGATCATGTCAGCAGAATCCTCAGACCCGAGAGAGGGGGACATTTGTCATGTTCTCTGTTAGCCAGACAATTCTCTCTCTCTGTCTGTGTCTAGACGACTGTGACCTGCCTGTATAAGAGAGAGATACAGAGAGAGAGAGAGAGAGAGAGAGAGAGAGATGGAAAGGAGAGAGAGAGGTGGAAAGGAGAGAGAGAGAGATGGAAAGGAGAGAGAGGGGGAGGGAGGGAGAGGGAGACGGGGTGTTTAGCTGTAGTAAGGGGACAGGGGTACAGCCAGAGGCCAACAGACACATAGGTACCACACACTGACAGCTTTACCTCCTTAGCTAACCTGTGGGAGCATCCACGGGTGACTCATCCCATTGAGCAACCACGTGGTGACCCATCCCATTGAACAGCCAGGGGTGTCCCATCCCATTGAACAGCCACGTTGTGTCCCATCCCATTGAACAGCCACGTGGTGTCCCATCCCATTGAACAGCCACGTGGTGTCCCAGCCCATTGAACAGCCAGGGTGGGTGTCCCATCCCATTGAACAGCCAGGGTGGGTGACCCATCCCATTGAACAGCCAGGGGGTGTCCCATCCCACTGAACAGCCAGGGGGTGTCCCATCCCACTGAACAGCCAGGGGGTGTCCCATCCCACTGAACAGCCAGGGGGTGTCCCATCCCATTGCCACAGAAATGAGGACCCCAGACACAACCCCAGAAGCAACCCCAGACACAACCCCAGACACAACCCCAGACACAACCCCAGACACAACCCCAGACACAACCCCAGACACAACCCCAGACACAACCTCCATCTCTTTATCTCTCCCAGCCCACCTCTCAAATCTCCTGACAAACTAAGGAATCATTGCCATTATGTCATTAATCTCTGGTCTGTCACATGTGGTGCTGGGAAGACTAGTGGTACCAATGGAAAACTACCATGAAATCAGAGAAAAACAGCAACAACTAAATCAAGTCTGGCTCAGGCTGATATCCAACGGCACATAAGCAAACCTGTATACATTATTTGCTATTGTTGCATTGAAAATATTATTGCTGTGGTGTGTAGTGTGCAGGTGTGTGAGTGCATATATCCATGTCCACCTCAGTGTCATGTTTGGGCTCATCCTCATATGAACAACTGGGTGTTAATGAGTGTGTTTAAGTGTGTGTGTGTGTGTGTGCATGTGTTCGTGAGTGTGTGTTTTAAAGCCCATCCTTCTCTGCTACACATATCAGTGATAAAAGTCCACTGCTTCGACTTCCACAGCACAGTGAATACCTTTGGCCTGTATAAAGTCACAGACAGGTCTGCTTCAGTCCCTCAAGCCCTGAGACTCTGTTTCTCCTTGGTAGCTGGCTGGCTCCCCCCGGAGGTATTAAAGGGCCACTGCAGGTTGCCGGCAGTACCTGCGCAGCCATAGACACTGCATTGAGCTCCGACTGTAAATCAGTCCATCTGCTCGCCGCAAGGCACTCTCACACTGGCGTGAAAGCTGATTGTTTATCTGTACAGGAGCCTGACGCTGAGGGAGATGGCTTCATAACAGGTACATTGACAGCTCTGTAGCTAACGTCACTGGAGAATAGATAGTTGTAACTGCTTCGGGGAGCTTGGATGGAGGGAGGAGGGGGTGTGGGCTTGTGTGTGCGAGGTGTGTGTGTGTGTTTGTGTGTGTGTGTGTGTGTCCTGATGTCATTATTCTCTATGAACGCTGAGAGTGGCACGGCTGAGGTTAGGGCTTCTGTTAGGATGATAGGTCCTGTCGTTGCCAGACAGCATTTGTTCTGTCGTTGCCTGACAGCGTTTGTTAGCTGGATGGAATTGCACCCTGAGTCAGAGCTGTTAGCAAGAAAATAAAATAATGAGTCAGGGAAACTGAGACAAAAATGCACGACATGTTGAACCGTGAGTCTCTATTTAAGGGGCTTAAAGAGACCGAATGAATAGCAACAACAGTGAAGAGAAAGAGAAGAGGAGAGTGAATGAGAAGCTGTTAATGTTTACCGTCAGTGAAACAGACAAGGGTAGGTTCAGGCTGGCTGCCTAGTTGAGTTTCACATGAAATAAATAAGTTGGCTAGGCAGTTTCTTTGTCAATCTGTTGTTGTGGTTTGGGTGTAGGTCCAGATCACATACTGGCTGGTTTGGCTAACTTTGTGTGGGTCTCTTTTAGTGCTGTAATGAATGCATTGGGGGGGGGGGGGGGGGGGGCAGATTCACCTTGAAGCAGTGTCCTTCCTTTTTCCCTCCATTACATTATCTGATTTAGAGACTGCTTTGTAATCATTTTCTATTTTCTGTCACACCCATTTACTTCATATAGGATGTGTCCCAAATGGCACCATATTCCCTATTTAGTGCACTACTTTTGAGCAGGCCCATATGGTCTGGTCAAAAGTAGTGCACTATATGGAATAGGGTGACATTTTAGGGCGTAGACATAGTGGAATGTAGTTTAACTCCATGGAGCCCCTCTAGCTTTTCAGATTGTGAATTATTCCAAAATGGATGAATGTGATTGTAATTTATACAATCATCGTTAGAGAATAAGCACAATTTAATTCTAGTGTTGAGCATGTTGTTTGTTTGGCTGGACAGAAAACCCTAACAAACGACTCCAAATGTTTCCTCCAATTGACAAATGCGGTTGCAGTCAGTTTCTCTCTCTCCAAAACAATCGCTTGTGGTGAATTTAATTGAATCCGTCCCCCTCCGCCTTAATGAGGCACGCCTCCCCTCGTCTCTCCCCTTGTGTCAAAACGCTGATCGAACACTCCCCTTTTACCAGAGACATCCCTGGCAGAGGAAACTCTCTGTCTCTCTCTCTCCCTCTCTCCCTGTGATTGTGTCAATGCGGCACTCTCCTGATTCACTCTTATTTTGGGGGAGGGAGGTGCTGCAGAGGTGCAGAGGATCAAGAGCACCTTCCTCCTCTGCAGGCTCCTCTCTTTGAGGAAGTTTCTGTCACTTACTGTACCCCCCTGGCATTCCAAACCCAGGCCCCTTGCCGTCCCAGTGCATACTTGGTGTTATCTGTCACAGCCGTTAGTAGAGACGTCATGAACCCAGTCCGTTCTCCATATCCCTCGGCCGTCATAGTATTTCCCGCGGCTTCTGTGACTAGAAGTGTCAGAATGTGAGGCGTGCTCTCTTCTCCACACTGTGCTTGTTCCCTCTCCTCAGGCAGTAGTAGTGGTGAGGCCTAGTGGGGCCTGGTTTAAGAGTGTGTGTACTGTACTCCGACACGTGGTGTGTGTGTCTGTCTGACGAAGGCGCTTCACGCCTCTCCCTGGTTCTCTTTAATGCCTCCCTCATCAGAGAGAAGCCGGCGAACAAAACCACAACAGATAAAACCTTTGAAAGGAGGCGTCTTTGAAGGATACGTGCCCCGTTCCCTGAAAGAGAGAGAAACACTGTTAATTGGGAGCAGTGTGTGAGGTGGGGGTGTGTTTGTGTGTGTGGGGGGGGGGGGTATCATTTCCTAATAAGGAGCTTGGTTTTTATGAGGGAGTTGCTGGGAAAAGGGCACCATAGGCTGGTAGATGTAAAGTGCCTATAATCTGCATATACGTACGTCTTTTAACCTCTCTATCAAGTGGTCCTTTTAAAACAGCTCCTTTAGTGATATTGAAGTGGTTCTGACAGTTTCAGTCAATGGCATTCTTAGTAGACCACCGGTGGTCTGAAAGTCGCAGACAAAACCCCTCCACAGAGGCCCTTGCATTTCTGAGCAGATTTTGACATTGAAAATTCCTCATGCTGGTTGAGTCCTCACACAAACACATGTAGGATATGAAAAACCAGCCCTCTTGCTTTTTTGAATTAATCTAAGGATAACAAGAAGAGTGCGATGCTCTGGTATGGTGGTGGGCATCTTTGAGCGGCTCCACAACGGACCCCTGAGGTACGCCTTTTTCAAAGTACCCCCCAGAGAACCCAGTGGAAATAAACTCTGTCAGAGAAGAGAAGAGCCCCTTCTGTGCCTGTCTCTGAGTATTTCCATGAATCACGCACAGCCTCGCTGCTCTGAAAACGCTGCAGTCACTGTTGTTCATCCTGCCCTCTCTGTGGTTCCCTCTCTGTGGTTCCCTCTCTGTGGTTCCCTCCTCCTGCAGGTAGATAGACAGTATGAGAAGATGATCCTCTCAAAATGAGTGTTCAGCGAGATAGTGGACTGCCTGAAGAGAGTTGGAGGAATGTAAGGATAAACCACAGATGTGATTCCCCCTAACAGAACTCGTCAAAATCTCTGCAGCTGTTAGTTTCAATCACCAGTACAGTACATAGCTAACAAATCAACCTATTGGTTTGAGGACTGTGATGATACCAGTATCGCAATATTTTTTCCATGGCAAAAATGAAAACACGAAGCAGACGAGACTCTTTGGTCCTTTAAAAACCTGCTTCATGTAAAATATTGTGTGCTATAGCTTGGAAATAGATACGTGATTCTGGATGACAACATAATGATGTTTGTTTCCAACATTAGGACTGTTTTCCTAAAGAAGTTAAATCCGCTTGGTGTTTTGTTTCCTTGCCATGATACCACTATACTGGCATCGTCCTGGCCCTAATCGGTTTATGGAGTCTATTGAAAGACCGAAAGTAACAGCAGTTAAACGTCATGCTGGTGATGCATTAGTAGCTGGTCGGATATCTTCTTTAAAAGGGTGATCTGATCTCCTTCCCAGCCCTGCAGAGTGAGCTCATAAACCCAGCCAGTCATTCTGATGTTGTAAGCGTCTGTCTTTGATTCAATATTTGTGTTTGTGTTGGAGAGATGTATTGGGAATCCACTGTTTGGTTAATACTCACTGGTGTGCTGTTTTTGCTACTTATGTCGAGATAGAACTGGGCCGTCTGATTCTGGGAGATAGGAGGTCTAAGGAAGCCTGTGTTTGTTATTTTGTGTGGTCGAGGTTAGCAGTGACCATGGTACTAAAACAAACGTGACACATACCTCAAATAGGAAATGCCAAGCACTATGATTCCCGTCTTTAAATTAGTCAGATCATCTTGTAGCTTTCTCTTTTTCTGTCTCTCTCTTTGTCAGTCTCTCTGTCTCTCTCTTTGTCAGTCTCTCTCTCTCTCTCTATCTCTCTCTCTCTCTCTCTCTCTCTCTCTCTCTCTCTCTCTCTCTCTCTCTCTCTCTCTTGTCAGTCTTTCTCTCTCCTTTCTCTTTGTCTATGGTTATAGATCCCACCCTTACCCCATATTGTCCTCTGTGTTGTAGATTTATACAGACTGGGCCAACCACTACCTGACCAAGTCTGGCTGCCCTCGACTCATCAAGGACCTGACCATAGACATTGCTGACGGAGTTCTGCTGGCAGAAATCATCCAGATCATAGGTGAGAGAACACACACACACACACACACACAGGCACTGACGCAAACACACACGCACACACAGACACAAACATGGACACAGATGCAAACAAACACACACACGCACACACACACACAGACACACACACTCACTCCTGACTTAACCTCACTTGTTAGGCTGAGGAAAACTATACATATACCCAGCTATAAAACATAACGGCCTCAGGCATTTAGACGAAACACAAACACTTTATCTTCATTTCCAACTGAAGTCTGTGTCAGGAGAGAAGCTACAGCCCTGACCACCCACTACACACGGACTGTAAACTAGTCCTGCTCTACTGAACCATGTGTCTTCCATGTGTGCCTTTTAGCAAGCCTAGAGTGGCTGGTGTTGATGCTCTGCCTCTCTCTCTTTCCCACCTCCCGGGCTCTCTTGAAACTTTACCCTGCTCTCCCGAACAGACAATGGCTCGAGATCCAGCGTCAGTAACAGTCAGGCAGCAGCTGATGAATTAGCAGAGAGTTTTATTTTCCCAAACTTTCACTGCTCCGTGGTCAGGCAGGGGGCATTCCTACACACACACACACACACAAACACACACACAGAATCGCACATATACACACACACGCACACACACACACACACAGAGAGATCCATGCTCCTGCTGATGCTGGGCTCCTCCACCAGACTAGACTAGAAGTCCCCTAACACAGATGGGTCGCTGGTTCTTCACTGTGTGTTTAGGCACTTCTTATTTTGAGAAGGTTTCACACTTACGTTTTTTTTTTTATTCTTCTTCCAGCAAATGAAAAAGTGGAGGACATCAATGGCAGCCCCAGGAGTCAATCACAAATGGTGAGTCTGCTATTTCACATTTATTTTTGTAGAAATGATAGCATTATTTCTGGTTTATTTTGGTGTATGGTATTGAAATGTTGGCCTGGTTAAGAATTGCAGTCTGTACATTTTAGAACACGCTTTGTAGGTCTTTCAGCGTACTGTCATAAACATATTTGATCGGATTGCAGGAAACATAACATAACAGTACTATTCAGAGACCACAGAAGGCTGACTGCTATGGTCCTAATTGCAAAGAATCTCTTAACCAAGAGTATACTCTTTCAATGATGTGACTCTAAACGCATAATGTCTAAATGCACACAGCCCACAGCTTGACGATTACCTCTCAATCTAACTGTAATTCAGTGGGTTCTCTCACATTGTCCGTCTGTTTTGGCATCTTTTCCACTAGTGTAATTAAAAGTGACTTAGCTAGCTGTATTGCCGTGTAGTCTGAGTGTAGTTGTAATGGATTCTGAGGGGGGCTTACAAACCAGGCTTCTGTCTTACAGTAAACCCAGCAGGGTTGGTGTTTGGCCAAAGCCCTGTGTTTGTGGCTAGAGCTGGGTCTGGTCCACTGTGACACACTGGTCACTATGGGCTCTCCCCTACAACACCACAGGCATGCAGGTCCAGACGCCAGCCACCCCTGTCCCTAAAGGATTTGTGCTGGAGGAGGTGTGTGTGTGTGTGTATGCCTGTGTTTGTGTGTATGCCTGTGTTTGTGTGTATGCCTGTGTGTGTGTGCGTGACTGTGTGTGTGTGTGTTCACTCTTTGTCTCAGTCACTCAAAGCCCATTGATCCAGCATGAGCCTCATTGGCCGCGCCAGCCCCTGTGGTGGGGAGGGGCACTTGACTTTGAGGAAACACGTCTGCTTGTGGCTCGGGGTGTATGGGGGACATGAGCAGAGAGGACATCTGACACACTTGTGGAGCTGTGCTGCAGTGAGCAACTCTGGAGAGAGGAAAACATTGGTCCTCAGAACTGGATGGATTTAAGGCAAGCCACTGAGGGTCAAAGGGCAATTCAGGAACACCTGAGGTAACAGAGGATAATTGGAGATGATGTGGCAGACAGGTTTTCAGAGTGTGTTTTATCGCTGTGGCAATTGATGCTATGTGCCTCTCTGGTTTTGTCTGTGTGATCGAGCTAATATGAGTAACTAAACCAGGGTTCTCCAACCCTGTTCCTGGAGAGATACCCTCCTGTAGGTTTTCACTCCAACCCTGTTCCTGGAGAGATACCCTCCTGTAGGTTTTAACTCCAACCCTGTTCCTGGAGAGCTATCTTCCTGTAGGTTTTAACTCCAAGCCCAGTTGGAACTAAACTGATTCATCTTATCAACCAGCTAATGATTAGAATCATGTGCGCTAGATTAGGGTTGGAGCGAAAACCTTCAGTGCGGTAGCTCTCCAGGAACAGGGTTGGAGAGCCCTGCATTCAACTGTTGATGGGAATAGGCAAACGTCCAATTCCGTAACACGTTACATTAGTATTGCTATCATTGTGTAAAATCTCTGTAAGTACAATTTAATAATATTGTAGTTACTCATTGTTTCATAGTACTTACAGCAGCAACCCTTACCCTAAACTACAGTGTGAAGTACAGTGTAAAAATGAGTAATTACAATACTAACTGTAATAATTACACTGTAATAAGGGCTCTGTAATGTAAAGTGAGACCTCAATCGTGTCGGTCCATATATACAGTGCCCTCCACTAATATTGGCACCCTTGGTAACTATGAGCAAAACGGGATGTGAAACAATTTCTTTGCTGTTTATCCTCTTGGTCTTTCATTCAAAATATTCACAAAAATCGAACCTTTAGTTAAAGTAAAAATGATTGAAAAAAATAAATGTGAAATAAATGCAATAAATATTTTTCTCCGAAACATGTGTGCCACAATTATTGGCACCCCTAGAAATGCATGAGTAAAATCTAACTGAAGTATATTCCCATTCATATTTTACATTTTTAAGTTCACCTGAGTGATTAGGAACAATTAAGTGGTAAGCCATGACTTCCTGTTTCACAGGGTATAAATATGAGGTGACACACAGGCCATGTTCCCATAGTCATCCATCACTATGGGAAAGACCCGAGAATACAGTAATGATGTGCGACAAAAGGCTATTGAGCTGCACAAATCTGGAAATGGCTACAAAAAAATAGCTCAACGGTTGAAAATGCCCATTTCCACTATCAGGGCATTAATTAAGAAGTTTAAAGCAACTGGAGATGTTAACAATTGGCCTGGAAGAGGATGTGTGTCTATATTGACCCCACGCACAGTGAGGAGGATGGGTCGAGTGGCCAGAAAATCTCCAAGGATCACAGCTGGAGAATTGCAGACGTTAGTTGGGTCTTGGGGTCAGAAAGTCTCCAAAACTACGATCAGACGCCACCTACATAACCACAAGTTGTTTGGGAGGGTTGCCATAAAAAAGCCTTTGCTGTCATCAAATAACAACCTTAAGCGCCTACAGTTTGCCAAACGTTACTGGAACTTTCAATGGGACCGGGTTCTATGGTCAGAAGAGACCAAAATATAGCTTTTTGGAAACAAACACCAGAGGTGGGTTTGACGTAGACAGAACGATAGCTATGCATTAAAGTACCTCATCCCCAATGTGAAGTATGGTGGTGGATCTTTGATGTTGTGGGGCTGTTTTTCTTCCAAAGGCCCTGGACAAATTGTTAGGATACATGGTATCATGGACTCCATCAAGTACCAGCAGATATTACATCAAAACCTGACTGCCTCTGCTAGGAAGCTTAAAGTTGGATCTTCCAGCAGGACAATGATCCAAAGCACACCTCAAAATCAACACAAAAATGGTTCACTGACCACAGAATCAAGGTTTTGCCATGACCATCTCAGTTCCCTGACCTAAACCCCATAGAAAACATGTGGGATGAGCTGAAGAGGAGAGTCCACAAGCATGGACCTCGGAATCTGAAGAATCTGGAGAGATTCTGTATGGAGGAATGGTCTCAGATCCCTTGCCATGTGTTCTCTAACCTCATTACACGTTATAGGAGAAGACTCAGAGCTGTTATGTTGGCAAAGGGAGGTTGCACAAAGTATTGAATGAAGGGGTGCCAATAATTGTGGCACACATATATTTGAGAAAAATATTTGTTTTATGATAAGAATAAACATTTTCTTTCAATTTTACTTTATTTAAAGGTTAGATTTTTGTGAATATTTTAAATGAAAGACCAAGAGGATAAACAATAAAGAAAAAAATGTCACAGCCCGTTTTGCTCATATTTACCAAGGTTGCCAATATTAGTGGAGGGCACTGTATCACCGCTACTGAGCGGAGAAATGACTCATTCCTTAAGTCTTGTTCATTGAGCTTTTTGGAGCTTGTAGCTGTGTAGCTGAACAACACTGAAGAAACTATTTTCAGCAGGCGGGTAGCATCTCTCATTGCCTGAGGAAGTAGGAGGAACAGGCTTCTCTCAAACACGGCTCCAGCTATACTTCACAGACTAAATTGCATAATAGACTCTCTCCCATTGATCTGACTCCGCTCAGGTCGGCTAATTAATCTGTCTGTGAGAGAACGTGGCTAAGCGCTCGTTTAAGGCCAGCCAGCCGGTAGAGAACACTAATTGACCCCAACACGATTGTTCTCCGTTAGTGAAAGAGCAAGAGGTAGGGCATCTCGGCCAACTGGGGGCACCAGGGGTGAGAAAAAGCGGGAGGAAAGCGTGAATACTTTACATGTGAGAGATGGTAGCGATTCCAAAGGGCCTGGCATTCTCAGTGGTCGAGTCTGGAATTCTGAGCGAGCCTTTCTCCAAACATGCCGCTTGGTGTGTTTGGGGTTGGGTTTGCTGGGAACTGGGACTGAGAGTCTCTGTAAACCACATCCAGACCCACAGGACAATTTGGTCCCAGTGGGGAGAGTGCACGACCACTCTTCAGAGGCAGTGTAGTGTCGAGTAATGTTGCTAATCATTGCTGCTAAACAAAGGAGTCCGCTCATACTGAACTTTGATCATAAGTTTTATTCATATCACAAGATTTCAGCATAAGTGTACAGGTGTCCAGATCACCCGGAGAGCAGTGGTTCCCAAATTGTAATGGCCGCTCTGGTCTTCTTCGTTTAAACCCAGTATATATAATCTTCCCCAAAATATGGGTGGCTCCCTCTACTGTCCAATCCCCTGTCTTGTATGGGGCGTCACCCTAAAAACCATTCCCTTTGACACTAAATAAACATCCTCTCAGGTTCCACTTAAAAACATTAACAAAGTCATAATTTTAATACACTACAGCAGGCTGAGCCAAACAAGAGAAGAATCTCAATTGTGTTTCCTTGACTCCTCACATCCTCTCTCATTTACATTTAGTCATTTAGCAGCTGCTCAGAGAAACTTACAGTTAGTGCATTCATCTTAAGATAGTTAGGTGGGAAAACCACATATCTCAGTCACAGTAAGTACATTTTTTTTCTGTGTTTTTTTTTTGTCTCCTCAAAACCCATTGGATGAGATGGTCAGAGGGGAGGTTCCTCTCCCCATCTCATTAAATGGGTTTTGAGAAGGAGGTGAGGAGAGAGGATGCCAGGAATCAAGAAAATGCAATTGAGATCCTCCCAAGGACAAGACAGTGTAAAGGGATTACAGTCTGACTATGTCTCTTTACACTGGGTTAGCCATGTGGGGAAGAACTCACACACTGTTTATTAAGACGTCACGTCAGAGCTCTGTGTCTTTTAAGATGCCTCTTTCATCTCACAGCATATTTTGCGCTTCTCTTCCACTGTTAAATCTAACGCTTTCTGACAGCGACACTTCTCTAATTGTGTATGGAATAGCCAGGGGAATTAGATATGCACAAACAGTGCCCTTGAACAGAGCAGTTTTTTCTTCTTCTTCTTTAGTCGTTGTAGAAGAAACGACGCTCAAACAGAGAATGGCAGCCTGGATCGTAAAAGGCTCTGTTCAGCAGAAAGATTAAGCCTAATCATTCTCATTAAGGGCGTCGTTAATCAACCGCAGCACACATCAGAGTAACGCAGACATGACGTGATGCTCGGTTCACTGTCCTTCTGAAGTCGCTGGAGTCTAAGAAGCCCCAGTGTCCCTGTAGTTGGCACTGTACTGATGTGTATATAGTTGAATAGATGAATCATAGAATCGCTCATGAATTGAACTTTTTCTATTATGATAGAATTTGTCTGTAATTGTTTCCATATGTCCTTTGTCTATGCTTGATGATGTATTTTAATGTATGCACAGAGCCGCAAACAAACTTGCCTCATGGGGATAATAAAGTGATTATCTTTATTTTACAGAGACTCCGAGACTTGAGGCAGCGATGCCTGCTTTGCCCTAGCAGCACTTTAACCAATACAACCCTAGTATTTTCCTTCAGAGAGAGCCTCAGGCTGCAGTAGTCAGTTGAAGTGAGGTTGGTTGGTTCCTTCTCCCGTCACAAAGTGACACAGAGGGCATAATAGAGTTAAGTGTTGGTTAAGGACTCGTGAAGCAGCCCGCGTCATCTGGGGCCAATCTGTTGGCAGTGCGCAGGCGGATAGATGAGGGACACGCAGCACGCGCCCATCCCATTAACCTTGTTCGCCCGACACTGCCAGCATTAATACAGTATCAGCACTCTTAGATGGATCATGTATACCTGGTGTGAAGTGTTGGCCTGGGTTCCTGTGTGGCTAAACTGTTCATCATCTGCACTGTTTTATTCCACCGGTTGCTTATTGGATTTGCCAGCTCCAGCTGTCAAGCCTGTCCTTGTGAGATGAGGATCAGTTGGTCTGGTAATGCTGCGACATATGAAGGTTCATGACGAGAGGCTGGGGAGTGTCCCTGGGTTTCACTATGATGACATATATCCCTCAAATTCAAATCTGGACATCAAAGCCAGTTCCACTACTTGTTTTTAATCTTCCCCTCTTACCAGGGACTGATTTAGACCTGGGATACCAGCTGGGTGCAATTAATTATCAGGTAGAACAGAAAACCAGAAGTTCCCCGGACCTCGTAGGGTAAGAGTTGAATTCCCCTGGAATAGATAATTGACCTGAAGTTGCCTTGAGCAGCTGGATAGTTGGAACAGTGTTTTCACCGTTTCTAAACGGAGTTGGATAGGATCATCCTCTAGTCACAACTCTGGCCCTCGTATTCTACAGTCCTGCTGCTTTTCCATTCTCTCTCCCACTTACTTGATCAATGAATGTTACCCATTGGCAGCGCACGCACCTCTCCCAGGTAGAAATAAGTGCCTAGTTAAAATAATGCAAATCAGCCGTTCTGTGGAGGATTGAAGCTGTGCATCTCTGCTCGAGTTTCTATCTCATTGCTCATTGCCATGGATTTACTCCAAACCCTCATCCAATTTCCATTCTTCCTCCATGAAGGCCAGGCCATGGGAGGACAATTTTTTTGGGGTGGGGGCAACCCTTTCATGTGTCTACACAGTAGGCTATTTTAGAACTGACGAGGGAACACCTACAGGCTTGTTATGTCCCTAGTTGTACCCCACATGGACCCTTTTAATCTCTCATTATAAAAAAGAGGCCTCGACGGCTGCCCTGTTAAAAGGAAAAAAAGCTGACTTGTTAAAAAGGTTCTGTCAGGGGATTGGTAACCTTTGATCTATCTCTGTTCTCTCCCTCACAAAACTGAAGTTCCTGACCGCCTCCATCTGTCTGTCGCTCTCTCTCTCTCTCTCTCTCTCTCTCTCTCTCTCTCTCTCTCTCTCTCTCTCTCTCTCTCTCTCTACCTCTCTCTCTCTCCATCTCTCCCTCTTTGCCTCCATCTCTCTTTTCCTCGTGTTCTCCATAAATATGGTACACTTCCCAAAATACTTTTTTATGGACAGTCCATTTATGCACCAAGAGATTTCAGCTCGAAAAAGACCCTTCACTTTTCCTTGCGGCTTTTAATTTGTTCCATTCTGCCTTAACTGGCTCGACACAGCCACCCTCTCAATCACCTTCAATGCGATAGGGGTAGTGTCACGGTTTCAATCAATTGTGAGGATCGTCACAATGTCCTTTCCTCTAAAGCCTACAATCTCAGCCCTGGAGCAGAGACATGGGATTCATCCTAAATGCCACCCTGGTCAAAAGTAGTGCACTATACTATATATGGAATAGGGTGCCATTTGGGATGCACCCACAGTTTCTAGTTTTACTCGGTAGGTATTGGGGGTTGTGTGAGGTCGTTGGTGGCAGGAAACGGTGCTAGCTGCGAAGGCATTTCTCACCTTGCTACTTGACTGGCCAGCAGGTTATGTAGATGGCAATTTTCAGATGCCAACGCTTGACCCTGCTGGTCCCCTCTGTGAAGAGCCTCAGCTCTGTAGCTCAGCTGGTAGAGCACGGTGCTTGTAACGCCAAGGTAGTGGGTTCGATCCCCGGGACCACCCATACACAAAAAAAATAAAATAAATGTATGCACGCATGACTGTAAGTCGCTTTGGATAAAAGCGTCTGCTAAATGGCATATTATTATTATTAGACAGAGCTCCCATTGTAGCTTGTCAACAGCAACGTCCGCCCGCATTGTTGTGCTGCTGGGTTCATGTATGATGAAGTCATAGTGGTAGGGGTGAATCCTTAGCTACCAAGCTGTGGATGCTACTGGTTAACGGGGGGGGTATACAGAAGATAGCCCTATTTGGTAAAAGACCAAGTCCATATTATGGCAAGAACAGCTCAAATAATCAAAGAGAAACGACAGTCCATCATTACTTTAAGACATGAAGGTCAGTGAATACGGAACATTTCAAGTGCAGTCGCAAAAACCATGATGAAACTGGCTCTCATGAGGACCAACACAGGAATGGAAGACCCAGAGTTACCTCTGCTGCAGAGGATACGTTAATTAGAGTTACCAACCTCAGAAATTGCAGCCCAAATAAATGCTTCACAGAGTTCAAGTCACAGACACATCTCAACATCAACTGTTCAGAAGGACTGTGTGAATCAGGCCTTCATGGTCCAATTGCTGCAAAGAAACCACTACTAAAGGACACCAATAAGAAGAAGAGACCTGCTGGGGCAAGAAACACGAGCAATGGACATTAGAATGGTGGAAATTTGTCCTTGGGTCTGGAGTCCAAATTTGATATTTTTGGTTCCAACCGCCGTGTCTTTGTGAGACCGCATGTGTAGTTCCCACCGTAAAGTATGGAGGAGGAGGTGTTATTGTGATACGCCATCCCATCTGGTTTGGGTTTAGTGGGACTATCATTTGTTTTTCAACAGGACAATGATCCAACACACCTCCAGGCTGTGTAAGGGCTATTTTACCAAGAAGGAGAGTGATGGAGTGCTGCATCAGATGACCTGGCCTCCACAATCCCCCGACCTCAACTCAATTGAGATGGTTTGGGATGAGTCGGATGGCAGAGTGAAGGAAAAGCAGCCAACAAGTGCTCAGCATATGTGGGAACTCCTTCAAGACTGTTGGAAAAACATTCCAGGTGAAGCTGGTTGAGAGAATGCCAAGAGTGTGCAAAGCTGTCATAAAGGCAAAGGGTGGCTATTTGAAGAATCTCAAATATCAAATATATTTTGATTTGTTTAACACTTTCTTGGTAATTACATGATTCCATATGTGTTATTTCATAGTTTAGATGAAAAAAAACAAGTGCATCAACATAGGAGAGAGACTGTGTATTTCCCAAGTTTCAAGGGTTTGTGGAAAGCCTGCCCAATCTGACAGCCGTATGAAAGAACCAGTCAGTGGAGATGGTTAGTACTGTCACCCAAAATCTATATTGAGTAACTAAACTTACGCCACAACCCCATTTATCCTCACACACCCACCATCCGGAGTTTAACTGATATTAGATTAATCCTCACACACCCGCCATCCGGAGTTTAACTGATATTAGATGAAACCTCACACACCCGCCATCCGGAGTTTAACTGATATTAGATTAATCCTCACACACCCACCATCCGGAGTTTAACTGATATTAGATTAATCCTCACACACCCGCCATCCGGAG
This sequence comes from Coregonus lavaretus, assembly GCF_964263955.1. Classification (NCBI taxonomy): domain Eukaryota; kingdom Metazoa; phylum Chordata; class Actinopteri; order Salmoniformes; family Salmonidae; genus Coregonus; species Coregonus lavaretus. The sequence continues at coordinate 51,504,703 of NC_139992.1, forward strand.
TTTAACTGATATTAGATTAATCCTCACACACCCACCATCCAGAGCTTGACTAATATTAGATTGGAGCCGGCTCCTTACATTGGATTTGATCACCCTGGGATGATGTGGTATAGAATCCCCCTCTGCTGTAATGTGCCAGTCGTCGCCCCAGGGATGAGAGTGTCAGACCCTATAGAGCTGACTGGTGAGGTGATCCAGGGATGAGAGTGTCAGACCCTATAGAGCTGACTGGTGAGGTGATCCAGGGATGAGAGTGTCAGACCCCTATAGAGCTGACTGGTGAGGTGATCCAGGGATGAGAGTGTCAGACCCTATAGAGCTGACTGGTGAGGTGATCCAGGGATGAGAGTGTCAGACCCTATAGAGCTGACTGGTGAGGTGATCCAGGGATGAGAGTGTCAGACCCCTATAGAGCTGACTGGTGAGGTGATCCAGGGATGAGAGTGTCAGACCCCTATAGAGCTGACTGGTGAGGTGATCCAGGGATGAGAGTGTCAGACCCTATAGAGCTGACTGGTGAGGTGATCCAGGGATGAGAGTGTCAGACCCCTATAGAGCTGACTGGTGAGGTGATCTAGGGATGAGAGTGTCAGACCCCTATAGAGCTGACTGGTGAGGTGATCCAGGGATGAGAGTGTCAGACCCTATAGAGCTGACTGGTGAGGTGATCCAGGGATGAGAGTGTCAGACCCCTATAGAGCTGACTGGTGAGGTGATCTAGGGATGAGAGTGTCAGACCCCTATAGAGCTGACTGGTGAGGTGATCCAGGGATGAGAGTGTCAGACCCTATAGAGCTGACTGGTGAGGTGATCCAGGGATGAGAGTTAGAGAAAAAGAGGGGGAACGTTAATGGAGAACGATGGTGTGTCGTTGGGGGAGGGCATGAGCCAGTTCCTTTCAGGTTGGTTTCAAAAGCGGCAGGCAGCAGAGAGTGAAAGCACCAACTCCCTTTGCTGTAACATACGCCCCAAAAAGCCTTAAAGGGGCAATCTGCAATTGCTACATCCATTTTTTGACTTATAAATGAATGATATATACCCATTGATTCTTGAAGAATATAACTTATAAATGCCTCATGACCTTAGTTCAACTGTCTTAACCCATCAGAACCCAACATATAAGCTTGTTTTACTACAGTGTTTGTAAACAATGTAAACAAACACTGTAAGCCTCAAAACATGCTTAAAAATATAATTTTGATATCTTGGATCAGTCCTTGCATCCATAGCTCTGTCTATGAATTTGAGAGTGGTTACATTTCTCCAGGCCTATCCTTAATCTTTCTACCAAAACAGAGGCAGGGGGATCTGCCTTTAAACCACGAACACCTCACCAAGAGCCAAATACATCAAGACCAAACAAATAAATTGTTCAAGTTTCTTCTCCCCCTAAAACCTCTCTGTTTCCCTCAGCTGTTTTCAGTTCAGTTTGAGAGGAGGCCTCGTCGGCCTGTTAGCATATGGAGTTCAAAGCCCAGGCCTGACTACAGTGATTAAAGCACAATCATGCAGTAAAGCATCTCAGTTATGTGACGCTCTAGTCTAAATCATCGGCTTGCTAATTTTACTCATTAGACAAGCGCCCACAGGAATTTATGGGCCATCACCACCACTGTTCTGACAGTGTTCAAACTCAATGGTACAGGTTCGTAAAGTAACAAAGGTAACATGGGCCCCTGCCAGCATTTGAAGCACTCTTAGCATAGCACTGAGTTAGTGGCAGTACAGGCGGTGTGGCTTCTCTGAGGGTAAAGTGAGAATGAAGAATCTGTGTTGTTCTGAGCCATGGTGAAGCACCAATGCAAGGTATTCTGTGTTGTTCTGAGACGTGGTGAAGCACCAATGCAAGGTATTCTGTGTTGTTTTGAAACAGATTGCTTTTGGCGCAGATCACATTGTAATTGAGGCGTGGGCCCATTTTGTATTTGACAGTTGTGTCTGAGGGATAACACTTTCCAAATGTGGCAGTTACTTGAAACCGTTAGCGATGCCCAAAGTGCCTCAACACACATTTTTGGGACTTGGGAGCGATGAGAGCAAATTAAACTGCAAACATTTATTCAGCATCAGAGCCTCATATTTTGATCTGTGCAGTGTGTGAATTAAATATGGTTTGATTTACGATGATTATAACTCTAACAACAATATACTTTAACAAGATGACTTCAGTATTATGTCAGTTGCGCTTGCCTAAAATCAGCAGTCATTTTCCAATGGTGTATTTTTTGTTGTTGTCAGTTCTTGAAAGTGCAAGTTTTTTTCAAGTTCCTCGTAAGCTGATTTGGTGGAATGTGCCTCATCAAAATGTTTAGTTTCCAAATTGCTTTTAATGACTTATGTGGATCTGTAAAATGTCAATTTACGTCGGAACAATAAATGATCCGAGTTCCTCGAGAAGCAGTTAAAATATCCCACAAAGCCAAACCGCCCACCAAAATGGCAGTTTATTTAGCCAAAAAGCAGTGGAACATTAAGGCTGCACTTATCATCAACGCATTAAATGACGATTCAGCTTTGTTTACGTCATCTGAATCTAAAGACTGACAGAAGATCATCAGTGGTAGCTCTGATCTAATAGACATAGCTCTCTGGTGAGAACATCAGAATGTCAGTTGCAAAACATGGCCTCATTTGATCAGTCTCTTTTTAAAATGATCAGACAGGATACAGGTCTCTCACTCTCCAGGACAGATTTACTGTCTGTTTTCCTATTTACATTTACATCATTTAGCAGACGCTCTTATCCAGAGCGACTTACAGTTAGTGAGTGCATACATATTTCATACTGGCCCCCCGTGGGAAACGAACCCACAACCCTGGCGTTGCAAGCGCCATGCTCTACCAACTGAGCTACAGAGGACTACCTATGGGTTGACTCCTCTGTCTTTGTGACAACCGTTCAACATGCCCTGCCTCTCTAGTCTCTGTCCTCCCTCTCTCTCTGCCTGGCCAACAGATGCCAACAGACGAGCTGCGTGAAGGCATCCGTGAATATTTGACTTGATGTTTTAAATATTTTGAAAGTAGCCATTTAAAACAAAATTGCTAAAAACATTGAAACATTAGTCCAAGGAGGCTGAGGTGATACCATGCGTGTCTCGTTGACAAAAATGTAATCTGTGTTTATATGACGTTAATTTCCACATATGCTTTGTGCTCATGGCTCATTCGAATTTGTCGGGTAGGCTCTGTTTTTTTTCCCACAACCGCCCTCAACGGAACAACACAAATCTGCATTTGGTACTTCGCTAGCTAGCAACTTAATTTGACTAGACTTAATTGAAATGATGACCATAATGTACGGTGCTCAACACGTCACACGTCACTCCACTGCGATGAATGTGCTAAACACATTTTTACGAGAGGAGGGTATAATCAAACGGTTAGGTTGTTGGGGTGCACATGTGTCTGGCTACACATATGTGGGACAAACCACATGTGAACAGCCCGACATCTTTGCTTCTTTTTTTCTCCCTTCCAGTTCTGTTTGTTGTGTTGTGGAGTCAGATGAACAGGCTGTGATCCCCGTGTTCTGGTCCCGACCCTGTTGACACAGGCAGAGTAAACAGCCATCCATCCTTCTGGCCCTCCCTCCATGTTGCAGGCTGCCATTGGGCAGGGCTGGAGTGGTACAATACATTGAATTCAGACGAGACCCATCCGTCTGTACGACTGGCTGTAAATCCACCTCCTTTCCCCCTAAGACGGGTCAGGGCCAGGTTGGAGCTGGGCACCATCCGTGCAATGTTGATACGCTACAGAATGTGCCCTTGCCATGTAGTTACAACTGAACTGTAATCACAACCAAGATGTGTGTGTGTATCTGCGAGGGCTGCCTGGTCAGAGAGAGGGCGTCGTCAGAGACACCCGGCGGTCCTCCTCTATTGACTTAATAAGGTCTGATGTCATCACTGACATGTGCCTTTACATTACAGTCATTTAGTCAACAGTCTAGGCTAGACTCCAGACCAGACTACTGAGATGGTGTCCCTGTTCCTCTGGGGGGACGTTTCCCCTCAGGGCTGATGAGTGTTGAGGCTGAAGCAGCACAGAGAAGGAATCCATTAAACTCTGCTGCTGCTGGACGCCGCCTGTCTGACAAGCCTAGCCCGGCCCGCCCTCACACAGCCCTAGTACAATACGGCCCAGTGGAGCTCTCTGCCCTGTGGTGACCTTCTCATGAAAGCCCTCTGTGCCGAGGGCTGAGACTACCCGCCATGCAAACGGTGGCAGGCGTTAGCCACTCTCAAGGAATGCACTGTGGTTCATATATAATAGGGTCTGTGCCACTAACTCAGTAGGACTTTGTCACTCTGAGGGGGGTTGAGTATCGCTGTTGACTCTGCTGCTTTCAGTCAGCCGTGTATTGTGTCGTAATTGGCCTCAAGTGGGCCACATCTCCTGTACTGTATACATACTGCATACCGACCAGGACCCGGGCTGTGGGGCTGTGTAGGTGGGACACACTGTGGTCACTATGTCAGACGGCCCGGCTGACTCCTTGGGTCACATATGGTTCAAACGGGCTCTGTCATAATCAGACAATGGGTGCTTTATGGCCAATGGGTTGATCAGACCCCTAACTCCATCCCACTGAGACATGATGACATTATGCAAGTAGCCACTCCACGATAGTCCTCCACAACCACCATGCTTTCCTCCGCTGACTGTTGTTCATCTCCTCATGTTGTTTTTGTCCTCAGACCGAGAATGTGGACGCCTGCCTCAGTTTCCTGGATGCCAGAGGAGTGAATGTACAAGGGCTTTCCTCAGAAGGTAAGATGGAATTATTTAATTTTTTATGAAGTTGAATGTATAATGATGATTGTTAACCAATGTGGCTTGAGGCAAGGCTAGGAACTAGGATTGTGGTTGTACGGTTGTCATCTAGACCAGGGTTTCTTAAACTATGGGTCAGTACCCGACCTGGACTCTGAGTCCTGATCTAGATGACGGATTTATCACAGGATGGAAGGAAGTTAATGTGTCCTTGAGAGTTATAGCAGGATCGGTCAACCTAACTACGCATAGTTTTTGAATGGCCCATTTGAGGTTACTCTCCTCCTACAAGCTGCTATTAAACAGATATACAGCCCTACTCTTATGGGTGTTAACATGTCTGAAGGAGCCCCACAGTAACTAGCCAACTGTTATTTAAGACCAGTGTTTGTTGTCCAGGACCCCCATCAGTTTGACTCCCCTCTAAAGTTTGGGGAGGTGACGATGCCCTTGACCTATCGGAACAGCCGAAATAGCCTCCGGCCCGATACACTGACCGGTTATTCTAAATTCTGTCCCCCTAAAAACAGCAAACTGACTTTGCCGGCCTGGAATTTAAAAGGGTACCTAAATATAAAGGCTATTGGGTTACTCTGCTCTGCAGCCCTGTTATTGATCGCTTTTCATCACTTTTTTTATGGGCGAGGGTCTCTGTCCCCCTGAGCCATGTGTATGTGGAGTGGGCCAGGCGAGGGTCTCTGTCCCCCTGAGCCATGTGTATGTGGAGTGGGCCAGGCGAGGGTCTCTGTCCCCCTGAGCCATGTGTATGTGGAGTGGGCCAGGCGAGGGTCTCTGTCCCCCTGAGCCATGTGTATGTGGAGTGGGCCAGGCGAGGGTCTCTGTCCCCCTGGGCCATGTGTATGTGGAGTGGGCCAGGCGAGGGTCTCTGTCCCCCTGGGCCATGTGTATGTGGAGTGGGCCAGGCGAGGGTCTCTGTTCCCCTGGACCATGTGTATGTGGAGTGGGCCAGACATTCCATACACCCCTAAGCTGGTGAGGACTATGCTTCATTGAATTAGCTGTGGGCTTTGCAGACTTTCGAGGCCTCCATACGCTTGTGCTTAGTTTTTACGAGGCGTGGAGTTTGAAAAGAAACGGGACGTTTGATGTACTTGGAGGGTATAGGAATTTTCCAAGAAAACAATCTGTAATAATCTTCTAGGAAAAAACTCCAGAAAGGCGTCTTGTGGGCAACCTCACCCTCAGATGTGCCAGATTTAATGATCTTGTTTGTCGCATGCGTCAAAGTCCCGGAAACACCCCCGATATAACTTCATAGCAAGCAAATAAAGACTTAATACATAGCATAATAAAACTGGACTTCCTCATTTTCTGTTCAATGCTAGAAAACAGCCAACAAACAGTACAAAAACCATTCAATGTCCAGCACTCTTTTGTTTTGCCAGGGTATTCAACAACGGCTTTTCAGTTCTACGAGTTAACCCACAGATAGGTTAATCCGTGCCTGCTGAGATCTATTCAAGGGTCACCCGCTCTAGTCTAAACCAAACCTTTTAAAAGCAGGTGTGAACCTCTAAAAGTGCCCTTCCTGCAGTTCATAGCCATGTAGAGCGAGGGGTCATCTGTGGCAGGTCGTTAAGTGGTAGCAGGGTCTGTACGGTGAGGGAGAACCAGCTGGACGGCAGGGCCCTGCTCTCACTGTGCTGACTGTCACCCGAACCCAAACTTACTCTTTGATCTCTGTGGGTACAGATGCCTGTACAAATAGGACAATTTTTCCTAGCCTAGTTAGCACTTAAACGCCTCTCCTTGCCGGGTCAGTGAGGACACGCATACTCACTCTCCTGATCCACAACATGGAGAGCACACCTACTGTGTCCACCACTCTGTACAACTAGCAGTCCATATCTTCTGTCTTCATCAGATAACTAGCTAGAAGAAGCAAAGGTCAGGACTAGTTCTGGAAGTTACTCAGTTTGTTTGTCAGCTGGTTGGGGAACAGAGTAGCTGAAAGGGGAAGAGAATGTATAATTCGAGGTTTAAAGACCTCAGATCATATCACTTTTGAAAGGGAAATCTATAACTTCCTCTTTCTCTATAGTCAAAGTTCACAGCCTTGGTCGTTAGGGTCAAATGTTATTGAAAGAGGCCTAGGCTAAATCGGCCCACGTCTGGGGATTAAATCCAGGAAAGATTAATTGGGTGGGAGCGGTTCAGCAGTCCCATTTTTCCTCAATACTTTTCCTGTACCATTCAGACCTAGCAGAACCCTCCCTCTACCTCTTCCTAAGTCCTTTGTGGCTCGTAAAATCCACCCCCCAAAAAGACAAAAGGTTAAATGAAACCGCTCTAACCACTTAAAAGTCCCTCGAAGCGGGGCCCATTTACTCCGACTGTGGCCCAAGGAGAACTGGCACCGAAGTGCTGACAGCACTTAGCCCATGTTGCTTTGAAACTGGGCATAAGACATGTGCTCCTGTATGGTGGGCCAATGGAGCTTAGCATAACTAACCATTATTGGATCATTCTGAGGGAGAGGGTCTCTGGAAGCAGGCTGAATAGAAAGAGTGGGACCAACCCTCTGGTAAAGAGCTGGCTGACTTTAGAGGAAACCGTATCATGGTTGACCTCTGGATATCTGGATCAATTTCGGTTCCATTTTCCTCATCCCTGTCAAATTCGCAGCTGTTTTGTTTTTCTCCAAATGTCAACCCTGCTGCGATATCTGTGTTTAATGAATTTGTTCCACATCCATATGAAGCACAAGGAGACAACTGGTCACATTGATATCAAAAGTCTGTATTTACAGTATGAATAGATGTTCACATGGTCAACAGCATCTATCTCATACTCTTCAGGACGGTTTTCCTTGACACAGATTAAGCCTAGTACTGGACTAGTAAACACTTTCAATGGAGATTCTCCATTCAGCGTGCTTTTTAGTCCACGAATAGGCTTAGTCTGTGTCCGGGAAACTGGACCTTCATGTTTCAGATAGTAACCTCAAAGGCCCTTTATTTCTGTTTTGCTATTGTGTTCTACACTACAAATCTCCAATTATTCTGTGGCCATTGACCAATTGCTTTGCCGAATGAATGTGGGACATTTTCGTTCTTCAAGTGATTACTACTGCCGTTTGGACTCCTGCAGTGTAACAATATAAATGACTGCGACCTGGAGTTTGAAATCGAAAACGTAAAGATTAATCTTTCCAACTTTTTGCAATCGGCAAACAACAAGCCAATAAAGTTGAGCCCCCTTACGTAAACTGCTGTGTCAGCTGTTGAAATCTTTCAAACAGCGTCTGTGTCAGCTATTTTGATATGAAAAGCCATTTCACAAGTGGATGCGTTAGCGCTCCGATGACGGGTGCTGAGCGAGAGATACATTTTCATTCCTGGATTTCAGATTAATCATATCACAGTTGATAGGCTCCCTTTGTTTTGCAAGGAGAAGGAAACTTTAAAAGCATTTTAGAGTACGTTTAGAGTGAATGTGTGCAAACTAGTCAGAACCCATCTCTCATGAGGACTAAGTCACTCAGCCAGTGAATCCCTAGTGCAATAACTGTGAAATAGTCAATATCAACAATCTGAGATTCAAAAATAGGTTACGAGGGTTACAGTTAAATTAGACACTTTTTCCGTTAGTAATGGCACACTGCACCTGACTCACTATTTCAGTCTCACTTCCTCATTTTGAGACTAAAACAACACTAGATACTCACTTCCCTTGCCATCAGATGTGTGTTTGTGTCAGACGAGACCTCTCTTCTCTTAGCCAAGCAAGGCATCATACAGAGGGATAATATATGTCATTTAGCTAGCTGACGCTTTTATCCAAAGCAATTATAGTACTGCGTGCATACATTTCAGTATGGTTGGCCGCAGCGGGAATTGAACCCATGTTCCTGATGATTATTTGTTCTGTTCCCCTGTCTACCTGTCAGAGATCCGGAATGGGAATCTAAAGACCATCCTGGGCCTATTCTTCATCCTGTCTCGCTACAAGCAGCAGCAGCAGCAGCAACAGCAGTACTACCAGTCGCTGGTAGAGCTTACACACCAGACCACCGGGGCGGCGCCGGCCAGCCCCCTCAAAACGCAACAAGAGATGCAGTCCAGGTAGGCTCAGTTGTCCTCACATCTCAATGGTGTCGGGTGAAGTTGCCCCTAGATGCTACATTTTGGGTCAGTTTTGCATTTTCCTTACTAATGGTTAAGGATCCTAGATCCTAGATCTGTACCCAGGGGAAACTTCACCCCGGAGCCGTCTCAATGCACACTGTTTTGGAGACTTAGCTTAATTGTATGTATAGGAATTAAACTGTGTCCATTTTCCAGGTTTGGTTTAAGCATTGTGTTATTGGGTATAGTCACATTTGCAGCCACTATACTGGTGTGTTATTTTGATTCTGAACACATTTGATCTTGGGATATTTTGACTTTGGTGTACAGTTCAAATTGAGCTAGTCTCGTCCAAACAGGTCCCTGCTTTGTACTGTCACACCATTTACCATTTAATAAACAGATAGGAGCTAACAGAGGAACATTTCAACAGTATACAGAAAGTGGACACTGCCGCTGCCCACTAAGCAATAAAACCAGGAAGGGACCCGGACCCATGTGATGTAAATAGACAGCCCAGCCTGAGAGAAGCATCTAAAGAGAGGTTTAAAATACCACACATGGGTGGCATTCCCCTGGCGAGCTCAGGTTACATCTCCCAACCATCCCAACCAGGCCCTGGTCTGGCCTGCTGCTGGTGTGTGGATGTATTCTGAGTTACCCACTTTTGATCCTCTGGTCACTGTCAGTACTGGGGAACACTAGGGAGGGAAGGAGGGGTAGAATTTGAGAGGCTGTAACTGAATAACTGAGTCTAGGGGTTTTAGCCTGGCTGTGGGTGGGAGGGGTGCAGAGAGAGGCACAGCTGCCCCTCATTCCTCCCTCTCAGGCCTCAGCTCCCTGGGACCTCTCCCAGTCAGAGGCAGCAACAAGTAACAGGTGCGGGTCCAATACCCCTGCCGGCCCGATACAAGGCCGAGGCTGGCATTCCAGCGAGACTATCGCCGACATGGCAGGACCGCCCAGTCACACAAGCCGGGCCTGGGTGATGTCACACAGAAGAAGTTGGCCAGGAGGCCAGAAAGCCATAAGGAGCCAGGAACCAGAGGGCTAGTTAAATGTATGGGGCTGGCTTCCAACAACACCCAGGATCTGCCAGGGTTTCCACAAGGTCTGCCAGGCCCAGTAACGTCTCACTCCCCTGGGGGCGATTACTAAATCAACACCCCACCGGAGGCGATGCTCCACAGCCCATCACTGCTACAGGAAGCCATTGTTCTCCCAGTAGAGAAGTGGCTGGTGTGGTGGTGGTTTTAATGGAGAACCAGATATGGTGTGTGTGTGTGCATGTACATGTGTGTGAGTTTGTCAAAAATCTGACCCAAACCAGGATGATTTATCACAGTTTGTCATAAATAGTTCAGAACCAACACAAGAAGGATTTGTAGGTATTCAACTGTAGGGGAATATGAGGGCATGATACATTAGCCAATTAGCTTGAGCTGTAAAGTGTTTTGAGGACGCATTCACCTCTCTGCCCGTATGACATACAGGTTAGCGTTTTTCATCATTAATCTTGTTCTGGAGGCAGCTCTGCAGGGTGGGCACTAGGTGGAACAGCCACAATGTCATAAAATCTGATTTTAAACCTAACCTTAACCCTAACCTTAACCACACTGCTAACCCTAATGCCTAACCCTAACCTTAATTTTAGTTTTCATGAATTTTGACAATATAGCCAATTTTGACTTTGCGGGTGGCCCATCTAGCAGAAGTTTTGCCTCAAGGACAAGACTCGTCCCAATAAACATCAACCTGCGTATGGCATTGTCTGATTTCACAGACTTGACCAGCGCTGTCTGGATCTCTTAACCAAAAATACAATCGAGGACAATGTAGTCTGATCCACCGAACAATGCAGTGTTGGTTTTTATAAAGCAATTATCAATTATCTCTCACTCACTTAATCACACACGTGTGCACACACACACACACACACACCCGTCCTCCTCTCTCCCCCCAGACACCAGTCAGGTCGATCAGAGCTCCAGCAGCAGGTGCTGGCTATAGAAAGCCCAGTGCTGTAACTGTAAATGTGAGCAGGCCAAGTGCTCTGTACGTGCATGCGTGCGTGCGTCTATGTTGGGGGGAAACTCCCCATTGGTGGCTCGCGACACCCAGGAGCCTCTGGGGCTGGAGATGTAGAAGGTAGGGGGGCAGCATCGGCGATCCCTCCCAATTAACTCACCATGTCCCATGGTGAACAAGTTGACCCCCTTGTCTCGCGCTCGCGCCTGCCCACCGCCAAGCCCCGGGAGAGAAAGAGTTGTCTGCTCTATGGGAAAGCCAAGCCAGACCCCTCTAGGTACTGTACTGAGTAGAGTCTCTGTCGGTGCCTGTTGGCTCTCTGTTCTGATTTAAAGCCAAGCGTGGTACCGCTACTGTAGTTGGATTACGAGACTGTGTTGATGTCATCATGAACTGGTAATTGACTGCCTTTATTCAAACTAGTTTCACGTCTATGCTTAGTATTATTGCCTGCATATGTTTTGATGTGTTATTTTGTGAAGTTGGTTGAAAGGGAACTATGAGTTGCTGCTTGTGGAGATTGCTTCAGTCTGTAAGTGAATCTACTCTGAGGTTTCTGAGCGGTAGTGTTTCAGAGTTTCTATATGTAATGTCTGTAAGTGAATCTACTCTGAGGTTTCTGAGCGGTAGTGTTTCAGAGTTTCTATATGTAATGTCTGTAAGTGAATCTACTCTGAGGTTTCTGAGCGGTAGTATTTCAGAGTTTCTATATGTAATGCTATGAGCATTCCTGTCTTTTCACACAGGCTAGATTAACCTTTGAGCTTTAGATGAGCTATATACAGCAATTGATAGAACTGAAGTTATCAATGTGGTAAGGGGTTGTGTACACCTTTGTTCGTGTATAGGCGCTAGGCAGGCAGGTGTGTGTCTTTATTTTGGATAGAGGTAGAGCGAGAGATGGAATTCACACTCCCTGATCGTTAAAAGGGTGTGTGTGCACGTGTGTGTGTGTGTCACCGTCGGAGGACATCTTCATACCTGCTGTCAACAGAGGAATCTGCCGTTGTGGATCATCGAGGGATTAGCTATTGTCTGGCCTCATAACTGTGACAGTGTTGAGGCAAAGTGAATAGATAACCATAGCTCATATCTAATAGGACAGCAATGCCTCTCCAATATGGCTCTCAGTTCATCGCAGTTCATTAGATTGCACTCTGATGTATGTCTTAATCAATGTGACCTGACATATTCTACAGCGCATCTTTACCTCATATGTTCAGCTTTTCTCTTAAAGGTCGTGGTTTGGATAAACGCTAGAGGGTAGGAATATACTGTGGCTTTTATGTTCCAGTATACTTTATAGAGGATGCATTGGGCCACAGTGAAACATGTGCTGTGCAGGTCCCCTGTCAGTTTAATTAAGTGAAACACATGCTACTATACAATTTCAATGCACTGTAGCCTAGTGTAGCGATAGCTCCTTCTACCAGTTACACAGACCAGTAGCTAGTGATCTAGCCCTGTGACCCTCTCTAACTTTAAACCCCATCCTTCCTGTTACTAGTGGCTGTTCACAATAGGGCCAGCTGAAATATGGTCCAACGCACGTTCATGTAAAAGATGAGAAAGGTTTGAGCGGAGGCGTTGTGCCCACGTTGCGACATCATCCTCTGAGAATAATGGCTTCTATTAATCATGGCGCCGTGGCTGTCTTCCCTACGTGACCCGACCATTTACTTTACCCCTCGCACAAAGGATTCTGGGAGGATCGAGGATAGAGGAGCGAGTGGGGTACATCGTAGGTTACGGGTGTTTATTAAGTCTCTGTCAGATGCCATACATACACCTTCCATTTGCACATTAATATGAACAGGCCTCTCAGCCAGGTATAATGGGAAATTGCCCCGTTTGTGTTTTTGAAGCTCTATGGTACTTCCCTAGTTCATTGAAGCTCTATGGTACTTCCCTAGTTCATTGAAGCTCTATGGTACTTCCCTAGCTCATTGAAGCTCTATGGTACTTCCCTAGTTCATTGAAGCTCTATGGTACTTCCCTAGCTCATTGAAGCTCTATGGTACTTCCCTAGTTAATTGAAGCTCTATGGTACTTCCCTAGCTCATTGAAGCTCTATGGTACTTCCCTAGCTCATTGAAGGTCTATGGTACTTCCCTGGCTCATTGAAGCTCTATGGTACTTCCCTAGCTTATTGGCATACAGCAGAAGAAGAGACATGCATAATGGATATCTCAGAGGTTAATTAGTAGCCACCCTTAGCGGCATTGTCAGAAACCGGATGTTTCTGGTTTTCAGGGATACAGCAACTTCCGTTTCCCCTAAAAAGCGGAAGTGGGGACTCCACTCAGGTGCCTTTCTACGCCTGCTATGTTAGGTTAATTAGTAGCCAACAATGACTTGGCACCTCCTCAAAATTAAATCAAAGCCTTGTTAATTTACCAGGGAGAGGGAGAGTCCACAGTTACGATTTAGACAGTCGGGTTGACTAAAACTCATTAGAATTGGGGGTAATTTGAACAGGAGCACAACGCTACACAAAATTATCATTATCACTCTCAATTGGAGTTTGGCCAACCATGCATTGATAAGGGTATCGCTCTGTGTTGCCCGGTTTTAATCTAAGATAAGATCTCTTCAGTGGCCCTATGAAACCAACTGAGAAATAATGTCTAAAAAATGTTTTATTTCTTCTGTGTAATGGAATACTTTCTCATCTTTCATCGCAAGTGGCTACCAAAATCTCTCCCAACTTCCTTCCATCAGTCCTTCCTCTTCCTGTGTCTCTCCCATCTGGGAAGAAGTGACCCCTGAACCATAAAGATGAATATTTATATCTTAGAATAATATTCATAAATGAAATCTCAATGCTTTTGATAATCTGCATATCCCTTCTGTCGCCCTGTAAAACTGCACTCATTTTGCCCTTGAAAACCGCAGTCATTTTATTCCAATATTTATTGAGTGTTCTAATTTACCCAGCATGCATTAAGTGTTCAGTCTAGTAGTAATTTGCATTCCAAGGCAACTGGCACTGGGACTGGGTATCACTCACCTCTTATGGGTGGTTTATTGACCCTCATCTCTTCCACTAGCCCAAAACTAACTAACAAACAGATATACACAGAGGACATGTCCTGACTATCAGACAGGATCTAGTAACTTTAGATGACCAATGCTGTTGTTTATTCAGCTTCCTCTGTGTTTGTGTGTGATGACAGTTAAAGGCCAGGGAGGTCACCTTTACCACCGGCACAGATCATCATTTCGTGAATCATGTTGCCCCAGTGCTTCTTGCACTCCTCCTCGGACAGGAGGAGCACAGCACCCTGCTGCAGTTTGTTGGGGTAATTGGCAGGCTGGTAGCTGCTCATGCCCCAGCCGGGAAGTCACACAGGTCATGCCAGGGGCGAAGTTATCCTCGTAGGAAGCCAGGCACACGGGGGACACTTTGGCGCTCAGGAAGCCAGGCAAACGGGGGACACTTTGGCGCACCAGAAGCCAGGCACACAGGGGACACTTTGGCGCTCAGGAAGCCAGGCACACGGGGGACACTTTGGCGCTCAGGAAGCTAGGCACACGGGGGACACTTTGGCGCTCAGGAAGCCAGGCACACAGGGACACTTTGGCGCTCAGGAAGCCAGGCACACAGGGGACACTTTGGTGCTCAGGTGTGTCCACCCCTCCCGAAAGTTGAGGGTAACCATGGTAGAATCTTAACCTCAAGGATGTCATCCTGGTGGAACCAGTCTGATGAGTAGGGACTCCAGACTGATAAAATTGTAAACTCAACAATCAGGCTTGTTCTACAATGCTAGGGTGATGTATCCAGTTGCTTATCAATGCTGGGCAATCAAACAGTTCTCAGCCCCTGTATCAGGAGGGCGAGACTCTGCTCAAAACAGCCTCTTATCCTAGCTTAACGCAAATAATAAAATTTAATTTTCTATTTTTTTCTTTTTTTACATTTTTGATTATTGTGTGCTTGTTGACATTTACTGCATTGATTGAAAGGAACTAGGAACATAAGCATGGACTACTGTAGGTAGCTAATGTTAGCTAGCAACATATATTTGGAAAAGCTAGACACCTGCCGAAACTTACCTATCTAGCTAGCTAACTTTGCTAGGAAGACAGCTGGCTGTGAAGATGGCTAACAAGCTAGCGGAAGCTAATGACATGACTGATGCTAACAAGCTAAGCGAGATAGATAGCTAACCTATAATGCATTATGCTCTCTGGCCTTATAGCAAGTAGTATAAGGCACTAATAAGTGTATTATAAGGCATTATAAGGAATTATAAATGCATTTATAAGGCATTATATGTATGCCTCATTGAAAGTGTTACCAGGTAATGTCAGTATTTAGCTTAGATCAATAGGGGGTTCATTGTTTTCATTGGCCCTTTTCTGTTATAACTATGTTTACTATATGCTTAGTACTATTGCATGAATAGGTTTTTTATTATTATTTTGTCAAGTTAGTTGAGGTTAGTTGCTGCCTATTGAGATAGCTTCAGTCTGCAATTTAATCGACTGAGTTTTTTTTGTAGTAATGTTTCAAAATGACTCCATGTAATGCTATGTGCATTTCTGTCTTTTCATAGAGGCTAGGTTGTCAGTACATCGACAGTGTTGAGTTGGTCCTTTGTCCGAGCGTGCATGTGTTGATGCATTTGTAGGCAGGTATGTGTGTGGCTGTATGTGTATGGCTGTGCACTGATTCTGTCCCTCAATAGTGTGCAGCGAATTCTGCTAGATGAAAAGCCAAAATGAGTATGACATCCTGGCATTTAAAGCAATTTTCTAAATGTCACATACTATAAAACGTTCTATTTTCACACACCCAACATGCCAATTAGAACGCAAGTTTGGGTATGCAGACACGGTCTGCGTCTTTACTTTGGATAGAGAGGTAGAGTGAGAGATGGAATGAACACTTCCTGATTAGCCTCGTTAAAATTGCATATGTTGTGATGAATCTGCTATTGTAATCTGAATTATTTTCTATTGTAATTTGCTGTGGCATATCAAGAACATCGTTGTGAAACATTCAGATAGAACAGCAACAACTAAGTTTGCGTCATACCCGTGGAATATTGATGATATGCACACAGCTAGAATGCTGTTTCAGCCAATCAGCATCCAGGATCCAAACTACCCGGTTTATAATAGCCCTTATACACATGGTTTAAAATTTTGCCGATGATTCCGTGCTGCTGTACCTAATGCTAGCAGTAGATTCAGTCAGCAGGAAACCAACTGTGGTAACACTTTACATTAAGTTTCACTCGTGTAATAGCAGAAACAGTTGAACTCCATTACAATGCAACTACAAAGCAACTACTAAAATATTTCGTTGTGAATGTAGTAATCATACAATTACTACTCATGAGCATCGTTTTTATGTTCAAGTATGTTTATTGAATGTCATATCCAGTTCAGACCAATGGGTGGCACTCTCAGTCTTGGTAGCTAAGGCTTAGGTGTTGTACATTACATGGTAATATATAGAATGACATAGCAATACATAGTATGACATAGCAATACATAGAATGACATAGCAATACATAGTATGGACAGGCAAGCTGCGGCATGGCTCTTAGTTGGCGGCCAGGGTCTGGTCCACCCAGGAACGGAGCTCGGTGACGCGGGCGTACACAGCGGGGGTAGTGGTGGAGCAACGGCTGCTGCCCCAGGACACAATACCGACCAGGGTCCAGACATTGTCCTTCTCACAGACCAGGGGGCCACCGGAGTCACCCATGCAGGAGGTAGCACCAGCACCACCGGCACAGATCATGACGTCGGAGATGCTGCTGCCCCAGTGGTTCTTGCACTGCTCGTTGGACAGCAGGGGCAGAGCAGCCTGCTGCAGCAGGTTGGGGGTGTTGAGAGCATTGTAGCGCTGCAGACCCCAGCCGGAGGTCACACAGGTCATGCCAGGTGAGAAAACGTCAGCGGTCTCAGCCAGGCACACGGGGGACACATTGGTGTTCAGGACAGCGGGGGTGGCCAGCTTGATCAGGGAGATATCGTTGTTGATGGTACTGGGGTTCCACTTGGGGTGGGTGAACACCTGTGGGTGAGGAGGGGGGGGGGGGGGGGGGGGTGTTGAGGGAGAGAATGGAGGGTTAGAACTGAAACCTTTATGAAATGGAGAGTTCTTGTGAAAAAGTGAAGCGGGTAGGACTATAGGACGACATTGCCTCAAGACTGATCGGATCAGCTGAGCTGGCGGGGGGGATAGGCTGATCCTAGATCAGTGCCTGAGGGGAACTTATATCCAGAGCTATAGAGGAGGATGTGTGACTATGCATAGTCACTTTAACTATACCTACATGTACATATTACCGCAATTACCTCGACTAACCGGTGCCTCCGCACATTGACTCTGTACCGCTACACCCTGTATATAGCCTCGCTACTGTTATTTTTACTGTTATTTTACTGCTTTAATTTTTTACTTATCTATTGTTTACTTAACACTTATTCCTCTTAAAACTGCAATTGTTAGTTAAGGTCTTCTAAGTAAGCATTTCACTGTAAGGTCTACACCTGTTGTATTCGGCGCATGTGACAAATAAAAATGCGATTTGATGTGACTGTGCTGTACCTTAGCGGGCTTCAGGATCTGGATGTCCTCAGCGTTGTTTCCGCTTCCCTTATTGTGCTCTCCAATGATCACGCGGTGGTAGGTAGCGACGTTGCAGTGAGCGGCGGTGACCACCCAGTTCTCGTTGATCAGGGATCCCCCACAGAAGTGGAAGCCGCTGGTCTGCTGCAGCGATACCTGCCAGGGCCAGGAGTGGGGCACAGCCTCCTCGCCGTTGACGATGCGTGCATAGCCAGACACCTCGGGCTTGATGGCGGGGATGCCGCAGCCTGGGGACATGAAAACATTTAGTAAACACTTAGCTCGTCATGTTTTATAACAACAGTAAATGCTCTGTTTAATGCAGCATACTCAACCATGGGCATCTAACGTACGGAAATGTTTCCAAATAACATCACCAAGTGCTAGCAATGTAGCAGTAACACATATAATGAGAACAGTAGTGGTCCAAGATCAGAGCCTTGAGGAACTCCACAACTTACTTTTACACTGTTAGCATTAAAACAAGGGTTAAGGGTTAAATCAAGGAAGTAAGACTGTAGGTAAAGAGAAGGCGTGAATACTCACCGTAGGCGGCGCTGACGAAGGCGAGACAGGACACGAACCAGAGGAAAGCCATCGTGAGAATGTGACAGTCTAGTGGACGGGGGACCCTATTTATCCCCAAACCCCATATGTCTATAACCAATGGGAGACCGAGGTGTTGAGGATAACCATGGTAGAATATTAACCTCAAGGAGGGGGATGATGTATCCAGCTGCTTATCAACGCTGGGCGATCAGACAGTTCTCAGCCATGTAACAGGAGGGTTAGAGCAGTTATCAAAACATGACCTTCAGTGCTCTCGGAAACTGTGCTCCAAACAGCCTCTTACCATCACAGAGGGACTGGCCCCCTTCCCACTCAACCCAATTACAATGACATTTTAGTTATTGTTTAGCAGACACTCTTATCCAGAGTGACTTGCAGTTAGTGCATTCATCTTAAGAGAGCTAGGTGAGACAACCACATATCACAGTCGTAGTAAGCACATTTTTCCTCAATAAAGCAGCTATCAGCGAAGTCAGTGCTAGAAAGAAAAAGACAAGTGAGAGTATTAGTGCAAGAAAGGCATCCTCTCCTCCTCTTCCTCATCTCCCAGGGTTCATTAAAACATAAGAAGCAGTCGGAACACTTTGTCAGATGAACCATTACATACAGCATGTGGGACATGTTGTTTCATTAGGAAAGGGTCATTGGAGTATTTAGATCAATGGTTGATTGTTTTCATTCGATATACTGTATCCAACGTCACTTTAAATGTATTTTCAAACCAGAGATATACATGTATGGCTCTGAATAATGCTAGAGAAGGTTTTAGCTAACAGTTTATATGCAACCCTTTTAATACAGTGCTGTGTAATATTCATATTGCGTGATTGTGAATTAATTTGAGTCTCATGTAGAATAATTTTGGTGTTTTCTTGTTCTTTTCCTGTTGTTCTTCTCATCTTGTAGTGATGTAACACTATTTCCTACACGTGTCCTTGGTTAGCATGATAACACATTTCCATTCCCTCTCCACATGACCTCTCCACTGGAAAAAACACACCTGCAATTCAAATCCCGAGATAACAACTCTCTAGGGTCCCTTTCACTTTGTGGTCCTCTAGTTTGTCTTTTAATTTACTTATATCACTGAAGATTATTACACATTAAAAAGTCAATGCCAAAAAGATGTTTAGTGTTCGATGACTTTGTCATCGATCCTTACACCTCTATCAGGCTACCATAATGTTACCTATTACTATCAGGCTAACATAATGTTACCTATTACTATGAGCCTAACATAATGTTACCTATTACTATGAGGCTAACATAATGTTACCTATTACTATGAGGCTAACATAATGTTACCTATTACTATGAGGCTAACATAATGTTACCTATTACTATCAGGCTAACATAATGTTACCTATTACTATCAGGCTAACATAATGTTACCTATTACTATCATGCTAACATAATGTTACCTATTACTATCAGGCTAACATAATGTTACCTATTACTATCAGGCTAACATAATGTTACCTATTACTATGAGGCTAACATAATGTTACCTATTACTATCAGGCTAACATAATGTTACCTATTACTATCAGGCTAACATAATGTTACCTATTACTATGAGGCTAACATAATGTTACCTATTACTATCAGGCTAACATAATGTTACCTATTACTATCAGGCTAACATAATGTTACCTATTACTATGAGGCTAACATAATGTTACCTATTACTATCAGCCTAACATAATGTTACCTATTACTATCAGGCTAACATAATGTTACCTATTACTATTAATGTTTTGAGCTATGCATCTCAGCAATTGAGAATGTTGAACTTTTTGTGTGAGTGTTTTTAGCTAAAATGTGTTTTCCGTTTCTATATTTGTGTTTGACGGTTGTATTAATTGTTTTGAGAGCATTGAACATCCCTCATTGTGTCAAACCAATTGAGAAAAAATGAAAGTCTACATTGTCACGGCCCATCCATACTGCCATATGCATACTGCCATATGCATACTGCCATATCCATACTGCCATATCCATACTGCCATATCCATACTGCCATATCCTCACTGCCATATCCATACTGCCATATCCTCACTGCCATATCCCAATGTAACTCAATGTAAAGTCTGACCCAATGTAACTTCATTTAAAGTCTGACCCAATGTAACTTCATGTGAAGTCTGACCCAATGTAACTTCATTTAAAGTCTGACCCAATGTAACTTAATTTAAAGTCTGACCCAATGTAACTTAATTTAAAGTCTGACCCAATGTAACTTAATTTAAAGTCTGACCCAATGTAACTTCATGTAAAGTCTGACCCCAAAGGCCAAGGTGTTGTATCTCTGCTGTGCTCCCACCAGTCACAGTCCTCAATAAACCTGTATAGCTGTGCTCCCACCAGTCACAGTCCTCAATAAACCTGTATAGCTGTGCTCCCACCAGTCACAGTCCTCAATAAACCTGTATAGCTGTGCTCCCACCAGTCACAGTCCTCAATAAACCTGTAAAGCTGTGCTCCCACCAGTCACAGTCCTCAATAAACCTGTAAAGCTGTGCTCCCACCAGTCACAGTCCTCAATAGACCTGTATAGTGGGGTTGATGAAGGTTGGCCAAAACCACATGCTTTCAGAGACACTCACCCCGACCACTTGGCTTTTACCCTGATTTACTGCGTGTTCACTGTGATTAAAGCAGTCCCCTTTGTTCATTAAACACCCTGTTGTGTCCATTTCGAGTTCCCTAATTATTTCCTGTCGAACGCCAGCAGAGGCCAAGCGAGGCAGTAACCACCAGCCTCGACGTTAATTCTCTCAACATGACTAAGAATGAGTGTCCCTTTGTAAACTGTGACTTTGCCTGGAGGAGTTTCCTACACCACCTCCTCCATAGGGTTTTTTATTCACCCTCGTTAAGAAAACAAATGTGTTTTTATTTCTGAGGTTAAAACCCTCTTTTTTGAGGGAGACCAGTCAAGATTCAGTAGGAGATTTCAGTGAAAAAGTGGCACATTATGGTGAGGGAGAGTTGCTTTGCAATTAAAGGCTAATTGAAGCTGTTACATGCTTCAAACACGTGTGGTAATAATATTATATAATATAGTAATATAATGGTAATAATATAATAATATAATTTATGCCATTTAGCAGACGCTTTTATCCAAGTGACTTAGTCATGCGTGCATTCACTTTTCGTGCGGGTGGTCCCGGGAATCGAACCCACTATCCAGGCATTGCAAGCTCCATGCTCTACTGAGCTACAGAGGACATACACATGAAATGTGTGGCCCATCACGTGAAGTGCGGTACGAGTACTCACTATGTGCTTCTTTCACTAGGGCTCGTGTTGTTAGTTACTGTCTCTCTCTCGCTCAATGCTCTCCGCTGACTCTCTCCTTATTGCATTAGATGATATCTCAAAGATGCTACAGTTTAAAGAGTCCAGCGAGCCGTTAGCCTCATTTCTTCACTAAGTCTGTGTCTCTCTCTGCTCTCTCCACAGTCTCACTGCGCGGTATGGTAGTCCCCCGGGTCACAGTGGAATAGGAGCAGCACCACAGAAGAAAAACACAAGGTATGACTCTTATATCATGGCTGACTTCCTGGCACCTTCTTTCAGTTCATGTCGACAGGAATGACACATATTTGTACTTTACTATACAATCTTCTTGTGAAAATCTTACATTTGGTTTGGTAGTACATCTATCTTAGAGGATTTCATAATGTGTTAGCTATTCTTTATTATTATTATTCTCTGATGCAAAACTAGCATCGGCACTTGGCGACCCCAGGCGTAAGTGACGTGTGTGAGCCATTTAACTCAAGCCTATGTGGATTAGGGGCCATTTTAAAGAATGTTGCATTGACCAGAATGGCTTGCTGTGGTGGCTTCCAGCCAGTTGCAGGCTCCTATACTTCCCCAGGCTGTGTCCCTACAGTTGTCTGGCTCCCAGAGCATTTGTTTCTCCTTAGTGGTAGTGGCTGGTGGGAACCAGCGTGCTGGCAAATTACTTCACGCAAACCCCATCAAACTATGTGAAATATGTGCTGGACAGCATTAACAACCCTATGAGTGATATTCCCCCTCACAACATTGACAACCCTATGGGTGATATTCCCCTTCACAGCATTGACAACCCTATGGGTGATATTCCCCCTCATAACATTGACAACCCTATGGGTGATATTCCCCTTCACAGCATTGACAACCCTATGGGTGGTATTCCCCTTCACAACATTGACAACCCGTCAGCTGATGTTTTTGCTGAATAGCCGTGTAGAAGCTGCTTTGCTCTCACACCCAACTGTTAACTAAGGGAAGAGTGGCAGTGTTACGTTTCAAGTTTTGTTAGTCATATATCCAATATTTACACATGTATCAGAGAAAGGGGGGATTGGGTGTTTAAAGTGTTTAAATTGTGCAGTATTATTACTGTAAATAAGAGTCTGGTTGTGATTTGTGTGTGTGTGTGTGTTTGTATGTGTGTGTGTAGCGTGTGTTTGGATGTGTGTACTGAGTGTGTGTGTGAGTGAGTGTGTGTGTGTGATAAGGTGCGGAGAGTCAGTGCAGGTGGTTAGTCCAGTTCAAGTGTTCAGCAGTCTGATGGCTTGTAGATAGAAACTGTCTCTGAGCCTGTTGGTATCAGACCTCATGCTCCGATACTGTCTGCCCGACAGTAAGGGAGAGAACAGCTTGTGGCTGGGGTGTGTGTGGTCCTTAATGATCCTGCGGGACTTCCTCAGGCACCGTTTTGAGTAGATGTCCTGGATGGGTTGGGAGCAACGTCCCAGTGATGTACTGGGCCGTCTTCACCACCCGTTGGAGGGCCGTGATGTAACTGGTCAGGACGCTCTCGATGGTGCAGCGGTAGTATTTGGAGAGGCCGCCTTAGGAAGTAGACGCTGCTGCACCCTCTTGACAAGAGTGTTGTTGGTCCATGTCGTCCTCGGTTGTTGGTCCATGTCATCCTCCCACTAACACTTTAATTAAAATGAATACCTTATATTATTATCCAAATGGAAACTCTATCGATTGGATAAGACGGCTGATGAGATTTCACAACAAAAGTAGTTGGCCAGAGTTACTTTTCCCCTGACCCAGTGCAATGCCCAGCCATTCATCTCCCTGTTGGCCTCCTCGCTCCCTCATTACCTTGGCTAATGAAACTGGGCCTGTCCCATCAGGCCAACCACACCAGGACTGATTGGGTTTCTTAGCTAGCCCTGCCTGCAGCCAGAGCCGGATAGAGACTATAGTGTGTGTGTGTGTGTGTGTCTGTCTGTGTCTGTGTGTGTGGGTTGGTGACAGACTGCACTGTTTTGGGGGCCAGGGTCAGCACTCTCTGGGCCTTCCAGGGGGCTGGTGCGATACGGCTAGGAGCCAGCGGCAGTCGTAAAATGACAGACGATACGAGTCCACAGGGTCTCACTACACCCGACCTGGAGAACACACGGCCTGTGTGAGTTGTCCTGAGCCTCTAATGAAATGAAATGGACTGGACAGATTTTTCTGATGCAGATTGATATGTGAAAATAAAATCTTGTGGTCATGTGACCTGCTCCCATAACTTGAAACTAACTACATTGTTGATGAAGAGTGCACGTTTTATTAGATTAATTCTCGCTGGGAAGGGGTCAGGGTAGAAATGTACCAAATGATATAATTCACTGAAAGTATTGTACATGAAGACATAGCCCTCTAGTTTCAGTTTGTGGCCATAAAATGTGCCTTTAATTTACTGCAGAGGATAACCATTGGGCATGAACAGTTGTTTTATTGTGAGGTACTAGCCTACACCCCCAGGGTGATTTAATGTCAACAACATTATTCAGGAAATACAGTAGATGTGGTTTCCGAGCACAATGGTAGCCTCACACATTGGTGAAAGCTCCTAAGCTATGTTTGATTGTCTGAAGGCCTTAGTTTTGTTGCTACCTTGGCTGTTTTATATCTGAGGATATTGTGCCTTGAAAATGAAACTCAAGCAACTCTCCAACTATTGCTCCACAATGCATTTAATGGATCTCCAACCACTAAACACATTGCGGGGCATACAGGAATGCCAGTGTGCTGGACCTCCTTTCTCTAATATGAAAGTTTTTCCTCTATGCACCTAGAGCTGTGTAAAGTGTGCAAACAAGCCTCTTTTCAATTGATCTTGAGCTTAAAATCCCTACTCCACTCTCTCAGTAAACTTGCTTACCTGGGTCCTATTCACTAGGAACCAAGCGGAAGCAAACAGACTGAAATGGGGAGGGACTACCTGAACTTGTCCAATAAGTAACTCTTGTTTTTCGTTGGAAAATGTTTTCCATTGCAAAGCATTTTGTTACATTTTGCTACAGTGTGCACGAATGGATACACCCCTGGTGTATTGACAGTGTTCCGGCATCTCACCCTCAACTAACAGCACTACT
This sequence comes from Coregonus lavaretus, assembly GCF_964263955.1. Classification (NCBI taxonomy): domain Eukaryota; kingdom Metazoa; phylum Chordata; class Actinopteri; order Salmoniformes; family Salmonidae; genus Coregonus; species Coregonus lavaretus. Next base: position 51,529,140 of record NC_139992.1, read on the forward strand.
TTTTAAAAAAAGGCCATTTAAATTCAGCGTGTTCGCAGCAGAAAGTGATGCTAATAGAAGCGATGCCAGGGAAGCTTTAGTAATTGTCCTGAATATACAGCGACAGATGTGCTGACTTGCTAAGAAACCTGTTATTCAATTTGACTGACTCCCCTGAGCTTCCTGTCAGAGGCGCACACACACACATTTTGTTTCATACATACTGTCTGTTTTATACTGATAATATTCATTCTCTTTTGGATAGGTATGTACTGTCAAGCACACACACAGACACACACTCTCTCTCTCACTAACATAGATAATGGGCTGAGCATATGGCATGGTCTTCTGTTCAGGTGGGCTGTAGAAGGGCGCTGAGGCCACTGGGCCCTTACATCCCTGTTTTTACTATCCTCCCCTCTCTCTCTCTCTCTCTCTCTCCCTCTCTCTCCCTCTACCCCCTTCTCTCTCTCTCTCTCTCCCTCTCTCTCCCTCTACCCCCTTCTCTCTCTCTCTCTCTCTCTCTCTCTCTCTCTCTCTCTCTCTCTCTCTCTCTCTCTCTCTCCCTCTCTCTCCCTCTACCCCCCCCCTCTCTCTCTCTCTCTCTCTCTCTCCCTCTACCCCTCTCTCTCTCTCTCCCTCTCCCTCCTCTCTCCCTCTACCCCCCTCTCTCTCTCTCTCCCTCTACCTCTCTCTCTCTCTCTCTCTCTCTCTCTCTCTCTCTCTCTCTCTCTCTCTCTCTCTCTCTCTCTCTCTCTCTCTCTCTCTCTCTCTCTCTCTCTCTCTCTCTCTCCCTCTCTCTCCCTCTACCCCCCCCCTCTCTCTCTCTCTCTCTCTCTCTCCCTCTCTCTCTCTCTCTCTCTATCTCTCCCTCTCTCTCCCTCTACCCCCCCCCCCTCTCTCTCTCTCTCTCCCTCTCTCTCTCTACCTCTCTCCATCACTCTCTCTCTCTCTCTCTCTCTCTCTCTCTCTCTCTCTCTCTCTCTCTCTCTCTCTCTCTCTCTCTCTCTCTCTCCCTCTCTCCCTCTACCTCTCTCCATCTCTCTCGCTCTCGCTCTCGCTCTCTCTCTCTCTCTCGCTCTCTCTCTCTCTCTCTCTCTCCCTCTCTATTATTTTTTTTTTGGGGGGGGGAGTGGGGGTGTTGTTTTGCAGTGAGCACAGAGACACCCTGTCTGTTTGTAGCCGTTTCCTCTAGCCCTGACTGACAGGGAGAATAATGTGTCTGGCCACCCCTCTCGCTCTTCCTCATCTTAAAAATAGCACTGAGTGCTGGAGACCGTGGGTACTTCCCAAATGGCACTGGTCAAAAATAGTGCACTAAATAGGGAATACGGTGCCATTTGGAACACAGAGAGCCGGGAGTGACATCAGATACATCTTAGTTAGCCCCGTCTCGGAAATGAATGATTATAGCTTTGTTGAATGTTATTATTTCTGATAATGACACATTGATGGCAGGATGTGGTGAAATATGTATTGACAGGGTGATGAAAGTGTATCATTACCAAGTGGATGGAGCTTCTAGCATATCTACATGACCTGGTTTCTTATTTGACCATCCGTCCATTTTCCAGCCCAATGATGTCTAGAACCACCCACACTCATCAGTCACTGTACCTAGACATTGTAGGATGCCATTTGGGACACAGACGTTGAGTAATGCATTGATCCTTGGGTTGAAGACTGGAGTTAAGAGACTCCTGCATCACAATAGAAGGAGTTAGTGTTACTCTTGTTCCAACAATCATAACATGACGTATGGATTGACTCAGTCAGAACCAGTCCGTTGCCTGCGTTGCACGAGTTGGCTTTTTACTCCGAAACAGAAACAAAAGGTACACATGTTTACTCGTCACAGTATGATTTCTGCCACCATCTCATTTCACTGACATTTTCAGCCGCATACGTACCCAATTCGGGATGTGTGTTTTATTGTCTGTTTGACACACGGTCTTGTTTACTATCAAACAGATGACTGTCTATTCTAGATTATTTAAAATTCAGAACGAAAGAGGCTGAGTCTCAAATGACACCCTAGTCCCTATATAGTGCACTACTTTTGACCAGATCCCTACTGTAAGTAGTGCAAACAATAGAGAATAGTGTGTCATTTGGGACTTAATAGAGTATTTTCCCTAGATGCATTACTGCAGGGCCAAGATGTTAATTCTCTGGTTGTATTGTTATGACCCTTAGCCATTACTTCACATTGACATCTAGTCCCTCAAGCTTCCTCTGTCTGCTTCTGTCACAGCTTTATGCGCTGTTGTTAAGTCTCTGTTTCCAGGGTTACGATGCCTAATTAAACTATCATACTCCCCTTTAATTTCCAATTTTTTAGGAGTGTCAGTTTTAAAGAACCAGACATAAATGATGTGGATTGGATAATGGGGTAGTTTAGATGATGGTATCCCCCATGGGGAAATGGGCTTAGCATCTATCATGAGACAACAATAAAGAGCAGTTAATACTGTTCACCAGGTCTCTCTCTCTCTCTCTCTCGCTCTTTCTGTATCACTCTAAAGAGGCTTAGAGGGGCATGTGTGTTTGGGGCATGAATGAAGGTTTTGTGTGTTTGCGGACCGGTAATCAAAACTGTATGAACTTCATAGAAATGTATTGTAATGGTCAAATTATTAGATAATTTTCTTTGAGATGTGATCATGTTTTTCCAGGACAAAGGCATATTTTTATAGATTTCACTTTCTCGTAAAAGTCAACGTGTCCATCTGCAAAGTTGGACGTCAGCTACATATTTTCCAGGGAAACCGGCCAATTATCTCACTGATAAAACGTCCAAAACAAAGTAAAAGTTCCCAGAAAAGGACCGTTCATGATGACCAGTCATTTATTCATGCCCAAGACAAAGTTACCTCACCAGATGCATTGAAGTGTCCAGCTTGACTCAAGGACTGTGGGTGCATTCCGTGCGTGTTACACTGAGCCTTTTAGCCATGCTGATTGGTTAATCTCAGTGTTTAACCAATCAGGAGGTTGTTTGGGTGCAGTACTGAGAAGACCTTGCTCTGTCAGTGTCAGTGTAGTGGACTGTGAGATCCGTTAGCATGCTTTAACAAGTCTCTAATGGAATAATGAGCCTATGACCTCTCCCCCCTCTGGGACTTGTGACTGTGCTCCAGCTGTGGCATCAGAAGTAAACATCCACATTAGACAATTTGTCCATAGATGCTGAAGTGTGTATTCTCTTGTGTGTGTCCCTGAGAATACATGTGATCCTCTCAGCACAAAAATAACTAGGTGTGTGTGTGTGTGTGTGTGTGTGTGTGTGTGTGCGTGCGTGCGTGCGTGTGCACGTGCGTGTGCGTGCGTGCGTGAGCTTACATCCATATAACCGTGTGTGGGCTCTTATGCATGTCCCTGAGATAACATAATGGTACTTTCAGCACAACACTAACACACTACCTAGCTAGACTCTTCTTTTTGTTGATCTGTGTGTGTTCAGGCTTTCTCCTCACCCTGCTGTGTTTTCGTCTGCAGGTTGCCAGGGCCGACCAGGGTGTCCGCTGCAGGCAGCGGGGCCCCCAAGGGCCAAGGATCCTCCAACCTCAACAGGAGGAGTCAGAGCTTTAACAGCATCGATAAGAGCAAGCCTCTCCAGTATGCTAGTGGCAATGACAGAGGTAGGTGAACCTAGAATCAGGTAGAAGCAGGCCTGAGCCGTATGAGGTGGTCCGGACTGAGCCGAGCCGAACCAAACTGTTCTAAGATAGCCTTGTTACACATCTTCCACAGTTGCTGGAACCATGATGAAAAATACTTAATGTAAAAAAGAAAATTGCAGAACCAGCGCAGTTTGATTAGGATCGGCACAATAGTGTGAAAACGGTAATATGGTGTCTAAACTCACCTTCCATGAGGATTAAACTGGATAAAGAAAACATCTAGGGTCTTAGAATTAATTATCTTACTCCTGCGTTTGTACTACTGTTTTCCTCAGTATCGGTCACTACCATTCAGAATTTATATTTCTGAGCGCATGGTCCACAAAATGCACTAGGTGGCGCCTCTGATAAACACAGACACAGACAGACACACACACACACCCACTATAGTCTCTATCCGGCTCTGGCTGCAGGCAGGGCTAGCTAAGAAACCCAATCAGTCCTGGTGTGGTTGGCCTGATGGGACAGGCCCAGTTTCATTAGCCAAGTTGTGTTTAACATAATGACACTACAGTCTGCTGAATCATATCAGCAATGTAGTTGACTAGAGTTGGACTGTATTCCATTAGGGAGAAGGCAAGGCAGTGCATTTCACAGCATGGTGAGTGGTGGTGGTTAGACTGCAGAGCTGTGGCTGTGGGGCTGAATCACACCACGCACCACCAAGCATAATAACCTGCTATAATGACAAATGTTGTCACACGCACGCTTTCCTTATTTTATTATTGCCATATTACTTTTATCAAAAAGTAAGTGGATGAAATAATTTTTCTGCATCCCAAATGGCACCCTATTCCCTATATAGTGCACTACTTTTGACCAGGGCCATATGGGCTTGGGGAAAAAGAGGCTACAACAAGGCTCATCTTTTGTCAACGACCCCCTACCTTGTGGTTCTTTAAGTTTACAGTAAATTCGTAGATATTGAATATTTGGCTGTCAGTATTTTACAATTCTCGTACAGTGTTGGTACTGTTCCCTATACTGCATAGTGCACTACAGTGTTGGTACTGTCCCTATACTGCATAGTGCACTACAGTGTTGGTACTGTTCCCTATACTGCATAGTGCACTACAGTGTTGGTACTGTTCCCTATACTGCATAGTGCACTACAGTGTTGGTACTGTTCCCTATACTGCATAGTGCACTACAGTGTTGGTACTGTTCCCTATACTGCATAGTGCACTACAGTGTTGGTACTGTTCCCTATACTGCATAGTGCACTACAGTGTTGGTACTGTTCCCTATACTGCATAGTGCACTACAGTGTTGGTACTGTTCCCTATACTGCATAGTGCACTACAGTGTTGGTACCGTTCCCTATACTGCATAGTGCACTACAGTGTTGGTACCATTCCCTATACTGTTAGTAGAGTTATGCTAGTTAGTAGAGTTATGGTCATCAGTAGAGTTATGGTCGTCAGTAGAGTTATGCTAGTTAGTAGAGTTATGCTAATCAGTATAGTTATGGTCATCAGTAGAGTTATGGTCGTCAGTAGAGTTATGCTAGTTAGTAGAGTTATGCTAGTTAGTAGAGTTATGGTCATCAGTAGAGTTATGGTCATCAGTAGAGTTATGGTCATCAGTAGAGTTATGGTCGTCAGTGGAGTTATGCTCTTCAGTAGAGTTATGGTCGTCAGTGGAGTTATGCTCATCAGTAGAGTTATGGTCATCTTAGAGTTATGGTCATCAGTGGAGTTATGGTAGTTAGTAGAGTTATGGTCATCAGTAGAGTTATGGTCATCAGTAGAGTTATGGTCGTCAGTAGAGTTATGGTCGTCAGTGGAGTAATGGTCATCAGTAGAGTTATGGTCATCAGTGGAGTTATGGTCGTCAGTGGCGTTATGGTCGTCAGTGGAGTTATGGTCATCAGTAGAGTTATGGTCATCAGTAGAGTTATGGTCATCAGTGGAGTTATGGTCGTCAGTAGAGTTATGGTCATCAGTAGAGTTATGTCATCAGTGGAGTTATGGTCGTCAGTGGAGTTATGGTCGTCAGTGGAGTTATGGTCGTCAGTGGAGTTATGGTCATCAGTGGAGTTATGGTCGTCAGTAGAGTTATGGTCGTCAGAAGTTATGGTCTTCAGTAGAGTTATGGTCGTCAGTAGAGTTAAGGTCATCAGTAGAGTTATGGTCATCAGTGGAGTTATGGTCGTCAGTGGAGTTATGGTCGTCAGTAGAGTTATAGTCATCAGTAGAGTTATGGTCATCAGTAGAGTTATGGTCATCAGTGGAGTTATGGTAGTTAGTAGAGTTATGGTCATCAGTAGAGTTATGGTCATCAGTAGAGTTATGGTCGTCAATAGAGTTATGGTCATCAGTAGAGTTATCGTCATGAGTGGAGTTATGGTCGTCAGTGGAGTTATGGTCGTCAGTAGAGTTACAGTGGGGGAAAAAAGTATTTAGTCAGCCACCAATTGTGCAAGTTCTCCCACTTAAAAAGATGAGAGAGGCCTGTAATTTTCATCATAGGTACACGTCAACTATGACAGACAAATTGAGAAGAAAAAAAATCCAGAAAATCACATTGTAGGATTTTTTATGAATTTATTTGCAAATTATGGTGGAAAATAAGTATTTGGTCACCTACAAACAAGCAAGATTTCTGGCTCTCACAGACCTGTAACTTCTTCTTTAAGAGGCTCCTCTGTCCTCCACTCGTTACCTGTATTAATGGCACCTGTTTGAACTTGTTATCAGTATAAAAGACACCTGTCCACACCCTCAAACAGTCACACTCCAAACTCCACTATGGCCAAGACCAAAGAGCTGTCAAAGGACACCAGTAACAAAATTGTAGACCTGCACCAGGCTGGGAAGACTGAATCTGCAATAGGTAAGCAGCTTGGTTTGAAGAAATCAACTGTGGGAGCAATTATTAGGAAATGGAAGACATACAAGACCACTGATAATCTCCCTCGATCTGGGGCTCCACGCAAGATCTCACCCCGTGGGGTCAAAATGATCACAAAAACAGTGAACAAAAACCCCAGAACCACACGGGGGGACCTAGTGAATGACCTGCAGAGAGCTGGGACCAAAGTAACAAAGCCTACCATCAGTAACACACTACGCCGCCAGGGACTCAAATCCTGCAGTGCCAGACGTGTCCCCCTGCTTAAGCCAGTACATGTCCAGGCCCGTCTGAAGTTTGCTAGAGTGCATTTGGATGATCCAGAAGAGGATTGGGAGAATGTCATATGGTCAGATGAAACCAAAATAGAACTTTTTGGTAAAAACTCAACTCGTCGTGTTTGGAGGACAAAGAATGCTGAGTTGCATCCAAAGAACACCATACCTACTGTGAAGCATGGGGGTGGAAACATCATGCTTTGGGGCAGTTTTTCTGCAAAGGGACCAGGACGACTGATTCGTGTAAAGGAAAGAATGAATGGGGCCATGTATCGTGAGATTTTGAGTGAAAACCTCCTTCCATCAGCAAGGGCATTGAAGATGAAACGTGGCTGGGTCTTTCAGCATGACAATGATCCCAAACACACCGCCCGGGCAACGAAGGAGTGGCTTCGTAAGAAGCATTTCAAGGTCCTGGATTGGCCTAGCCAGTCTCCAGATCTCAACCCCGTAGAAAATCTTTGGAGGGAGTTGAAAGTCCGTGATGCCCAGCGACAGCCCCAAAACATCACTGCTCTAGAGGAGATCTGCATGGAGGAATGGGCCAAAATACCAGCAACAGTGTATGAAAACCTTGTGAACTTACAGAAAACGTTTGACCTGTGTCATTGCCAACAAAGGGTATATAACAAACTATTGAGAAATTTTTGTTATTGACCAAATACTTATTTTCCACCATAATTTGCAAATCAATTCATTAAAAATCCTACAATGTGATTTTCTGGATTTTTTTTCTCATTTTGTCTGTCATAGTTGACGTGTACCTATGATGAAAATTACAGACCTCTCTCATCTTTTTAAGTGGGAGAACTTGCACAATTGGTGGCTGACTAAATACTTTTTTTCCCCACTGTATGGTCGTCAGAAGTTATGGTCTTCAGTAGAGTTATGGTTGTCAGTAGAGTTATGGTCAACAGTAGAGTTATGGTCGTCAGTGGAGTTATGGTCGTCAGTAGAGTTATGGTCATCAGTGGAGTTATGGTCGTCAGTGGAGTTATGGTCATCAGTGGAGTTATGGTCGTCAGTAGAGTTATGGTCGTCAGAAGTTATGGTCTTCAGTAGAGTTATGGTCGTCAGTAGAGTTATGCTAGTTAGTAGAGTTATGGTCGTCAGTAGAGTTATGCTAGTTAGTAGAGTTATGCTAGTTAGTAGAGTTATGGTTGTTGGTAGAGTTATGCTAGTTAGTAGAGTTATGGTTGTTGGTAGAGTTATGGTTGTTGGTAGAGTTATGCTAGTTAGTAGAGTTATGGTTGTTGGTAGAGTTATGCTAGTTAGTAGAGTTATGGTTGTTGGTAGAGTTATGATAGTTAGTAGAGTTATGGTTGTTGATAGAGTTATGCTAGTTAGTAGAGTTATGCTAGTTAGTAGAGTTATGGTTGTTGGTAGAGTTATGCTAGTTAGTAGAGTTATGGTTGTTGGTAGAGTTATGCTAGTTAGTAGAGTTATGGTTGTTGGTAGAGTTATGCTAGTTAGTAGAGTTATGGTCATCAGTAGAGTTATGGTCGTCAGTAGAGTTATGGTCATCAGTAGAGTTATCGTCATGAGTGGAGTTATGGTCGTCAGTGGAGTTATGGTCGTCAGTAGAGTTATGGTCGTCAGAAGTTATGGTCTTCAGTAGAGTTATGGTTGTCAGTAGAGTTATGGTCAACAGTAGAGTTATGGTCGTCAGTGGAGTTATGGTCGTCAGTAGAGTTATGGTCATCAGTAGAGTTATGGTCATCAGTGGAGTTATGGTCGTCAGTGGAGTTATGGTCGTCAGTAGAGTTATGGTCGTCAGAAGTTATGGTCTTCAGTAGAGTTATGCTAGTTAGTAGAGTTATGGTCGTCAGTAGAGTTATGCTAGTTAGTAGAGTTATGCTAGTTAGTAGAGTTATGCTAGTTAGTAGAGGTATGCTAGTTAGTAGAGTTATGGTCGTCAGTAGAGTTATGCTAGTTAGTAGAGTTATGCTAGTTAGTAGAGTTATGGTTGTTGGTAGAGTTATGCTAGTTAGTAGAGTTATGGTTGTTGGTAGAGTTATGGTTGTTGGTAGAGTTATGCTAGTTAGTAGAGTTATGGTTGTTGGTAGAGTTATGCTAGTTAGTATAGTTATGGTTGTTGGTAGAGTTATGCTAGTTAGTAGAGTTATGGTTGTTGGTAGAGTTATGCTAGTTAGTAGAGTTATGCTAGTTAGTAGAGTTATGGTTGTTGGTAGAGTTATGCTAGTTAGTAGAGTTATGGTTGTTGGTAGAGTTATGCTAGTTAGTAGAGTTATGGTTGTTGGTAGAGTTATGCTAGTTAGTAGAGTTATGGTTGTTGGTAGATAAAACACAAGGAGGGGATACTGTATATCAGTCCATAAAACAGAGGGAGAGAAGGAGGGGGGATGGTGTAAGTGTGGCGTTAAAATAGTCTGTCAGAGTTCAGGGCCAGTCAAAGGGAGAGCAGGAGGGTTGTCCTCGTTTTCCTCATGCTTCTCTATCTCTACCTTCTTCTCCGCACTTTCACCCCCTCTCCCCTCTCTCTCTCTCAATTCAATTTTAATTCAATTTAAGGGCTTTATTGGCATGGGAAACGTATATTAACATTGCCAAAGCAAGTGAAGTAGATAGTAAACAAAAGTGAAATAAACAATAAATATTAACAGTAAACATTACACTCAGAAGTTCCAAAAGAATAAAGACATTTCAAATGTCATATTATGTATATATACAGTGTTGTAACAATGTGCAAATAGTTAAAGTACAAATGGGAAAATAAATAAACATAAATATGGGTTGTATTTATAATGGTGTTTGTTCTTCACTGGTTGCCCTTTTCTTGTGGCAAAAGGTCACAAATCTTGCAGCTGTGATGGCACACTGTGGTTTTTCATCCAGTAGATAAGGGAGTTTATCAAAATTGGGTTTGTTTTCTAATTCTTTGTGGATCTCTGTAATCTGAGGGAAATATGTGTCTCTAATATGGTCATACATTTGGCAGGAGGTTAGGAAGTGCAGATCAGTTTCCACCTCATTTTGTGGGCAGTGTGCACATAGCCTGTCTTCTCTTGAGAGCCAGGTCTGCCTACGGCGGCCTTTCTCAATAGCAAGGCTATGCTTACTGAGTCTGTACATAGTCAAAGCTTTCCTTAAATTTGGGTCAGTCACAGTGGTCAGGCATTCTGCCACTGTGTACTCTCTGTTTAGAGCCAAATAGCATTCTAGTTTGCTCTGTTTTTTTGTTAATTCTTTCCAATGTGTCAAGTAATTCTCTTTTTGTTTTCTCATGATTTGGTTGGGTCTAATTGTGTTGTTGTTGTTGTCCTGGGGCTCTGTGTGGTCTGTTTGTGTTTGTAAACAGAGCCCCAGTACCAGCTTACTTAGGGGACTCTTCTCCAAGTTCATCTCTCTGTAGGTGATGGCTTTGTTATGGAAGGTTTGGGAATCACTTCCTTTTAAGTGGTTATAGAATTTAACGGCTCTTTTCTGGATTTTGATAATTAGTGGGTATCGGCCTAATTCTGCTCTGCATGCATTATTTGGTGTTTTTCGTTGTACACTGAGGATATTTTTGCAGAATTCTGCAAGCAGAGTCTCAATTTGGTGTTTGTCCCATTTTGTGAATTCTTGGTTGGTGAGCGGACCCCAGACCTCACAACCATAAAGGGCAATGGGTTCTATAACTGAATCAAGTATTTTTTGCCAGATCCTAATTGGTATGTCAAATTGTATGTTCCTTTTGATGGCATAGAAGGCCCTTCTTGCCTTGTCTCTCAGATCGTTCACAGCTTTGTGGAAGTTACCTGTGGCGCTGATGTTTAGGCCGAGGTATGTATAGTTTTTTGTGTGCTCTAGGGCAACGGTGTCTAGATGGAATTTGTATTTGTGGTCCTGGCAACTGGACCTTTTTTGGAACACCATTATTTTTGTCTTACTGAGATTTACTGTCAGGGCCCAGGTCTGACAGAATCTGTGCGGAATATCTAGGTGCTGCTGTAGGCCCTCCTTGGTTGGTGACAGAAGCACCAGATCATCAGCAAACAGTAGACATTTGACTTCAGATTCTAGTAGGGTGAGGCCGGGTGCTGCAGACTGTTCTAGTGCCCTCGCTAATTCGTTGATATATATGTTGAAGAGGGTGGGGCTTAAACTGCATCCATGTCTCACCCCACGGCCCCGTGGAAAGAAATGTGTGTGTTTTTTTGCCAATTTTAACCGCACACTTGTTGTTTGTGTACATGGATTTTATAATGTCGTATGTTTTTCCCCCAACACCACTTTCCATCAATTTGTATAGCAGACCCTCATGCCAAATTGAGTCAAAAGCTTTTTTGAAATCAACAAAGCATGAGAAGACTTTGCCTTTGTTTTGGTTTGTTTGTTTGTCAATTAGGGTGTGCAGGGTGAATACGTGATCTGTCGTATGGTAATTTGGTAAAAAGCCAATTTGACATTTGCTCAGTACATTGTTTTCACTGAGGAAATTAACTAGTCTGCTGTTAATGATAATGCAGAGGATTTTCCCAAGGTTGCTGTTGACGCATATCCCACGGTAGTTATTGGGGTCAAATTTGTCTCCAATTTTGTGGATTGGGATGATCAGTCCTTGGTTCCAAATATTGGGGAAGATGCCAGAGCTAAGGATGATGTTAAAGAGTTTAAGTATAGCCAATTGGAATTTGTGGTCTGTATATTTTATCATTTCATTGAGGATACCATCAACACCACAGGCCTTTTTGGGTTGGAGGGTTTGTATTTTGTCCTGTAGTTCATTCAATGTAATTGAAGAATCGAGTGGATTCTGGTAGTCTTTAATAGTTGATTCTAAGATTTGCATTTGATCATGTATATTTTTTTGCTGTTTGTTCTTTGTAATAGGGCCAAAAATATTGGAGAAGTGGTTTACCCATACATCTCCGTTTTGGATAGATAGCTCTTCGTGTTGTTGTTTGTTTAGTGTTTTCCAATTTTCCCAGAAGTGGTTAGTCTCTATGGATTCTTCAATTACATTGAGCTGATTTCTGACATGCTGTTCCTTCTTTTTTCGTAGTGTATTTCTGTATTGTTTTAGTGATTCATCATAGTGAAGGTGTCTCTCTCTCTCTCTCTCTCTCTCTCTCTCTCTCTCTCTCTCTCTCTCTCTCTCTCTCTCTCTCTATCCCTCTCTCTCCCTCTTTCCATACACGTTAACGCAGAACAACAGTCTACCAACCATGAACAGACCCCGGTCACCAACCCTGTTTATTTTGGCCAGAGCCAGCCCAGTAGATTTACACCAGTGCCTTCACTGTCCCTTGTGTCCCGTTTGCCCAGACCTGTTTTCACAGTGGTAGCCTCCCAAATGGCAGCCAATTCCCTTTATAGTGCACTACTTTTTACAACGGCCCATAGGGCTCTGGTCAAAAGTAGTGTACTATATAGAGAATAGGGTGCCATTTGGGACACATAAATCCCCCAATCCAGAAAGGGAGTGAGGGCTTTTCTGTTTCCTCAGTACCCCCCTGCCACCCTACTTTACCACCTAAAACCTAGCTAATGTCTCCCCTGATGGGAAAAAATTTGTCCTTCTTTCTTGGTGTTTGTGTTGTTTTTCTGTCTCCCCTCCCTCTCACTACTCGCTGGCAGCATGTTGTCTGTCTCCCCTCCCTCTCACTACTCACTGGCAGCATGTTGTCTGTATCCCCTCCCTCTCACTACCTACTGGCAGCATGTTGTCTGTCTCCCCTCCCTCTCACTACCTACTGGCAGCACGTTGTCTGTCTCCCCTCCCTCTCACTACTCACTGGCAGCATGTTGTCTGTCTCCCCTCCCTCTCACTACTTACTGGCAGCATGTTGTCTGTCTCCCCTCCCTCTCACTACTCACTGGCAGCATGTTGTCTGTCTCCCCTCCTTCTCACTACTTACTGGCAGCATGTTGTCTGTCTCCCCTCCCTCTCACTACTCACTGGCAGCATGTTGTCTGACTCCCCTCCCTCTCACTACCTACTGGCAGCACGTTGTCTGTCTCCCCTCCCTCTCACTACTCACTGGCAGCATGTTGTCTGTCTCCCCTCCCTCTCACTACCTACTGGCAGCATGTTGTCTGTCTCCCCTCCCTCTCACTACCTACTGGCAGCACGTTGTCTGTCTCCCCTCCCTCTCACTACTCACTGGCAGCATGTTGTCTGTCTCCCCTCCCTCTCACTACCTACTGGCAGCACGTTATCTGTCTCCCCTCCCTCTCACTCCTTACTGGCAGCATGTTGTCTGTCTCCCCTCCCTCTCACTACTCACTGGCAGCATGTTGTCTGTCTCCCCTCCCTCTCACTACTCACTGGCAGCATGTTGTCTGTCTCCCCTCCCTCTCACTACTCACTGGCAGCATGTTGTATGTCTCCCCTCCCTCTCACTACCTACTGGCAGCATGTTGTCTGTATCCCCTCCCTCTCACTACTTACTGGCAGCATGTTGTCTGTCTCCCCTCCCTCTCACTACTCACTGGCAGCATGTTGTATGTCTCCCCTCCCTCTCACTACTCACTGGCAGCATGTTGTATGTCTCCCCTCCCTCTCACTACTCACTGGCAGCATGTTGTATGTCTCCCCTCCCTCTCACTACTCACTGGCAGCATGTTGTATGTCTCCCCTCCCTCTCACTACTCACTGGCAGTATGGCCCGAGGGAGCTAAGTGGCTGGTGTACAGGTGGATGAAGAGGCAGCTTGCTGTTTGTCTATCAGTCACTAATGCAGTGTTATACTGAGGAGTCACGTCCATGCTTATGAATCAGCCTGGTACTTTAGCATTTAATATTGCACTCAATATTGCAATTCCAATCTTTTAATGTTGATGCAGGTCTGGTTTAATGTGTTTGATTCAGAATGTTGTTGTGTATATCGATTGTTTTCTCTGTACGCAGCTCAACACATTTCCAATCTATTTTAATCAGCCTTGCGTAACATGGCCAGTCGCCAGTCGCTCTCCTCAACAGTTTGCCAATGGGGGAGTTATGTCATTGGGAGCGAGAGTTTGAACCCAGCCTAAGGACTTAACTTAAGGCCCACTGTAGATAAGATGCCTCCCCCTCATCCCTGCGCAGGTGAAGGCATTAGATTTGGGGGTCAGATCAAATGATTCCAAGGAAATGTCTCAGGGTGTCTGAGGGTGACAGGGGATGTGTCCCAAATGGCACCCTATTCCCTATATGGTGCACTACTTAGGGAGTAGGGTGACATTTGGGACACACCTATCTGTCCAAAGGGAGAGAGCTGAGGAGAAAACGGGGACAGGCTCACAGATATTGGGACTTAGTGTTTATTACAAGAGGATTTGCTCAGCTCACTGTGTGTGTGTGTGTGTGTGTGTGTGTAGGGTGGGGTGGGGGCATGTGTGTATGTTTGCGTGCCACACGATGGGTGTGTGAGCACTGAGCAGCAGACGTGCGAGGGTCCAGCGCCCAGCCAGCAGAAGTGACATTTCACTCTCGGCCGACGAAGTAAGCGGTTGTGAAAGAGAGTGTGTTGCCATGGTAACGCCAAGTCTCCTCTTCTTCTCTGGGGCGTTGGTGGCCGTGGCGTCAGCCGATTGGTATGAAATGGCATCCTTCAGGCCCCTGTTATCTTTAAAGACGGGGTTAATTCGCTGGGCGCGCATACTGAATCCCCAACGCTTCGTCCCTCATTCACAATCTTATCACAGTGTCGCCCTCGACACTGACAAAGAAATCAAATCAAGCGTGTCATTTCTGTAGCCCAACTTTCACAGCTGTTTCCATGGTGTGAGGGCAAGCGCTGTAAGCCTATCACAAGAAAGACTGGGCTTCTTAGATGTAAGGGTTAAGCGAGATTCTGGGCAGAATGAGCAGTCGGGCCAGTCATGAGTCTCTCTCTCTCTCTCTCTCTCTCTCTCTCTCTCTCTCTCTCTCTCTCACACACAAACACACAGGCTGGTCTTTAAAGAGATGACTTGGCGTGTGCCAGCTTGCATGTTCCCCCCCACGGACTGACACGTTTACAGGCGTCGTAAGGTTTTAAAGGCTGTGGCCCAGATCATAAGCTGATTAAGTGGTCTGACGCCTCGCGTGGCGGCAGCTAAAGCCCTTTTCCTTCCCTTGCTTCTCTGGGAAATACTGCCCGGTTAGGGAGAATCACATCTCACACAGCCTTAGGCCTAGGCTTCGTCCCTGGAAAGGTCACCAGTTCAGCTATATTGTTGTGCTTATGACTCAGCATAGATAAAGAGAATTCCACCATGCAGGTTTTGAAAAATATTGTGGTTCCATAAAACCATCTAGCATCCGTTGAGAAGTACTGTAGTCGATGGAGTGTAGAGCTGAATGATGAGACGGAAGGGACACAAAGGTAGTTCTATATGGTGAATGTGAATCCCAGCATGTCCCTGCTGTTTGACACTACATCAGTCAACAATAGAAGGCAAAAGTATGTGAGCACCTGCTCGTCGAACATCTCATTCCAGAATCATGGTTAATATGGAGTTGGTCCCCCTTTTGCTGCTATAACAGCCTCCACTCTTCTGGGAAGGCTTTCCACTAGATGTTGGAACATTGCTGCGGGGACTTGCTTCCATTCCGCCGCAAGAGCATTAGTGATGTTGGGCGATTAGGCCTGGCTCGCAGTCGGTGTTCCAATTCATCCCAAAGGTGTTCGATGGGGTTGAGCCTAGCCCGAACCATGAAAAACAGCCTCAGACCATTATTCCTCCTCTACCAAACTTTACAGTTGGCACTATGCATTCGGGAAGGTAGCGTTCTCCTGGCATCCGCCAAACCCACGTTCGTCCGTCGGACTGCCAGATGGTGAAGTGTGATTCATCACTCCAGAGAACGTGGTTTCACTGCTCCAGAGTCCAATGGCGGCTAGCTTTACACCACTCCAGCCAACGCTTGGCATTGCGCATGGTGATCTTAGGCTTGTGCGGCTGCTCGGCCATGGAGACCCATTTCATGAAGCTCCCGACTGCTGACGTTGCTTCCAGAGGCAGTTTGGAACTCTGTAATGAGTGTTGCAACTGAGGACAGATGATATTTACGCGCTAGACGCTTCAGCACTCAGCGGCCCCATTCTGTGAGCTTGTGTGGCTGAGCTGTTGTTGCCTGTAGACATTTCCACTTCACAATAACAGCACTAGCAGGGCAGAAATTTGACGAACTGACTCGACGATGCCACGTTGAAAGTCACTGAGCTCTTCAGTAAGGCTATTCTACTGCCGATGTTTGTCTATAGAGATTGCATGGCTGTGTGCTCGATTGTATACACCTGTCAGCAACGGGTGTGGCTGAAATAGCCGAATCACTAATTTGAAAGGGTGTCCACATACTTTTGTATGTACAGTATATTGTATAATCCTTAAGGTTACAATGCATTTCCTATCACTAACTTCTCCCCTTGGTAGAATGGAGCACCACAGTATTAATGTATCTCTATGGAAAGCACAGTGTAGGGGCGGGGAGACGTCTGCTAGGGGATTGATGATGATCTGAACACCCACTGGAGAGGAGAAATGGGGGTCCTTCAGAAGGTCAGAGCCACTGCTGAGCGGCTAACGGGACCATCGGTTACCTCACGCTCCTGACGGATGGGTGTGTGTGGGGCGAGGTTGGACCGTCACATGAGATGTGCCCGTCCAGTGTAGTGTCGACACATCATAGATTGTGTGTGTCTGTGTCTCTGCGTGTGTGTGTATTCTAAAACACCCCGGTCCTTTGAAAGTGAGCATACAGTTGTTTTATTAATCTATCAACCCATTCCTGCTTTCCAACGCCACACTAGTAGAAGGAGGTTGAGAATGTTTTTATTTTCTGTTGGCATTAGACCACTGCAAAGTTCCCAGGCGGCATTGGCCAAAGGGGTGAATTGCCTGGCATCCCACTGTTACCAGGGGAAACGGCAACAGTTTTAGGTATCGCAGAATCAATCGCTGAGTCAATTTTCTGCTTGAGCGCGCAGCAGGCTGCACTGCTGCACTAGGATCTCTGTTTGCAGTGGGAAAGATTTGGATAGCGCACTACCGATCTGCTCCGTTTCTTTTTTGTTCCTACCACCTCGACTATGCCCCCCATCCCTACCAACCACGCCCCCCTGCAGCCTAGCAGAGAGAGCAAGACAAGCCTTTCTATGTCTGTCTCCCGTGGTGCAGAAAATGCCTGCTGACCCATCCAAACAGCATCTCTCTCCCTCTCTCTCTCGCTTTCTCTCTCTCCCCCTCTCCTTCTCTCTCTCCTTCTCTCTCCGTCTCTCTCTCTCTCTCTCTCTCTCCCTCTCTCTCTGTCTCTCTGCTTGTGAAAATGTAATAGTGTAGTTGATCCTGGGCTGGGTTCAACAACATCTTTGAGACACCAGTGTGAAGCCAATGGAAATATCCCATGTGATGGACCACTCTGTTCATACCTGTCGCTGGGGAAGAACCTGTGGGCTTTTATATCATAACGTGCTACTTTTGAGAGCATTTTTACTGTAATGATGGTTCTTCTGTCAAAGTGCCAGAGTCTGTAGATCACAGGTGTCAGACTCACCCCACGGAGGGCAGAGTGTCTGCGGGTTTTCGCTCCTCCCTTGTACTTGATTGATGAATTATGGTCACTAATTAGTAAGGAACTCCCCACACCTGGTTGTTGAGGTCTTAATTGAAAGGAAAAACCAAAAAACTATAGACACTATGCCCTCCATGGAATGAGTTTGACACCCCTGCTGTAGATGACTCAATGATGGTGAATATTTGGCTCCACATAGAAAGTACCTGCCATTTCATTTTCAAGCCAAATTGTTCTCTCAGTATATGAGACCCTGTGTACATGTATTCATCCAGTTGTGTTCCTGAGATGAACAACTGTTGATGTAACTATGGTATGTCTGTTTATCTGTCTCCCGTGCAGAATCGGTGAAGAGCATCCCTCTGCCTGGCAGCATGAACGGAGGTGCCCCGGTGCCCACCAGCCTCAGCGGGCAGCAGCTGGCCTCTGCCATCCCCTCCCCCACCGCCGGAAAGTCCTGGCGCAGCAAATCCATGAACATGAAGCACAGTGCCACCTCCTCCATGCTCTCAGTCTCCACCTCGCCCTCTCCCTCGCCCACCCCACCCCCCTCCGACCGCCTACGGCCTCCCATGACCGAGGCGCCCAAGTCGGGCTCTGTCACTGGCGCGTCCCAGAGATCCATGCTGGACAAGTTCCGGATGATAAACCCTCGCTCGGCATCGCGGACCTCGCCGTCGGTGGCCGAGATGGCCTTGCAGGAGGAGGATGACATGTCGGAGTACGGCGAGGAAGGGCTAAGCATAACGGAGCCTACGTCGTCAATGTGTACTAGCAGCACCAGCAGCGCCAAGCAGCTGGCCAAGTCTGCCTCGCCCCCTTCCCTGGCAGCAGCCAACAAGGGCTGTGTGAAGGGCTCGTCCCCCTCCGGCGGCGGCAGCAGTAAGTCCCTGCCCCAGCCCAAAGACAAGGAGGATAAGAGCAGGAGCAGAGGAGACAAGGCCATCACCTCTCCCAAAGAGGAACAACGGGAACCCATGGTGGATCCAACCAAGAAGACCTCTAAGATTGCCAGCCTCATCCCCAAGGGAGGCAAGCCCGCGGCGGGCAAGAAGGACATTGCCATCCCCCCTGCCTCCAGTGGAATCCCCAAGCCTGGGCTCAAGGCCCCCTCGGCTACGGGGAAGCAGGCCGGCGGTCAAGCCCAGACCCAGACCCAGACCCAGACCCAGACCCAGACCCAGACCCAGACCCAGACCCAGACCCAGACCCAGACCCAGACCCAGACCCAGACCCAGACCACCCAGGGTGGTAGTGGAGGAGGCAGGGAAGGGGACAAGGCCAAGGTAGTTAAAGGGGGCCAGGGGGGCTACTACATGCAGCAGCGGTCCCTGGGGGGCCTGGAGGGGCGGCGGAGCAACATGGTGTCTTCCACCAGCACCTCGGCCCTTTCCCAGCCCCCAGGGGCCATGGGAGGGAACGGAGCGGTGCAGCTCCCCCAGCAGCAGCAGCACAACCACCCCAACACGGCCACCGTCGCCCCCTTCATGTATAGGTGAGACTGTATGTGTATGTGCAGGTGAGCCTGTCTGTGTGCAGGTGAGCCTGTGTGTGTGTGTGTGTGTGTGTGTGTGTGTGTGTGTGTGTGTGTGTGTGTGTGTGTGTGTGTGTGTGTGTGTGTGTGTGTGTGTGTGTGTGTGTGTGTGTGTGTGTGTGCGCATGCGTGCATGCGATTGTTTGTGTGACAATGGGGATTGGGTGGGGTGTTCTGCCGAAGGTTTCTCTAATGATTGGTGTGTTCATTAGCTATGAAGCGTTTTTCTATTAGCTAGCTACACCACTAGTAGCGTGGGGGAGTAATCCCATCAAGCCAAGAATCCTCATCTGACAGCCTTTGTCTTCAAGGCTGTTAACTGACTTGGAGTTTTCTATAGAGGGCTTTGTAGGATGTTCACTTAAAATGGAAAGAAAAATACATAATCAAATCACAATTACCCAAATGAGCTCTTGTTCACCTCAGCAGGTTGTTAGAATGACAGCCCAAACTAACCTCAGCAGGTTGTTAGAATGATAGCCCAAACTCACCTCAGCAGGTTGTTAGAATGACAGCCCAAACTCACCTCAGCAGGTTGTTAGAATGACAGCCCAAACTCACCTCAGCAGGTTGTTAGAATGACAGCCCAAACTCACCTCAGCAGGTTGTTAGAATGACAGCCCAAACTCACCTCAGCAGGTTGTTAGAATGACAGCCCAAACTCACCTCAGCAGGTTGTTAGAATGACAGGCCAAACTCACCTCAGCAGGTTGTTAGAATGACAGCCCAAACTCACCTCACTACCTCCATGTCCTGATGTCTAAGCCTGCAGCATAACCCCAAGGCCCTCTGTTCCACCTGACATAGTTCAGCTGAATTTGTGTCTGAACTGTCCATCACTTGGGTATTTATATGCAGGAAATGTCCCTTGTTTGCCACTTGATTTCTGCGAAGGAGTTCAACTTTGTTGAGAACTTCCACTCCTTTATCCGCATCCCCCCTTCTGTCATTGTGGTGCCAAGGCTCGTTAGATAACCCTACAGTCACACACACACACACACGAGGGCTGGCCCTCCCACTGCACACCTCACAATGCGGCCCGTCCAGTCACACTCCACCTTGATGTGTGAACAACCAATTGAATCACTACGTCCCATCGTGCCCCAAAACCCCTATTATTAGAGTGTCTGGAGAGAATTGGAAGCCTTGATTCCAGACGGATGCCGCCCATCAAAGCTCATTTCCCACCTTTCAATCTGTCGCCTGTATGAGGGCCACTGATGTCAGAGACAGAGCCTGTACATGATGGCGGGCATGCTAACGACAGTTCTCGCCATTGGACTCAATCTCCTGATAGATGATGAGGGAGGGAGGGAGGGAGGGAGGGAGGGAGGGAGGAAGGGAGGGAGGGAGGGAGGGAGGGAGGGAGGGAGGGAGGGAGGGAATCCTATTAACGACCCATAATCGGCTTCAGAGGAACTTTTCCCTCTCTTCTCTTTCTCTCTATAATTCCAGAAAGGGCTCAACCACGGTCCACAATGCACTCTGCTGCTCACTGACTCACCGTTGAGAATTAGTCTTCATCCGTTCAATACACCTCGCCATCTTGCTCATCAACAGGCATCCCTGATCATCATTCATAGGCAGATGCAGGTGATGGCTGTTGTTCTCAAACCTGTTTTCCATATGCATTAAATGGGAGACAAGCGACGCACAAAATACACTGCAATGTCATGCCATTAAAAAGTGATTTTCTTCATATCCCTCTCCTACTTTGTATTCATGTCAGGTCCTAATCATGCGCAGCTCAGCTACTTAACCAAGATGCAATCAACCCAAATGAAAAGCACGTTGTCTTCTGTGCTCAGCAGCCAACAGGTTGACATGCTCAGTTCTAGCTCATCCCATCACTCACACTCCCGCCTACCTCTCCCCTTCTGTTGTCCAATCCTGGCTGTAGCATCCCATGTCTCCCTCCCTCCCCCTTTCCTGTGTTTCTCCCACTCCCTTCCGGGGGGAGGTGTGCCCCCGCCGCCGACCTGCCTGACAGAGGAAGAACTGTCAACAGCCTCGCACTTAGGGCCTCCCGCTGCGCAGTAATTTACCATCATTTCAGGGCCAATTAGGTTTCTTCCCTCTCCTGTGCCACAGCAGAGCAGAGCAGCAGTTAGCTGCAGTTGGTGTTACGTTGATTACAGTCCCCCTGCCTCCCCCTTTGACAGCAGCCGGGGAGGTGATTGTAAGGCACTGCTGTGTGACGTAAACGTTGGATGTGCGTCCTCTCCCTGACCTAATTCGACCTGAGATTCTCACTTACGATTGGCTGTGCTTTGTTTTGTTCTCTGTACGTTTCTCAGGGGGTTTTAAGGACTGTTTTGAGATCCTTGTTATACAACTTTATAACATACATTCCTAAACTGAGTTGCCAGAATATATACCCTCCCCCAGTAAACAATTAATTTACACATTCCTACATTTTGTACAGGTTGTCAAATTGCTGCCATATTTCTGAATGTCTCTCTGTGCAATTCTATGGAGCTATAACTATTTTGTAGGGTGGATGTTAGAAACCGAGTTTCACGATGCTGAACTCATTGGCTGATGCAGCAGACCGTGGATGCCAGTTTATCTCTGGCGGTGCAGGTGGCTGGAGAAGGTTTTATTGTGGGTGTGCCGGTGCGGTAGAGTTATCTAGCAGCCGTCAAACGTCTGGCTGTGTTTCTCACATCTCTGCCCAGGGCCAGGGAACAAACACAGGCGCATACCAAATGACACCCTATTACCTTTTTAGTGCACTACTTTTGACCAGGGCCCATAGGCTATAGGGAGACAGGGAGTGCAAGCCAGTATGTGGATTTTGACTGCACATAGGCAGGCTCATGATACAGAGACAAACTTCCATTTACCCATCTAACCCTCACATCATCCAAGAGATACCCCTGAGATGTTCATCTCCATCTATTGAAAATGTGAAAAAGCACATATCAAAATATTTCAATCCGGCTCCAGTTGTTGTTTTTTTACCACAGGAAAACACAAACACACTATACAGTGTGGCTCCTGAATAACCATGGCTTTGTTTGTTTCTCCCAGGACGTACTCCGAGAACGACTGTACCACGGTGGCCCCCTCAGACCACTGCCTCAGCCCCACCAAGGGAGACCTGGTCTACAGCAAGACCGCCAAACAGTGCCTGGAAGAGATCTCAGGTAGGCAACACTTACTGACACGCGTGTGTGTGTGTTTGTTATAGTATATTCTATGTGTGTATCGGTGCGTGTGTGTACTTTCCGGTGAACGCGAGTTTGTGTTTGAGGCAACGAGGGGGGTCCTTTGATCCCCGCCTCACATGGCGAAGGGAAAAGGTCAGGAACGACCGGCAGACACAGGACGCATCTGTGGCCCTTTGTTTATGTGGTTGCTCGCGGTTGCCATTGGTTATGCCCCAGCACCCGGTGTCTTGCTCTAGCTGTGGGGATGTGGCGGCTTATCCGGATAGACAGCGGCCAGAGGCTGCAGGAGACAAAGATAGCTAGAATCAGCCTGTATTATCTGGGTGGTGGGCTGGGCTGCAACTCAGCCTGGCGTTTACACAGAGACTGATAGAATTTCAATGCGATGGAAATGTAATGTGGATAATGTCCTTTGGAAATTATGACGTGTTATTACGTAGCTTTGGTGTTGCAGGTCAGGTATCTGCCAAATCACAGTACATCCATTGTAACATAGAAAATCGATATCGATATGTATTCCTGCCTAGCGGTTCTACATGTTAACTAAACGTACTGAATGTCTTAGGTCTTGCTCTACTATAAGCTGATTTGTCGTTTGGGTATGGGAAAACAAAAGATTGCTCTGCCACAAAACAAATCACTCCCCAAAAAAACACACGTTCTAAAAATTGTCATCTACAAAGGGAATGATCCCTACCAAGCGCTGCTTTAGTCCTCTGAATGTATGCCTTTACAAAGCCACGCCCAAAGTAAAATGTCTGGAATGTTGTGTTTTTACATCTCCAAACCTATAATATACATACTGTGGTCACGGCACAATGTGCACCGCGGTCAGCGATATTCGATTGAACTTTGTGCTTTGATTTGTTCTTGATGACTCATTTATGAAAACGTGTGCAGTTGTGCTCTACTCAGACAGTGTGATTGTGGTGTTTTGGGGGGCTTTTTGTGAATGTATGTAAATGATAAATGAGGAACCATGGTGGTTCACTTCTGAATCAGGACAATTATGTTGATTTTGGTGCATGGTGAAGTTGCCCCCAGACACTGATCTTGGGTCAGTTTTGTTTTCCCTCACTATTCATAAGGTAAGGATTTGGGGAGGGAAAGCAGATCCTAGATCGGTACCTAGGGGAAACTGCACCCTTGTTTTTCTCTTAGTTTTTACTCCTTAATTGCTCCTTGCCTGGAATGTGAGTCTGTGGTAGCCTCTGTAGTGAAGGAAGTCTTTCAAAAAGCTACTTATGGTTCATCATCTTCGGCTACATTTCCTGCAGCACTGAGTTTACATTTAATTTACATTTAGGTTGTTTAACAGACAGAGCAACTTACAGTCATGTCACAGAAGATTGACCATGAGTCAGTGGAGATGATTGGCCATGTAAGGTCAATGTAGCGGTAGGCATATATATGCAGTATAACTTGCAGCAGTTGAACAGCATCTTTAGCCATTCCAGGGGTTCCTGGTTCCAACCACTTACAGGTGTAGGATCATAATTTGATCACCCTGTTGTTGCAGGAAACTCACAGGTGTGCTGTCCAAACAACTCCCAGTTTCCATTTTTAAATGTCAGACTTGATTTGCCCTAACTAAAAATGTATCAACCCCTACAAAAAGGTCCAATAATTATAATCGACAAAATAATACACATTTCCTGTTTGCTGAATGATTGTTTTCCTTCTGTGAGAAACTGGTCAGATTAAGATCCTACACTTGTAAATACCATCTCTGTCCATGGCAGTTAATGTCACCTTGGATATGGTTGTTCAGGGCAACTGCTACCGTGAGTTACTCTGTTTCACGAGCTTATAGCATGTGTGGTCATATGGAGGCTGTTGTTTGTCTATGGTGTGTGTGTCTGTACAGTTGAGGCTATTAATGCTAGAGTAAGTGTTGAAGCTGTTGACAGACAGCCTGCAGTCAAGGCGAGAGGAGAGCTGGAGCTTTACTCTTTACCTCATTAACCCTGTAGCATTTAATTAGCTTGTGCATCAGCGCAGCGTGGCTATCAGGGAGCCGCAACTCACAGGTGTGCTGTCCAAACAACTCCCAGTCACACTGGTTTTTATCAGGGGAGGAGAAGAGGGAGAGGGGGAGGAAAGAGGGAGGGGGAGGAGAAGAGGGAGAGGGGGAGGATAATGGGGAGAGGTGGAGGAGAAGATGGAGAGGGAGGAGGAAAGCGGGAGGAGAAGGGGGAAAGAGGGAGAGGGGGGAGAAGAGGGGGAGGAAAGAGGGAGAGGGGAAGCAGCGTTGCATTTTCATCCTTTGGCTCTCTTTCGCTCACACACACACTCCAAAAGTACCTTGCGACTTGTGGTGAGGCGTTTCCTGAACTGAAGTGGGCAGACGTGGAGACTGAAGACGCGTGCTTTGATGGTCGGCAGTAGCCACAGCAGAGGCTGCCACTACTGCAGCAGAGGAAAGGGAGACTAGCGAGACAAGAGAAAGAGAGAGAGAGAAGAGAGAGAAGGAGGGAGAAACAGATGAGAGGCAGGGAGAAAGAGAGAGAGCAGCGGAGGAGAGGGAGGATAGAATTGCAGGCTGAATGCTAAAATGAACAGAGCGGAGAGATTGAGTGCTGGCTCCATTCTCTGGTGTGAGGAGAGGAGAGAGGGAGAGAAACAGAGGCTCTGCTGAGCTGGTAATTAACAGGAGAGGAGAGAGAGGAATGAAAAGGCTCCCCTCTGCTCTTAATAGAGAAAGAGAAAGAGAGAGAGAAGGAGAGAGAGGAAGAGAGAGAGAAGGAGAGAGAGGAAGAGAGAGAGAAGGAGAGAGAGTGTAATAGAGCAGAGGAGCGAGAGATCGCGTGAGAAAGAGAGAGATGTAAAATCGCATTCATCCACACCCCTCACCGCTCCTTGCTGTTTTGAGGTGGAAAACAGAGGGTAGGAGTGAGAGAGAGAGAAGAGGAGGAGGAGGAGGTAAAGGAGTGTCTGTTTTTCGTGTTGGTGTGTGTTTGTGGCACCAGTTATTGGCTGGGTGACCATGGGAATGCAATGTCTGGTGGATGGCTCTGGACTCTGCTGTGCGTGAGGGGGGAGTTTTCCATCCAGGCGTCTGCGGTATGCTCTCCATCCCTCCATCTGGATGAAGCCTGGACCCTCGGTGAGCGCTGGACACAGGGCCACCTGAGCCCTCCCCCCTCCCCAGATAGAGGAGTCTTCACCTCTCTCGCCACCCTCTTCTCCTCTCCCCTCCTCCGATCACCGGCCACCACTGCCAGAATGTGAACGGGAACAGAGCCAAACAGGTGGACCAGCACAGACCCACTGACGAACAGAGAGAGAGGGAATGAGAGAAAGGAGGAGAAGATGAAGAGAGGTCCAGAGTTCTCCGTGTACCAGGGCGGAAGCCCTCCTCGCCGACCCCCCCAGCCCCTCCCAGACAACCTCAACCTCCGCAAGCAGCGCTCCCTCACCAACCTGACCCTGCTGAGCGAGGGCGAGCAGCGGGTGTACTCCTTCGAGCTAGATGACCCCCCCACGCCTTCCAAATCCTCTTCATCCCTGTCATCATCCCCAGCGCCAGGGGGCAGCCCCAGGAAGGAGCCAGCCAGGGATGGCGGGGGCGCGAGGGGCACCAGGGTGCGCTCCCTGTCCCTCTCCCTGACCAAAGTTCTCTCCCAGTCGGAACACTCCCTCATCCCCGTGCCGTGGAGGTGCACGGCGGGCGGGCGGGCATCGCTGGGCGGGCAACAGCAACGGGAGACGTCACGTGGGCAGCTGGGGAAGCCCAGGGAGGAGGGTACGGATGAAGAGGGCAGCAGCGGGCGTTCGGACGACGAGGTGGCGTCAGTGGCGGGCACCAGGGTCGGGGGCCAGGGTGGCAGGGAGAGGGGGTACTGGGCGGAGGAGGAGGCGGAGGGGGGCGCCCGCGAGGGCACGGCTCAGCTAGACAAGGAGGTGATCCTCACCATGCTGGGCGACCTGGAGCAGGTGCTGCACACACACCCACGCTGTAAGTCACACACACTCTCTCACACCGTAACACACACACACCCACCCACAAACACACCATAGCCAGGGGCGTACACAGGTCTCCATCCATATGGCTGGATGTACAGATGGATGTGGAGCTGCTGTTCTGGTAATGCTGCTGACTAAATGATACATGCTAGAAATAATGGTGATGAACTGAAGCTTGGGTAGTAGTGTCAGGCAAAGGGAGTGATAGTTGCAGTGTGGTAGTGGTCGTATTATTAGCAGAGGTAGACGTAGTGGTAACATAAGTAATCAGTTTGGTAATAGTAGAAACACTGGTAGTAATAGCAGTAGCATAAATACTCATTGTGGTATCACTGGAGTAGCAATAGCAGTAACATAAATACTCATTGTGGTATTATTGTAGTAGTAATCGTAGTAACATAAATACTCATTGTGGTATCACTGGAGTAGTAATAGTAGTAACATAAATATTCATTGTGGAATTATTGTAGTAGTAATCGTAGTAACATAAATACTCATTGTGGTATCACTGTAGTAGCAATAGCAGTAACATAAATACTCATTGTGGTATCACTGTAGTAGCAATAGCAGTAACATAAATACTCATTGTGGTCTCACTGTAGTAGTAATAGTAGTAACATAAATACTCATTGTGGTAGTATTGTAGTAGTAATAGTAGTACCATAAATACTCATTGTGGTCTCACTGTAGTAGCATTAGTTCATATTGCACTGAAAAAGCCCAGTCCCAAATTCTCCCATTCTTGAAGAAATACCAGTACTGCTGCCTGCTGCCAGCTGCAGCGTACGAGCTCCCTCACTGCCTGTGAATACAACAGTGACAGTGATCCATCCATACCCTACTATCCCTGTCTGTGTGATCTATCCAGGTAGTTACAGTACCTCCTAAAGCCCATTTCCACACAAAGTTGCCATTGAAAGTGCTCAGCCTGCCCAGCTGCAGTATAGGACAGTACGGCAGCTCAGGGTTTTGCCTCAGGGAGCGACGTATTGGATGTGGTTTAACAAGCAGCTCGGTGCTGTACTGCCTGTTAGGAAGGGTTTTAGCTGGGAGAACTCATAACACTCTGGACCCAGTGTTTCCTCCCTCTCAGGCGTGTCTGCAGCAAGCTGCAGAGAGTTGACACATGCTATCTAACACAGAGGGGTGTGGGTGACAATGGAAATGGGTTTGAATGATTTGATTTGACATTCTCTGCACAAAGGCATATTCAGAGTTTGGTGCGTGCAAGCGAAGCTTGCCGAGACCCTCGTGTGTTTTGTGAGACATGGTGTTAGCTGGTCTCATTAGGATGTGTGGAGCAAGGAGTTGTATTCACTCTCTCCGGTAGAGGTGCGGGCCTCGAGCAAAAGAGAACATGCATTATTGAAGAGAGGGAGAGTGATACTAGGCAGATGCTGAACCTGTGGCCTGTGGTGGTGTTGGGTGTGTGTGTGTGTGTGTGTGTGTGTGTGTGTGTGTGTGTGTGTGTGTGTGTGTGTGTGTGTGTGTGTGTGTGTGTGTGTGTGTGTGTGTGTGCACGTGCGTGTGTGTGTGTGTGCGCATCTGTTTGTAAATGCTTGTGTGTGTGTTCATATTTGTGTGTGTCAACCTGTGGCTTGCGGTGCTGTCGCTGCATTGTAACATGATTGCTCTGCTCAACAGGGACTTGAATAGCGATGCATCTGGCTGAGGCTGAGATCATCTCCCGCTGGTAGTACATTGTCAAGTGGTGCTTCCAGCTATATTTCCCCTATCATAAACAGTCTAGAATGAGCCCTGAGGTTCACGGCTTTTGTTACACAAACATTCATATAATTTATATGCAAATAATATTATTAATCTCTAGATTTCCACTGATAATGGTGCGGGAGTAATCTAAGACCAAAACATTTCCTCTCTCTTAACACCTATTTATTTTTTTACAATCTGATTTAATAATGCCATCAATAGTATAACCGTTTTATTAGTGGCAAATACAAAATTATTCATGTTTACATACTTCACACTTGTTTCTCCGTCAATAATATTACCTTTCACTCCCAAAATCTCATCTGACCACCTGTGAGTGTAAAGTGAATGGTATGTATTGCCTGTTGGGTTTGCCTATGGGGAGTGGTGGATGGTGGATGATGGTGGTGGTGGGTGGTGAGTGATGGTGGTGGGTGGTGAGTGATGGTGGTGGGTGGGAAGTGATGGTGGTGGGTGGGAAGTGATGGTGGTGAGTGATGGTGTGGGTGGGGAGTGATGGTGTTGGTGGTGAGTGGTGGCAGTGGTGAGTGATGGTAGTGAGTGATGGTGGTGGGTGGTGAGTGATGGTGGTGGTGGTGGGTGGGGAGTGATGATGGTGAGTGGTGTTGGTGGTGAGTGGTGGTAGTGAGTGATGGTGGTGAGTGATGGTAGTGAGTGATTGTGTGATATACAGAGCAGCACTCTGCTTTAGGTGAATGCTCCACTCCATTAGCGCTCTATGAATCACTCCCTGCAGCTAACTCACTGGGAGCATGTCTGCATCCTAAATAGCACCCTATCCCCCCCAGGGCCAACCCTGTTTGTGTCCCTTTATAATTGGACCGACATTTCATCTTTGTCAACGAGGAGAGGAATAGAGGTAGGGGGATGGAGTTAGGGGAGGGTTTGAAGATTTCTGGCAGTTTCGAGTCTGTCTCTCAGACCACCTTGCCACACCCCACCCACACAGATATGATATGACCATTCCTCCTCTCTTCTCTCTCTCTCTCTTTCTCTCTGTGTGGACATGATGGAAGGAAGAGGGTAAGGAGGGTTTTTCAACGTGGGGAGATAGATAGTGTAGGGGAGGGAAAGATTGATATTTAGCTAAATGGGTCCCCTATATCATATCTCTCTCTTTCTTTCTTTCTTTCTTTCTTTCTTTCTTTCTTTCTTTCTTTCTTTCTTTCTTTCTTTCTTTCTTTCTTTCTTTCTTTCTTTCTTTCTTTCTTTCTTTCTTTCTTTCTTTCTTTCTTTCTTTCTTTCTTTCTCTCTCTCTCTCTCTCTCTCTCTCTCTCTCTCTCTCTCTCTCTCTCTCTCTCTCTCTCTCTCTCTCTCTCTCTCTCTCTCTCTCTCTCTATCTCTCTATCTCTTTCTCTCTCTCTCTCTCTAGCTCTCTCTTCATCCTTTCAGCTGACAGTGAGACACACAAAAAGTCAAATTAAAGGGCTCTAAAAGCCATTTGATGTCCTATTAAGTCCATTATACAAGGCTGTCCTATTAAGTCCATTATACAAGACTGTCCTATTGAGTCCATTATACAAGGCTGTCCTATTGAGTCCATTATACAAGACTGTCCTATTGAGTCCATTATACAAGGCTGTCCTATTGACTCCATTATACAAGGCTGTCCTATTGAGTCCATTATACAAGGCTGTCCAGCTCTTTTGTGTTTCCTTTTAAGTCTGAAACCGTAGACGGCTTAGCGAGGTATAGATTGGCCGCCCCGTGGCTCGGGGTTAAGGGATGCTGCCTGGGCTTGGTCCCTCCTCAGATCTTAACAGCCTCCCTGAAAGGACTGATTCAGAAGACAGGAAGTAAAATGCTGTTCTACATCAGACGCCTACTGAATTACTGAACCGGACGCACGTCTATGAGGTCAGGGTGAAATAGTTAAAAATGGTGTGTGTGTGTACACGTTTTACTGTACCTGTGAGTACCAAAAGTCCTCACAAGAATAGTAAACCAACTAAAATTCAGAGAAATGAGGACATTTTGCCGGTCCTCACGTGTAAAAAGGCTATTTTAGGCTTAGGGTTAGGGTTAGGGTTAGGGTTAGGGTTAGAGGTTAGGGTTAGGGTAAGGGTTAAGGTTAGGGGTATAGTAAGACATAGCTGTGTGTGTATATAATAAATATTAGGTGGGTGCTTATATTTGTCCTGGTTCACACATGTACCAGTGTGTATTACAGTTTTTCTCCATTGGTTTGGCTCATTTCTTGAAACAGAAATTACATTCTCAAAACTCTAAGATCATTTGGCAAAACAGTCTTACAGTTCAGCACAACACTATAGCTCACTTGCAAAAGCTCATATCTCTCCTAAAACTGTTCACTCATGCTTCAAAACTAAATTCCTTTTCCATATAAGGAGTCAGTGCCACGAAAATGGCAAAGATCCTTCTCAATTGCTTTGGCTCATTTCTTGAAACAGACCGGACGTTCTCAACACTCTTGGTGCTTTAGCCAAAATAACGTGGATGGTTCGGCACAACACCATGGTTCACCTGCAAAAGCTCATACCTCTCCCAAAACAGTTCACGCATGTGTCAAAACTAAATTTCCTTCTCATTTAAACAGTCAGTGCCCCCAAAATGCTTCGTCCCTTTGGCATTGTGTAAGCACTGCAAGTCAAAATGTTTAGATGTTTTGTCACTATGGCAGAGGACCATTGAAATATCCCTCATGTCCACCTTTCAGTCTTAGCCCAGTCCTTCATTGACAATGGTTACTGTACTGTTTTTTGTCTAGCTAACAGAATACAATTGTGTATAAAACTGAAAAAAATAAATAGGATTTTAGGGTAAGAGTAGCCTCCAAGGTTTGACATCACACATTGCACTCATACTGCCAAGGAAATTGTAACCATTATCATTCACACACATAAAGTAACTTCCATACATCAGAGTAAAAAGAAAATGTATACAGCATAATATACTGTAATATAAACACACAAACAAAAAACAATGAAAATTATATGCAGCCTACAGTGCTGTAAATAAAGCTGGAGTTTCACAACTAACAGTTCTTCACTGGTCGCTGTCCTCACCCTCCTGGCCATCCACACGCTGCTGTCTGTCTGGCCACAGATTCTCGTCCACATCACAGCGTATATTCTCCCTTGCGATGCAACGAGGGAAGAAACGGCGTGCATGTCGCAACCATCCCCTACACTGATCTCCTGTAATATCCTCACACGCAGCGTCCATTGCATGGAGCAGGGACCTCTGATCTTGAGCCCGATGCTCATACACTCTCCACCTCCAAGCGGAGAAATACTCCTCAATAGGATTGAGGAAAGGAGAGTAAGGTGGTAGGAACACCATGACCATCCTTGGATGAGTAGTGAACCAGGCCCTGATGAGCGGGCCACGGTGGAAATTCACATTGTCCCATACAATGACATATTGTGGTAGGTGAGGCCCTACGAGACCGCTCTCATTTTCAGGGATCAAATCAACATGAAGGCGGTCCAAGAAGATGAGGAGCTTCTGTGTATTGTATGGGCCAAGACTGGGGATGTGAGTGGCCACACCATTCTCCGATATGGCAGCACACATAGTTATATTGCCCCCTCGCTGGCCTGGGACATCCACCATGGCCCGGTGGCCAATAATATTACGGCCACGTCTTCGGCCCTTGGCCAGGTTGAAGCCAGCTTCATCCACAAACACGAGGATGTGATGGGTCTCGTTTCCTTCCAATGCCATTATTCTCTACAATAGCGTAAAAAAAGAAAACATCAAATCAGTCATACAGAAGAGTCATACACTACAGTTACAGACAATTACATAGGAATGTTCTATGTTCTCCACAAGTTCAATATACTACTGGCCACTACTCCAGTGGTTCCAAACCTGGGGTACATGTACCCCTATGCAGAGGTACTACAGGGGGTATTTGACAGAAAGGGGAGGGGGGAAATCATCAATGACTAGACTTACTGAAATGTTACAGTAAAACCCACAGTATTAGATAGATTTACATGGGAGGCACTAATTGCAGCTCTTTGACCCCTTTTCTTATTGTATGTTATATTCTTCAAAATAAGGATTATAATGATAATTGCATCATACAGTAAGCTGCAGTTTTTAGGCGAAATGTTGAAGTCAGATAAATCAAATACTTCCATACCTGGATTACCTGGATACACAAATCAGGTAAAGTGGGTACTGAAGCCAAAAAAGTTTGGGAACCACTGCTTAATTGTAAAAATGTTATAATGATGGACAACCAGTAACTGACTTACATGTACATACTGGTACCGCAGCTCTTTCACTCTATCAGAGTTCCTCTCAAATGGTACCCTGTAAATTTGCTTCATTGTCATCTGATGCTTCTTCAATATCCGGTCTATTGTGGAGATGCTTATAGAGTTGACATTTTGGAATATGGCATTGTCTTGTAGGATTGCAGCGCGGATCTGTCTCAATGTGATGGCATTATTTGCCATCACCATGTTACAGATCTCTTGTTCTTGTTGTTCATTGAGAAGTTTTCCTCTGCCACCTGTGCAAGGTTGTCGTCCAATCCTAGATATAGAAGTCAAAGGACAACACTCCATTCGTAATGTATACCTTATGTATTCCTTACAGAATGAGTTACCTATGTAATTGTATTGTTGTTTTACTTACAGTAACTTTACCACAATTCTAATGCATCACTGCACAGTGACTGGAATACTACTGTAAACTGTATCATCAATACTGTAGAAAATAAACTATTCCATAGTTTATTTTCTCCAATGTTTTTCTTGTCATTTTTAGTATCATAACATCCCATTGAGGTAAGATATTACTGTAGGCCTATCACACACACACACTAAATGAATAGGTAAATATGTAAATAAATATATTTCTTGCTCTATGCACAGTGTCCTGTCCTATACAACATATAATTCCATCATTGACTGACTACATACCTGTTTTCCCTGCGAAAGGTTTGGATGATGGAGGAGACTGTTGAGCGAGGCACATTAGGCTGCACTCGGCGACCTGCCTCCGCCATTGTGAGGCCATGGTTGATGACATGGTCTATAATTGTGGCCCGAATTTCATCCGGGACAGCATGGTGTCTTCGTGCTCCTCGGCCTCTTCCCCCTATTCCACCACCACGCACCCTTACTCCTCCTCCTCCTCTTCTTCTTCCTCTTCCTCGAGCAGGCAGTTGCCCTTGTTCATTTACTTGGCCAGGTGCCTCCATGTTCAGAAATTGTACTGGTCCTGCATGGTCAAGCTCTTTACATACATGTTTGGCAGCATTCACAGTCATGGACAGCACCTGTCAGGTAACTAAACATACTGTTTGATTGGTCATCTGAGATGTGTGAAACTCCTCCTTCGTTAGTCAAGTTCTAGTTTCACCTGACTGTCAATTGCTGTAATAAATTTATCAAATGTTCCAAGGGATTCATATATGGTATTCATGGTATTATGTTCTTGACTAATTTTGACAATTGAACAGACTATTGTGCATGTGATGACTTATACAATGAAATGACGCTGACACGTTTTGGAGCGAACAACCATTAGACTGAGAATCAACAATCAGTTTAGATCAACAAGATCTATTCACTTGGAAATTGTGCTAAATGTAGGCTACCTGTACTTAATCATTTGCAAAGATGTACTGAGACATTGAGACATGTACTTAGACATTTGCAATTTGATGAAATGAATGAGAAATTCAATTCTGTTGTGAACAATTGCCAAGTGGTTTGGAGGTTTGTCCATGTAGTTTTGAGAATGTAATTTCTGTTTCAAGAAATGAGCCAAACCAATGGAGAAAAACTGTAATATGCATGGGTGAAATGGCAATGTGTTTTTTGCCTATCCCAGCTCCCCCTGAGGCACCCTCGGAGAGTGTGTGCGTGTGCATAAGCTGTATCAGTCCTCTTGACAGAAGCAGAGATGCGTGAACACAGTTTTGAGGTGCCGCTCAGCAGCTCTTCCAAAATCAGGTCAGCCTTGAAGGTTGGTGACAGAGTTTGATGGACTCTGTACTAGCTATGTGGGTACGTTAAAACACTATGAAAACATTCATTCTATGTTGTATGTTGGGGTGATGTACCAAACAATAACTTAATATTCAGCTTGTGTGGAGTATATTCGTTCTCTAAATGTTAAGCGCTTGTTGACTGTTTAGTGAGTAAAATCTATAGTTCAACACAAATTAATATGACAAGACATTTTTAAAACCCACACGCATTCACCACACTTGGCCCTGTGTTGGCGTGGTTACAGCATTCCAATGTGAAATAGAAAAATCATGAAAACTTGATCAGCAACACTGACACATTCTGTTATTCCCTCATTAGATGCGTGTGCCGACTCATTCCGCAACGCTCCTTTGAGGAGACAGCTTCTTTTTTTTTGTGCCTTGAAACTGGAAACTGCTGTGACTGGCATCCATTTTGGGTCTCCCACAAGTCATGTTAATTACCAGCCCATGGTGTCCGCTGACAGAGGCAATGATGACTGGAGCGTAGCCAGGCCTAATTGGACTAGGCAGGCAGATCTGCGGGGCCTTGCCCTTGGCCTATAGCACTGTAGTGTCTTACCACAGCTGTTGTGTCTACGACTGTGTCTGTGGGAAGACACTGCTACGGGTACATTCCAAATGGCACCCTTTTCCCTATACAGTGCATTTCCTTTGGACCATGGCCCATAGAGCTCTGGTCAAAAGTAGTGCACTGTGTAGGGAATCGGGTGCCATTTGAAACGAAGACTACAAGTACTGTAGCACTCTACTGCTTATTAGTAGCTTCCTGAGTCTGCCCCTTTAGAATGGGCTTAATGTACTGCAATAGAATGGACTTAATGTACTGCAATAGAATAGGCTTAATGTACTGCAATATAATGGACTTAATGTACTGCAATAGAATAGGCTTAATGTACTGCAATAGAATAGACTTAGTTCCGTGTAGCTCAGTTGGTAGAGCATGGCGCTTGCAACGCCAGGGTTGTGGGTTCGATTCCCACAGGGGACCAGTATGAAAATGTATGCACTCACTAACTGTAAGTCGCTCTGGATAAGAGCGTCTGCTAAATGACTAAAATGTAAAAATATACTGCCCCTTTAGAATGGGCTTAATGTACTGCAATAGAATGGGCGTAATGTACTGCAATAGAATGGGCTTAATGTACTGCAATAGAATGGACTTAATGTTGTCCTCTGTAGCTCAGCTGTTAGAGCACTGCACTTGTAACGCCAAGGTAGTGGGTTCGATCCCCGGGACCACCCATACACAAAAATGTATGCACGCATGACTGTAAGTCGCTTTGGATAAAAGTGTCTGCTAAATGGCATATAACAATATAACAATTAATGTACTGCAATAGAATGGGCTTAATGTACTGCAATAAAATGGGCTTGCTGTAATATAATGGGCTTAATGTACTGTAATATAATGGGCTTAATTTACTGCAATAGAATGGGCTTAATGTACTGCAATAGAATGGGCTTAATGTACTGCAATATAATGGGCTTAATGTACTGCAATATAATGGGCTTAATGTACTGCAACTGGCACATCACTGCGACTGGTACTTCGCTGTGAATGAGTCTTATATATAACTAATGTAAGTATATAAAACATATGAAGTGGTTACAGTCAGAGCTGAACTGGAATCAGGGGAAAGGTCCTGGACTGAGATTAAATGCATTTGGATGGGGTTGACTAAGATTGAAAAGCTATCTGAGATTTAGCTGTTGAGGCAAAATATATGTAGCTTACAGATGGAGAGTGGGTTTCTATGTTCGCCTTGAAAATGGCAGGACTGCAGAAATGTCAATTTTCCACACAAAAACATGACAATTCCGTCCTGACAGCTGAGACGGGTTCAAACTGTCGGCCCAGCATCTTGGAATGTGTACCCATGCTACCTGTCAG
Source organism: Coregonus lavaretus (assembly GCF_964263955.1). NCBI lineage: Eukaryota > Metazoa > Chordata > Actinopteri > Salmoniformes > Salmonidae > Coregonus > Coregonus lavaretus. The sequence continues at coordinate 51,564,691 of NC_139992.1, forward strand.
AGTGCATTGTCATGGTTTGGGTCCTGATGTTGGTGATGCTGATGTATGGCGGCATCTTGAGGAAACAGAATGTTACAGGAGCCCACATCTGGTGTAGCATGAAGTTGCCTCTAGACGCTGATCTTGGGTCAGTTTTGCTTTTTCCCCATAATGGTTAAGGTTAGAATTGGGACAGGGGAAGCTGATCCCGGATCTGTACTTAGGGGAAACTTCACCACGGAGCCCAACATCTCTCATAAACCCCTTCTCTGTGCATTACAGGGGAAGACCCCGAGACGAGACGCATGCGGACAGTGAAGAACATTGCCGACCTACGGCAGAACCTGGAGGAGACCATGTCCAGTCTGCGGGGGACACAGATCAGTCACAGGTGAGCAAGGGTGTCGGGAAAGTCCACTGTGGGGGTCAGGGTTGGGGTCAATTCCATTTCAATTCCAGACAATTCATGAAGTACACTGAAATTCCAATTCTCTTCAATGCTTTTCAATTAAGAAAATGTGGAATTGGAATTGGATTTGGTTTACTTTCTGAATTGACTGGAATTGAAATAGAATTGACCCCAACCCTGGTGGGTGTGCACGACACGTTGACCTCATACAGTTACAGTTACATGTTCATGTTTTTCATTCTCTGCAGTCCCTCAATCTAAAGTTGAAATGATTATAATTATATCAGGTCTTCAACTAATACAGTAGGTAAATTATTATTTTGAAATCCTGATGTTTTCAGGGTTTTAAACTGTCTGGAAGTCTATTTTAAGATTAAAGATTCTGATTTTATCAGAATATGAAAGACAGATACGATATCTCAGAAGTCTCAAAACTCTTTATGATATTCCCCCAATTACCATATCTCCCTTGATATTTCATAGATATTCTAATCAAGTCTACTTGCACACTACTGGCACACTTTGATGGTGTTCGAGGGGGACAGAAAACCAAAACCTATCATGTCTGGTCCATCACGACAGCAGCCTGTTCACATTAAAGGAATGTGAAAACATATGTCTTGGCTGATCTCAGACGAGCCATAATGATGATCATGGATCCCTGTCATGGCTCTGGACTGTACTGTACTCTAATGTATTGTTCTGATATTTCTGACTCATTTGTGGGGAAAATGGTGGCAAGGCGGTGGACAGCCGTGACAGATAGCAGCGCGTGCTCCCTCACCGCCTCCCCGAAGGAGCGCGGCGCCGCAGATCAATAAAGCGCCATTGTTTCTCTCGAACCCCAGGGGCCACTGCCGTTATTCCATTCAGACACTTAGAGATGTGATGAGGAGAGGACACCCAGCATGGAACATGAAGGATTATCAAACCCTCAACATCAACCTGTCTGCCTGCCCGCCCGTCTGCCCGCCCGTCTGCCCGCCCGTCTGCCCGCCCGTCTGCCCGTCTGTCTGCCCGTCTGTCTGCCCGTCTGCCCGTCTGTCCGCCTGTCTGTCTCCCTGTCTGCCCGCCTGTCTGCCCGCCTGTCTGCCCATCTGTCTGCCCGCCTGTCTGACCGTCTGTCTGCCCGTTTGCCCGCCTGCCTGCCCATCTGTCAGTCTGTCTGCTACAGTATATGTGTGTGTAAATAGAGTGAGGGTATCAGTCACGAATTCCAATGGGGATCGTAACTAGAGAATGGGCAAGACATTAAAAGGTCTTTCACACACAGAAATAGCCGTGAAGAGGTAATCGGGGTGAAGGTTTTTCACCTCCATTGTAATTAATCACTGCTGTAAAGAAGAACCGGTCCACAGTGAGTGACTGTCATTTATATGAGGCATTTCTTCTTTCTTTTTTTCTGACTGGAGCTTTATTTCCCTTGCGTGCGCACTCCATGGCCAACTGGTCCAGCCAATAGGGAGGCTGTGTTTGTCATCAGTCTGATATCCGGTCAGGAATAGTATAGGAATTTAAAGGACCTGTCTGCGTGATGGTTTCTCTGTTATAACCTGTTTAAAGGACCTGTCTGCGTGATGGTTTCTCTGTTATAACCCATTTAAAGGACCTGTCTGCGTGATGGTTTCTCTGTTATAACCCATCTACTGATTGTTCTCTATGAAAAGATGCTGTGACCTTCACGGGTGATTCCTGAGATTGCAAACAAAGAAGAATTGCTCCAAAATCCCTTTCCACTGTGGCTGTGTATTAGTCCCAGGGGATTCTGACGCCTCGGATGACATTTTAAATGTAATAGCTTCACCCAGTCTAGTTTGTTTAATTGGTGTTTACAGCGTTATAGGGAGAGCCAATTATTCATAACTATACGATGTTGGGATATCTGCTGGGCAGATATACCATGCAGAGGAAAGGATGTGATTTCTCACAGATGCAGGCTTAGGTTGTGTCTCAAATGGTACCCTATTCCCTACAGTGCACTACTTTGACCAGAGCCCTGTGCACTGTGTAGGGAATAGAGTACCATTTGGGACATAGACTGGCACAGGCTAAACTCATTACCTTCACGCCATCAGTGGTGAAACCAATCGATCTGTAACACCTGTCAACCTGGGAGCCCACTGCACATACAGCTCTACCTTATCACCCGCATCCATTTCAACCACCGGCAGCCAATGCAGACCTATTGAATGAAATGCTCCCATCCATCTCCATGCAGTGCAGACTCCAAACAGGAAGATACATTATACTGCTGTCCTTCGTATTACTTTAACCACCGCACTCCAGGTCAACGATGGAAAAACAAGATTCTCTGTAAATGTGGATATACACATCAAGGTTGTGTCCCCCCCCCCACATTCTTCCTGTGCTGTTTCCTCCCCGTTTCATCCTGACTATTGATTTCTGGGTTTGGAGAGGAACAGGGCCGCTCCCATACTGTGGGTTAGTCTCCGTGATGAGACCGTATCAGCCTTTCACCTTCCTAGAGGATGCAGGGTACCAGGAGACAGGATGTGGTGCGTGTGTGTGTGTACAGTGTGTGTGCGTGTGTGTGTGTGTGTGTGTGTGTGTATATTAGATACATGGGGATCTGAGGGATCTGTCACCTGCTACTGTATGTGGACTGACTCATGCCCTGGGCCCCATCCCCCACTAGCCTCTCCACCTAGCCACTGATATACTGGTCACTTCAGGAGGTAGTCAGGCCCCACCTAGCCACTGATATAGGTCACTTCAGGAGGTAGTCAGGCATGCATTGTGTCTTATATTAGTGTAGATGGTTCTGGACAGTGAAAACATTTGAATCATTGACAGCTGGCACCATTGAATTATGCCATCAATATGTGTCTTAAAATAAATAAATAAATATTATTTTGAAAGAATAGCTGTGAAATAATTTGCCTACAGGGAATCTGGTCACAATGCGGACACAGTGGACGGATAAGAGACATATTTTAATACCATGTGTAGACACAATCAGGATGTGGATAAGATCAGGACACATGACCCATGTTAGCGTCTGGTATAAACAGGTCTTTAGAGAATTGTTTCAGACTATATTATTGGAGCTGCAGTACCAACATGTGACATAGGGGGCAGTGGTGATCCTCTGACAGTGGGGCTCCCACGCACTGCCTGCACACAGCACACAGCACTGGCACAGGAATAATCAAACACACCTGCTCAGTGCCATGCCACAGCAGGTTATCTCAAACACTATGGAGGATACCTGATCAGGATCTGGCAACCAGGGCTGGAACGCTACAGTCACAGCTCTCATCCCTCCTCCAAACACACACACACATTCATTCTCCTTATCTGTCCACATACTGCAGAAACCTATTGTTCCATAGAGACACACTGCTGTAACGTTACAGCATGTTAACTAACCATCACTGTCGTCTGCTACTGACGCCTTGTGTGTGTGTGTGTGTGTGTGTGTGTGTGTGTGTGTGTGTCCAAGGGGAGAATTCAGCGGGTGTTGATCGGGGGTTAATGGTGATGCAGAGTGACTGTGGTTGTGACATCTCTAGCTACCTCCCTCCCCGGCTAGGGTCACATGGCTGCAGCCTCTGACAGCCCCCTGATAGCACACACACACACAACCTCTCACACACACACAACCTCACACACACACAACCTCACACACACACTCACGTGGTTGTCACCTCACACATCCCCAGTGGTTAAAGATGGATCAGTCTCAGTATTACAGTGGTTAAAGATAGATCAGTCTCAGTGGGATCAGTCTCAGTGTTATACAATGGTTAAAGATGGATCAGTCTCAGTGTTAGACAATGGTTAAAGATGGATCCGTCTCAGTGTTAGACAGTGGTTAAAGATGGATCGGTCTCAGTGTTAGACAGTGGTTAAAGATGGATCGGTCTCAGTGTTAGACAGTGGTTAAAGATGGATCGGTCTCAGTGTTAGACAGTGGTTAAAGATGGATCGGTCTCAGTGTTAGACAGTGGTAATAGATGAATCAGTCTCAGTGTTAGACAGTGGTTAAAGATGGATCAGTTTCAGTGTTAGACAGTGGTTAAAAATGGATCAGTCTCAGTGTTAGACAGTGGTAATAGATGAATCAGTCTCAGTGTTAGACAGTGGTTAAAGATGGATCAGTCTCAGTGTTAGACAGTGGTCAAAGATGGATCAGTCTCAGTGTTAGACAGTGGTTAAAGATGGATCAGTCTCAGTGTTAGACAGTGGTTAAAGATGGATCAGTCTCAGTGTTAGACAGTGGTAATATATGAATCAGTCTCAGTGTTAAACAGTGGTTAAAGAGGGGTCAGTCTCAGTGTTAGACAGTGGTTAAAGATGGATCAGTTTCAGTGTTAGACAGTGGTTAAATATGGATCAGTCTCAGTGTTAGACAGTGGTAATAGATGAATCAGTCTCAGTGTTAGACAGTGGTTAAAGATGGATCAGTCTCAGTGTTAGACTGTGGTTAAAGATGAATCAGTCTCAGTTAGACAGTGGTTAAAGAGGGATCATTCTCAGTGTTAGACAGTGGTTAAAGATAGATCAGTCTCAGTGTTAGACAGTGGTTAAAGATGGATCAGTCTCAGTGTTAGACAGTGGTAAGAGATGAATCAGTCTCAGTGTTAGACAGTGGTAAAGAGGGATCAGTCTCAGTGTTAGACAGTGGTTAAAGATGGACCAGTCTCAGTGTTAGACAGGGGTTAGAGATGGATCAGTCTCAGTGTTAGACAGTAGTAAGAGATTAATCAGTCTCAGTGTTAGTCAGTGGTTAAAGATGGATCAGTCTTAGTGTTAGACAGTGGTTAAAGATGGACCAGTCTCAGTGTTAGATAGTGGTTAAAGATGGATCAGTCTCAGTGTTAGACAGTGGTTAAAGAGGGATCAGTCTCAGTGTTAGACAGTGGTAAGAGATGAATCAGTCTCAGTGTTAGACAGTGGTTAAAGAGGGATCAGTCTCAGTGTTAGACAGTGGTTAAAGATGGATCAGTTTCAGTGTTAGGACAGTGGTTAAAGATGGATCAGTCTCAGTGTTAGACAGTGGTAATAGATGAATCAGTCTCAGTGTTAGACAGTGGTTAAAGATGGATCAGTCTCAGTGTTAGACTGTGGTTAAAGATGGATCAGTCTCAGTGTTAGATAGTGGTTAAAGATGGATCAGTCTCAGTGTTAGACAGTGGTAAGAGATGAATCAGTCTCAGTGTTAGACAGTGGTTAAAGAGGGATCAGTCTCAGTGTTAGACAGTGGTTAAAGATGGATCAGTTTCAGTGTTAGGACAGTGGTTAAAGATGGATCAGTCTCAGTGTTAGACAGTGGTAATAGATGAATCAGTCTCAGTGTTAGACAGTGGTTAAAGATGGATCAGTCTCAGTGTTAGACTGTGGTTAAAGATGGATCAGTCTCAGTGTTAGACAGTAGTAAGAGATTAATCAGTCTCAGTGTTAGACAGTGGTTAAAGATGGACCAGTCTCAGTGTTAGACAGTGGTTAAAGATGGATCAGTCTCAGTGTTAGACAGTGGTAAGAGATGAATCAGGCTCAGTGTTAGACAGTGGTTAAAGATGGATCAGTCTCAGTGTTAGACAGTGGTTAAAGATGGATCAGTCTCAGTGTTAGACAGTGGTAAGAGATGAATCAGTCTCAGTGTTAGACAGTGGTTAAAGATGGATCAGTCTCAGTGTTAGACAGTGGTTAAAGATGGATCAGTCTCAGTGTTAGACAGTGGTTAAAGATGGATCAGTCTCAGTGTTAGACAGTGGTTAAAGATGGATCAGTCTCAGTGTTAGACAGTGGTTAAATATGGATCCGTCTCAGTGTTAGACAGTGGTTAAAGATGGATCATCCCTAATGATCATCACAAACCATCTCATTATCATAGTTGTTATCCTCTCAGCATCTTTAAATTGGCTCTTGTTAGATACAGTTTTAATATCTTTAAATCATGTTATCTATCAAAATAATTCTCTTCTGTGAATCCTGTTTTATAAATCATGAGATATAAACAGCCATAGTGTGAATAGGATGGAATTTATTGGAACATCTAGATTTTAGGACATTGATATTTGTGGATTATCCACCAATGATGGAGTTGACCTCCAGACATGAGTGTAATGTAGTTATCTTTCCACCAGAGAGAGCTCAAGCAGGGCACTGCTGCGTGTGTGTGTGTGTGTGTGTGTGTGTGTGTGTGTGTGTGTGTGTGTGTGTGTGTGTGTGTGTGTGTGTGTGTGTGTGTGTGTGTGTGTGTGTGTGTGTGTGTGTGTGTGTGTGTTTGCGCGTGCGATAGAGCACTTTCAGTACCGAGCAAAAACTGTGATTATTCGTTTTGCATATTGTTTGAGTGAGCTATCCCTTTAAAACACTGAAAGAAACAGCACTTTAGGAAGGTCAGGCTATGAGATAGCAGGCTACACACACACACACATACATTTTAGGGAAACTGCTTGGTTGCAACAACACTACCAATCTTTCTGCCTGAGCAATTTATCCTTCATACAACAATGATAATAGCAACATATTTTAGGGAGTGGACATTTGGGTCTGTGTGTTGAGCTGGCTATGGGTTCACCATATGGTCATTCAACGGGGTCTCTCCAAACTAAACTCCTGACACCTTGACCGTAGATGCTGATCTTGGATCAGTTTTGCATTTCACCCCAGAGCTCACCCTGGTGGAAAGATTGAGATTATTTGCTGTATAATGTAAAGTGTCAGCAGAGCTGAAGGTATTGATCTCTCTGCTCAAATCCTCTCTGTGGCCGTGCCAGGGGGCTGAGCTGATCTGTCCCTAAACTTTCCTAATTTCTCTCTCTTTCTCTCTCCCTCTTTGTCTCTCTCTCTCTCTCTCTCTCTCTCTCTCTCTCTCTCTCTCTCTCTCTCTGTCTCTCGCTCCCTCTCTCTCTCTCTCTCCCTCTTTTCCCCCTCTGTCTCTGTCTCTCTCTCGTCTCTCTCTCTCTCTCTCTCTCTCTCTCTCTCTCTCTCTCTCTCTCCCTCTTTTCCTCTCTCTCTCACGCGCTCTCTCTCTCCCCTCTGTCTTTCTCTCTCTCCCTCTCTCTCGCTCTCCCCCCTCTCTTTCTCTCTCTCTCCAACTCTCTGCCCCCTTCAGCACCTTGGAGACGACCTTCGACAGCACGGTGACCACAGAGGTCAACGGGCGGAGCCTCACCAGTCGCTCCGCTCCCATGACCTCCTGGCGCCTCGGCCAATCAGCCCCAAGCCCCCGCCTACAAGCCGGTGACGCCCCTTCTATGCCCAGTACCTACACCACGGTCACACCACCTCGGACAGGCGGCAGCACAGGTGGCGCCACGGGGCGGTACGGTCACTCTGACTCCTCCAGGTTTGTGTACAGTGCCCCCATGAGGCGAGCAGCGACGTCAGGGGCGAGAGGGGCCGAGCAGGGGGAGAAGGGAGGAGGGCCGGAGGGGATGCTGGAGATGGACGTGGCGGGGTACATGAGCGACGGAGACATCCTGGGGAAGAACGTCAGGACAGATGACATCACCAGTGGGTAAGCGACTACGCCATAGACAGAATAGAATAGATATTTTATTGTTAGAACGTAAATGTGTCTTCTGCTTCTCCCAACACCCCCAGACACACACACATTCAGAGTCAGTACTGTTATTGGGATAAAATATCACAGTTATTGCCAAGGCCTTCGTGATTCTTCCAAATGGAATGATGAGACAGGAGAACATATGAGGGGCGATGAATTTGTGACATTCACACATTTATTGTGCTGCGACTGGAGGAATTCACCATACATTCCATAGCAACTCTCAATAGTGCACTGGCTGACACATCGCTCAATGAGAGAGAATAGCCCCAGATCTATTGTACATCACTGTGTTAGCTGTTAACCTTCCTCTGTGAACACTGATAAGTGCACTTCCCCAACACCCACATGATCTGCGTTCCAGATGGCACCTTATTCCCTACGTATATAGTGCACTACTTTTAACCAGGCCTCATAGGGCCCTGGTAAAAAGTAGTGCACTATAAAAGGAATAGGGTGCCATTTGGGACACATCCCTGCATTAGTTCTCTCATCCTATTTGTTCATGTAGGAAATTGATTTATTGAACACCACCCGAACCATCCACATGAACTATGATTAGGTTACTGTAGGGGCAAAACTCTGAGCGTTAAATGTTATAGCACCTAGGGATGAAAAAGTGATTAGCTGAATTATGATCCTAATTAGCTTAAACCTAATGTGCTTTCATGTCCTATCAGCTGTATCTGATTACAACCCTGCAAATGTGCACACACACACACACACACACACTCCCGATACACACACTCGCAAACACAACCCAGCTTAGTGATTTAGTTTCTTCTTCGTAGGTACCTTACAGACGGTGGTCTTCACTTATACTCACGGAACATCGGTCGCGCCCCTGACCTGACCGCGTCGCTAGAGGTCACCCAGAGGGTGGTAAAGGAGGTGCACGGGGACGCAGACAGGTGAGGGCTTCATCCCATCTATTTGGGTTACTTGTGGAGGAGGGTGAAGTTTCCCCTAGATGCTGATCTTGGATCATTATTGCGTTTTCGCCACTAATGGTTAAGGCTAGGATTGGGGGAGGGGAAGCTGATCCTAGATCTGTACCTTTGGTAGCGTTACTTGTGTTTCTGGACCACACCTAGTTCTCCAACCCTATGGACTTTATTGAAACCAATGGGAGAAACTGTGGTTTCTTGATTGAAGAATATTATTAGTTGAATCAGTTTGTGTTACTGCTTGGGCTGAAGCAAAAGCCTGCTGCATCCACATGGTGTGTTGCAGGTCAAATTGCACAGTTTCTCTTTAATAGCTTTTCAAATTAGCACAGATTTTACCGATAGCTGCTTTTTTAAAGGAAGGTTTTACTAGCAATGACTGTGATATGTGGTTGTTGAATGCACTGAATGTAAGTCGCTCTGGATAAGAGCGTCTGCTAAATTACCAAGATGTAAATGTAAGACGAGAAAGCCCTTCGCTAGAAGTGACACACTCTCCAGTCTCCCAGCCGTCGCAAACGAGGTGAAAGAGAAATGTGTCATTGATTTAATTCTATCAAGCTGTGATTTGATGACAGGCGTTCATAGAAGCGGGGAAAGAAGTGATGAGGTGATGTCGCAGCGTGGATATAGGGATTCTGACAAGACTTAAATGAATGTGCACAGGGAAGTTTGAGAAATGTCTGTAAATTGGATGCAGTGCTCTGCTGGTTACTCTGTGGAATCCCAAATTCATTCAATTATCAGACTGTCAGAATCCACGGTTCTGGAGGTAGAACTTTTTCAAGCTTCTAATTAAATATTGGGTTTGATAGTATGATCAATTTCCTATCTGTTCAATTATTTTATTTTATTTTTTTATGCATTTGTAATTACGACTATAATGGTAACTGTCATTATTTGACAGAGGAGGCAAACAGGAGGCCAGAATAAGAGAAGAGATCTGAGCAGAATAAATGTGTTGTTGATTAATCAAAGAGGAAGGGAAATTATACTTATTTTGATTGGTGTGTCTTCCTGTGTGCTCCTAGACTTGATCAACAAACGGTTGTTTTGTATACTGGAGGGTTGGAGGTTCTCTGTAGCTGTCAGAGGAGAGAGACTCAGAGCATATCTGTGACTGTCCAACCATCAATGGATCTGAATACAGTATGAACTCTAAACTTGTCACGTTAACTCTCATCATCTCAACATCATGACAGATCCAAGCTAATCAAACGCATCAGTCCAGACCACGCTGTCCATTGGGCTGTCCACTGGGCTGTCCTCTGAGCTGTCCACTGGGCTGTCCTCCCCTATACTCCACTTTCACTCATTTTGCCTCTAGACGTGGGTTCAAAAACTATTTGAAATCATTTCAAATACTTTATCTGAGCTTGATTGAGCTTGCCTGACATAATGGACCAATAGAATAGTCCCAAATTGGCAAACCCCGCCCATCTGGTGCTCCTGGCAGGCAAGAGCAAACACTCAAAGTATTTTTTACAATTTTAAATCCTATCTGAACCCAGGTCTGATCGCCTCCTCCTACGTGTACTGCGCTCTATTCACCATCCCTAACTAATCCATACCAAGCTTTAAGATGGCAGCGTGACTTTTACTGAAGAACGTAGTTACATAGTCTGGCACCTCAGGGATAGTGGGATATGTAGTCTCTGATCCCATAGACGTGGGAAGGAGGCCAGGTATAGCAGCCCAGATAAGGATCTTTCAGGAGTGAATTACGGAAGGCTGCTTTTTGCCCGGAGGAGGGAGGCTAAATCCCCCTGCTCTAATGCTTCCTACCTGTCTGCCTCAGAGGCTGCATCCCTATATAATACACTGATATCAATCAGCGCTCATAGGGCTCTGGTAAAAAATAGTGCACTATATAGGGAATAGGGTGCCATTTGGGATGCATCCAGTGCGTGTCAGTGTGTGATTGTAGAGCCCGACATCTCTCAGTCCCACTGACATCTGACGGGCTCTGGGAAGGAAATTCATTTGGGAGCCTCTCGCTCAACTTGCTGCAGACTGAGCTTTGGTGCAGTCTCCTCTCTCTCTCTCTCTTCCACCCCAACGGATACACTCCAATCATTCTCATCCCTGAGCCCTTTTGGATCACCTTGGAGCATGCAGAAGTCCATATTTCCTAAAGCCCCTGCCTAACTCTGCCCTAACTTTCTCTCCTGTCCTCTCGGGCATCCAAACTGGCATTACATGCTGCAGTACCTCTTCTCACGTAGAGAAACTGTGCTGTCTCCACAACAGGAGCATCTTTACGGGGATGGTTGACTACAGGCTTGTTAGAAGCAATAAAGACTTGCTTTGATGCCTGGTTTCCTTTGACCTGGAGTTCCCACTCGTCTCCTCACTGCGTTTTCAGAGTCAGGTCCAGTAGTTGTAGTAAGCAGTTTACTGTGGGAAAAACTTTAAACCAACCAAATCAAATTATTTTTCCGAACACCGGTAGTTAATAATAAGCAATTTAATATGTTAAACCAATGAATTTCTCAATTTAAACTTTTGGGCTTGGTTGTTAAACTTGATGGACTGCTTTCCTGGACCCAGATAAAGCCTAGTACCAGATAAATACATAAAAATACTCTATAGGGAATCTCCTTTGAAATTGCTTTTAAGTCCAGGAATAGTCTTAATCTGGGTCCAGGAAAACAAAACAGCACTATTCCACCCAAAATGAGCTTCCATTTTGGGACTAGTCTTCCTTCCCATGGGTCACAGCTCCCTGACAAATCACAAGGCCTACCTAATTGAGAAGGTAAACAGTCTCATCCTCAGCCAGAGACTGAGAGAGATGGAGAGATGGAGAGACACAGAGAGAGAAAAAAGGAGAGAGAGACAGAGAGATAAAAGGAGAGAGGGACAGAGAGAGAGAGAGATTTGGTGGAGGTACTGTAAAAAAAAAAAAAAAAACTTTCATGGTTATGTCTGCTGCCCAACGAGTCCCCTGGCAGCTCTTAAGGCAGCATTATCCGCAACCTAGCTAAATCCATCTAAGTTAATACTGATTGGGAATGATAAGTAACATTTGAAGGAAGAGACCATCTGGTGCGGAAACAGTGTGGATATGTGTTTAGTGCTATGGAGTTTATATGAGTTAGTTTTTTACAGTAGGCTGCCTAAACAGTTGGAGTGGACATGTCAGTGTGCTTCAGTCTGTTCAATACTGATGGCAGTAGGGTGTACTGCCTCAGAGAACTTCTGCATTCATAATCTACATTTTTTAGGCCTGGATTCAATCCAATCAATGGTAGATCCGCGTTATTTACATTTTAGTCATTTAGAAGACACTCTTATCCAGAGTGACTTACAGTTAGTGAGTGCATAATTATTTTATTTTTTTCATACTGGTCCCCCGTGGGAATCGAACCCACAACCCTGGCATTGCAAGTGCCATGCTCTACCAACTGAGCTACACAGGACTACATATAGCGCGCTTGACATTTAAAGGTAATTTCCGATTGAGCCGACATATGCAGCGTTTACTGTGAATGCGCTCTTTGCGAACACGGAAACATTGCCTTTAAAAGGTGCATAGCCAACAAAGCACGATCAAATTGAATCCCAGCTCTAGTTGATATGAAAATTACATAAAAAAGAGAATGTGTTCTCAATTACTTACCTGGTTAAATAAATGCAAGCATAACTAACAAATCTATTATTTTTAACACAGTATTATAGCGTCATGTTTGGTTTTTGAAGACAATATTTCTCATGGTTAATGCCCTGAGCAAAACCTTCGGCCGTCGAAAAACAAAGCCTCTATTCACTGTCAAGGTGATTCACATGAAAGAGAAATGTCTTGAGTCAATCCTTGAGCCACAGAGAAGGAGAAGATTCCAAGCCTTTGTTACCTTCTCTGAAGATAATATTGGATTCTGACAAGGCCGCGTTACGTACTGGCCTTCAGCATTTTTAATGGAAATTGCGATGGAAGAATGGGTGCAAAATTGGTTCTGATGCCGTTACAATCTGATATTCCACTCTCATGAACAGTTGCCTGTGCAAGTGATGCATTTCCCCCTAGTGCTGCCAGTCTACAGTAGACACAATAACTAGTCAAACAATGGGGCTTTTCTACATCTACTCTCATGATGTGGCGTTATGACACCATTGTTACTTCTGCTCTGGCTAAAAGCCCATCTCTAAAAATAAACAAACTCATGCAACATAAATGAGTGTGTGCTCGTTGCACTACTGTCAGGCGAGGCCGTCGAGGCACAAGCGGTGTGTTTTCACACGACACCCTCCTGATTCTCTGCAGAGGCATGAATAAGTAAAGGGCTCTGCTTTTAGCGTCCCTGTGTCTGAGACTATCTCCCTCTGCTGCCTACAGGGAGCCAGCCAGGAGAAGGCCAGACTGGTGATGGCAGCTGGCTCTGCAGTTTTCTGTTTGAAAAGGAAGCTTTAGAGGATTGGAGTGTGTCTCTGTGTTTGTCTGTTTGTCTCTGTGTGTGTCTCTCTGTGTGTGTGTGTGTGTGTGTGTGTGTGTGTGTTATGTTGTTAAAAAGCAGACACACACTGATCTAGACAGGAGGGAGTTGGTAACACTTCATGGCTCTGCAGTGCTGACATAAGCAGTATAGGGGATGGTTTTTGCAGAGTCATTGACAAAGCCAGTTATTATATAAGGATTGTGCTTCTGGTACAATTCATGTGCACTAAGGGCACCACTAAGGGCACCACTTGAAAGGAAAGTGTCCTTGCTCACAACCTGAAGTTGTTATTTGTAAGACTTCCTGTTTTTGCAGTCAGTCAGTTCAAAAATACTTTACTGCAATGTGCTAAACAGTACCTGCTGTAGCAGAAAATATGCTTTCAAGTAATGTTGGGAGAAGGTTCATTGTAGATATGGGTGTCCTGCTGTGTGTGTGTGCCGTCTCTTAGAAATTGAAAAAGCACTGTTTCCACATTGCACACACTATTTATCTATTTGTTTACCATGGCTCTTAGCAAAACAATGTTTTACTTTGAAGATCAGTTTTCCTGGCATTTCTTATGCACTGGCATTTGTCCAAGTTTCTCTGGCATTCCCCATTCCGGAAACTGTATTTATCATTAACCAGAGTAATATTCTCCTGGGGAGGAAGGGCCTGTCATGAACCCGTTGACCGTACTAATTAAAGTCTAAATAATTTAGTAGAGTCAATGGTGTAAGGAATGGGCACAGATCTTCACAGATATGTATTCTGATCCTACTGTAGGAGGGGGATGGGGGTATCATCGCCCATCAGGATGATGTATCATCTCTCATCAGGATGGTGTATCATCTCCCATCAGGATGGTGTATCATCGCCCATCAGGATGGTATATCATCGCCCATCAGGATGGTGTATCATCTCCCATCAGGATGGTGTATCATCTCCCATCAGGATGGTGTATCATCTCCCATCAGGATGGTGTATAATCGCCCATCAGGATGGTGTATCATCGCCCATCAGGATGGTGTATCATCGCCCATCAGGATGGTGTATCATCGCCCATCAGGATGGTGTATCATCGCCCATCAGGATGGTGTATCATCGCCCATCAGGATGGTGTATCATTGCCCATCAGGATGGTGTATCATCTCCCATCAGGATGGTGTATCATTTACATTTTAAATTTTTAGTCATTCAGCAGACGCCCTTATCCAGAGCGACTTACAGTTAGTGCATACATTATTTTTTTATTTTTCATACCCCCCGTGGGAATCGAACCCACAACCCTGGCATTGCAAATGCCATGCTCTACCAACTGAGCTACATCCCTGCCGGCCATTCCCTCCCCTACCCTGGACGACGCTGGGCCAATTGTGCGCCACCCCATGGGTCTCCCGGTCGCGGCCGGCTACGACAGAGCCTGGATTAATCTCCCATCAGGATGGTGTATCATCTCCCATCAGGATGGGGTATCATCTCCCATCAGGATGGTGTATCATCTCCCATCAGGATGGTGTATCATCTCCCATCAGGATGGTGTATCATCTCCCATCAGGATGGTGTATCATCTCCCATCAGGATGGGGTATCATCACCCATCAGGATGGGGTATCATCTTCCATCAGGATGGGGTATCATCTCCCATCAGGATGGGGTATCATCTCCCATCAGGATGGGGTATCATCTCCCATCAGGAAGGGGTATCATCTCCCATCAAGACGGGGTATCCTACTGAATGTTGTAGGTGTCTATTAGAAAGCCTGTGCAAAATAAGAATGTTTAAATTGTTTGTGACTAAAAGTGGCTCAGTTAGTTGAGCACAGCGCTGCCAGGATCGTGGGTTTGATTCTGGCTGGGCCCACCCTTATGTAAAATGTATGCACGCGTGACTGAAAGCGTCTGCTAAGAGTCATATATTACAGCCAGTATGAGGCTCAGTTTAGAGGGTCAAGGATTTGGTCCGACCCCACCAAGGTGATTGGACCTAGGGTACAGTGAGGGAAAAATGTATTTGATCCCCTGCTGATTTTGTACGTTTGCCCACTGACAAAGACATGATCAGTCTATAATTTTAATGGTAGGTTTATTTGAACAGTGAGAGACAGAATAACAACAACAAAAATCCATAAAAACGCATGTCAAAAATGTTATAAATTGATTTGCATTTTAATGAGGGAAATAAGTATTTGACCCCTCTGCAAAACATGACTTAGTACTTGGTGGCAAAACCCTTGTTGGCAATCACAGAGGTCAGACGTTTCTTGTAGTTGGCCACCAGGTTTGCACACATCTCAGGAGGGATTTTGTCCCACTCCTCTTTGCAGATTTTCTCCAAGTCATTAAGGTTTCGACGTTTGGCAACTCGAAACTTCAGCTCCCTCCAGAGATTTCTATGGGATTAAGGTCTGGAGACTGGCTAGGCCACTCAAGGACCTTAATGTGCTTCTTCTTGAGCCACTCCTTTGTTGCCTTGGCTGTGTGTTTTGGGTCATTGTCATGATGGAATACCCATCCACGACCCATTTTCAATGCCCTGGCTGAGGGAAGGAGGTTCTCACCCAAGATTTGACGATACATGGCCCCGTCCATCGTCCCTTTGATGCGGTGAAGTTGTCCTGTCCCCTTAGCAGAAAAACACCCCCAAAGCATAATGTTTCGACCTCCAAGTTTGACGGTGGGGATGGTGTTCTTGGGGTCATAGTAGCATTCCTCCTCCTCCAAATACGGCGAGTTGAGTTGATGCCAAAGAGCTCGATTTTGGTCTCATCTGACCACAACACTTTCACCCAGTTCTCCTCTGAATCATTCAGATGTTCATTGTCAAACTTCAGACGGGCCTGTATATGTGCTTTCTTGAGCAGGGGGACCTTGCGGGCGCTGCATGATTTCAGTCCTTCACGGCGTAGTGTGTTACATTTACATTTACATCATTTAGCAGACGCTCTTATCCAGAGTGACTTACAAATTCATGCATTCAACTAATGATAGCCAGTGGGACAACCACTTATTTAATTATTTATTTTATTTTTTATTTTTATTATTATTATTTATTTTTTATGGGGGGTGGGGGAGGGAGGGGTAGAATGATTACTTTTATACTATTCCAGGTATTCCTTAAAGAGGTAGGGTTTCAAGTGTCTCCGGAAGGTGGTCAGTGACTCCGCTGTCCTGGCATCGTGGGGGAGCTTGTTCCACCATTGGGGTGCCAGAGCAGCGAATAGCTTTGACTGGGCTGAGCGGGAACTGTGCTTCCGTAGAGGTAGGGGGGCTAGCAGGCCAGAGGTGGATGAACGTAGTGCCCTCGTTTGGGTGTAGGATCAGAGCCTGAAGGTAAGGAGGTGCCGTTCCCCTCACAGCTCCGTAGGCAAGCACCATGGTCTTGTAGTAGATGCGAGCCTCAACTGGAAGCCAGTGGAGTTTGCGGAGGAGCGGGGTGACATGAGAGAACTTGGGAAGGTTGAACACCAGACGGGCTGCATCCCTTTAAGAGTGTGCTCCTAATCTCAGCTCGTTACCTGTATAAAAGACACCTGGGAGCCAGAAATCTTTCTGATTGAGAGTGGGTCAAATACTTATTTCCCTCATTAAAATGCAAATCAGTTTATAACATTTTTGATATGCGTTTTTCTGGATATTTTTGTTGTTATTCTGTCTCTCACTGTTCAAATAAACCTACCATTAAAATTATAGACTGATCATTTCTTTGTCAGTGGGCAAACGTACAAAATCAGCAGGGGATCAAATACTTTTTTCCCTCACTGTATGGTAGACAATAGGTTATTTTGTGTTTATGCCCACTATATTTTGTGTTTATGCCCACTATCTTTCCCCTCACGTTGGCTGACGGTGTTTCTGCGATTCATCCACTAGGCAAAACCCTGACAGGTAGCCCCTCTGTGGCCATATGTCTTCTCCTCTCTCCCAGTAGACACCTCAGAGGATCAGTGGTGCGATCAACCCTGTCTGGCACCAGGGAGGGTGGGGGGACAGGTAGTGTTCCCCCCTCCCCCCCAGAGGGCTTCGTATCCTGGGGATCATCCATGCACCTGCCCCTGTGTCTGGCTGGACCCTGGACTCCTTGGATCAGAGCCTGAGGGTGAAGGGGTTTGTGGGTAAAGACACATGCTCGGAGGGGTAAGACACAGTTGTCTGCTTCCCTGATGGATGACCTCATATGGCTGCACTGCTGTGAGCGCGCGCGCGTGTGTGTATCCTGTTTCCTGGGGGTGTTGGAGTTATAGGAAGAGGAACATGTGATAGGAGTGATTCATAGTAGGGTGACATAAGAGCATCTTAACGTATTTATTTATACATGTCATAATGTAAATCAGGTCATATGTGAAGACGGATGCATTGTTGGCAGAAGCATCAACAGATAGCATCAACATTTTTTACATTTACATTTTAGTCATTTAGCAGACGCTCTTATCCAGAGCGACTTACAGTTAGTGAATACATATTTTTTTAATATATTTTTTTATACTGGCCCCCCGTGGGAATCGAACCCACAACCCTGGCGTTGCAAACGCCATGCTCTATCAACTGAGCTACATCCCTGCCGGCCATTCCCTCCCCTACCCTGGACGACGCTGGGCCAATTGTGCGCCGCCCCATGAGTCTCCCGGTCGCGGCCGGCTGCGACAGAGCCTGGATTCGAACCAGGATCTCTAGTGGCACAGTTAGCACTGCGATGCAGTGCCTTAGACCACTGCGCCACTCAGGAGTTAGCATCAACAGATAGCATCAATAGGTAGCATCAACAGATAGTATCAACAGATAGCATCAATAGGTGGACTCAACAGATAGCATCAGTAGATAGCATCAACAGAGAGCATCAACAGAGAGCATCAGCTATACGACATGGTACCATGACAGCATCTAGTTATCAGATTCATCCAAACACTATGTTGAAGTAGATTGTCCTCCATTCCCTGCCTCTTCCCACAGCGTGGTGGATTCACACACACACACACACACACACACACACATACACACACACACACACGCACACATACTCACACATTCCTCATAGACCCCCTGCCAGGCTCATGAATGTTAAAGCAAGAGCAGCCGCCCAAACTGTTTGATGGGGGGTCGACTAGTTGTTTATTTTGGATGCCAGTATATCCGATCTACGTCTGAGGAAATCTGTTATAGGGGCTTGAAGTGGAAGTCAACAAGGAATAGAAATAGCAATGCATCGGAATTGTGTTCAGTACAGTGAGATAACGTAGCGTAGCATTTTCACCATTACCAGAAGCAGCTGCTCTTTCTCGGTTTTCTAATGTTATGGAGACTGGACGTTCTAATTAACTGGTGTTTGTTGTTGCTCGATGCAGAGCCTAAAACCTGAAAGGGAGAAAAAGGGAGTCGCAGCTTCCCAGAGTTGTAATGATTGCAGTGCAGGTGCCTGGGAGATGCCCTTGAGAATGCGGTGCAAGCGAGAACTTTAAAAAAAGATTGCAGTGTCTGCATCCTGGAAGTTAGAGCTGAGAGACACTGCATACAAAGGCATTCATTATTTCCCAATGGATAAATGACCCAAGATCAGCGTCTACTGGCAACTTCACCCTACACCGAGCCAAATACTTGTCAAGGCTGACACAACATCTCAAGAGACGGTCGAAGTTTGAGGACAAACGAGCGCCACTGAAACAAAGTACATCAACACAGACTAGTGCTGTCACGCCTCATTATTTAGAAAGGCAGGGTATTGACAGGATGGCAGCTACTCTGTGACTAACTGCCCCAGCTCAGATCGATGCCGAGTCATGAATGATGGCTAATATGGCCGCCGCCAAACACAGAGCAGTGACAAAACATCATCCCAGTGAGTTTGTCTGGCAACAAGTGTTGATTTTCTTGCAGGGTTATGGTGTCCATATTAGGATAGAGTCACACATCCGTGGAAGTGACTCAGACACAACTTCCGTGGATGTGGAACTGTCCTAATATGGATACCGTACCGGGCTGTGTTTCTCCATCACAAGAATAAACAAACAGAATGATCATTAGCCCAACGATAGTAAGACTCATTGTATTATCATCAGATGATGATGTGTTTTGTGTGTTAAGCAGTGGAGGGGCCGCCTGAGTTTCTAAAGCAAGAGATTCCTTATTGTTGATACTGTATTGCCGGGTGGTTCAGAGATGTAGTGGCAGTTCTGTGGTGGTTGTATTGTAATAGAGGCTTGTTGTGGCCAGCCTTTTTCTGGACAGTTCTGTGGTGGTTGTATTGTAATAGAGGCTTGTTGTGGCCAGCCTTTTTCTGGACAGTTCCGTGGTGGTTGTATGGTAATATAGGCTTGTTGTGGCCAGCCTTTTTCTGGATAGTTCTGTGGTGGTTGTATTGTAATAGAGGCTTGTTGTGGCCAGTCTTTTTCTGGACAGTTCTGTGGTGGTTGTATTGTAATAGAGGCTTGTTGTGGCCAGTCTTTTTCTGGACAGTTCTGTGGTGGTTCTATTGTAATAGAGGCTTGTTGTGGCCAGTCTTTTTCTGGACAGTTCTGTGGTGGTTCTATTGTAATAGAGGCTTGTTGTGGCCAGACTTTTTCTCGACAGTTCTGTTGTGGTTGTATTGTAATAGAGGCTTGTTGTGGCCAGACTTTTTCTCGACAGTTCTGTGGTGGTTGTATTGTAATAGAGGCTTGTTGTGGCCAGCCTTTCTCTGGGAAGTGCTGTGTGATATGAAATCTTGGGTCTAAAATGAATATTACCTGGGAAAATTGGATTTAGTCTTGATGAGTATTTTTTTATAGAATGAATGAAGGTCACATTATTGATAATTCAATTGACTGCCGCACTGCCCGGCTCTGTTGTGGATTATACAAATGTAATCATATTAAATGATGCATGTTATTGCATAATTACAGTGATAAAAGTTTTATGAATCTACATGGGCCTCGGTTGTTTCGATCAAAGACACCGATCATGAATTCCGTAAACAAGATATCCAGAATTTACAGAAGAATGACTAGAGATGAAGTTTGAAGATGATCATGGATAGATTGTGTGCTGTCATATTGTAATGCCTAACCCCTAACTCATTCACCATGAATACTGCTGTAGCACAGTTGAAGAAAATGCATACATGGTAGAGTAGTCCATATAGACATATTGATCTGTAGTTTACACCTTATTATAACTGATCCAATCCTCACACATATTTCCTGGGTGCCCACAGTAATTATGTTTTTTGAATGAATGAATGAGTGAACTGTATTGATCCCCATGGAGAATTTGATTTGTCACAAGCATAAGACACACAGGTACAATAGAGACGCACCTCTTTAATCTGGTGCCTCACACAGAGAGGTTCAATACCATTATCCTAGAGAGGAGAGGATCCAGGCTGTGCTGTGCCAGTGTGCCAGTACAGGGGATCAGACCCAGCGTGGGGGGTAGGGGGTAGGGGCCTGGGGGCTGCAGCTGGATCCTCCCGGGGGAGCCTTGCAGTGGTAGTGGCAGTGGTGGCGCCAGCAAGCGTGCCACAGATGGCAGGGGTAGACAGCTGGGTGACCCCGAGGATGCCAGATGGTGCCAGCCACCCCATTTGAGCCAGGCTGGCTGCCAAGCATTGTGGGAAGCATAAAGTAGTGTCTCTCTGGCTCTTGGGCAGTGAGACAAAGTGATACAGTAGCTGTTGTCTTGTTTCTCTGGAAGATGCAGAGCGGTTCTATCCATACTGTGACTGCCATGTTTGTAATCTTCAGCCTTGAGGCGGCAGAAGACAGAATAGTCTGTCTGTCTAATCCACACCAGGAAAAACGGCGAGGACTGTGCATGGCATGCTGCTGTCATCTGGACTGGCTGCGTTGTCCTGTAGTCAGCAGCTTGTGTTGTTGGACTGAGCTCATGTGGTGTTGTTTTGGTTGGCCCCTGACCGGCACTGCTGGCTGGTAAAAGCCGTCTGCACTGCAGCAGCAGCCAAGCCCTGTCTTGTGCCAACCAAGCCGGGCAGAGGAGCAGTGACGTGCCGCTGTCTATTTCCTCAAGGCAAGTCTCATTCCCAGCATCTGCAAGGTAACTCTATTTCATTGAGTTGAACACTGTTGAATTCGATTCCACTGACAGTGACAGGCATTATGTTTATCAAATACTTGGTTTTCAAGGCCAAATCTAAAAATGACGTATTGAAACAATGTAAATCACATTACCCTCTAAAGCGAATGCTCATAATGACTCCTATTTAGTCTGAATCCCCATCAGACTCATCCCGCGGTTAGGAAACGAGCCTTATGAATAATGTCTAGAGTTGAATCTATATAGACAGCCTGCCTGCCTGTATTCCTGCCAGCCTCACCTATTATACATGAGCTCATTTCCAGTCAAGGCTTTTTAGACTAACAGCACACAGTTTGCTCACTCTTCATCCAGGGAAGGGGTTCTGTTGTTGTCTCTCATCCTGAGGCTACTAGATTGATCCCCCTTTCTCTCCATCCTGCTGCAATTAACCCCTCGTGGTCCAGCGTTGGCTCTTATTGGTCTGCGGGGCGTCTCTTGGCGATTAAGTGGGTGGCAGGCGGATCCTGACGGGAGGGAGGGGAAGAGAGGGAGAGGAAGGGGAGGAGGGGTTGTGCGAAGCGGTGAGGTAGCTGTCCCTCCACTCTCTGTCACTATCCGAGTGCAGTCGTGTCACAGCTAGCTGAACAGCCAGCCAGGGCAGGTGGGCTGGGCTCCTGACTCTAGCTAGGGCGCGGTAGTCAGTCAGCCAGCCAGGGAAGGAGCCAGGCAGGGAAGGAGAGCCACAGCCAGCCAGCCAGACGGTCCCTGACAACAGGCAGGCTACAACAGACAGCCATAATCCATCCTTCCCAGAGAGGTGAGTGGGAGTCAGCTGGCTCCAACGCTTCACCCCCCCCCCCCCCCCCCCCAACCCTCTTCTCTCACACACACGCACACACTATTGATTGCTGTTCATTTGGTGTGCTCTCCCAGATCAGTAGGGTATGACTTATACTGACGGGACAGTTTACAGTTTGGCTTTGGGGACTTTTCTCAGAGTCAAGTGGCTAAGTTGGATGAGCTTGCTGGTTAAGAGAGGGGGAAAACATTGATTAGGGTAATTTAGCACGGCACGGCATGTTTTCTGATGTGTAATTGCGAGAGCCTCGGGGCTCAATAGCATTAGGCTAGGATTATAGGATAGATCAACACGCCTAGAGCACTTGGCAGTTTCTTTGAAAGCGGCTCCATTATGGCGTCGACGTGTGTCTCACACTTCACTATCACCCTACACTGCTCTAAACCGTGTTCAACGTTTTGACCTCTTTGTTTTGAGGTGGAATTAGTGTCACAAATTGATCCTGAGTGTATTTCATGGTATTAAGCGAATGGGTGTCATCTTGAAAATGACTGTTTAGCTCTTTGGCGTTGTCCTCTAACGTTTTATGGATTCTTCTGAAGGAACTGTGATGATGTCCTTAAATTATATGTAGTCACTTTCAATTTAGTATTAAAGACAAACCATTTCTGAAAACACCTCAGGGCAAACTCCACCTCTCAACAGATACTCTGTGGCTGCATTTAGAAATAAACATTTATTTACAGAAGACTCCAAATGAAAGAACTGTATGGATGAATTTGCTTGTCATTGTGTTGAGAAATGCGTGTTGTGTGAGTCTGGCTGATGTGTGGGAGTTTTGGTCGCTGTTACACAAGAAGTCCTCAGAGAAAGGGTCACATGCTACTGTCAATGCCGGTCACACCTACACAACACCACAAGGTACTCTTCTGAAAATACATTGATTATTCCATTCCTCTGTCCATCTCTGTATTACAGAGTCTTTACAGTCATCCGTTCTACACGCTGCAAATAGCATTGAAATCGTATGTTTTTTTTCTCCCTTCGCCGAGCAACACTTACAGCATTGAATATTGCATGAGTTGCTGTTTGCATGGTTGAGAGGAGCTGTTTCATTGCACTCTCTGTTTGGGAATGTCACGCCCTGGCTCTGGGGACTCTTTTATGTTGAGTCAGGGTGTTAGTTTCTATGTTGTAGTTTTCTAGGTTTCTGTTCTAGATCGTTGTATTTCTATGTTGGCCAGGGTGGTTCCCAATCAGAGGCAGCTGATTCTTGTTGTCTCTGATTGGGAACCATACTTAGGCAGCCTGTTGGCACTTTTGTATTGTGGGATCTTGTTCCGAAAGGTTTTGTGTTTAACCCAGGACTTCACGTATCGTTTGTTGTTTTTGTTCGTGAGTGTACTTAATAAAGAATGTACGCCTATCACGCTGCGCCTTGGTCCGCATCATGTGTCAACGAACGTGACAGGGAAGTACGTGCCACAATGCACAGTATTAACTAGACACTGCCATTGTT
Source organism: Coregonus lavaretus (assembly GCF_964263955.1). NCBI lineage: Eukaryota > Metazoa > Chordata > Actinopteri > Salmoniformes > Salmonidae > Coregonus > Coregonus lavaretus. The sequence goes on from NC_139992.1 coordinate 51,588,305, forward strand.
ATTAAACCTGAGGGAAATCTAGCACGTGTCAAGAGAAAAGGCTTCTGGGTTTACAGGAAGTTGAACAGAGTCTTCAGTATGTATTGTAACTTTCCTGAAGCTTATTTTCTGGATATTATATATATATATAGTACCAGTCGAAAGTTTGGACACCCCTACTTATTCAAGGATTTTTCTTTATTTTTACTATTTTCTACATTGTAGAATAATATTGAAGACATCAAAACTATGAAAAAACATATGGAATCATGTAGTAACCAAAATATTGTTAAACAAATCAAAATATATTTGAGATTCTTCAAATAGCCACCCTGACAGCTTTGCACACTCTTGGCATTCTCTCAACCAGCTTCACCTGGAATGCTTTTCCAACAGTCTTGAAGGAGTTCCCACATATGCTGAGCACTTGTTGGCTGCTTTTCCTTCACTCTGCCGTCTGACTCATCCCAAACCATCTCAATCGGGGGATTGTGGAGGCCATCTGATGCAGCACTCCATCACTCTCCTTCTTGGTAAAATAGCTCTTACACAGCCTAGAGGTGTGTTGGGTCATTGTCCTGTTGAAAAACAAATGATAGCCCAAACCAGATGGGATGGCGTATCGCTGCAGAATGCTGTGGTAGCCATGCTGGTTAAGTGTGCCTTGAATTCTAAATAAATCACAGACAGTGTCACCAGCAAAGCACCCCCACACCATAACACCTCCTCCATGCTTTACGGTGGGAACTACACATGCGGAGATCATCCGTTCACCCACACGCGTCTCACAAAGACACGGCAGTTGGAACCAAAAATCTCCAATTTGGACTCCAGACCAAAGGACAAATTTCCACCGGTCTAATGTCCATTGCTCGTGTTTCTTGGCCCAAGCAGGTCTCTTCTTATTATTGGTGTCCTTTAGTAGTGGTTTCTTTGCAGCAATTCGACCATGAAGGCCTGATTCACACAGTCTCCTCTGAACAGTTGATGTTGAGATGTGTCTGTGACTTGAACTCTGTGAAACATTTATTTGGGCTGCAATTTCTGAGGCTGGTAACTCTAATGAACTTATCCTCTGCAGCAGAGGTAACTCTGGGTCTTCCATTCCTGTGGCGGTCCTCATGAGAGCCAGTTTCATCATAGCACTTGATGGTTTTTGCGACTGCACTTTAAGAAACGTTCAAAGTTCTTGAAATTCTCTGTATTGATTGACTTTCATGTCTTAAAGTAATGATGGGCTGTCGTTTCTCTTTGCTTATTTGAGATGTTCTTGCCATAATATGGACTTGGTCTTTTACCAAATAGGGCTATCTTCTGTATACCCCCCTTACCTTGTCACAACACAACTGATTGGCTGACACAAATTAACTTTTAAGAAGGCACACCTGTTAATTGAAATGCATTCCAGGTGACTACCTCATGAAGCTGGTTGAGAGAATGCCAAGAGTGTGCAAAGCTGTCATCAAGGCAAAGGGTGTCTATTTGAAGAATCTCATATATAAAATATATTTTGATTTGTTTAACACTTTTTTGGTTACTACATGATTCCATATGTGTTATTTCATAGTTTTGATGTCTTCACTATTATTCTACAATGTAGAAAATAGTAAAAAATAAAGAAAAACCCTTGAATGAGTAGGTGTTCTAAAACCTTTGACCGGTAGTGTACACGTTCTTGTTTATTGAAGAGCTTGAGACTCAAACACTGCCTATGCTGTTAGTGTTGATCCAGCTTCAGGGCTGTGAGCACTGTCTGGGGCCGGGCCCCGAGAGATATGGAGAGGCCCCTAGCTTGTGTTGCCCATCCGCAGCTCTGAGGGACAGACTCGCTGCCTGTAGGAGACATCACCGATGATTCTGTCAGGAGCTGATGCCTAGGGATGCACCACTATTAAATATTCAGCCAATACAGGCATGCTCTCAGGACAGCCCTCCGGGGTCCTCCTGTAAACTCTATTGGTCTGGCCTAGGCTGCACTAAGCTAGGCTGAGGAGGGAGAGGAGTTGAACACCTTTAGGTAGTGCTGTAGTACTGTAGGGTTACTTTACCTGAACTGTATATTAGGTATTACTGTAGTGCATGGGTGGGTCTATTCGTTTATCAATATAAACAAGGAATTAATTCGCCCCTGTCCTCACGTGCTTCATAACAATGTATTGACAATGTAATCATACCCGGTTTAAGTAACTCACTTTTATTCTGAGATGTGTTATCAGGAAATGTCCCTTCTAACATAATGCTTGATTTATAGGTCACTTTTTGTAAAGTATTATTTGTCTTCCTAACTACTCCTTCCTCTAGCCAAATACAATCATTTTGAATTACACATTAGAGACAGTCACTTAATTAAAGCGATTGACTTACCACCACAAAAGAGGATGGTAGAGAAATTCTGTGATAGTCAACACGTTCTAACTGGGACAAATTGGGGTGGAAAATAGCAGAGAATTATAATCTTATTTCCCAGCACTTTGTAGACTAATTAATATTTATTTGGAGGGGAGGATTATCAGCATTGTGTTAAGAAGACCACCGCAGGAGGGAAGAGGGAATTGTACCCAATGTGTCACAGCCGAGAGTGAGAGAGAGACAAATTACTCACTTTTAGAAAATAATTTGAAGGCAGTGGAGTTTTTAATAAACAGCCATCTGTTTTAGTTTTGCTCATTAGTGTGGCAGCCAATAGTAACACAGGCTATGAATCAGGAAGTAGCTATTTGGATATCCAAACAGTATCACATGGATAGATAGTCAGCCTTGACTAACAGCTAACAAGTGATGACTATCTCACAACATTTTCATACCATTTCCTTGAAAACCATCCCTGTCATTTTGTGATTTTGACTCACATTGAGATACGGTGTATAAAAGCAAGGATTGCTTTTATACACCGTATCCCAATTTTCACCGGAAATTAGTCTCCCCTCTCTACTCAATCATCCCAAATAGATAGTGCTGCTGTCGATGTAATCAAAAGTGATGGATTTGGTGGGGGGAATTGAAAGTATATCAGATTAAAGGGAGTCTTTCCTTTGTCTGGCCTTCTCTCAAAGAAGACTCACCTTACAGATTGATCAGGAGTTTGATGTCTAAGATTGGGCATAAAGCACGATCATCGCTCTTAAAAGAACCTCTGTCTATTGACTCTTCGCTGTCTGTTTATAGCAAAAGCCATCTTTAAACTGTACAGGAGTATAGTGTTTATCTCATGAAATGTTTCATATTTATCTAATGTATTTATCATATTATTAGTAGCATAGTATGTACTGTATGAAATGTTTGTTGAAAGTTTAGGAGCTCTATTTTGTCTTAGTGTTCTGGCCCAGTTGCCTATGCAGTAATCCAAAGGTATTGATCATCAGAAAGGAGACGTAAATCATCTAAGGGCCGGTCTCTCATCACTTCCCAAAACTGTGCTTTTGGTAAGCTACCAAGTCCCTTGAGACGGTGATGGATTTATATCCTTATATCCATCCCAAATGGCACCCTATTCCCTTATAGTGCATCTACTATGGTACAAGTAGTGCAGTATTTAGGGAATAGGGTGCCATTTTGGACGCAACCTTAAACGTGTCTCTGTCTGCCCTCTTCCTATCTGTCACGCAAGGATGTCTGGTCTCTGGAGAAGTTTAGGAAATTGACATCACATTCCCCCCTGTTGGTTTTGTAGTTGTGAAGAACATAAGGCCAGCTCTAGCCTTTTAGAGTCCCTTAGCGAGATTCCTTTCAGTTTTAAAGCTAATTTCCTGCAATTCTACACATTTTGCCATGACTTATGCCATGTTAGTGATATCTGAGTGAGAGTGACTAACAAAATCAATGGGGGCACCCTGGAGGTCAGGTCCCCTGAGCACGTGCCCTGCGTGACCGGTCGGTATTCGGCCATGATTATTACAAGTTTAGATAGGTGGCTAGATTTTTACCAATCAAAAAATTGGTAGCTGACATGGCTTATTGAGTGAATGTCAGTGACTGACATAGCAACAGAAAAATTGCTGACATACAACCTCATTTCGAACTTGCACCTTGTGTATTTTTCGATTCTAACTCTCAACAGTAAGTTGAGACCCCGACTGAGTTTATAAACGTGTTGGGGGCCCCCTAGCGGCCTGGGGCCCTAAACGACCGCTTATGTTGCTTATGCCTGGAGCCGGCCCTGGAAGAACAGGACAGGTTTCTTTATTTTCAGAGGGGCACATCTAAGTAGAAAGACAATGTGACCTGACAAAAGCTGCTGTCACTATGGAAACTCAAGTGTTATCCCCGGGTGTATTCTTGATCCTGAGTGCCATCATCGCAGAGTCAGAAGTTTATCTCTCCATGTTGCATTCTGGGAGTGGAAAGTCACTGTCAGCCACCACAAGTGCTTTGGATGCTGAAGCTCAGTGTAACAACTTCCAGGCAAGGTTGTGGCGTCGCCATGGGCCACTTAAGATAAGAGGCTATCGATTTCCGTGTCTTTGTAGAATCCTATTGGGGAAAAGATGCATAGCCATTTTCACTTTAAGCACCATTTGACTTTTGTTTGAGATCAGTGCAGCTCTTGTTGTGAAATTACAATTACACGTTTGATGTTAGAGTAGCTTATGATCTTTGAAATGGCTTGTTCACAAAGTAACCACTCTGATTGATTTGATGTAAATACATCCAGGCTTTTAATGTGTAAAAGCAATGGGATGAAACTAGCTTGATAGCATAGCTACATAGAAGCCCCATACATTTCTGTCCCAGACAATGGGTACGTCTACCTTCACACAATACTGTGATTATTGTGAATACTCAGATTGTGAATACCTAATAATTAGAAAGATTGCAAAAAAATCTAGGTGATTTAATCAGAGTATGCTGCTTACTTGGATTATGACCTTACGCTGATTAAGATAATCAGAGTAAGGTGTTTACATGATTAATGCCATACTATTGCCATAATCAGTTTGTTATTGAATTATTAGTGTGCATGTAAACATACTCAGTGGAAAGTCTCAGCTCAACTGATGCCGTTTAACCGATGCCACTAAGCACCTGTCCTGAATCAGGACTTAACGAGGGGTGTGACCAATTACCACCTACAACATTCTCAACCTAAACACAATTAATCAACTGTAGAGATGTAGATGATAGTATGCTTGTAATATCGTAGAGAATGTATTATGAAAATAACATCTAGGCCCCTTGAAGCGAACAATCAATACCAACATCAATTAAAACATTGAAGAAGTGAGTAAATGTTTCTAGTGAAGATCTGCATCTTCACACATGATGATTCAATCACTCAGCCTGGGCACAGTCATCATTGAGACTTCCTCCTACTAATAGAGTTTGGGGAAATGGCAGAATGATAAATTACATATGGCAAATGAGAAATTGGTTATCGTGAAATGGGATCCATTCCAGACACAGGCCATAGGCAATTTATAGTTTCCATTTATTTGTTCAGATACCTATATTCCAAAAAGATGGAGGAGCTAAGAATTCCCATTAAATGTCAGGGATTCCATTTGTACATTTCAAACTTTTGCTCAAATTGAAATTGTTTCCAACTCTACATACAGTACAGTAAGTAAATAGTGCTATGAACAATACCTTTCCTACTCTGTTAGCAATATCCCTGTCTTCTTAACAGACACTCCCTGTTAGTGTTGCAAAAGGGAATGATTTATATTATTGTATAACCAACTGTGAACTTGATATTTAAACGCTTGGTGTTATCCAATGCTGATATGAATAGCTTTCAAGCCCTTGAAAAGCACGAAAGAGGCTGGAAAAATCAATAAGGACATATTTTCTAGGGAGAACGCACCCGTGCACGTCCACACTGTTATATATTTCAGAGGAACACCCACACATCTCTCCCAACACCCATTGTGGGCCTTTCATACAACTCATTATTTTCAAATTTTGAGCCTGTCTTTGGGTTTCATCTTTGTCTTGGATGAATTATAGATGTCAGAATGAATGTTCACGTGACAAAAATGTAATTAGCAAACTATCCTAGCAATGAGAACTGATTCAATTTTCTAAGGAATTGGATGTCATCTCTGATCTGTCAACTTGGTAATGTCATCTCCCATATGTGGTAGAGGACAGTTGCTCAGTCACATATGAATAAGTGTGTGTGTGTGTGTGTGTGTGTGTGTGTGTGTGTGTGTGTGTGTGTGTGTGTGTGTGTGTGTGTGTGTGTGCACGCGTGCTTGAGCCTCAGAGGGAGAGAGAACTAATGCATTATTATTGAGGGTGATTTATTAGGTGTGATAGGAGAAAATGGGATTGGACATGACTGAAACATATTCCTGGAGATCCCCAATCTCTGGAGCTGTGGTAATTAAACATGTGTGCAGAAATGATCACTGGTTGAACCATATGGCCTTTGTTTAGGGCTTCTGGGTACATCACCTGCATAATAACCAGACCAGTGTTCAAATACTATTTAAAGTAATTTCAAATACTTTATCTGGGCTTGATTCCGCTTGCCTGACGCAATGGAACCGATAGAATAGTTGCAAAACTGAAAAACCCACCCACCCGCACTCCAGCCAGGCTCAAACATATGCTCAAAGTATTTGAAAGATTTTAAATAGTATTTGAACCCAGGTCTGATAATAACAAGGTGAAAACCACCCAATGATGTAATGCTAACATGATCCATACATCCCATATACAGCCATGATCCATACATCCCATATACAGTCATGATCCATACATCCCATATACAGTCATGATCCATACATCCCATATATAGTCATGATCCATACATCCAATATACAGTCATGATCCATACATCCCATATACAGTCATGATCCATACATCCCATATATAGTCATGATCCATACATCCCATTTATAGTCATGATCCATAGATCCCATATATAGTCATGATCCATACATCCCATATACAGTCATGATCCATACATCCCATATACAGTCATGATCCATACATCCCATACACAGTCATGATCCATACATCCCATATATAGTCATGATCCATACATCCCATATACAGTCATGATCTATACATCCCATATACAGTCATTATCCATACATCCCATATACAGTCATGATCCATACATCCCATATACAGACATGATCCATACATCCCATATACAGTCATGATCCATACATCCCATATACAGTCATGATCCATACATCCCATATATAGTCATGATCCATACATCCCATATACAGTCATGTTTTGACCCTGCTGGTCATCTATGAACGTTTGAACATCTTGAAGAACAATCTGACCTTAATGGCCATATACTCTTATAATCTCCACCCGGCACAGCCAGAAGAGGACTGGCCACCCCTCAGAGCCTGGTTCCTCTGTAAGTTTCTTCCTAGGTTCCTGCCTTTCTAGGGAGTTTTTCCTTCTACATCTGCATTGCTTGCTGTTTGGGGTTTTAGCCAGGGTTTCTGCGTAAGCCCTTTGTGACATCTTTTTATGTAAAAAGGGCTTTATAAATAAATGTGATTTGATTTGTTGAGAAATTATCCCAGGATCCAAAAAAAACAAAATACCCAGAAATCAATAGCCTAATGAAGATTTAAAGGGCCACCGCCACTCAATGTACTAATTAGAGAGGATAAATGATCAACGGCAGTGGTGGAGAGAGGAGGTGATTGGAAATTGAGCGAATCACCCCACCACAACAGAGATTGCTTGTTTCCGGCATATCGCCTGGCTCCGTAGGAACTGGGTAGGTTTCATTAAGGCAGCGTGATAGGAAGCCAGGTCCAGGTACAATGCATAGTGCGCCTCGTGGTGAAGTTTCCCCTAGGTACAGATCTAGGATCACCTTCCCCTCCACCAATAATTAAGTTAACCATTAGTCGGGAAATGCAAAACTGACCCAAGATCAGCGTCTAGGACAACTTCACCCTACATCAGTGTGCCGAGTGCATTACCTGCAGGTTGGATAGGGTTTATATTTTACACAGTGCGGAGATACACATTTCTGAGTTTACCTGAAGGTACTGGAAGGGTGGAGGAGAGGAGAGTTGGTATTAGTGGAGGGATGACAAAATGGAATGAAAGATTGATATGGTAGGAAGATGGATGGCTTCTGTCTTTATCACTCATCTCTGACCCCCCCCCCTCTCTCTCCCTCTCTCCTGCTCCCTTTTTCTCTCTCTCTCGTAGTTGGGATGACAGCAGTTCGGTCAGCAGCGGTCTCAGTGACACTGTAGACAACGTCAGCACAGACGATCTGAACACGCCCACCTACCCCGCCGTCACATCGTCACCACGCAAGAACAAGGCATCTCAGGTACAGTGTACCATGGAGTGTAAATGAATGAAGTAGGCTTGTCCGAGCCAGAACGACCCATAGGGTAGGAGCCTATCTCCTGTTTATTCTCTTGGAAATGAACAAGAAGAGAGAATATCCATGCTTCCAGACATTGAACTAACTATGAGTAATGATACTGAAGCACCACTGTCTTTGCACTTGCTTCAATTAAAACAGGGACATGTCTGCCATTCTTTTTTTGTATGTGCAACAATGAGGTATATCACTGTAGTCTGGAAATGAAGCTATTTACTTAGTTTTCCTTGGCTTTCAAGAGAGCAAGCCAATGGAAATGTACAGCGGAACCCACTCCTTGTGCAGTGTTCAGGGAGCATGGTAAAAATAGCCAAGTATGTTTGCCTTGTGGAAACCTCAACAGATTGATCTCTTAAGAGACTGTTGGTGTGGCTAGTGAGGGAGGGTTCACCATCTGTCAGGTGGCTTACTCATACTGTATGGTGTGTGTGTGTGGTTTTGTTTTACTATCTTTGTGGGGACCAGAAGTCCTCATAAGGATATTAAAACAAGGAAAAAGGCTATTTTAGGCTTAGGGGTTAGGAGTTAGGGGTTAGGAGTTAGGGATTAGGAGTTAGGGGTTAGGAATTAGGGGTTAGGGTTAGGGGTTAGGAGTTAGGGGTTAGGAGTTAGGGGTTAGGAATTAGGGGTTAGGAGTTAGGGGTTAGGGTTAGGGGTTAGGAGTTAGGGGTTAGGAGTTAGGGGTTAGAGATTAAGGGTTAGGAATCAGGGGTTAGGAATTAGGGGTTAGGAGTTAGGGGTTAGGGTTAGGGGTTAGGGAAAATAGGATTCTGAATGGGAATAAATGTGTTGGTCCCCACAAGGATAGTAAAATAAAGGTGTGTGTGTGTGACTGACCTAGGGGGACACACTCCAGCATGTGGAGCAGGAGGTCAGCAGCAGCTGGGCCGGAGCTGAAGATCTGAAGAAGGTGGACGAGGAGCTGGATGTCAGCATGGAGCCCGGTTCAAAGTGGAAGCCTTCTTCCTCCTCCTCTTCCTCCTCGCCAGCGGGGCAGTGCGGCGAGGATCACGGGCAGAAGACGGGCCTGCCCATGTCCCAGTCTGGCTCCTGGAGGAGGGGTATGACCGCCCAGGTGGGCATCACGCCCCCCCGAACCAAAGGCACCAGCACCACCCTCAAAACCCCTGGTAGGACCCGCCCTACTTCTATCTACTTCGGAGCTCGCTTATTTCTTTCTACCATGGCCCTGTTTGAATACTTTAGAAATCCATCCTTCCTTGTTTCCTTGAGGTGAGCACAGATCTATAAGTGATTGGATAGGTGTTTCCAAAGTTACCACCATATTATGTTCACCAATCCAACCGATTCAGATCTGTGATTACTTCAAGGAAGGTAGGAAGGATGTATTTCTGACCTATTTGAACAGGGCCCATGTCTAACTGAGGATTGATGGTGATGTAGATAATTTTCCGACTGGTCATTAATTCAGTCAAACTGCCTGTCTGGTTGATATGAAGTCCAGGAAATGTCCATCCTAGCTTAATTGATCAATGAATTTCAGTTGGTGATGTGTTCCAGTTTGACATTGATTAGATAACAGGGTCAAAGATTTCGGCCAATCAGATTAGTCATTAAGAAACCAGTGCCGTTGCCCTTTGAGGCCCTCGGTAATGTTTGGCGTTTCTCCGTTTTACTTTAGCTTTTTCTCCATCGTGTTTGGTTTGCTCAGCAAGTCTTCTTATGTTTGGATTAGTGTGGCTTTCTATTTTAGCTGAGCTTTGTGAAAAGAGTTGTAAAATGTTAGCCAAATGTAAAGTCATTTGACCACACCTGCCTTGTAGCCCTGCAGGTGATGTCGAAGATGAGTCCTGTTATCCTAGCTAAATTATTCAGTACCCAGCAGTTTGCAGAGGGCAAGGTGTTTGCCAGCTTGTTAATGACTGGCCTTCGTATCGACAGGTAAAACTGATGACGCAAAGGCCTCAGAGAAGTGCAAGGCCCCCTCCAAGACCTCCACTGGCATCCAGCGCTCGCCCTCCGACGCTGGCAAGAGCAGTGGCGACGAGGGCAAGAAACCACCATCGGGCATCGCCCGCCCCCCCACCACTGGGTCGTTCGGCTATAAAAAGATGGCCAGCCCCCCCTCCGGTGCCCTCATCACGTCCAGTGGTGCCACCCTGGCCAGCGGCTCCGCCACCCTGGGGAAGGTGCCCAAGTCTTCAGCTATAGGCAAGGGGACAGGGATCAGCGGAGGCCGCAAGACCAGCCTGGACGGCTCCCAGCCCCAGGACGATGGGGTGCTGATGGGCTGCGGAGGCTCCAAGGTGCCCCTCCAGTACCGCTCTCTGCCCCGGCCGGCCAAGTCCTCCAGCGGGGGGGTGGTGGGGCGCAGCGGCCACCGCTCCAGTTCCAGCAGCATCGATTCCAACGTCAACGGCAAGTCGGCTGGAGGGGGGGGGGGCGCCACGGGGGCCAAGCGGAGGGACGCTGGGAAGGTGGGCTCGGGGCGCTCCAGCCCTATCCCCATCACCATCAACCAGACGGACAAGGAGAAAGTGGCCGTGTCGGACCAGGACCCAGCAGGTTTATCCACCTCCCCCAAGGCCAACCCCACCTCCACGGGCCAGTCTGGCCTCAGGCAACCAGGGTCCAAGTACCCGGACATCGCCTCGCCTACCTTCCGCAGGTCAGTCAACAATGCTCACTTGGTTACCCCTGCACTCATAGAAGAGCTTGAAAACATAGCCAAGCAGCTGCCATTTTTCATCTCTGTTATAAAGGTGGAGGGTAGCTTGTTGTTCCCTCGGTACGCTCACCGACGGCATGCTCGAGGCCACCACAGAATAATGAAGTGTTGTCTGTGAGGTGCAATGTTGTTTCTCAGCTTCAAGATGTTACTGATAGATAGAGGTGTTCTTGGTGCTGTCAGAATTAGAGGCAGAGTTTCACCTCTTCTCTGAAGCGGCGCAGAGTTATCATTCCGAAGTCTCATATATTTATATATTTTTTAGGTTATAACTATAAAATGAACATTAGACACTAAATCATTCCAGCACAGAAACATTGGTCTGAGTTTGTTCATTGGGCTTCAGAGCCGGGGAGGCAAAGGTTGCCCCCTGCTGTTCGGTAGATGTCATCACAGACACTGACGGCATTTCTCTCAAGATGAACATTAGATGATTTGCCATTCAAGTCAGGCTAAACTGATTCACTGGACTTGATTATAGCTGACAGGAAGAAAACTATTCCGCTCGCGAACCTGTCTCAATAGTTAGGTGCGCTCACAAGGCGTATCCGGACACGGCCGTGCCGTCCGACCTGTCGAGGCGCAGAGTGCGTTTTTGATTTGTGCGTTTACCCCTTAGAGAGAGTCACCTATTAATTGATAGCCCGTTTGATGGCAGCCCCACGTCAGACATGACAGGAAGGACCTGTGAACAACATATGTGTTGCTGAGTGACCAGACAGACAGATTGGCTGATCACATGCACGGAATGGAAATGGGGCAATGCTGATACCACAGCTGTCTGAATGCAAATCACTGAGAGCTCCGGCTGAGATTGCTTCTCAACTGGTACCCTATTCCCATAGGGCTCTGGTCCAAAGTGGTGTACTAAGTAGTGCACAATATAAGGAATAGGGTGCCATTTGGGATGTAGACATAGTCTAGCGGAGGCAGTAGGAAAGGTGTACTTCTTCATAGTGTCTATCTGAAAAATAATATGGTAGGCTTATGAGATATTTGCTAGAGGGGATGAAGATAGGGGAGGGGCAGTGTTGAGCGGAATTCTAACTTTTCCCAAGCTCATATTTCCTTGGTGTAATCAAATAAATATATTACTGTTCTATATCAAACAACCTAGTTCTCAACCTAGAGACTGAGTTAGATCAGTCTTTGAGGGGATCATGATTGCCATAGATAGTCTGTAAGTGAATGGAGACATCTGTTTCTCTCTCTGCCAGGTTGTTTGGCACCAAAGCCAGTAGCAAGGCCAGTACCCCAGGCACACCCGACTCAGGCAAGTGCCCCTCTGCGTTGGGCAGCCCTCATGGCACATTGGCACGCCAAGCTAGCCTGGACTCGCCCTCCTCGGGCACGGGGAGCCTGGGCAGCGCAGGCGGGCAGAGTGGGGCTAGCAGCCCGCTTTATGGCAAGGCCCCAGACCTGAGCATGGACTCGCCTGCCTCCAGCCCGGCGTCAGGCCTCTCGCTGCCCTCTAACGCCCGCCCCTGGCCCACCAACCTCAGCAGCTCGTCGGCATGCTCTGGCAGTAAGGACACACTGAGCTGCCAGAGCATGACCAGTCTGCACACCAGCTCCGAGTCCATCGACCTGCTGCTGGGGCACCACCACGGCCCCAAAGTCACCCGCACGGCCAGCGTCAAGTCCACGCTCTCTGAGGGGTGAGTCCCAATGTAGAACATTGTAACTCCATTAGTTTCCTGGGGGCAGTTTGTTTCAGGCCAGCGGGTGTAACATGCACATCAGTAGTGGCTGATGGGAAGAGATATTGTAATGGTTGGAATGGAATGAAGGGAACGATATCAAACACATCAAACACAGGGAATCTACGTGTTTCACTCTGTTCCATTAATTCCATTCCAGCCATTACAATGAGCCCGTCCTGCTATATCTCATCACATCAGCAATCTCTGATACACAGCCATCAATGTACAGACACTTAGAAAATGGACTTGTAGACTGTATGTATGGAATACAACTTCATGCTCATCTTATCGTTTCAGTATAGATCACTGTTGTCATAGTGGTTTGTAACATTTCCTTCATTCACAGATTGTTGTTTAGATGGAGAGTATCAAACTAACCAAAATGTTACGTTTAATGTGTGCTCTCCGAATGTCTGTTTCTTTTAGTCGTATGTCTCAGGTAACATTGCCCATTGTAGTGATTGTCCTTAAGCATTCTCACCTTAGAAAATGTGTGTGTTCTATCAATCAATAGATGTGAATTGAATCTATCTCAATATGTGTTCTTATAGATGTAGGATCTTAATTTGACCCGTTTTTCACAGCAGGAAAATAATCCTTCAACAAAGTGGAAATTACAAACTTAAGTAGCCTTTTCAAACCTCAAATACACTACAAGTTTGCATTTCCTGCTGTGCAACAACTGGGTGATCAAATTAAGATTCTACACCTGTAGGTAATTCTAATGTTTTCGTTCTCTGTGTCTTAACAGCATGCCTCTTGACAGAAACACACTCCCCAAAAAGGGCCTGAGGTAACTCATCACTCATGTGTTGTCCTTTTGGGGTTTCCCTCTTTTGTCTTTTCATTCATTCTCACATTTCATTCAGACATGTCTTTCTAACTGCCAAAATCACCTTTGTGTCTAATGACATGTTGTTGTAGGAAAGCAGTGTTGCATAATGACATTTAGCATTTTGTGTGACATTTCTTTTAGGAGATTTAGCCGATGAGGGTTTGAGGGTTTGGCACATTGAAAATTGCAAATATTTATGGGAGTGACAATTTAGTTTCACCTCATGAAAGGCTTCAATAGCTGTACAAATCCTGTTGAAGTATAATTTTCTAGAGGTAGACTTAGTAACTGTTGTGCCTCTCGACACTCTACAGTTCCTCACAGATTACAGGTGTCTGAAGTAAAAGATCCCATGTAGTCTAGTGAAATCTGAATAGCTATATCCAGGCTCTTTTTGTGCTTTTTTTCATCCTCATTGACTGTAGGGGTAAGGCAGGGCATCCATTTTAAATCAAGTTGTTTCCATTACCCTATCTAATGACTGAAATCGTGTCCAGACCCTCAACACTAGAAAGATACCCTGGCTGCGTCCCAAATGGCACCCTATTCCCAATATATAATGTCCTACCTTTGACCTGGGTCCATAAGGCTCTTCTCAAAATAAGTGCACTATGGAATATGGTGCCATTTGGGATGCAACCCCATCACACCGCCATGCAACAAATGGCTTTTTCTACCCGATTACTCTGTCTGCTCTTTATTAGACTGCAATAGAGAGTGAATCTCTACATTCAGTAGGAGTTCTGCAACTTTTTATAATTCACCATGTGTAATGCTAAGGGGATGTTTGAGAACACAGAAAGTACAGTTAAAAGGAAATACGTTTTCTTTCACAGCAGGCGTGGAGTCATTTTTCCTTTAGAAGTTTATTTCTATTGATCTCAGAAGCCACTGAGAAGTTTAGTAGTGGGTTGTATTTCTTGCCCCTGCCTTTGTTTTCGAGCCCAGAGGGATTCAAAGCAACAAATTGCATTTTTTCAAGGCAGAGAATAGCTAAATGGCCATGATATTCATGCATCCAATGCTCAGTTTTAAATGCACATTAAGCAGACTTCAAAACATACTCTGATTGAAGCATTTTCTCCTCTTTGAACTCCAAGTGGAATTCAAAATCAATGGACAATTATGTGCAAAATAGACAATTTGATTTGAAGTTGAACATGCAGACGCCTGCACATTATAAATCATTCAGTACCCTTTACTGGCATTAGATGTCAATAAGTGTACCTTTCTTTGTCTGAAAGAATTCAGAGTTGGGTATTAGAATGACAGACAGAACAGAGGTCTGTTATGAGCTTCAGTGTTGAAAGGATCAGCATGAACTCAATTATCTTCCTTTAAGGATTAAATATGGCTGCCTATCAAGCACTTAGATAACACTTCCCCCCGCTAGGAACCGCTAGAGATGAGGAGAGCAAAGACTGTCAGTGTCTTTGACCGTGTGTAAACCCAGTGTCTTTGATCATGTGTGTGGGTGTGCGTGCATGCTTGCACATAGGTGGATGGTTGGCCGTGACTGTGTGTGGGTGGATGCATGTGTGTGTGTCTGTGTCCGCAGTGCTCGACTTGGGCCCGGAACACACCAGAACTCTGCCACCTTCCTCCAATGCTATACTGCTTGAGATCCAGCACCTCTTTTAGAATATTGACTTATAAATATTGTGGCGTTCCACCTACAGTGGGGAGAACAAGTATTTGATACACTGCCGATTTTGCAGGTTTTCCGACTTACAAAGCATGTAGAGGTCTGTAATTTTTATCATAGGTACACTTCAACTGTGAGAGACGGAATCTAAAACAAAAATCCAGAAAATCACATTGTATGATTTTTAAGAAATGTATTTGCATTTTATTGCATGACATAAGTATTTGATCACCTACCAACCAGTAAGAATTCCGGCTCTCACAGACCTGTTAGTTTTTCTTTAAGAAGCCCTCCTGTTCTCCACTCATTACCTGTATTAACTGCACCTGTTTGAACTCGTTACCTGTATAAAAGACACCTGTTCACACACTCAATCAAACAGACTCCAACCTCTCCACAATGGCCAAGACCAGAGAGCTGTGTAAGGACATCAGGGATAAAATTGTAGACCTGCACAAGGCTGGGATGGGCTACAGGACAATAGGCAAGCAGCTTGGTGAGAAGGCAACAACTGTTGGCGCAATTATTAGAAAATGGAAGAAGTTCAAGATGACGGTCAATCACCCTCGGTCTGGGGCTCCATGCAAGATCTCACCTCGTGGGGCATCAATGATCATGAGGAAGGTGAGGGATCAGCCCAGAACTACACGGCAGGACCTGGTCAATGACCTGAAGAGAGCTGGGACCACAGTCTCAAAGAAAATCATTAGTAACACACTACGCCGTCATGGATTAAAATCCTGCAGCGCACGCAAGGTCCCCCTGCTCAAGTCAGCGCATGTCCAGGCCCGTCTGAAGTTTGCCAATGACCATCTGGATGATCCAGAGGAGGAATGGGAGAAGGTCATGTGGTCTGATGAGACAAAAATAGAGCTTTTTCGTCTAAACTCCATTCGCCGTGTTTGGAGGAATAAGAAGGATGAGTACAACCCCAAGAACACCATCCCAACCGTGAAGCATGGATGTGGAAACATCATTCTTTGGGGATGCTTTTCTGCAAAGGGGACAGGACGACTGCACCGTATTGAGGGGAGGATGGATGGGGCCATGTATCGCGAGATCTTGGCCAACAACCTCCTTCCCTCAGTAAGAGCATTGAAGATGGGTCGTGGCTGGGTCTTCCAGCATGACAACGACCCGAAACACACAGCCAGGGCAACTAAGGAGTGGCTCCGTAAGAAGCATCTCATGGTCCTGGAGTGGCCTAGCCAGTCTCCAGACCTGAACCCAATAGAAAATCTTTGGAGGGAGCTGAAAGTCCGTATTGCCCAGCGACAGCCCCCGAAACCTGAAGGATCTGGAGAAGGTCTGTATGGAGGAGTGGGCCAAAATCCCTGCTGCAGTGTGTGCAAACCTTGTCAAGACCTACAGGAAACGTATGATCTCTGTAATTGCAAACAAAGGTTTCTGTACCAAATATTAAGTTCTGCTTTTCTGATGTATCAAATACTTATGTCATGCAATAAAATGCAAATTAATTACTAAAAAATCATACAATGTGATTTTCTGGATTTTTGTTTTAGATTCCGTCTCTCACAGTTGAAGTGTACCTATGATAAAAATTACAGACCTCTACATGCTTTGTAAGTAGGAAAACCTGCAAAATCGGCAGTGTATCAAATACTTGTTCTCCCCACTGTATATATAAACAGAGTACCGGAACCTATTTCAGTCCAAGTCAAGCACTGTGTGTACGTACATAACTATGCATGAGTTAGTTAATATATTTGTCACCACACTCCGGTCATGTGATCATGATATGTGGATAATGCAGGTGCATGGTTCAATAGATGCCATGTTGAATCAGTGGTGCCACTAGTTGACGTATACCATGTCCTCTCTAGGTACCCTCCCTCGTCCAGACAGACGTCCCATGAGGAAGGGAAGGAGTGGCTGCGCTCTCATTCCACTGGGGGGCTACAGGACACGGGGAGTCAGTCCCCTCTCTCTCCCACTGGAGTCGCATGCACAAGCACCGGCAAATACCACTACTCCAACCTGCGTAAGCACTACTCCAAATACCACTACTCCAACCTGCGTAAGCACTACTCCAAATACCACTACTCCAAACTGCGTAAGCACTACTCCAAATACCACTACTCCAAAGACCACTACTCCAACCTGCGTAAGCCCTACTCCAAATACCACTACTCCAACCTGCGTAAGCCCTACTCCAAATACCACTACTCCAACCTGTGTAAGCCCTACTCCAAATACCACTACTCCAACCTGTGTAAGCCCTACTCCAAATACCACTACTCCAACCTGTGTAAGCCCAACTCCAAATACCACTACTCCAAATACCACTACTACAACTTGCGTAAGCCCTACTCCAAATACCACTACTCCAACCTGTGTAAGCCCAACACCAAATAACACTACTCCAAATATTACTACTCCAAATATCACTACTCCAAATAGCACTACTCCAAATATCACTACTCCAAATATCACTACTCCAAATAGCACTACTCCAAATAGCACCACTCCAAATATCACTACTCCAAATAGCACTACTCCAAATATCACTACTCCAAATATCACTACTCCAAATATCACTACTCCAACCTGAGTAAGCACTACTCCAAATATCACAACTCCAAATATCACTACTCCAACCTGCGTACGCCCACCACCATCAAAGCAGTGTCATTTTACTATAATCATATCATACTAGAGTCATCCAGCTTCATATACACTATTGATGTCTGTTCATCTGGAGGACAACACAGAAAATGATACCAATTATTGATGAGGTAGAATATGTCAGTGTATGATGTGTGTGTGTGTGTGTGTGTGTGTGTGTGTGTGTGTGTGTGTGTGTGTGTGTGTGTGTGTGTGTGTGTGTGTGTGTGTGTGTGTGTGTGTGTGTGTGTGTGTGTGTGTGTGTGTGTGTGTGTGTGTGTGTGTGGGCGTGCGCGTGCGTGCGTGCGTGTGCGTATGTGTTTTCTCCCCCAGTGAGCCCCACCAACCTGTCAGCCTACAACCTGCCAGGACCCAGCAGTATGAGTCGCTCCAACAGCATCCCTGCCCAGGACTCCTTTGACCTGTATGGAGAAGCCCACCTGGGGGGCAGCGCCACCTCTCTGGAGGACAGACCCCGGGGCATGAGCCGCTCTGGCTCCTTCAGGGACAGCACCGACGAAGGTAGGCCCAGACTGTGGTCCTGTATGGCTCAGTTGGTAGAGCAGGATGCTAGCAACGCCAGGATCGTGGGTTTCCGATTCCCGCTGGTGCCACCCATACAATAATGTATACAAGTACTACTTTGGATAAAAAGTGACTTACAGTAGTCTGCTTAATGGCATATATTAATATTATATATATATATATATATATATATATATATATATATATATAAATAACTTGTCTGTGGGACACTCTGCTTAGACCAAGAATAAGTGATAGTCAGGGTTGAGCTCTCAGACTGAAGCTGAAAATGCACCAGACTAGGAACCCAGCTTTTATCTGCTTCTCTTTTTAAAGAGGTTGGTGTTTCAGTCAACATTTTGGTAACGTGACAGTGCCACTTGAAAGTAATGTTACTAGTCATTGACTAGGGCCTTTTATTGAATTATCCAAACGAATACTTCATTAGTACACAGCCACACACATGCCATTAGAATATGGTAGTTTTACATGCAGACGAGATGGGGCTATTTGTGGTGTACCATTACAGGACCACAGGTTATGTTCTTAATTCCTCCCTTTCCCTCTCTCTCCTCTATCTCTCTCCCCTCTTTCTCCTCTATCTCTCTCCTCTATCTCTCCTCTATCTCTCCCCTCTCTCTCCTCTCTCTCTCCCCTCTCCTCTATCTCTCCCCTCTCTCTCTCCCATTCTCTCCTCTATCTCTCCCCTCTCTCTCCTCTATCTCTCTCCCCTCTCTCTGCTCTATCTCTCTCCTCTATCTCTCCCCTCTATCTCTCACCTCTCTCTTCTCTCTCGCTCCCCTCTCTCTCCTCTATCTCTCCCCTCTCTCTCCTCTATCTCTCCCCTCTCTCCTCTATCTCTCCCCTCTCTCTCCTCTATCTCTCTCCTCTATCTCTCCTTAATCTCTCCCCTCTCTCTACTCTCTCTCTCTCCCCTCTCTCTCCTCTATCTCTCCCCTCTCTCTCCTCTATCTCTCTCCCCTCTCTCTGCTCTATCTCTCTCTTCTATCTCTCCCCTCTATCTCTCACCTCTCTCTCCTCTATCTCTCTCCCCTCTCTCTCCTCTATCTCTCCCCTCTCTCTCCTCTCTCTACCCCCTCTCTCTCCTCTATCTCTCCTCTCTATCTCTCCCCTCTCTCTCCTCTCTCTCCTCTCTCTCCCCTCTCTCTCCTCTATCTCTTCTCTATCTCTCCTCTCTCTCTCCCCTCTCTCTCCTCTATCTCTCTCTCCTCTCTCTCTTCTCTATCTCTCCCCTATCTCTCCCCTCTCTCTTCTCTATCTCTCCCCACTCTCTACTCTATCTCTCTCCCCTCTCTCTCCCCCCTCTCTCTCCTCTATCTCTCCCCTCTCTCTCCTCTCTCTTTCTCTCTATCTCTAGTCCATGGATCCTCACTGTCGCTGGTCTCCAGCACCTCCTCCCTGTACTCTGCGGTAAGTAGCATTGTTTTCTCCCAACACACACAAACAAACATTTAGGCAAACATGCTTATGGCTGCCATGGGTAGTGTGTGTGGTGTCGGTTGATTGTCATTAGCCTAGAATTATTTTAGGAGACAATATGTCATTTTTTGCTATAAAGCTAAGGCTGGAGTTATGGATGCAAGGACAGAGTCCATGAAATCAGAGTAATATGTTTAAACATATTTTGGGTTATGATGAGGTAGAACAGTTGCACTTTATAACTTACATTCTTCAATAATAAATAGGTATATAAATGGGTAAATATCATTATTTTTTATATATTTTAGCAGTGCATCCAAGGTGATTTAGGCAAATTCAAGCTTGGTGAAGGTGTGGATAGTTTTTTTTGCAACAGGCAACACTCCAGCTGCAGTCAAACTCAATGAGAAGGCAGATCAGTTGAGGAAGAGAATCGATTACTGGCTCTCTACACCTCTTTCCTCCCCAGCAGAAAGTTCTAGAAAGGCCTCGAGACGAGTTTAGACTTTCACTGATTTAAGAGACTTGTTTTGAAAGTATTCCTATTGGGGCAGCAAGACAACAAGCAGTTATTGTTTATTCCTCATTTCATTGTGTTGATGTTTGATTGTGTTAATATTTTAATATTTTAGTTTTAATTTAATGTTTATTTGTTTCCATTACTATAATAGTTATGTCAGTTATGATTTGAATTTGATCCTATACTTTTCTGTTTGCTATTTTATCATTTCTTCTCATCTTTGGCATTATCTGGTCATCAGTTTTGTTTTATCTCATCTGTTATCACTCAACACCTGGGGCGTGTTCAGTAGGCACAAAACGTTGTGAAACGGGGAGGTGCTATTTCAACCTATCCTATGAGAAACGCTTGTTTTCTGTTGCAAAGCGTTTTGCTGCGATGCGCCCTAATGAACACGACCCTGATAAACACAACTGATAAAGAGCAATTTGATTAAAATCTCGCACTA
Organism: Coregonus lavaretus; assembly: GCF_964263955.1. Lineage (NCBI taxonomy): Eukaryota > Metazoa > Chordata > Actinopteri > Salmoniformes > Salmonidae > Coregonus > Coregonus lavaretus. Next base: position 51,609,034 of record NC_139992.1, read on the forward strand.
AGAACACTATGATAAAAGTATCATGACACATTTTCCCAAAGTCATTACAACGCCAATCATTCAGCCTAACATTATAAAGGTAGACAAAACATATAGATGTAAATCAAAAGGCCATAGATGATAACCAATGAGAATGCTTGGCTTACACAAAAGTTCAGCACCCTGTTTTCAGGGCAGTGCAAAGTGTTGAGTTGCCATGGTTTCCCATTGCCGCAGCTTGAACCCACGTTTTCTTACTTCCAGGTTCTTTCCTTTCTGGCCAAGGTAAAGACTATGATGCTGTCAGCTATGATCTCTCCACACCACACAGACAACGTGTTTGTATGCCCACCACATGGTCTGATGCTGGTTGAATGTGGCAGATGTTCACACAGGTTTTTGGTTGGTGTGAAGAAAACAACCAATGTTACCAGTGTATATATTGTAATACATTCATACAATGTATTATGTTACTTCTCCCTGCCACATCGATTACATATTACTTGAACGGCCAAAATAAAAAGTTGTGTAAGTTCTTAATACAGTCTGACCTGACTTAGAGATGACACCACAGTCAACGATTTCGCTACAACCGCAATAACATCTACTAAATATGTGTATGTGACCAATACGATTTGATTTGATGCATCAAGACCTGCCTTTGCATTTGCTTTCACTTACTGGCGTCATTTATGGCCTTTTGGCTCCTGCATCATTCTCGATCAAAAGCTAAACCCCAATGATCTACTCATTATGACAATGGGTATTCATTTGATTATTGCATTCATAAAGAAGCTGTCAGGAGTGAATCATTGTTCATACAATGTGGTTTATTCCTGCACATCTTAATGACATGTCTTCTCTCCCAAACAGACAGAGGAAAAGGCACATTCTGAGGTAAGAGGCTTGGCTTTGTGGGGGACGAAATGTCTCTGGTCTGTCTGTCTCTCTGTTCTGTCTGTCTGGTCTGGTTGTCTATCTGTCTCTCTGGTCTCTCTGGTCTGTCTGTCTGTCTCTCTGTTCTCTCTGGTCTATCTGGTCTGTCTGTCTGTCTGTCTGGTCTGTCTGTCTGTCTCTCTGGTCTGGTCTGTCTGGTCTGTCTGTCTCTCTGGTCTCTCTGGTCTGTCTGTCTGTCTCTCTGTTCTCTCTGGTCTATCTGGTCTGTCAGTCTGGTCTGGTCTGTCCTGTCTGTCTCTGTCTGTCTGGTCTGTCTGTCTGTCTGTCTGACTGTCTCTGGTCTCTCTGGTCTGTCAGTTGGTCTGGTCTGTCTGGTCTGGTCTGGTCAGATCTCCATAATGAAAGATAACAATCAAAGTACGAGCAGTGATATATGTATCCACTTCATCCAAAATCAGGTTGTGGTCTATCAGTGACGGACCTGAGCATAAATCTGTGTATATAACCTTAGACCTGGTGTCCAAGTCAGATCTCTTTGACCCTATGGTGCATTGCTTGACATGGGCCAGTCTTTTAAACAACCAGCCATATGAATATAACCAAACAGCACTTTAACATTATCTTTACCACACGTCATACTGACAGTCATGGACAAACATCATTAATACACCCTTTATTCTACTCTTTGGTTTCAGTTCACACCCTATTCAGTTATCACTGGCTTTTATTTCAGTTCATTTTTTACTTTATGTTTCTGTTTGAACCATACATTAACATTTTAGTTAAAGCCCACAGGTATAATGCTTTATTACTTATTAGAACCATGTTTCAGCCTTTTTAATGTATTTTTAAAATGCATTATACCAGTCAGGTTTCGAGAAAGTGTTACCAAAGTGACAACTACCCTAATGTGTTTAGGTGCTTTTGCACTTTTTTCCTTTTATTGGCTAATTTGTCCAAGACTGTACTGTTGTTAATGTGTGAGAGATTGCCTTATGCCTTATTGGCTAAGTGTTTAAACTGCTAACCGTGAGGAAACATGCTGCTTTTTCGTCATCATAACAGACCTCTCTCTCACCATATCTTCTGTTTGGACTAAGCATGCATCATAGAGTTAATTGTATTCTTCTCTTTTCAATCAAGGGTCAAACAGGCCAAAATACCACGGTAATCCCACATTTACCTTCACACTTACATTCACCCCATTGTTTTATGCTGTGGCAGTGAGACAGAGACTTTACATCAATGTTTTCAAATGGATGTTTACAAGGCAGCTGATACACCAGATTTGGATTTGCTTGTAAAGGGATGGAATCAGAAGATAGGCATGCTCTGGTGTATTTTCAATCAGTCCTGTTTTTTTAGGAGAGACGTGATCGTCATGGTAATATTTAATTTTTTCCCCACCCAAACAGCAAATCAGGAAGCTGCGGCGAGAGCTGGACGCCTCCCAGGAAAAGGTTGCGACCCTCACGTCTCAGCTGTCTGCCAATGTAAGTGCCTCTTACTTCAACACACACCGAGCAGTCAAAACGTCTGCCTCGTGGTTCATTTGCATCCTAGCCTGTCAGAAAGGTTAGGGGGGAAACTCTGCCTTTGCCAAACCCTTGAATGTAAATCAGTCTAGACGCCCAGTAATTTCCTTTCTCTCTCTGACTCAAAGGTTTCTTAAGCTTCTGATGAAATGTTGGGTTGTTGTTTTTTCTGAACACGGCTCGAATAGGCGGCTTGTTTACCGGGAATTGTCCTGCGAAGCGGGCCTCATCCGGCAGTCTAGCAAGAACATGCAGATTCAACAAAACAGAGAGATGGAGAGAGAGAGAGGAAAGAGGGAGCTAGTGAGCCCAGTTTGGAGGGAGGAAGTGTATTGTACAGAGTGAGAGAGAACCCTGAGAACCCAAAGCCTGTCAAAGCCTGTGTCTCTCTCAGTGCTGGGCCCTGCATAAAGCGTCTGATCAAGTGCGAGGCTGACAGGGTCTTCACCAGGGTCTCTGGCTTTGATCGCTGAGTTCTACATCTCTAGGCACTAAGGCACCACACTGCCAAGAAACTTCCAACTAGCTTTTCTGTTCACTGTGTGACTCACACAGACCCCAGATGTCTTTGTAGAAAAGTTGCAATGTTTAATTTATGAGAAAGCTTTTTTTAGATGCTTTTGTGTATATATACTGAACAAAAATATAAACGGAACAGTGTTGGTCGAATGTTTCATGAGCTGAAATAAAAGATCCCAGATATTTTCCATACGCACAAAAAGCTTATTTCTCTCAAATTTTGTGCACACATTTGTTTGCATCCCTGTTAGTGGGCGTTTTCCTTTGCCAAGATAATCCATCCACCTGACAGGTGTGGCATATCAAGAAGTTGATTAAACAGCATGATCATTACACAAGTGCACCTTGTGCTGGGGACAATAAAAGGCCACTCTAAAATGTGCAGTTTTGTCACACAACACAATGCCATAGATGTCTCAAGTTTTGAGGGAGTGTGCAATTGGCATGCTGACTGTAGGAATGTCCACCAAAGCTGTTGCCAGAGAATTGAATGTTCATTTATCTACCATACACTGCCTCCAACATCGTTTTAGAGAATTTAGCAGTACGTCAAACCGCAGACCATGTGTAACCAAGCCAGCCCAGGACCGCCACATCCGGCTTCTTCACCTGCGGGATCATCTGAGACGATCTTGTCTTGCCCATTCACCCTCTGAATGGCACATATACACAATCCATGTGTCAGTTGTCTCAAGGCTTTAACCTGTCTCCTCCCCTTCATCTACAGTGATTGAAGTGAATTTGGTAACAAGTGACATCAATAAGGGATCATACCTTTCACCTGGTTAGTCTATGTCATGGAAAGAGCAGGTGTTCCTAATGTGTGCACTCAGTGTATATGTATGTATGTGTATATATATATATATATATATATATACATACAGTTGAAGTCGGAAGTTTACATACACCTTAGCCAAATACATTTAAACTCAGTTTTTCACAATTCCTGACATTTAATCCTAGTAAAAATTCCCTGTCTTAGGTCAGTGAGGATCACCACTTTATTTTAAGAATGTCAAATGTCAGAATAATAGTAGAGAGAATGATTTATTTCAGCTTTTTTTTCTTTAATCACATTCCCAGTGGGTCAGATGTTTACATACACTCAATTAAATTGTTTAACTTGGGTCAAACCTTTCAGGAGCCTTCCACAAGCTTCCCACAATAAATTGGGTGAATTTTGGTCCATTCCTCCTGACAAAGCTGGTGTAACTGAGTCAGGTTTGTAGGCCTCCTTGCTCGCACACGCTTTTTCAGTTCTGCCCACAAATGTTCTATAGGATTGAGGTCAGGGCTTTGTGATGGCCACGCCAATACCTTGACTTTGTTGTCCTTAAGCCATTTTGCCACAACTTTGGAAGTATGCTTGGGGTCATTGTCCATTTGGAAGACCATTTGCGACCAAGCTTTAACTTCCTGACTGATGTCTTGAAATGTTGCTTCAATATATCCACATAATTTTCCTTCCGCATGATGCCATCTATTTTGTGAAGTGCACCAGTCCCTCCTGCAGCAAAGCACCCCCACGGCATGATGCTGCCACCCCCGTGCTTCACGGTTGGGATGGTGTTCTTCGGCTTGCAAGTTTCCCCCTTTTTCCTCCAAACATAACAATGGTCATTATGGCCAAACAGTTCTATTTTTGTTTCATCAGACCAAAAAGTACGATCTTTGTCCCCATGTGCAGTTACAAACCGTAGTCTGGCTTTTTTATGGCGGTTTTGGAGCAGTGGCTTCTTCCTTGCTGAGCGGCCTTTCAGGTTATGTCGATATAGGATTAGTTTTCCTGTGGATATAGATACTTTTGTACCTGTTTCCTCCAGCATCTTCACAAGGTCCTTTGCTGTTGTTCTGGGATTGATTTGCACTTTTCGCACCAAGTACGTTCATCTCTAGGAGACAGAACGCGTCTCCTTCCTGAGTGGTATGACGGATGTGTGGTCCCATGGTGTTTATACTTGCATACTATTGTTTGTACAGATGAACGTGGTACCTTCAGGCATTTGGAAATTGCTGAACCAGACTTGTGGAGATCTACAATTTTCTTTCTGAGGTCTTGGTTGATTTATTTTGATTTTCCCATGATGTCAAGCAAAGAGGCACTGAGTTTGAAGGTAGGCCTTGAAATACATCCACAGGTACACCTCCAATTGACTCAAATTATGTCAATTAGCCTATCAGAAGCTTCTAAAGCCATGACATCATTTTCTGGAATTTTCCAAGCTGTTTAAAGGCACAGTCAACTTAGTGTATGTAAACTTCTGACCCACTGGAATTGTGATACAGTGAATTATAAGTGAAATAATCTGTCTGTAAACAATTGTTGGAAAAATTACTTGTGTCATGCACAAAGTAGATGTCCTAACCGACTTGCCAAAACTATAACTTGTTAACAAGACATTTGTGGAGTGGTTGAAAAACGAGTTTTAATGACTCCAACCTAAGTGTATGTAAACTTCTGACTTCAACTGTGTATATATATATATATATATATATATATATAACCGCCAAGCCTTTCCTGGGCTCCTGATCCCAATCTGTTCAGGTAGGGGGTGTGACGGTCGAAATGTCATCCCCGCCAGACCCTTACACTCTCTCTGGTACCGAATGGTGTCTGGTACCCAGGTTTCATGGCCCGATGCTGTGCATCGGGACAACATTTCTCTACCAGGACTCCAGTGCTTGAAACATACACTGCAGCGTTGGTTAAGGCAGTGTTTTATATGCTGTGGGCTGGTTTGTCTGGCAGAGATACTGTATCTTCAGCAGGTGCATACTGTATGTTTGCAGTCATGTAAGGAGGGACTGGTGCACTTCACAAAATAGATGGCATCATGAGCCCTGCTGTAGCTCAGTTGGTAGAGCATGGCGCTTGCAATGCCAGGGTTGTGGGTTCGTTTCCCACGGTTGGCCAGTATGAAAAATGTATGCACTCACTAACTGTAAGTCGCTCTGGATAAGTGCGTCTGCTAAAATGACTAAAATGTAAATGTAAATGTTCTCTTAAATGTAAATCCCACTTAGAGCGAGGCACTGTTTTGTAATTGAACGAATGAGAAGAGCTGTGAGTGTGGTGTCTGCTGATTGAGGTCATTGTAGATTGACCCTAATTACATTTACATTTCAGTCATTTAGCAGACGCTCTTATCCAGAGCAACTGACAGTAGTGAGCGCATACATTTTCATACTTGTTCCCTATGGGAATCAAACGCACAACCCTGGCATTGCAAGCGCCATGCTCTACCAGCTGAGCTACACGGGACACTAATGTGCTGTACGTAAGACGTTCATTTACTGTATCTACTCACACTCTTTGTAATATGTTAATATAGAGATGAATCTTTTGACCTTTTTTAATAAAGGACTATTCATTGTGTCACCTTCAGCATGGTCTTAACAGGTCAGTCTGGCCTGACTTGTAGCTAAAATGGCTGCCACATCAGGCACATAGTTGTATGTGCGTAGACACATATGGTTAGAGAAGCTCTCCCATGTCCATGTCAATCTAGTTCATGTTTGTTTAGGGTTTCTTTGATCAGAACAAAACATAATTAGCAAAACCAGCATTTTCTCTCTCATTCCTTTCTCTCTCTCATTCCTTTCCCTCTCTCATTCCTTTCTTTCTCTCACTCCTTTCTTTCTCTCACTCCTTTCTCTATCTCACTCCTTTCTCTCTCACTCCTTTCTCTCTCTCACTCCTTTCTCTCTCTCACTCCTTTCTCTCTCTCATTCCTTTCCCTCGCTCACTCCTTTCCCTCTCTCACTAGATTGCCCTCCCTCTCTCTCTTATCCCCTCCCCTCTACCTCTTTTTTGCCCTCTCTCTCTTTGGGGATTTGGGAATTAGTATATCTAGCCGTCTGTGCTGGCTTAGACTACATTAGTGTGTGTGTGTGTGAGTGAGTGAGTGAGTGAGTGAATGAGTGTGGATGGGTAGAGCAGAGAGGGCTCTGAGGATGGCGTCGACACTGGGCAGCAGTAGTAGTAGGGGCAGCTCTCTGGCCGGTTCGCTGGTCTGGCCGACCCTCAACCATTACCCCGGCTCCCAGCAGAGGCCCCAGGGCAGGGGTCGCAAGGCCAAGGGTGGCCGGGGGGCCCAGACTGCACAGACGGCCCAGCCGCGGGACGCGTGGGCAGCCGCACAGCCCTACCCGCAGGGCAGACAGGTGGGCAGCAGCGGTGGGTGGACGTCACATGATGGAGGGGGCTGACGGGATTGGACGGATGACATTTTGCAAAGGTTAAATGCGATTCAGCCAGAGAGGAGAGAAGAGGACCAATATGGTGGTGTTGGCTTATTGGTGTAGGACTGTGAATACTGTGTTGCTACTTAGCCCTGTTGAGCTGAGCTTCTCTTATCTGTGGGCACACTGCCTGACTCTGTGTGACTCACTGGTCCTGACAGGTGTCTGAGGCTCCATGCTGTGGAGGGGCGGGGGTGTGAGCTCACACTATTTGTTCTGTTTCTCTCTCTGTCATACACATGCACATACACAATTGCTATTCCTGTATTTTTTTGGTGAGGACTTATCACCCCCGCACGCACGCACACACACACGCACACACACACTTTCCCTCACTGTGCTATCCCATTTTCATGGAGCTTTACTTCCATCAGGCTCAGTGCAGCAGATGGTGTCATGCTGCTAAACATTTGGCACCCTTCAGTTTGTCGCCGGTGTTTCTTCAGGTGAAAAATTAATTCAGGCGCCGTTAAAAAAATGCTAAACCTTCTCTGACCTGTGTACAAGAAGATATGCCCACCTTTCTCTTTACTTTAGGTCTCGGTTCAGCTGTGTTTTTGTGCATGTTCAAATCACCAGTTGGCTGATAAAATCGGTCATAATCATGGATGTTGTTGTTGCTGCTGCTGTTGTCTTCAGTTTGAACCACAGTGAAAGTGAAGGTTTATAACTTTCAGAAGAGCTGACGTAGTGTAGCTACCACTTCTTCTGTAGCACAGCAGCAACTTCCCCAAGAGGTTACAAGTTTTGTACATCATGTCTCCTTTGAACCTCCTCATGTTAACTTCCAGTTCATAACCCACGTCAAAGCTATCACCCTGGACCAGTGGGGGAGTGGTTAGCTGTAGCATGCAGCAGGCTCAGCTTTGCCATTGTAAAGTGCAAGCTGTAACTAGGGGGAATGTTCCTAGTGTTTTGGTTCAGATACAGAAATAAACATGATGGTCCAGCCAGTCAGTCAGTGCTGGTGGTTCAACAGAGGGATGACTTGACTCAGTCTATCAGAGCTGAGGGTCCCTGGGGAGAGTGATGACTCATGAGAAACACGAGGGAACATGAAAAGGGCGAGAGAAAAAATAGCCTACACCCTCAGGTCGCGTCGATTCTTCTTCTACATGTTTAAGTGGCTATCTAACAATGGATTTTCCACACTGTGTGCTAAATGTGTGTTTGTGGATCATCTTGAATCCACCTGGCTAGAGGTTGTTCCAACTACAAAGAATGGCATATTTATAGGACCTCAGGAAAATGTGACAGAAAATGTGACAATTTAATGTTGTCCCTTTATGCCTGCTTTTATGACCCGTCCAGTGCTTGTGTTGACTGTGCTGCTGTGTTGAACTCTGACCTCTGTGTTGACAGGCTCACCTGGTGGCAGCCTTTGAGAAGAGCCTGGGGAACATGACCTGTCGCCTAACGAGCCTCACCATGACAGCTGAGCAAAAGGTACGTGCCATTTTCTGTTGCTGCGGCCCACCGCTTCCAGATACGTTCTCATGTATAAAGCTTGTATCAGGCTATAGTGTTTCATTGTTTCTGAGAAGTCTGCCTGTCTGTGCATATCACTGTTAATCCATGGTCATTTACACCTTACAATAACAGTAATTTATAGAAACGTTATAGAGCATTCATAAGGTCTTCATAAGCACTGCATAATGTACCATAAATCATTTATAATCATCCTGTGTCGTGCCCGTGGCACATTTGCCACCCTTTATACAGCATGACATTTGCTTATGAATGATTTCTGTATAGACCTTTTTATGAAGGCTTCATTAAGTTAAAAGCTATGTTAAAGGAAAATTATCTATCTTTTGGTATTTGTTTCATTAGTCCATTGTCATATGATGCAAAACGCATCATGCAGGGATGATTTCTGTATTTTGAAAGTTACATACAGTATCTTGACAACTTGATTGCTGACAAGCAAAACGTTTGGGGACTATGTCAACAATGGACTAATGAAATAAATACCAAAAGATAGAGTTGTCCTTTAAGGTTAGTGTGGGACCTTTTCCCCTCTTAATATAAGATATTCATGATATATTGATAGAACTTGTCTCATATGTATCCTAATACAGGACATTGGTTTTGCTCCATACTCTGCAGAGTTATTTCTTCAGGCATATATGTACTGAATGATGCTATACTCATAGCCAGATATCAGACCACATTAGAGATTACAGAAGTGTTTCTTATGGTCTGTAATTGGCAGCGCTTGAGTGAGATTAGGGTCTGGAAGAAGTACCCAGAAAGAGTAGCGTCGTCGAGCTCTAAAACGAGGATCAGTGAAAGAATGGTACATGTGTTGTAAATGTAAAGCCATCCTTGTGATGAAACGTGAGCGTCTCCACCTGTCCGCCTGTTGGTGGAAACCCTACTCATAACATTGAAGAGCTGTGGCAGCCTTAATCCTGGATAAATTAAACGAGAGATTCTAGAGGGACGTCTTTGTTAAGCAAGCCGCCTGCGCCCTCCCAACTTTTAATTAAGGCTGAAACCCTATCACAAGCCCACAGTGGTTTTGGGGGAATTGGAGCGCTGTTGCCTTTTTATCTAATCATGTGGATTTAATAGAGAGGTACTGTGCCATGTAGGTTTTATCCAATCAGGTGGGGCGGAGGGTAAAACTATATTGCCAAACCTTATCCTCTTAAACTTGCTTAAGGCCTAGCTCTGTGTGCTTTTGAAGCAGGAATATTTTACTGACATATCGTACGACTGTCATTGAGTTTTGGATTGAGAATTGAGAGAGTGGTGCCCCCGACCGAAATGAAGGGTAGACCGTTAAAAGAGATTTAGAGGCAGAAAACAAGATTTTTCTCTTTCAATAGGGTTAATGATCAAAAAGGTCTATTCAAGATCCACATAAAGCACATTTGTTATTTTTTTGGGACACCAGATGATGTTTCTACAGTATATCTATAATCAAGCACATTCTGCCATTGTTTTCAATTGAGCAGGTTAGCATTGTCTGTGGCGGTGTGGTGCTGTGGAGGTTGATCTGTGTTGCTGCTTCTCTTCCCTCAGGAGTCGGAGCTGGCTGAGCTGAGAGAGACCATCGAGGCGCTGAAAGCCCAGAACACAGACGCCCAGACAGCCATCCAAGTTGCCCTCAACGGCCCCGACCACCTACACAAAGGTAGCGGCGCCAGAGGAGAACCCTCCATATGCGCTTTAGCGTGGGCAAGAACCGCACCTCTTCCTCTTGATCGGCCCACACATTTCAAACTCTGTCCCTCTTTACTCATGAGAGCAGCCATACACCACTCTAGAATGTTCACCCTCTTTGAAAGTTGATCTTAAACACCTGCCACTCAGGAGTTAGACTTGGTAGAAACTAAAAAGAGGATTGTCTTGTGCTTCCAGACCTGCGGATTAGACGGAAACACTCGTCGGAGAGCATGTCCAGCATCAACAGTGCAGCCAGTCACTCGTCCCTGGGCAGCGCCAAAGACCCAGAGGACAAGAAGAAGAAGAAGAGCTGGGTGAGTTAGTGAGTGAAGAAATCCCACGGGAGAAGGAGAGGAGGAGGGGTTTTCTCAGGTCATATAGACGTCTCCGTGCGGTGCACTTCACTCTAACCTCTGAACCATCTAAACCATGCCATGTCTCACACTCCCACTGAGCAGTCATACATTGTCATAACTGTGACTTTTAATTCCACTCCCTTTTCTCATGCTCTCTCTAACCCTAACCCTCTGCCAGGGAAAGGAGAGAGGCAACAAGGTGAATATGAACCACCCCCATCCTCCTGCATGTCTGTATGACAGAGTGAATGAGTGTGAAAGAAAGACAAAGAGGTGGAACACTTTTGTACAAGGATCACATAATGGGCACTCATTTCCTAAGTGTAATATTGTGTATATAAGTAGTTAAATAGGACCTTTATTCTGTAGTATTAGCCAGTTGTTAGTCCTTCATTCTGTGTTTCCTGTATTCATTCATGTGTGAATAAGAAAACACTACATAAATGCCTAATAAAATGTGTTAATAATACAGAATAAAGGCTTAATTCACTATTTCAAATTGTGCCTAATGTGGTCCATATACCCGAAAGGGACGGATGCATATTTGAGCGTCAATCAGTGCTGTCCCGCTTAGTTTCCTTCAGTCCCCCAGTCAGTGTACCCCTTGATTAAGCGTACAGTCCATCTCTCCTAGTAATATTAACCTTCCTTCTCCTCTCCTTCTGTGTGCAGTTACGGTTCTGCCCCACCGTGGAGCCAATATGACAAACCCTATTTGAGAAACGCATTCATTCAAAATCAATGTTTTTGTCAATCCTACCCTGTGTTTTTCTGCCCATTATACAGTGTGCATGTTTCCTGCTGGTTAAGGACTGCTATTTGTCATGACCCTCTGAATAATTTTTTATTACATTTAATAATAACTCATACATTCTTATATTAAGTTTCAGTACAGAAGACAACCACACTTTAAGAGTTTACAATCTGACCTCCATACTATCTCTTCTGGGAAACAGACCATGATGAACTGCTAAATGTACGGAGTACGACCAGCATCTTTACAACTGCTAAATTCTCTTTCCCAATCCTTCCCAGACTCTGAGCCAGAGAAAAGCTCAACCCACGCTCATAAATACAAATCAGGTTCTTATTTATGCCGCTATTCATTTGCATATAAATTCTGCCTCTGTGCCCCTGAGGCCTGAAATACTGGGAGTGTGTGTCTCAGAGGTTAATGAAGAGCTTGTGATCTGGCTGAAGAGGGCATCGCTAACAGCAGGGAGAGGGACATGGGCTCACACACACACACACACACACACACACATCAGGTGTAGTTTCCCCTTCCTGGAGCCATTCTTCACCTTGTACAGGAAACAAAATGCAAATGCATCAAACCTAAGGAACTAATTGCCAGTTAAATTAAGTTTTAAAGGGGCAAGGGAAGTATTTTGGGGTATGACAGTTGAACAAAGCTCATGAGGCATTTATAAGCTATATTCTTTAAGAATCAATCTATATCATTAATTTGAAAGTATAAAAATGGATGTACCAATTCCAGATTGCCACTTTAAAGACAATGGTGGCCCTAGCGGTAATACAGTAGGGATGATGTGTGGGTCAGTGGAGCGGGGTGTCCCTGTGGTAACAGTAGTGATGATGTGTGGGTCAGTGGAGCGGGGTGTCCCTGTGGTAACAGTAGTGATGATGTGTGGGTCAGTGGAGCGGGGTGTCCCTGTGGTAACAGTAGTGATGATGTGTGGGTCAGTGGAGCGGGGTGTCCCTGTGGTAACAGTAGTGATGATGTGTGGGTCAGTGGAGCGGGGTGTCCCTGTGGTAACAGTAGTGATGATGTGTGGGTCAGTGGAGCGGGGTGTCCCTGTGGTAACAGTAGTGATGATGTGTGGGTCAGTGGAGCGGGGTGTCCCTGTGGTAACAGTAGTGATGATGTGTGGGTCAGTGGAGCGGGGTGTCCCTGTGGTAACAGTAGTGATGATGTGTGGGTCAGTGGAGCGGGGTGTCCCTGTGGTAACAGTAGTGATGATGTGTGGGTCAGTGGAGCGAGGTGTCCCTGTGGTAACAGTAGTGATGATGTGTGGGTCAGTGGAGCGGGGTGATCCTGTGGTAACAGTAGTGATTGTTCTATCCGCAGGTGGCTGATTCCATCCCAGCACAGGTCAGTTGTACTAAAGCGTCTACCGTCCGTGTGCTGTGGTGACTTCCTCCTCTTCCTCCTCCTCAGTTCCTCAACGTTTTCCCTTCTACAACTGTTCGGCATGGAAACAGCCCCCCTCTCCTCCTCCTCCATTTTGACTGCCTGTTTGTTTCTAGTTCCAGGACTTTAAAAAGTCTGGCTCCTCCCCTGCATTCCTAATTTCTCATCCATACAGTCTGGCTCCTCCCTGCATTCCTCATTCCTCCTCCATACAGTCTGGCTCCTCCCTGCATTCCTCATTCCTCCTCCATACAGTCTGGCTCCTCCCTGCATTCCTCATTCCTCCTCCATACAGTCGCCCCTGATTGGATCCCTCTCTCGCCCTTGATTGAGTTTCCTTGCTTTCCCTTTCTCTCAGATGGTGACTGTTGCCTAAGAACAGCACTGACTTGGCAAGACAGGAACGTTGATGTACGTTAATGATGTACGTTAAGTTGAAGAGATGGGCGAGGTTTACGTTTTGGTTGTTTCTCTTGCAGTTGCGGAGCTCGTTCAAGCAGGCGTTCAGTAAGAAGAAGGGCAACAAGCCTCAGTCTCCCCACGATGACATCGAAGAGATGACGGATTCATCGCTGCCGTCCTCGCCCAAGCTACAGCATGCTAACAGACAGGACAGCTTCCCCACACTCCTCTCCTCAGCCTCTACCACAGAGTGAGTATACTGCAATATACACACACACGGCAGGTAGCCTAGCGGTTAGAGCGTTGGGCCAGTAACCGAAGGGTCACTAGTTTGAATCCCCAAGCCGACAAGGTGAAAAATATGTCAGTTTGCCCTTGAGCAAGGCACTTAACCCTAATTGCTCAAGGGTCACTGTTGATAATGGCTGACCCTGGCCGTAACCCCACTCTCCGAAGGTGTCTCGGGGGGGAGTTGGGATATGCAAAAATCACATTTCTAATTCACACATGCGTATAATACACACTTGTCTATGTGAAATGGTACAAATATAAGCACCCACCTAATGATTATTATTACACACACAGGCTACATCCCAATCTACATACATAACATAATTCAGCATCTTCCATTTCTTGGCACAAATGTTGTTGTTTTCCTTCTGAATTCACCTGGTCTTTTCTTTTATGTCTCTTCTTGTTCACCTTGTTTCTCCATTTCACATGTCTGTCTATCTGTCTGTCTGTACAGTAACAAGTGCTTCTGTGATAGCAAGCCCCTCCCCATGTGGATGTCAAAGAGAAGCCTAAACGGTCATGTGGTCTACAAGCACAGATCTCGGTAACAGGCAGTGTGTGGCTGTCGGGGTGTGGAGTGCTTTCATCATGCATCTCTCTTAACACCATCAAAACTCAGCCTGCTTTTATATTTGGTTGTGTCCCAAATGGCACCATATTCCCTATATTGTGCACTCCAGGACCCATAGGGCTCTGGTCAAAAGTAGTGTACTATCTAGGGAATAGGGTGCCCTTTGGGACGCAACCTTTCTCTCACAAATGGCCCCAATTAGGCCACGACACAAACATATAATGCACCAGAAAGTGAGCCGCGTACACAAATATTAAAAATCACTTGTTGCAGTCATGGGAGGTTATATTATATTTCCGTGCTTACTGACACTGCTGGTGAATTGGCCATGTACGGAAGGCCCCTCCATCTTGTTAATATCCTCAGCTGGCCTTGCATTTGCCAGACAGTGACACAAGCATGCTAGTTTAATTCACATCTGCTGTGTATGGGCCAGCTGACAAGTTGGTTTGCCCTAATTTCTTTGGAGGACCGCTGACAGGCTTTCCTAGCCGTGGTGGGTGATGCTCATGGTGTGGGTTTTGAAGTAAATTTCCCCATTTCAGATCGTAAACTCAGCTGTGACCTGCAGAGTTTGATAGTAGTGAATGGTAGTAGTAGTAGTAGCAACACTGGGACCGTAGACCAACACCATCTTTGTCTTTGCTTGGTATGCCAGATGGAAAATTCCTATGATGGAGGATTCACTCATCCTCAATGCTCTCCTGATCCCTGTGTGACCCCATACCACCTGTGTGTATGTGCGTTCGTTCGTTTTCTAAGTATGTCTGCCATAACGGTTTTCTACTGACTCCAATGGATCCTCTTTGGTTTGACTGTACAGCCGAGTTCTCTCTCTCTCTCTCTCCCTCGGGGGTTGAGGTTCCCTGGTTCCCTCGGTGGACACTTCCCATGCCTGTACTGTACTGTATGTGTACCTATCCCTGTTTGTAGTATTTCTAGCCTGTATGTGTAACTATCCCTGTTTGTAGTATTTCTAGCCTGTATGTGTAACTATCCCTGTTTGTAGTATTTCTAGCCTGTATGTGTAACTATCCCTGTTTGTATTATTTCTAGCCTGTATGTGTAACTATCCCTGTTTGTAGTATTTCTAGCCTGTATTTGTAACTATCCCTTTATGTAGTATCTCTAGCCTGTATGTGTAACTATCCCTTTTTGTAGTATATCTAGCCTGTATGTGTAACTATCCCTGTTTGTAGTATTTCTAGCCTGTATGTGTAACTATCCCTGTTTGTAGTATTTCTAGCCTGTATGTGTAACTATCCCTTTGTGTAGTATTTCTAGCCTGTATTTGTAACTATCCCTTTGTGTAGTATTTCTAGCCTGTATGTGTAACTATCCCTTTATGTAGTATCTCTAGCCTGTATGTGTAACTATCCCTGTTTGTAGTATTTCTAGCCTGTATGTGTAACTATCCCTTTGTGTAGTATTTCTAGCCTGTATTTGTAACTATCCCTTTGTGTACTATTTCTAGCCTGTATGTGTAACTATCCCTTTATGTAGTATCTCTAGCCTGTATGTGTAACTATCCCTGTTTGTAGTATTTCTAGCCTGTATGTGTAACTATCCCTTTGTGTAGTATTTCTAGCCTGTATTTGTAACTATCCCTTTATGTAGTATCTCTAGCCTGTATGTGTAACTATCCCTGTTTGTAGTATTTCTAGCCTGTATGTGTAACTATCCCTGTTTGTAGTATTTCTAGCCCTGTGACCCCTGTGTGACCCCTTGCAGGCTGTGTGAGTGCACGGAGGCGGAGGCGGAGATCATCCTGCAGCTGAAGAATGAGCTGAGGGAGAAGGAACTGAAGCTGACAGACATCCGCCTGGAGGCTCTTAGCTCCGCCCACCACCTGGACCAGATCCGAGAAGCCATGAACCGTATGCAGGTGAGGAACCAGGTAGCCTGCTAAACGAATGCACAACCCAAACCTTGGGGGACCACCAATGTGAATTAGCACTGATTTATATATCAAATCTCTAATTGTACATAAAGCCTTCTATTGTTGTGTTTAACACTAATCCAGTCCATCTCTTATCTGTTGTTTTATCTGTATGTATATTGTTTATGCTGTAAAAAATAATTCAGGAAGGAGACATTATTGGGTCGCACCCAGAGAGACCTGTTTCCCAGGGGCCAGTGAGCCGTGACACTACGCAGTTAGGGAGCTAATACCAGTGTTTGGGGATTGTTCTGGCTCTTTGATGCCATGCCAGGGGTGTCAGTGGGGGGTCAGGGAGAGGCTTGTGCCCGTCTCTTGCTCTCACCGGGGCCACGGAAGCCAACAAGCCGCGATGGCACCGTGGTCAATTTACAGTTTAACCACTCAGACCACTAATTAGGCTTAGCTGTCAGTGGGGCTGGCTGTACCATACACCCAATCACCTTTCTGGTAGAGCACTGACAATGAAGCTCGTGACAAAGTCCGGGGGGACAGTGGCTTGGCCGTTGATGTCAACTCCCATGACAAAACGGCAACAACTGGAGAAGTCAGCGCTCTCTCCTCAAATGTGTAGATAATCTACCCAGGCCCTTAATCTGGGGTTTAGACTTGTGAACATCCCAGTACAAAGAGCTCTGGTGAGATTAAAGGGGCTCTCACAGTCAACAATGAGGCTAATACTGATCCACAATGATAACTATGGCCAGTCTGATTGCAAGGACATTTCCATATTCTCCTAATCGGTTTACCTCTCAGTATAATTATTTTATTTTACATGGGGTTGGGCTGAGTTTCTGGA
Source organism: Coregonus lavaretus (assembly GCF_964263955.1). NCBI lineage: Eukaryota > Metazoa > Chordata > Actinopteri > Salmoniformes > Salmonidae > Coregonus > Coregonus lavaretus. The sequence continues at coordinate 51,625,893 of NC_139992.1, forward strand.
TTGCTCTATAAAAGCGTCCATTTGTGGTGTGTCTCCCAACAGGTGGCGTAGGCCTACATGATGAGTTATAACCATAGAAATATAATTACTAGACAGGACACTCAATACGGTCACTGGTCCACCCATCACAGAACATCGACTTGAATGGGAATGTCCATTCTGGTAATTCTGTTTCAATGGTTTAGAACAGCATCTGTCAGGAAACGCCGACAGTGACATTTAGAGTATCCTCCTGATGTTTATTCTCTGTCTTTGGGCAGAACGAGATCGAGCTGCTGAAAGCGGAAAACGACCGGCTCAAGACGGGAGGCACCACGCCAGCCGCCACACCCGCCAAGACGGGCCGGCCGCCCTCTGAGACTTCCAGCACATCCTCGTCCTCTTCGCGACAATCTCTGGGCCTGTCCCTCAACAACCTCAACATCACAGACACCATCATGTCAGGTGAGCCACAGCTCTGGGCCTGTCCCTCAACAACCTCAACATCACAGACACCATCATGTCAGGTGATCCACCACAGCCCCATGACTCTACAACTCAGTAGAACAGTTTACATTATATTCTCCTGGATGATGGTTTAGTAGAACAATATAGAATATATTGTCCTGGATGATGATGTAGTAGAAAGATATGCAATATATTGTCCTGGATGATGATTTAGTAGAAAGATATGCAATATATTTACCTGGATGAAGGTGAGCCACCACAGCACGTTTGTCCATGAAGAGTTCCTGAAGTTGAAGTAACATCTGCATCAATCAAGCAGACGTCAGAACAGAACTCCTCTGAGAGTTGTGAGACACAGAGACAGAGACAGAGTGAGAGAGAGAGAGAGAGAGAGAGAGAGAAAGAGTGAGAGAGAGAGAGATTAAACCTTGTATGCTCCTCTTCTCCGAGTCCGTCCTTGTCGATGAGTGGAGCGCTCGTTGGTCTCCTCGTCTGTCCTGTAATTAAAATAGAACACTCTCAGAGGACTTTGGGGCTGTTTAATTGATGGGGGGATGAGTTGGGAGCAGCAGCGCGTGGGAAGACGAGTGGCAGAGGGCCCTTATCACCCCTGCACAGAGCCTAAGTGCCAGCAAGCCAGCCGAATGCAAAGTAGGTCCCCTTCCTCCCCAGTTCAATGGAAATAAAGCAGAGAGAGAGAAAAATAACCTGTTTATAATTCATATCTGGAGCTCCAAGCAAAGTAACTTTTCCAGCCTGACAACCATGTCTTGCAAACAGGCAGAGGGACCGCTCTATATTACATTTAGTCTCTGTTGTTTTTTCGTCTATATTTTGATGACGCTTTTATTACAGAGATGTTTTTCCCCAAGATTGTTTCCTCCCTTGATAGATAGTTGTGTTTGTGCCTACAGATATTCTCCTGGACGATGGTTATGAGGGCAATCTACGCAAAGAGGGGCGCAGTGTCCGCATTGTGGTTACAATCAACAGTGGCTCTAATAAGACCAAGGTAACTAATGAGATATAGGTGCCTAGAATCAACACTGGCTCTAATAAGACCAAAGTAACTAATGAGATATAGGTGCCTAGAATCAACACTGGCTCTAATAAGACCAAAGTAACTAATGAGATATAGGTGCCTAGAATCAACACTGGCTCCAATAAGACCAAAGAAACTAATGAGATATAGGTGCCTAGAATCAACACTGGCTCTAATAAGACCAAAGTAACTAATGAGATATAGGTGCCTAGAATCAACACTGGCTCTAATAAGACCAAAGTAACTAATGAGATATAGGTGCCTAGAATCAACACTGGCTCTAATAAGACCAAAGTAACTAATGAGATATAGGTGCCTAGAATAACAATGTGAAAATCTTATGCTGTCGTATAATCAGATGCTTCGGTACCAGCGCTTGACTTGGGCAGGAACTCACCAGAGCCGAGTCCCGCACCTCATTTTTTCTACTGCTTGAGCTCCTGTTCCTCTCATAAAACATTAGCTCAAAAGTATTGTGGAGCTCCTGCACCTTAATATAAATAGTACCGGCAACCAAAATAAATACCGGCACCTATTTCAGTCCAAGTCACTGTTCGGTACAACAATTTTGTCACTTATTTTCATTAATGTCAATTAATCAATCAAATGTACTTATAAAGCCCTTTTTACATCAGCAGATGTCACAAAGTGCTATACAGAAACCCAGCCTAAAACCCCAAACAGCAAGCAATGCAGATGTAGAAGCACGGTGGCTAGGAAAAACTCCCTAGAAAGGCAGAAACCTAGGAAGAAACCTAGAGAGGAACCAGGATCTGAGGGGTGGCCAGTCCCCTTCTGGTCTCTGACATCCTACATTTTCTAATTCCCTATCGTACACTCAGGGTATGCAAAGCCAGGAGTACCTCATTGGTTCCATCGGCGTGAGCGGAAAGACCAAGTGGGATGTGCTAGATGGAGTAATCAGACGATTATTCAAGGTAAAACCTCCATCCCATGCTCACCATATGATCAATCACTGACTGAACCCTGCAGACGAAAAACCAAATATGAAGCGCTCCATTTCCATATATATATATATTTAAGTGTGTATAGCAGGAATTTTATGGGTGAAAGATAGTTGAGTCAGACTCTATTCTAAGTACAGTTATTTGTGTCTTGCTTCTTGTTTTTAATGAGGAAGTGTCATGTTTATTTCAATAGTCACAGAAAGCTCATGATATATGGTTCTTCATCTGTATGATTGACAGAATATTTATTTGTTGTGGAAACATATATGGATAAACACTGAGATATTAGATAGAATGTGTCTTTATCTTAAAATCCTATTTGGCCATTTCCCATCCAGGAGTATGTGTTCCGGGTGGACCCACTGACCAGCCTGGGTCTGAACTCGGACAGTATAGTGTGCTACAGGATGGGTGATGTGGTGCGAGCCCACGCCTCTGAACTACCTGAAATGCTGCCCTGTGGCTACCTGGTGGGGGACAACAACGTCATCAGCGTCAACCTCAAAGGTACTAGGATGGCCCAGACTAATGGCATGATGCATTTGACTGTTTCTATTATTGTGTGTTTATGTATTACTGTATGTCCTACATCCTTTTAAGGACATGACCAAACACATTTCCCCTTGCTGGGATAATAACGTTTATTAAATCAAAATACCACAGATATAGGAAGGGCTTTGAGTCATGACCATGAGACCTGACCAGGAACAACCCAGGGCTCTGTCTATAGGATGGCACATTTCCAACCATGACAAAATGGAACCCCAGAGGTTTAAATAGAAGGTCCAAAAGCTTCTTAATCCTGACATGACAATACCCTCATGCACTTAGAAAAGCACTTCGGACACTTCAGTCAACTTTCTGCTCCTGAATGGGCAAAGGTGGTGTTTTAAATGGACTAACATCAGCTTCCATTTTTATTCACCAGAGCAAAAGAGTAGACAACACGTCCTTTATTTCACCTGCATGTTGGCTGCTATATTCCTGTGGTTGTAATGGCCGCTTCTCTCCCATAGTCACAACAGTGGACATCAGCAGGAAAATGTAGTGGGCCAGGCCTGAACTGGGTGCCATTGAATCCGGTGTCAGCACTCTGCACTACAGTTGTGTTTTCACTGGAGGAGTAGTGTCCAAGCTCCCATCCACAGTGAATTATAGTTAGTCTGCAGTCATTGAAGCTGAAATATAGTTACTATGCAGTCATTGAAGCTGAATTATAGTTACTCTGCAGTCATTGAAGCTGAATTATAGTTACTCTGCAGTCATTGAAGCTGAATTATAGTTACTCTGCAGTCATTGAAGCTGAATTATAGTTACTCTGCAGTCATTGAAGCTGAATTATAGTTACTCTACAGTCATTGAAGCTGAATTATAGTTACTCTGCAGTCATTGAAGCTGAATTATAGTTACTTTGCAGTCATTTAAGCTGAATTATAGTTACTCTGCAGTCATTTAAGCTGAATTATAGTTACTCTGCAGTCATTGAAGCTGAATTGGATCTAAACGACACTGTGTGATCCATCATGAGAAAAGCTGCTTCAATGTCACATTTGAGTAGAGTGTGGCGGGGCATATCACTCAACACGTCTTGGTGTTGGTTCTCCATTTGAATAGACGACTCTAAACAAACTCCTTTGCACCATTTGTATGCTTATTGCTAACCAACACTTATTTGTAGAATGCCGGCCGATGAGCTTGAGATGGTCTCATAAATGTGATTTATTCCGCCAGGGTCTATTAAATGCATCGCTATTCAGCACTAATGAATTGTGTTTCAGGGACTGATTTGTTGTGTAATGTGGTGTGTTGCAGTACGGTCTATAATTGTTCACATTTCAGTGTGACAAACTGCAATTAGTTACACAACCTGAGCAGCTATGTATATTAAAACATGAAATCACAGCCCACTGACCTGCAGCTGACTTCTGGGGCCGTATCAAGCATCTTAGAGTAGGAGTGCTGATCTAGGATCATGTCCCCCCTGTCCATGTATTCTTATTCATTGTGATCGAAAAGGCAAAACCGATCCTAAATCAGCGCTCCTACTCTGAGACGCTTGATACATACGGCACCTGACGTCCCAGTCCGATGTCCCAGAGAGTTGCACCATAAACAATAATCAACTCGTCTTCCCATTTCTCATGATTTATTTTATGTTAACATAATGGATTGGCCATCGCACAGTCACAATGCATTTCATTATTCGATTTGATGTGCTATTACCTGAGTGAATGAACTCACTTAATTAATTCCATTTGTTTTAGAATGGCATGAATTCTATTCAGTCAACACAGGTTGTGAGAGGCTATGATCCATACAGTATACCGTTAGCATGATAATATCCTGTATTATTAGCACCTAGTATCATCAGACAATCACGTCTCCTGCAGGTGTGAAGGAGAACAGCATAGACAGCCTGGTATTTGACACCCTCATCCCCAAGCCCATCATCCAGAGATACCTCAACCTGCTCATGGAGCATCGCCGCATCATCCTCTCTGGCCCCAGCGGCACTGGGAAGTCATTCCTGGCCAGCAAGCTGGCAGAGTTCCTCGTCACCAAGTCTGGTCGAAAGGTCACGGAGAGCAACTTGGCTAGCTTCAACGTGGACCAGAAATCCAGCAAGGTAAGAAAACACTCAGCCAAGAGTATTAAGGAGCTAGTCGCTAAGGAGTCGGCATATTTGTCTATAATCGCCTCGTTTGGCACTGTACAGTATATCAAGGACAGTGGTCCTATTTCAAAGACAAAGTAGCACTTACTGAATAATGGACACATCTTTAAGCTCACTGTGTGTTGTTTCTGTGCAGGACCTGCGTCAGTACCTATCCAGCCTGGCGGAGCAGTGCAACTCCGAGGAGAGCGAGACGGAGCTGCCCACCGTGGTCATACTGGACAACCTCCACCACATCGGCTCGCTCAGCGACATCTTCAACGGATTCCTCAACTACAAGTACCACAAATGGTGAGTGTAGCTCCAACCACCGGCACATGAAGCAAGTCTAGCCGCTATAGGATGATGGTGGTGATGATGATGATGGTGGTGGTAATGATGATGATGATGATGGTGGTGATGATGGTGGTGATGATGATGGTGGTAATGATGATGGTGGTGATGGTGATGATGTTGGTGATGATGATGGTGGTGATCATGGTGATGATGGTGGTGGTGGTGATGATGATAGTAGTGATGATGATGGTGGTGATGATGGTGATGGTGATGATGATGATGATGGTGGTGGTGGTGATGATGGTGGGGGTGATGTTGGTGATGAAGGTGATGGTAGTGGTGATGATGTTGGTGATGATGATGGTGGTGGTGATGATGATGGTGGTGATCATGGTGATGATGATGGTAGTGATGATTGTGGTGACCATGGTGATGATGGTGGTGATGATGATGGTAGTGATGATGATGGTGTTGATGATGATGATGGTGATGGTGATGATGTTGGTGATGATGATGGTAGTGACCGTGGTGGTGGTGATGAGGATGGTAGTGATGATGATGGTGGTGGTGGTGGTGGTGATGATGGTGGGGGTGATGTTGGTGATGAAGGTGATGGTAGTGGTGATGATGTTGGTGATGGTAGGGGTGATGTTGGTGATGAAGGTGATGGTGGTGGTGATGATGATGATGGTGGTGATGATGGTGGTGATGGTGATTGTGTCTAACTCAAATACAACAGTTAGAGTTAATGTGTCTATAGTGTGGTGTGGCAGTTTCACTGTGAACACTGAGATTCTATACCAACAACCATGCCATTCGTATTCTATTCAAGATAGTTTACCTACTGTTCCCTGTTAAGCACAATCACTGTTGTGAAAGGAAAGGTAAATATCCTTATTGCCTGGCCCTGGTACGTAACTGCACTGTCCTCAGTATAATTGACTTGCAAATTGTTCTGTGTTGTCTGCAGCCCATATGTGATTGGAACCATGAACCAGGGAGTGTCTTCCTCTCCCAACCTTGAGCTTCACCATAATTTCAGGTATGTGTACCCTCACCAACACTCAGACCAGGATTCAAAAGCTTCATTTGCTCTTTGCTTTGTTTTTTCTGTGCAGACAACATATTCAAGCAGATTTTTGCTAACTAACATTATTTTGGGGCCTTTTTCAACAATAAGATGTGCTGTGTTATTTAAAAAAGGGTTACTTTTTTGTTGTTGTTGTTGGTAAATCGGTTAAAAATGAATCAGTAGTCAATAGTAGAACTACCAATAAGAACATTGTGATTATGTACAGTATTTCATCAGCATTTCATTCCTGCTTCCACTACTAGAAATAATAATACCACCACCAGGTCTACTGCCAGAAATAGTTGTGTGGATGTCTTTCAAACCATTGATCTGTCAGTCAACTTCAGATATTACAGATTAGAATGTAGAAGAATACATCTTTTATATCCTGGGAGCACAGTAATTAAAGCTGCAATATGTTACTTTTTGGGTGACCAAATTCACAGAGAAATATAGATCTGTCATTCTCATTGAAAGCAAGTCTAAGAAGTGGTAGATCTGTTCTATGTGCGCTATTTCTATGCTTCCCGTTCTTAAGTTGAGTTTTTGCGTCTTTTACTTTGGTTTTGTACACCAGCTTCAAACAGCTGAAAATACAATATTTGTGGTTATGGGAAAGATATTTCACAGCGGTTTAGATGGTACAATGATTCTCTAAGCTATACTTCCTTGTTTTGTCACATAAACTGAAATTAGATTAACTATTAGAATTTTTATAACCAGAAAATGGCAGAGCGATTTCTGCATAGTGCATCTTAAACTTGGCTAATTAGCTTCACTAATTTGACCTGATTTAAATTAGAGGCCTAACACACCTGGTCATTTTTTACGTGACATATTTGAGAAGATAATGAGGTCTAATGTGGCCACAGATATATTTGTCATTGGGTGCAAAATCACTCATTTATTAACATTTTCATCACACTGTTACCATGGAGTGTACAGTAAACATCCCAGTATTTCATAAAATGCCAGGAGGCCAAATGTTGCACAACCTCCTTCCTGACTATGAGATGTGCAAGCCTCAGAACATGCAGTCATCTTTATTATGACAACTGACGACAGAGCAGTCATCACCAATGGGGCTTTATTTGGGATACAGATTTCAAATATATGCCAAACATCCTTCCTTCAAAGGACCTTTCTATGAATGTAATTTAAGGAAGATCCAAAACATCATAATTATCTTTGGGCCAAACTTGCGTGGAATTTCCCTAATGCTGAATTCCAAATCGACCCCTGGTGTCATTCTCCCTGGGCACACACAGATCTGAAAGAATTGTATCGAGGTATAAGAAACATGGTGCTTCTTTCTTTTCGATAGGCTGGTTGGAATAACCACTAGATCCAATCATTTCAGATCTACCAGAATCATGTAGCGCTGTAGCCTCCAATGCAGTCACAGCTGCTCCATAGAGTGTGATGTCTTACATGATGTCTCGTCATCCTTCTCCGTGTCTCCAGGTGGGTGCTGTGTGCCAACCACACAGAGCCAGTCAAGGGTTTCCTGGGCCGATTTCTGCGCAGGAAGCTGATCGAGACGGAGATCGACAGGAACATGCGTAGCAATGACCTCATCAAGATCATCGACTGGATCCCCAAGACGTGGCAGCACCTCAACGGCTTCCTGGAGGCCCACAGCTCCTCAGACGTCACCATCGGTTAGACAATGCGCACACGCACACTGAGTTCACATATTTCGAATGATAGTTTGACCATTGCACATATGACACTTAATAAGTGTATTTTGGTGTTATGACTTTGGCTATGTGAGATAATGCCTTGCTCAAACTGAAATGCCCTGCATGGTTGATCCGACGTCTGCATTAGCCATGCAGCATTTACGGTGATATGGCCTCTGCAGAAGTCAGGGCCTTCATACTTCTTGCGCTTCGCGGAGCAGCGCAGAGCTGTTGTCAGTGAGTTTGTGTTTATACAGGACTTCCAGCCCCCACACACCGTCAACCTATCATGTCAATGCGGAGCTATACAGAGCCCTCCGCATTGTAAAAAAAAATTGAGAGGCGCATGGCGATGCGGTACAGAGCTCAATTTGGCTTCTGCGTGCCTCCGTAGGCTCCGCAATTGCGTCACATCATCTGACCACATTTTCCAATCAAGCATAAATTGTCTCTGACCCCACCAACCACACTGAATGTGTTGTGTTCTGCCTACAGGTCCCAGGCTCTTCCTGTCCTGCCCTATGGATGCAGATGGCTCGCGGGTGTGGTTCACTGACCTATGGAACTACTCCCTGGTGCCCTACCTGCTGGAAGCCGTTAGAGAAGGGCTCCAGGTGGGTACAGACGGAGGTCAAAGGACACAAAGTAGAGGTGTACTGGTGTAGGGTGAAGTAGCCCCTATCATCAGCGTCTATGATTTCTCCCTTCGCTTAACTCATTGCTTGTTTTGTGGCCACCATTACAGCTGTACGGCAAGAGGGCGACGTGGGAGGACCCGTCCAAGTGGGTGAAGGACACCTACCCCTGGAGATCTGCCTCCTTGCAGCACGACAGCCAGGCCCTGCTCCAGTTACGGCCAGAGGACGTGGGCTACGACGGCTACTGCTCCACCAAAGAGGGCGCCTCCTCCAAACAAGTGTCCCAGAGCGACACGGAAGGAGACCCACTGGTAAGGAGAAATTAAAACAAAGCCCTGAAGGTCCAGTATGGGGATTTCATTTCATTTCTGAAGAAGGCCACTGAAGGCCGAAACGTCAATCTTTTAAACGTTGAAAGTCTAATAAAACTACGTATTTTTAATGGTGAGTGAGCGTTGCACCTTTTCCTGTCCAATTATTTAATTTCCTTCAATCATGTTTCAGAGCACCGTGTCAGCGTTAAACATTATTGAAGATAATTAAGTTGCTGCACTGAACCCTTCTTTCAGCATTTCAGTATTACAGTCCTAGGACTGAGCACCACTTCTTGGTTAGAGAGCCAGCACACCACAATGATTAATATATACATCTTGGTTAGAGAGCCAGCACACCACAATGATGAAGATATACATCTTGGTTAGAGAGCCAGCACACCACAATGATGAAGATATAAATATTGGTTAGAGAGCCAGCACACCACAATTATGAAGTTCTAACTCTAATAGCTGATGTTAGTGACCGTTTTATTTGTACAGTGATAAAAAGTATTTGATCCCCTGCTGATTTTGTACGTTTGCCCACTGACAAAGAAATGATCAGTCTATAATTTTAATGGTAGGTTTATTTGAACAGTGAGAGACAGAATAACAACAAAAAAATCCAGAAGAACGCATGTCAAAAATGTTATAAATTGATTTGCATTTTAATGAGGGAAATAAGTATTTGACCCCCTCTCAATCAGAAAGATTTCTGGCTCCCAGGTGTCTTTTATACAGGTAACGAGCTGAGATTAGGAGCACACTCTTAAAGGGAGTGCTCCTAATCTCAGCTTGTTACCTGTATAAAAGACACCTGTCCACAGAAGCAATCAATCAGATTCCAAACTCTCCACCATGGCCAAGACCAAAGAGCTCTCCAAGGATGTCAGGGACAAGATTGTAGACCTACACAAGGCTGGAATGGACTACAAGACCATCGCCAAGCAGCTTGGTGAGAAGGTGACAACAGTTGGTGCGATTATTCGCAAATGGAAGAAACACAAAAGAACTGTCAATCTCCCTCGGCCTGGGGCTCCATGCAAGATCTCACCTCGTGGAGTTGCAATGATCATGAGAACGGTGAGGAATCAGCCCAGAACTACACGGGAGGATCTTGTCAATGATCTCAAGGCAGCTGGGACCATAGTCACCAAGAAAACAATTGGTAACACACTACGCCGTGAAGGACTGAAATCCTGCAGCGCCCGCAAGGTCCCCCTGCTCAAGAAAGCACATATACATGCCCGTCTGAAGTTTGCCAATGAACATCTGAATGATTCAAAGGAGAACTGGGTGTGGTCAGATGAGACCAAAATTGAGCTCTTTGGCATCAACTCAACTCGCCGTGTTTGGAGGAGGAGGAATGCTGCCTATGACCCCAAGAACACCATCCCCACCGTCAAACATGGAGGTGGAAACATTATGCTTTGGGGGTGTTTTTCTGCTAAGGGGACAGGACAACTTCACTGCATCAAAGGGACGACGGACGGGGCCATGTACCGTCAAATCTTGGGTGAGAACCTCCTTCCCTCAGCCAGGGCATTGAAAATGGGTTGTGGATGGGTATTCCAGCATGACAATGACCCAAAACACACGGCCAAGGCAACTAAGGAGTGGCTCAAGAAGAAGCACATTAAGGTCCTGGAGTGGCCTAGCCAGTCTTCAGACCTTAATCCCATAGAAAATCTGTGGAGAGAGCTGAAGGTTCGAGTTGCCAAACGTCAGCCTCGAAACCTTAATGACTTGGAGAAGATCTGCAAAGACCAGTGGGACAAAATCCCTCCTGAGATGTGTGCAAACCTGGTGGCCAACTACAAGAAACGTCTGACCTCTGTGATTGCCAACAAGGGTTTTGCCACCAAGTACTAAGTCATGTTTAGCAGAGGGGTCAAATACTTATTTCCCTCATTAAAATGCAAATCAATTTATAACATTTTTGACATGCGTTTTTCTGGATTTTTTTGATGTTATTCTGTCTCTCACTGTTCAAATAAACCTACCATTAAAATTATAGACTGATCATTTCTTTGTCAGTGGGCAAACGTACAAAATCAGCAGGGGATCAAATACTTTTTTCCCTCACTGTATGTAAAATAGAGTGATATGAAAAGAGAGTTTGACGTTTACTGAAGCTAAGTGAAGTAATAAAAGAAGACCATGTTGGTGGACATATGGTTGTATCTTTTTTAATGGGGAAGACTACGTGTAAAAAAAAATATATATAAATAAATAATAATAAAATACAATAAAAAGAGACATCATTGAGTAAAGGTGGAAGCTAGTTTCCAAGGATACCAACGACAAACGTGATTATCTTTTGAAAGAAGAAAAGAGAAAGGGGGATTTAAACACACAACCCATTTAGCTCTGATGGGGGGATTTAAACACATATCCCATTTAGCTCTGAAGGGGGGGTTTACACACACAACCCATTTAGCTCTGAAGGGTGATTTAAACACACAACCCATTTAGCTCTGAAGGGGGGATATAAATACACAACCCATTTAGCTCTGAAAGGGGGATTTAAACACACAACCCATTTAGCTCTGAAGGGGGGATTTAAACACACAACCCATTTAGCTCTGAAGGGGGGATATAAATACACAACCCATTTAGCTCTGAAAGGGGGATTTAAACACACAACCCATTTAGCTCTGAAGGGGGATTTAAACACACAACCCATTTAGCTCTGAAAGGGGGATTTAAACACACAACCCATTTAGCTCTTAAAGGGGGATTAAAAACACAACCCATTTAGCTCTGAAAGGCGGATTTAAACACACAACCCATTTAGCTCTGAAAGGGGATTTATTCACATAACCCATTTAGCTCTGAAAGGAGGATTTAAACACACAACCCATTTAGCTCTGAAAGGGGGATTTAAACACAAAACCCATTTAGCTCTGACATTTCAGCAGCTCGTTATTCGGATGACTACGCTTTAATTCCACTTTGTGCATGATAACCGGTGCGGTGGGCGATTCCTGGGGAGTTGAATAGGAATGGGCTTTCTCTGCTGGCCACTTAATCCTCAACACATTACTGTGTAATCATCAGAGTAGGCCTGCACGGAGCTGCCCAGCCCTGGCCGCTTGCCACCTTATAGGCCCACTAGGACCATTACAGGGAACATGAAGACCTCTGTGCCAGGTGCTTTCCATATATGGTAGGAATGGGTCACTCCGTTCCTCAGGGGCTCAAGGATTGGCTGGTTTTTCATCTTTCTTTTAAAACCACGTCTGATGTAGACCTGAGGAACCAGGTGTGTGCACTTGTGTGCAATTAAGCGTGAGGCAAGTGGGAAAATCAGCTGACACTCGGGGCCCCTGGTGTCTATCCCTGAGAAAGGGCCACTGCAATGTCACCTTAATGATAAACTTCCCACCAATGATAATACCCTGTCTAATACCTCATAGTTCTGATAGTGGACTTTGAATAGCTATGTGGTGTTGTCTCTCTTTTTGTTAACCAGTCTTTTTATTGGTTGTGTGTTTTCTGTGTTTTCCAGATGAACATGCTAATGAGGCTGCAGGAGGCGGCCAACTACTCCAGCGCGCAGAGCTGTGACAGCGACAGCGCCAGTCACCATGACGACCAGCTGGACTCATCGCTGGAGTCGACGCTCTAGACAAGAGCTCGGAGAGGAGACTTCAGATGGAGTGACGGAGCGGAGCACTTTTCAGCATGGCGTCAGTGTGGCGTCAGCGAGATGTGGCGGCTCGAACGCTTCCAGGCACCCCACACATAAGACAGAGAGATGTGTGTAGTCAGGAGATGTCTGTTAGGGGGGGTCGGGGGGAGTAAACCCTCTTTGACAAAATGGAGGAGAGTTTTGGTGGTTGAGACACATTTCTCAATTTCTCCACTGGATGTGGCATCCCAAGATGCAGGCTGCACGTACACAGTGAGAGACAATTATGTCTGTAGTTCTACACCATAAAACTGGAATTGACATTGTAGTTTTATTTATGTTGATTCACGGTTGTTGTATTAATTACAGATGTTTACAAGGGCAAATTCTGGTTTTGTTTACTATGGTGCTGAACAAAAAAGGCACACATCCCTCCCGTCAAACTCTGACCTCAGACGAGCCACATGGTGCTGGTCCCGTGCCTAAACCTGTCCCTGGTTTACAGGCAACGCCAAGACCCTTGCTACCCCACTCGCCAACAAGCACAAAAAGAGCATTGTGTGTCGTCCAACCAACTGCTACTGTGAAAGAATGGGCGAGTGCCAATGTTACCGTTTGATTTACTGCCAAGTGCACCGTGACGCGTCCGTCCACATCCGCAAACAGAGTCCTTTTGGGCTTTTCACACTAGCAGACCAGTTGTTCACCCCTTTCCTTAAAAGATCGACAGCACTATACCAACAGATGGGTGCTAAAGTGAGTGATGGCTCCTTCAATCCAAGGGCCAGGTCAAGAACAAGCCTGATATTGGTGCTTTCTAACTGCAAAGCTGTGTGATACAGGTGGTGTATTACTTCAGCCTCCCTGCTGACCATCCTGAGTGGATAGGGAATTGACAGGAACACACACTTCCTGACACACAACCATTCAAATGAAGTTGTCCCATATCGTCTCAGTGGGTGCTTTAATCTTAGTATAGTAAAGGAGAGTTTTATAACTACTTTTAGGCCAACATTTCTCACAAATCCTGTCAAAAAGTATGTTGCCCAAAACCCTACACTTTTGTTTCTGACAGTAATATTGTACAAGCATAATGGCTGTTATACTGTATTTGCAAGTAGAACTGACCAATTGTATAAAAGTTCAAAGGGGTGGGCATTTATTTGTTGTTGCTTTTACCCAGTTGAGCTGGGTTCACTTGAACTGTCATGAGCACAACCCGACCCTTTTGATTTTATAGCCTAAGGAGCATGTTTTAAGCTTTCTAGGGGGGAACATTTGAAGGAGACTTTTACTTTTACATAACAGCGTGTGTTAGGGACAGAAGCCATTTTGGATTTTGATTGTCCTTCCTCCATTAATGAGTGGGTTGGTTTTGCACAGTTTGAGTGGGGGTGGGGGTGTAAATAATAAAGTATTGCACAGTGAATCAGAGATGCATTCTTCCCTGTTGATGTTATATTACGCTTCACTCGCTGAGAATTATTGTACGTTGCAAAAAAAATACAAAATAGAAATGCAAAAACCAACAAGCTGTCAGAAACAGGTGTATGTCTTGTGATGATTGGTTGTCTTGGCTATGCAGGAGGCATACGATGTACAGATATTTTTTTTAAATAACGCTGTATATTAATGTTCACAAAATCACTGATTTGGGGAGCAGAAAATTCAATTTATCAAGAAAAGCAAATCTGGTCATTGTCACAGCTTTCCCTTTTGTGTATTCTCTGGAACTAGTATTTGGTTACTCATCCCCCTAGTCAACAGGCGAAAATTCACTTCACAAAGCATTACACTGTGACATTTATTCACTTCCCAAAGCATTACACTGTAACATTTCTGAAATTACTTTAATTCAGTCTTGTATTCACCGGTTTTAGTAGAATCCAATTTTTTTGTCATCCCATTCCGAGGTACTGTTTGCCTGCTGTTGTGCTATTTACAATTCCAAATAACAGGTGCTACTGGTCAACTAAATCTATCAGATTCCATTTTCTGCAGACAATGTTGTCACAACCTCAGGACAAGCAACAAAGCCTCTTGTCATCACATGGCTGTGACAAATTTATTTTCTGTTTTGTTTTTGCATGCATCATTGTTGGTCTACGCCATCAGCCTGCATCTAAACTTAGAGCCTGACACACCCACATACACACACACACACACACACACTCACACCCATCCATACCCTCACACCCACCCACACACAAACACACATTCACTCACACACACCCACCCACACCCTCTCACCCACCCACACATACACTCACACATTCACTCACACACACTCACTCACACACACCCACACACACTCATGCACGAACGCACACACTCAAGCACACATGCATGCACACACTGTCGGTAAGACATAGCTTCCTTCCAACACAGCAGAAATCTATTCATGATCACGTGCACTCCTCCCTGCTCCCCTAGTGCACCATCAGTTGCCAAGTTAACCAAAAGTTTTCACAACCCAAACAGTGTACCGTTATGTCATTGTGACACCAATCAATTGCAATTACATCTTAGTTGAAAACATTGCATTTACTACTTTGAGAGAAGAGTTTCTTTTTTGGTGAAACATTTGTCCTTAAATGTTTTATATTTTGTACATTTGTATGTAACATATCGTGTAAATAGACAGAGACAGCGATTTAAATCATCTGGAGGGATTTTGTAGTCTTTGTAAAGCCCTAATAAATGGTATTTGGTGTCACATGAGCAAACAGAATGTGTGTCCTGTTCTCTCTCATGTCTCTGTTCATTTTTTATCCACTTTCCCATATCTTCCTTCTAGTACAGACTTGGAGATATCCAAAACAAATGTTGAGACACACAACTGGTCTTGACTTTATTTACGGTTGCTCTTCGCTAGTGTGCAGATTTCTATTAACATACATTTGTTTGGTAATTAACTTTGTTTCTGCCAGAGCCAGGACCTGCATCTAGACATACAGCCAAATATTTTTTATAACTAAACCAAGATAGACCACAGCCTGTTGTTTCCAATGGGAACAAATGAGTCATAGTGGGCAGGACAAGCAAGGATGTGGGCAGAGCCAAGCACGAGCTAGCGAGATCCTATTGGAGCATTCTAGCATCATCTGCATATTTCCATTAGGGAACGCCTCCTCTGTGAAGTGCGCGTTGTGCTCATTCTTCTATTTAGACATGCAGCTGTGCACAGGGTTTCCACATAGTTCTACAGTTATCAGGTACAGTGGCTTGCGAAGGTATTCACCCACCTTGGCATTTTTCCTATTTTGTTGCCTTACAACCTGGAATTAAAATTGATTTTCTGGGGGGTTTGTATCATTTGATTTACACAACATGCCTACCACTTTGAAGATGCAAAATATGTTTTATTGTGAAACAAACAAAAAAACTGAAAACGTGTGTTTTCACATAGTTCTACAGTTATCAGGTAAGTCATGACAGTCAGTGTGTAAAAGTGTATATCCAACCGGCTGAATATACTCTACCTGGAGGCGGTCCTCTAACCCAATGTTAAGTTGTAAACCTTTCCCTAATACTAACCCTTACCTCACTGAAACTATGCCTTAACTTAACAGTAACCTAACCCTCATAAAGAATAATGTTGGGGATTGAAGGTGCTGGCTGGGTAACACTATTATGCCCAATGGATTATGCCACTGTAACTGATTACTGTGCCACTCCAGGGCTTTGCCAACAAGTGTTTGTCTATCATTCAGCTTTGACTTACCTATCCATAAAAATGCACATTTGTGCCCATGTCAGTGAGCTACTGGATGAGTAATGGCCAACCCTGTGAGCCACTTTAGAGCTCTGACTGCAAGTGCTCTTGATCAAATACATATTGGAATACTAAAAAGCTCACTGGTAAAGGACGGTACGTTCACATTCTGTTACTAGTCCCACAAAAGCTGGCCTCAATAAGAAAGATGTCAGCAACTCCAGTTCCAGTTATGATGTTAAATGGTCAATTGTTATTAACAGGGGTTCCTTCAAATATGTGGTTTCTGAAAGTACAGAATAAAGAGGAATGATTAGTAATTAGAATACAATATCAGGTTATCAGTTATAATAAATAATACAATATAACAATACATTAATATTATGAACTGCTATAATAGTAAGCGCATACATTGACAATGGGATATTCTAAATTGTATCCTCCTCGCGTCCTCTCTCTCTCCTTGCCGCCTCCTCAAAACCCATTGGATGAGAAAGCCAGAGGTCCCGCCCCTCTGACCCTTTCTTCCAATGGGTTTTGAGAAAGGGGTGATGAGAGAGGACATGAGGAGAGTGCAATTGAGAAAAGGCCCTTGAGTTATAAATGCACCAGTAGTTACATAGGGAAACCGGACAATTAATTGGAACCTGATTGGGGAAGAAGGGGAGTGTGAGAGAGGGTTGGAGGTCGGAAATGGCGGCGAGTAGTACGGACGAAATGGAGGAAATTTAGATAAAGTTGGTGAAGCAACAGCTGTGCTGGAAAGAGACCAATATGGGTGTCTCTTCTGATGGTATGGAGCGGGAGGATGAGGGTCAAGGACCGGAATGGTCGGTAGTGGAAAGACATAGGAAGAAGAGAGATCATGATACAGAAAGCAGTGGAGTGCCTAGTAAAGAAAGCATAAAGAGGGTCAAAGTAGGAAGCAAGAGTAGTGATGTGTTGGAGTGGAAAGTGGTAATGGTGTTTGATGAGATCACAGGGCCTCACTTACACCCTATCCGACTAACTAATGCCGTAGAGAAAGAGGTAGGTGAAGTGAAATTAGCTTGGTTCATTGGAAATGGTAGATTGTTAATATTGTGTTGTAGCTAGGCTCAGCAAGAGAAGATACTGAAAATGGAAAAGCTTAATGGGAAGAAGATTAAAAGCCATGTCCGTATTGCTTATGCTAGATTGAGGGGAGTCATCACTGGGGTCCCAATATCTATGTCCACTGATGATATTAAAGAAAATGTGAATTGTGGCTGAAAGGTTGATCAGTAGGAAAGAGGGTCAAAGAAGTGAAAGCTTATCAGTGATGTCTTGCCGGGAAAAGTACAGATAGGATTCCTTAGTTTCAATGTTAGAGAATTTGTCCCATATGCACGGTGGTGTTTTAAATGCCAAAGAAGGGGACATGTAGCTGCTTAGTGTAAAGGAAAGAAAAGATGTGGCAAGTGTGGAGGAGCACATGATTACGGGGAATGTGGAAGCAATGTGAAGGTTAAGTGCTGTAATTGTGGGGGAGAACACAGTGCAGCATTTGGTGGATGCCAGGTTCAGAGAGAGGCTAGAGAGGCTCAGAAATATAGGATCAGTCATGATGTATCATATGCAGAGGCCATAAAACAGATTGGTAGAACTACAGTGTGGACTGATGGAGCTTACATGGGTGTACCTGTAGTATGTGTACCAACTGTCGGGGCTGGTGCTTCTGATGGTGTCAAAGGACACTTTGATAATGAATAAAGTTGACTTTTCAGCTTTTATTGGTAAGGTTATCAATACGACTCGGGTTGTGGAAAGCAGAAATGCCAGGTTGAAGCTTATTGTGGAGACAACAAAATAGATATTGGGGGTAACAGATGTTACTGTTGAAATGGTTGTTGACATGCTGAACAATCCTAAGGGTGGAGTGATTCAGCATGATATAGGTCAAGTTTATTGGAGTTGGGGAGGGGTTTTTTGGGGAGGGGGGAGGGTGTGGTAGAAGTTAGGGATTTATTTCGTTTTGAATTTTATTTTCATGGTAATACAGAATTGGACAGATCATGATTGATTGTACATTCCAGCACAGTAGGTGGCAGCATGCACTTTAAACGTTTGTTTGCGGACTGCCATGATATCATAGAAGAAGAAGACACAGAAGAAGAAGAAGAAGAAGAAGAAGAAGAAGAAGAAGAAGAAGAAGAAGAAGAAGAAGAAGAAGAAGAAGAAGAAGAAGAAGAAGAAGAAGAAGACGAAGAAGAAGAAGAAGAAGAAACCAGACTATAAGTGCCACTAGGTGGAGGCAAAGAGTAAGAAGAGAAATTGGCCCAGGGGCGATCGAGGAGGTAGAAACGGAGGAGGGAGGAATCCGGGAGGAAGAGAGCGCGCTTGTTTGAAATGGAAAAGCGTTGCGGTAGATGTTGATAAAGAAGAACATCAAGACAAAGCAGCTGCTTTACAAGTGGGATGCACTGTTGAGCACTACATCCCGAGGGGTTCGTGCTGATTGTACAGAGATTGTGACAGCCGGTTAAATGGAGTCCCTTGACATGGCAAGAACAAGATTTATGTCAGGAGAAGTGCAGTATTATCATAAGGAGAGGAATGGAGGGAAAAAAGAGAGGCAGAGTAGGTCTAAGAGAGAGAGGGAGGAAGAGGGTGAGTTTGAGTCGGTTAAAAATGGCGGGGAAAAGGGAGATGGTTTGTTAAAGAAGAATGATAGAAAGCAGAGTGAGTTGAAGACAGGAGGAGAAATGGAAGTGAATGAGGGCGAAGTATTGGAGATGGTAGGTGTTGTGAAGTTCTCAGAGCCCGAGGCTTGCACCGAGGGTCAGGATAAAGATGAGTCTGTGACAGTAGGAGTGAAGTTTTTGGAAAAAGTGGACCCTTGCCTTTTGGCTGATCCATTTGTGGTTTCAGGGTGGGTGAAAACAGAGTTGGGTGCTGTGGAATCGGTGAGGGTAACCAGAAGTGGTCTTGTGATAATTGTTTGTGTTTCTGCTGGTCAGAGGGAGCAGGTGCTCCGTGTTAAACGAATGGGGGCAAGAGATGTGAATTGTTTTGCTCTCAAGAAAAGGGTGCCATTGAAAGGAGTGATTACTGGGATAGTGGTAAATGTGAAAGCTGACCAACTGAAGGGGAAGATTCCCGGTGTTTGTGATGCTCGTTGTTTGGTGTGACACAGACAGGGTGGCGTGAGTGGAGAAACAGAAGAGTCATTGTCTGTTCTTTTGAGTTTTGATGTTGAGTCTTTGCCCGACAAAGTGATGTTAGGATATATAAGTTATCCTGTACGAGCTTTTGTGCCGAATACATTACGTTGTTACAGGTGTCAAGCTTATAGGCATGTGGCAGCAGTGTGTAGGAGGGAGGTTCCTAGGTGTGCAGAAGGGCATGAGACAAAGGAATGTGTAGCATTGGGGAAAGTAGTGGTATGTGTTAATTGTAGGGGTGCCCATGGGGCTGGGGATCAGTAATGTCCAGTGCCAGAGAGGCAGGTTGAGGTTTCCAGGGTTAGAGTAGTGCAGAAGTTGTCATATGCTGAGGCAGTGAAGAAAGTAGAGGAAGATGGGTCAAGGGGGAGGGATCCTGAGAGGAGTGGTGTGAGTAGTAGATCTGTACCAGTACATAGGGATAAACCAACAAGTGATATAAGTTTCAGTAAGATTGGATTTTTTGCATTTACAGCAATGGTTATCAACTGTACGGCAGGGATGGAACGTAAGTCGCAGAAAAGAGAGGTTGTGGTGGCAGCTGCAGAGAGGTATTTTGGTGTGCGAGACTTGACATCAGAAGAGTTACAGGGTGTGTTAAGTGGTGGTGTCCCATCCTTTCAGGCTGTTGGCCTGAAGTAGGACTAAATAGATTTAAATAGTGGAGTATGGTATTTTTAGTTTGTCGTATTTTTACATTTTATTTTTCAGTTTTTTGTGAGTGTAGTGTTAGATGGTAGGGTATTTGTTGTATTTTTTAAATATATTTTTTTTATTCTTTTTTTTTTTTTTTTATCTAGCGAAGTATAAGGGAGTTATACTCCAGACTAGTAGGTGGCGGTAATGCAACATTTATTTGCTGCCAACTGCAGTTAAACCTCATCGAAGAAGAAGAACAAAAGTAAGAAATAAACAGGGCTACGATATCACTGGGGCGGTGCGCTTCTGTCCACAAGCTTCCTGAAAATGGTCTCGGAAGAGAGTTTGGACGCGAAAGGAGCTTTGGTATCTTTACCAAAACACTCATACTGGTTTGACTTTTGGCTGTTTGACATCGCATTTTTCCTCGTTATGTATTTCATAGTTCCGTAGCTAAAATGGTAAGTTTGAGTACTACTGCAAAACCCCAGATAGCTAGCTACAAATTAGACTTGCTAGCTATGGTGGCTAACGAAGTGAGAGTGCCAGTAAAGTTTGTTGTGTTTGGGTAAACCCTGTGTATTTTAAAGTCAGCTAATTTATCATATTAAAAAATATACAAATAGCACTTAAAAATATATATATCTGGTTGCCCACCTGAACATGTGTATTCAAGAGAATTAATAATTTGTTGAATTGTATCCCTTGCAGGAGTGACTTGGAATTCTAAACCTGAAGTGCTGCCCCCTTTAACCATGACCCCCTGTTGGCTGAAATGATCGATATTTAAAAAGGAGTGTTTACACCATTTGAGGTATATGGTTTACACGCCTCGACCAGATTGAAAAGCAGATTGGTGATTCAAAGTTAATTATATTGGTTGTCTTCCTTTGTTAGGCCTATGTTTTGTTTTTAACTGCCCACATTTTGTTGATATATTACCAGAGCCATATGATGGCGCAGTGTATTAGTTTAAATAAACTTTAAATTGAATAGTTTAACATTCAATAAAATAATGAATTTGGACAATGTAGGTATTATATGGAATATTTACCAGTATTTGTCCAGAAAAGTTCAAGATTGTGAGACTATAACATTTTAATATACCTGTTGAAATCATGAATCAAGACAATGATTTGTGGTAGTCTGACTATTTCAAATGTGAAACTCAACTTCAAGACAACACCTCACTCTGGATAAAAGTGACTGCTAAATGACTGCAGTGTCACATTAACTGCAGGTTAACATGATGTAGCTAGTGGAATAAAGTGTATTCTCCCTAAAACGTGTATGTCTGGTTGGACATGAGACAAATGAGAGAAGGTGACTTTATTGAGCCACCTGACCACGATGATTGGAACAAGATTACAGCAATAAGGGAAAAGGGATGAAGAAATGTATTCCCGGCCTCTTGAACAAAGATCCTACTGAAACTGTATCGGCATAAACCATATGTGTTATTCCATGTTGTCTGGAATTAAAGTGGTGTATACTATGAGGTAATAATCTTCTGTGACTATAAATATGTTTATTTGTCACATTCTGAGATGTGCATAGGGTAATCATATTTAATCATAATTTGGACACCGTATGTTTTATAAAAATATAATTTGTTTTTGTTTCTGTGTTATTTTGTGGTAGCATAGTAAATAAAGAGAGCTAGATGTCATCTGGTCGGTAGGTAGCAGTATAAGCGCATTTTCCCCATTGATGGACCAGAGAGGAAGAAAACTTTCCCGGAAGATAACAAAAAAGAATAGGCAGGACGCTAGCCTGCCAGATAGTGGATAAGCTAAACTATTATACCCCTACATGTCTTTCTGGGTTTAATATAAACCAAACTAGTTAATCATTTTAAGTTATTATATAAGTCACAACTCAATACTTCATAATGATGGAAATCTGTGTCACGACAAAACCATTGGAGAATGCAGGTTCGTTTAAAATAAGTAGCTAGCTAACGTTGGCTAGCTAGCAACTTGTGGCTAGTTGTAGCAAAGAGAGTAGACTAGCTACTAGATAGATCGAATAGATAAGATAGTTGGGACACCTGATTCACATTTATTTAGATCTTTATTTTCTAGCGTCTACGCAAGTTATGCGGCAATGTAACTTTATGCCTCCTAACGGTCACTACCACAAATTATTGTCCCAAGATGGTCTCATCTCCCCTTCACCAAACTCACTGACCCATTTTTGCCCGTAGATATCTTCCTCCCGTTATCCTCTTTGCGACTGTTGATACCACCTCTGAGGCTGCTCTCTGCGGCCATGTGGCAAGTAGCGCAACGAAGAGATGTCATGGATTATGAGAAGCTAGAGGAGTTTGTCGGCCTTGTGACAGCGACAGTTCCAGACCTGCTGAATGAGAAACAGAAGGCCAAGCTCCTTCTGCGGCTGCGAACAAGGGTTAGTAGCGGATAGATGTTAAGGATGTTGTTTACGTAAACTGGAACCCCTAACAGCAGTAGTTTTGCCATAGTGTTTAGCGCTATCTCTGATTAAGACTATTTCTTTATCTTGGGGTTTATGTAGCTGCTGATCGGTTATGGTTAGGTTCTGTACATATTCCTGATTGCATGTGGGCTGTCCATGGTTCTGATCGGTTGGGTTCTGTCTATTGTCCCGATTGCTCAGATTCTGTAGGTGGTCATCATTGGTTGGATGCTGTTGTCTACTTTCTTGAATACTGTTATTCCTTTCAGGTGATACTAGAGTTGTGTTCTGCTGATCATACAGCCGATATCCAGATCATCCAACCCCACCTGGACAGAATTCGCCCCCCTGGACACACAGGGGTAAGTGTTGATACTCCGTGGAGGACAACTGTTCAATTTGGCCGGGGGCCATATGTATCAAGCTTCTCAGAGTAGGAGTGCTGATCTAGGATCAGGTCCTCTCTGCCCTTGTAATCTTATTCATTGTGATATAAAAGGCTAAACTGATCATAAATCAGCACTCTTACTTTGAGATGCTTGATGCATATGGCCCCTGGGCTTCATGGAACCGCCTTTGCCATTCCTATCATTTGAAATTCGCTTATTTAAATAATTTATTTGCATAGGATAAGATACAATTAAAACATTGACATATTGAATAAACAACGTTCAGATCCTTTGCACCAATTTCCAGTGCTTGCTCCTATATGTCAAGGCCATCAAGGACTGCAGTGTTGCTCCCTCTTATTTTCAGGCCTGGGTGACGGTGGTTTACTGTTCCCTTATCACTGAGTGTGACTTCTATTTCACAGAGTGGAGATGCTGAGGTGGATGCAGAGGAGGCCATCTTCCTGGAGCTCATCCAGACTCTGCTGAAAGACCCAGCGGAGAGAGAACACTTCTTCCAGGTCAGTCTGTCTCCATCAAATGTTAATGTCCATCTTCTCTCTCTAGCTTCCTGGTTCTGTTTAGTTACCAAAGACAATATTTACAGTCCTTGGAATTATATTCCTCCGGAGGGAAGTTTCCCCTAGGTACAGATCTAGGATCAGCTTCCCCGCCCCCAATCTGACCTTGACCATCAGTGGGGTAAATGCAGAACTGACCCAAGATTAGCATCTAGGGGCAGCTTCAACCTACACCAATTATTTCCCCATCTATCTTGATTGCAGGAGGTGTTTCCAACGGAGTACGGCGCCAACTATGACACAGATATGCAGCTACTTGTGTGGGAATTCCTCTCTAAACTGGAGAAGATACTGCCAGTACCAGACCTTGGACAGGTACCACAAAGTAACACTTCACTAAGTCACCTTAAGCTGCGTTCAAGTCACCTTCTGTTTTTGTATTGTGTATTGGGAAAATAGTGCAGTGCTCACCAGGATGACAACATTAGACTGGTTAAGTTATAGGAGGGTAATATATCTTCTGTATCTTATTTGGAGAAGATATCCAAGCTGTACTGTCACTTTCTGCACATAACCTCTGCCTTATAGCCACTCTGGGGCCACACTGTTAGCCCGAGGTGCTAGGCAGAGCCTGAGGTGCTAGCCAGCAGCTTCTCTGGGTTTCTTGAAATGGGCCTAGCATTTTGTAACTTCATCGAAATATAGTATGATGTGGAGCATTTTTATAAAATATTTCAATTTAGGGAGAAAGAAACATGTAAACTTTCCAGCATATTGTCACTCACTTCTTTGTGTCTTTGCTCCTATAGACTGTGTCATGGCTCAGTTCCGCCCCCTCTGTCCTGGATGAGTGTTTGCAGGCCCTCTCTCAACCAGAGGACCTGAAATCCCTGCTGCAACACCACACATGTCTTGAGAACTTGGGCACTCAGAGTAAGGAGGAAATATTGAATGTCTTTCTCTGTTACTACATAGAATAAGATGTGGAGACTGTGGTATGCCCTGTAAAAACAACCACTTAATGCTTGTGCTGTCCCTGTCTCACTATTAGTCTCCCTTTCTTCTTCCCATTGTATTCCTTCAGGTCACACCATTGAGATGTCTTCCCAGGTCTTTGCCTGTTCCCAGTGCCCATTCTTTCACATGCAGGAATCCTACCTCCTCCAGCACATTGAGCAAAATCACCCAGAGGAGTACAGCAAGCTCCAGAAAACTGAAGAGAAACCAGCGCCTCCCAGGAAAAAGTTCCCCCGTCCTGAATTCCCCAAGCCTTTCCCTATCCACGCAAGCTCTGAACCCGGTGCGCACACGTGCCACGAGTGTGGAAAGACTTTCACGCGCTCGTCAGACGTGACCAGGCACCAGCGCATTCACACAGGGGAGCGTCCGTACACCTGCAAGGAGTGCGACAAGGGTTTCAAAAACTCCTGGGATCTGACGAGGCATCAGCGGATTCACACCGGGGAACGCCCATATATCTGCCCTCAATGTGGCAAGGGGTTCACCCAACTAGGCCTACTATCACTGCACTTCACAAGAACACCTTGTGGCCAGAGTGCTGATCCCCCGCTACAGTCCACAGAGCAACAGGAGGAGGAGCCAAACGACAAAGGGAGTGGTCAGTACAAGTGCCAGAAATGTGGGGCTAGCTTTGACACCATACTAGAGCGGCTGAAGCATAGGCAAACCCATGTGGTGAATCGCCAGTACAAGTGTTCCCAGTGCGAGAAGATCTACGGCCGTCCGTCTGACCTGAGGAGACATCAGATGAAGCACACCGGAGAGAGACCCTTCCCCTGCGCAGAGTGCGGCAAGGGCTTCACTCACGTGTGGCTGCTGAACAAGCACCGGCAAATCCACACCAAGGAGCGGCCATACCCGTGCCCGGAGTGTGGCAAGAGTTTCACCCAGTTACAGATACTGAACAGACACCAACTGATTCACAACGGGCAGAGGCCTTTCCAGTGCTCCTACTGCGAGAAAAGCTTCACTCAGCTCGCAGGCCTGACAAGACATGAGAGGATTCATACAGGGGAGAGGCCATATCTCTGCACCGTCTGTCAGAAGACCTTCCTAACACATGGGGAGCTGGTAAGACACCAACGCAGCCACAGCGATTTCAGACCATTCTCTTGCTCCCAGTGTCCCAAGAGCTTCAAAACCAAGCGTGCACAGAGTGAACACATGAATACCCACACAGGGGAGCGACCGTTCTCGTGCGCACACTGTGGAAAGGAGTTTGCTAAGTCTACTTCACTCATAAGACACAATCTGATGCACACAGGGGAGAGACCGCATCAGTGCACTCAGTGTGGCAAGACCTTCCTTACCTCTGGGGAGCTGCTCCTCCACAGGCGAATACACACAGGGGAGCGGCCATACCCGTGCTCAGTCTGTGAACGGAGGTTTAGGTGTTCATCAGACCTGACCATGCATCTGCGGACACACACAGGAGAGCGGCCATACTCCTGTCTGTTGTGTAAAAAGTGCTTCTCCACGTCAACGCGTCTCAAAAGGCACCTGCGCACTCACATAGGGAAAGGTGTGTAATCATGGCGAGAGCCTTTGAAAATATTGTCAAGTATATTAATTTATTTTCCAAATCATGTTTATGGACTGCATTACAGAATAGTATAAGGTGACATAATATATGCATTTTACTAAGAAACTCAGCCTTACAACACGCCTCTATAATTTTTTTAAATCATGCCTTCAATTCACATTAAACATTTTAATTTCAACACTTGGTGTGGAATTTTTCTTGGCTGATCTCTCTTTTGTATGTCTCTGTTAACATTCCGACCAATAAATGTTGTACACACATTTCCAACAGCAGACCCGTTAGATCAGCCCACTGCCCATAAACTAGTCAACTGAAAAACAATATGGTGCTCCCTCCCTGATCAGATTGCTTTCCTGTTTCGCTATGTACTGCACCAAGCAAGGTTGATGTGAAATAATTATAAATGGAAAGATAACCTCAAAGGGGTAAAGCAATGTGAGAAACTTAAATATAAGCAACCAATGATTTAAATGATCATTGGGCACAATGGTAAGGTTTGGTTAGGTAATTATAACCTGAAGTTGAGTTGACAAAATTAAATTCTAACACAACTACACAAATAGGCTACTGATATACTAATAGGCTTTTTCTGATAATGACATAAACCATATCAAGGATGAACATGTAAAATTTTAACATTTTATTTAGAATGCTTAGGTCATCAGTCTCTGTCGCGTCGTTGCCATTGTTCAACGTTCTACAGATGCCGCTGCATATTGATGTACAACTGATGCTCAGTCTTTCTGAACGGGGGGCTAATGAATCAGGAAATACGATGACATTGCTAAAGTAGACAAAATTAGTAGAACACAAAATTGGCATCATTATGATGTCAAGTTTACTTTAGAGAGATGGCAATGTTGCCATGAGCTAGTAAAATTCGTCAGAAAAAGCTAGCAATGCTAACTAAAATGTCGGTGCTCTCCCCTCAATCGTAGCTAGCTAGTTAAAGTTATACTGCATCTAAAGTCAATCTGGCGACATTACAATGATGACAAAAGCTTGTCCTACTAATTATTTGCCTCCTTTTGAAATGTCATTGTGTTTCTAAGCACAGTAATGCACTTCATACGAGATCTCCATCAACACCAAGACCACATTTAGTAGAATACTCAGTTGGGCATCAGTTCTAAAACGAACGTTCAAAACTATATTGTGACGAACGTGCAACGTAGGAATATAATTAAACTACGTAATGTTATGACACGTCATTTAACTGTGTTCAATTTGTTTTGAACGTAAGCAACTGCTACAATGCCAAAGAGAGGGAGAAAGGTATGTTGATAGCCTATTTTTTTTTTACAGCTACAAAACTAGAATTTCTTACCAGATAAGATACTGTAGAAGTCGTGTTTCAAACGGTGCTAACTTGTGTGTGTATTTGTTTCTTTTAACATGGAACTAGAAGAAGAGGTCAACCCCCATAACCATCGAGAACGCCAGGTGAAATGACATTAGAAAACTGAGGCCTACATAGATACTATTTAATTCTAATATGTAATTCTATGTTTAGGCCTATATGAAATGTATTCCCAGAAAATAATCAAATTAATTATCTAAAATTGACATTCATGTCACATGAAACCCTAGCTGACTAAACTCAACTCCATGGTGAAGGACATTTCTGATTAACTCCACCAACAGAGTGGAGCAGAGACCAGTCAGGCTTTGTGGAATTCAGCTCTGACTACATTGATTCGCCCAAGGTCAATATTTAAAAATAATAATGAAACTCTTACCTTGTACCTATGTTTGTCCTTTGTAGTTGCGTGCCTTTCTTTGTTTGCTGAAATCCATACTTTTTCAATAAACGTTAATCAAATACAGCCACCTACTGTTTCCTTAAGATTCAATTGGCACATGCGCATTTGTACTGAGTTGCCATCTTAGAGCAACAGCAATGAGCAAACAGTCAGTGGTTGTATTTGATTAGCGTTTATTGAAAAAGTATGGATTTCAGCAAATAAAGGCACGCAATTACAGAGCACAAACGTAGGTACAAGGTAAGTGTTTCATTATTTACATTATTGACCTTTGGGCGAATCGATGTTGTCGGAGCTGGATTCCACAAAGCCTGTTCATCAGAAACTTCCTTCACCATGGAGTGGAGTTTAGTCAGCTAACACATAGCTGACTAAGACATATGTGGTCAAATACCTGCAGGAACAATGAGAAGACACCTGACTCAATACGCCATTACGCAGGAGAAATTGTGGTGAGCCATCAACTGTGAACTATGCCTTTGCTCTGTGTATGTGCTTTCACTGTATAAACATTTGCCTTGACTTTGTATTAATAAACCTGCATCGTCTTAAACATACATCTTGTATTTACTTGTAGGAATGCATTGCCCAGTCAACCACTGCTTTCTCTCAGGAAGATGTTTCCGGTGTAGGCCTACATAACATCTTGGGGAAGACGGTAGAGGGCCTTCTCCAAAAAGTGTGCGGAGGGGTCTCGGGCGTCCTGAACAAATATTTGTTTGGGGTGGGGGCGTTGTCTGATTCGGTGATCCCAGTACATCTCTTGCCTGTAGCTCCAAATGTGGACAATCAGAAAATTGAAAAAAGATGGCAGGACTGCACTGAGGAGGACTGTGAACTTATAATTATCAGACTGACAGGGACTGTAATTATTACCATGTTGGATAGCTTTATGGAGAGTTGCAGGATGGACACCACACACAGTTCATTCTTAGAAGAACTGGGGCTCACCGTGGAAATGGAAAAGGTCATACGTGAAGTAGCAGAATGTGCAGCAAACGCCACAACCACCGATTTCAGTCAGTTCACTGTCGGAGGAGTTCCTCTCTTTCAGAGACCACTGAGCAATCTCTCTTCTGGGCCCAGTCAACCAGCACACCCCCAAAATGCCTTGCCAACATTCACTGTTCCCACACCTGTTTCAAAGGTGAGCTCAGCCAGTCCCAAATCCACTGGCTCAGGGAAAGGGTCCTCATAAGTCAGGAAGCCAAGACAATCAACAGAAGGAGTTCAGAGACTCTCCGAAAGGCAGCAGGACCCAGGGGAGGAGATCACATCTCTAGTGATTGAAACCATTCTACGGTCAGTTGCTGATTTAGGCAGGCATGGACTTCTACCAAGCTGCACCCAGTAGACAGGATGGCCCCTTTTTTATGGCGGTGATGCAGAGAACAAATGCTTGAAGCCAATTCATAATAGCACTAATTAAACAAATATGTTGTTAAAAGGTGAGTCAGCAGTTTATTTCTATGGCAACAAAGACATTAAATAAAGTCAAATGTACTACTGTTTTTTTTTTATGAAAGCCTTATGAAGGGATGCATCACAGAACTTTGTGTTAAAATATGAATGTCAGTTACAGAACCAAGTATTGAATGTGAAATGGCAGTGCAGATATCATGATATGATATTTTCCAACAACTAAATAATGTTTAACCAAACTGTTCCCAGACTCCATCCAATAATACATTCAGGTCACCAGATGGCATGCTCCTCTAGTAGAATAGCAACGATTATAGCAAGCAACACTGTATGAAAGCTCATATAGCCTAATAAAATCAACATTTTTCTAAAATATGAAAGTTAAAACAAAACAAAAAGGAGTAGAAGTTACATGCCTCAGTTTCTCAATATGGGTTCTGATTTTCTATATTCAGGAGTTGCATATTCCTTTCCCTTGGACCAATGGTGGGGAGTAGGCTATACATTGGAACCAACCTCAGGGCTCACCAGCCATACAACCAACAATGCAGTTTTCATATGTGATTTGAGTCTGTACTCATAAAACACATGCCAAGATGCTAACACTTAAAAGGTATTGTTCAGCTGACACAATATGTAATGTTTCCCAGTATATAGAGTCAACAGGTACAGGTATTTTAAGTGTTCCCCCCACATTAAAGCCATTTATGCAAAGAAAACAGGCTACAATATACACACACACATACATACACACACAAAGGAAAAAAACAACTAGGTCGCAGTTGTAACACTGTTGCACATGGAGCCTGGTTTGGCCTGGTCCAAATGAGCCAGTGGACAGCGCCTAGTGCTGAAAACGTGAACGCGCTGTTTGGACATTTGGCATCTGACGTAGCAAGCTAGCTAAATTATTCTACAAACGCGTCGAATACTTGAACACAAACAATCATCAACTAGTTGCTTGCTAAAAGAAACAGCAAAAATAGAAGCTCGCTAGCTCCCTATGTTTGCTTGATATATTTTAACTCTAGCGTTTCAATGTGTTTGTTTGAAGGACGCTGTGATGGATATTGACAAAATAACAAAGGAGGTAAATTATCTTGAGTTATGAGTTGTTTGCCATTTTTTTCAATGAATTTTTTTTTTCCACTTCAATTGCGTTGCTAATTTTGCTAGCTAACGTTAGTTGCTGACAATGCAGCATGTTATTTATTTTTTAAATGCCGTGATGTAATTGTTTGACAACTATTCCAATCATGTTCATGTGTAGAAAACACTGTCAATACTGAACCATACATTTTTCCTTACAGCTGGCAGAGAAAGCCATTCGGGAAGCTGTGCACACAGTTCTGACAGATGAAAGCCATGGGGAGTTTTCAAGCCTAAGAATAATGGAGCTGAAATGCATTGAGATGTCTAAGACACCTAAAGCCCAATCAACCTTGGAGTCCGTAAAGCTGCCCAAAGACAATGATGACAACTTGGAATCAGGATCCTGTGATGACTCCCTGATTGCTGAACCTCATGCTTACCAAGCTGATGCCATCAAGGCATCTCTGAACACTGAAATCCACTCAGTGGTTACTGAGGCCACAGTGGTCTATGCTAACCAACCCGAGGCACTGTCCAGTGAAGTGCTTCTGGGCACTGAAGGTAATGGAGATCATGCTGACCATGCTGTGGTTGGTTCTCAGACTTCAGACTGTGACTATGACCTGGCATCGGTAGAATGGCTGGACCCTGGGTGGCACACTGCCCTGGTACTGATGGAGACCTTGGTGAGTCCTGGCAATGACCCTGACCTGACTGTGTCTGACTCCAGTGAAGTGTCTCTGATCACTGACAACCTGCCAGTGGTGGACTCAGCTGTGGACTCCAGAGGGCAGCAGAGGGCAGAGGATGACTTACAAGGCACTGACCAGCTGCTAATGAGGTCCTGTGCAGACTGTGTGACCACAGAGAAGCACTGTGCTGTACCCTCTGAGGACTCTTTGAACTCTGACAAGGAAATCTCCCTCAACATTAAAGACCATGATGACCGACCTGCAGTACACTTTAACAGAGATTGTGTGAGCACGTCTGACCAGTCTTTGTCCCCGGTTGCCACTGCTCTTGGATCAATAGTCACTGTTGACTCTTTCAATAAGGCTCTGTTGGTTTCCAATAAGTTGGACCAGGACAAAGATAACCCTATTGACCAGCCTGTAGTGAAGTCTCAGACCACTGAAAATCAAATTAACCCCACGTCGGTGTTAGAGTCCAACCAACCTCTCATCAATGAAACCCTGGAAGATAACATTATCTCAGCCCCTGATGATAGACCTCTGTTCACTACAGACCGTATAGGATCACGGTTGATTGAAATGCTTCTATCTAGAATGCACTTAGGCAGTGTTATCACCTGTCATGATATGACCAGTCTTTGAAGTCAGACAGTGATGACATTGTTGACCATTTGGCTCACAACAGTCATAGCCATCATGTGTGTGAGTCAGTTGTGAGGCCCAAAGCTCAAGTCCAACTCATTGGACACACTTGTTCACCTTCTTATGACACTGATGACTGCCGTCGCTATGCTCAAGACCGCATCAAGATGGAATACAAATTCAAAAACAGCCGGGACCAAAAGTCTGCATGGGTTTCTGTGCCACACTACATTTTGACTAGAGGGGAGAGTGTGACCCAAAGGATGGAGGGAGAGAAGAAGTATGGAGAAAAGGAATGGGAGAAGTGCTCCTCACAGTGTGACAGACACTCGCTGATTGGTGAGTATGGAATGGGAGAAGTGCTCCTCACAGTGTGACAGACACTCTCTGATTGGTGAGTATGGAATGGGAGAAGTGCTCCTCACAGTGTGACAGGCACTCTCTGATTGGTGAGTATGGAATGGGAGAAGTGCTCCTCACAGTGTGACAGACACTCTCTGATTGGTGAGTATGGAATGGGAGAAGTGCTCCTCACAGTGTGACAGACACTCTCTGATTGG
This sequence comes from Coregonus lavaretus, assembly GCF_964263955.1. Lineage (NCBI taxonomy): Eukaryota > Metazoa > Chordata > Actinopteri > Salmoniformes > Salmonidae > Coregonus > Coregonus lavaretus. The sequence continues at coordinate 51,658,256 of NC_139992.1, forward strand.
GGAGTATGGAATGGGAGAAGTGCTCCTCACAGTGTGACAGACACTCTCTGATTGGTGAGTATGGAATGGGAGAAGTGCTCCTCACAGTGTGACAGGCACTCTCTGATTGGTGAGTATGGAATGGGAGAAGTGCTCCTCACAGTGTGACAGGCACTCTCTGATTGGTGAGTATGGAATGGGAGAAGTGCTCCTCACAGTGTGACAGGCACTCTCTGATTGGTGAGTATGGAATGGGAGAAGTGCTCCTCACAGTGTGACAGGCACTCTCTGATTGGTGAGTATGGAATGGGAGAAGTGCTCCTCACAGTGTGACAGGCACTCTCTGATTGGTGAGTATGGAATGGGAGAAGTGCTCCTCACAGTGTGACAGGCACTCTCTGATTGGTGAGTATGGAATGGGAGAAGTGCTCCTCACAGTGTGACAGACACTCTCTGATTGGGGAGTATGGAATGGGAGAAGTGCTCCTCACAGTGTGACAGACACTCTCTGATTGGTGAGTATGGAATGGGAGAAGTGCTCCTCACAGTGTGACAGGCACTCTCTGATTGGGGAGTATGGAATGGGAGAAGTGCTCCTCACAGTGTGACAGGCACTGTCTGATTGGTGAGTATGGAATGGGAGAAGTGCTCCTCACAGTGTGACAGGCACTCTCTGATTGGTGAGTATGGAATGGGAGAAGTGCTCCTCACAGTGTGACAGGCACTCTCTGATTGGGGAGTATGGAATGGGAGAAGTGCTCCTCACAGTGTGACAGGCACTCTCTGATTGGTGAGTATGGAATGGGAGAAGTGCTCCTCACAGTGTGACAGGCACTCTCTGATTGGTGAGTATGGAATGGGAGAAGTGCTCCTCACAGTGTGACAGACACTCTCTGATTGGGGAGTATGGAATGGGAGAAGTGCTCCTCACAGTGTGACAGGCACTCTCTGATTGGTGAGTATGGAATGGGAGAAGTGCTCCTCACAGTGTGACAGACACTCTCTGATTGGTGAGTATGGAATGGGAGAAGTGCTCCTCACAGTGTGACAGGCACTCTCTGATTGGTGAGTATGGAATGGGAGAAGTGCTCCTCACAGTGTGACAGACACTCTCTGATTGGGGAGTATGGAATGGGAGAAGTGCTCCTCACAGTGTGACAGACACTCTCTGATTGGTGAGTATGGAATGGGAGAAGTGCTCCTCACAGTGTGACAGGCACTCTCTGATTGGGGAGTATGGAATGGGAGAAGTGCTCCTCACAGTGTGACAGGCACTGTCTGATTGGTGAGTATGGAATGGGAGAAGTGCTCCTCACAGTGTGACAGACACTCTCTGATTGGTGAGTATGGAATGGGAGAAGTGCTCCTCACAGTGTGACAGGCACTCTCTGATTGGGGAGTATGGAATGGGAGAAGTGCTCCTCACAGTGTGACAGGCACTCTCTGATTGGTGAGTATGGAATGGGAGAAGTGCTCCTCACAGTGTGACAGGCACTCTCTGATTGGTGAGTATGGAATGGGAGAAGTGCTCCTCACAGTGTGACAGACACTCTCTGATTGGGGAGTATGGAATGGGAGAAGTGCTCCTCACAGTGTGACAGGCACTCTCTGATTGGGGAGTATGGAATGGGAGAAGTGCTCCTCACAGTGTGACAGGCACTGTCTGATTGGTGAGTATGGAATGGGAGAAGTGCTCCTCACAGTGTGACAGGCACTCTCTGATTGGGGAGTATGGAATGGGAGAAGTGCTCCTCACAGTGTGACAGGCACTCTCTGATTGGTGAGTATGGAATGGGAGAAGTGCTCCTCACAGTGTGACAGGCACTCTCTGATTGGTGAGTATGGAATGGGAGAAGTGCTCCTCACAGTGTGACAGACACTCTCTGATTGGGGAGTATGGAATGGGAGAAGTGCTCCTCACAGTGTGACAGGCACTCTCTGATTGGTGAGTATGGAATGGGAGAAGTGCTCCTCACAGTGTGACAGACACTCTCTGATTGGTGAGTATGGAATGGGAGAAGTGCTCCTCACAGTGTGACAGGCACTCTCTGATTGGTGAGTATGGAATGGGAGAAGTGCTCCTCACAGTGTGACAGACACTCTCTGATTGGGGAGTATGGAATGGGAGAAGTGCTCCTCACAGTGTGACAGACACTCTCTGATTGGTGAGTATGGAATGGGAGAAGTGCTCCTCACAGTGTGACAGGCACTCTCTGATTGGGGAGTATGGAATGGGAGAAGTGCTCCTCACAGTGTGACAGGCACTGTCTGATTGGTGAGTATGGAATGGGAGAAGTGCTCCTCACAGTGTGACAGACACTCTCTGATTGGTGAGTATGGAATGGGAGAAGTGCTCCTCACAGTGTGACAGGCACTCTCTGATTGGGGAGTATGGAATGGGAGAAGTGCTCCTCACAGTGTGACAGGCACTCTCTGATTGGTGAGTATGGAATGGGAGAAGTGCTCCTCACAGTGTGACAGGCACTCTCTGATTGGTGAGTATGGAATGGGAGAAGTGCTCCTCACAGTGTGACAGACACTCTCTGATTGGGGAGTATGGAATGGGAGAAGTGCTCCTCACAGTGTGACAGACACTCTCTGATTGGTGAGTATGGAATGGGAGAAGTGCTCCTCACAGTGTGACAGGCACTCTCTGATTGGGGAGTATGGAATGGGAGAAGTGCTCCTCACAGTGTGACAGGCACTGTCTGATTGGTAAGTATGGAATGGGAGAAGTGCTCCTCACAGTGTGACAGACACTCTCTGATTGGTGAGTATGGAATGGGAGAAGTGCTCCTCACAGTGTGACAGACACTCTCTGATTGGGGAGTATGGAATGGGAGAAGTGCTCCTCACAGTGTGACAGGCACTCTCTGATTGGTGAGTATGGAATGGGAGAAGTGCTCCTCACAGTGTGACAGGCACTCTCTGATTGGTGAGTATGGAATGGGAGAAGTGCTCCTCACAGTGTGACAGGCACTGTCTGATTGGTGAGTATGGAATGGGAGAAGTGCTCCTCACAGTGTGACAGGCACTCTCTGATTGGTGAGTATGGAATGGGAGAAGTGCTCCTCACAGTGTGACAGGCACTCTCTGATTGGGGAGTATGGAATGGGAGAAGTGCTCCTCACAGTGTGACAGGCACTCTCTGATTGGTGAGTATGGAATGGGAGAAGTGCTCCTCACAGTGTGACAGGCACTCTCTGATTGGTGAGTATGGAATGGGAGAAGTGCTCCTCACAGTGTGACAGGCACTCTCTGATTGGTGAGTATGGAATGGGAGAAGTGCTCCTCACAGTGTGACAGGCACTCTCTGATTGGTGAGTATGGAATGGGAGAAGTGCTCCTCGCAGTGTGACAGGCACTCTCTGATTGGTGAGTATGGAATGGGAGAAGTGCTCCTCGCAGTGTGACAGGCACTCTCTGATTGGTGAGTATGGAATGGGAGAAGTGCTCCTCGCAGTGTGACAGGCACTCTCTGATTGGTGAGTATGGAATGGGAGAAGTGCTCCTCGCAGTGTGACAGGCACTCTTTGATTGGTGAGTATGGAATGGGAGAAGTGCTCCTCGCAGTGTGACAGGCACTCTCTGATTGGTGAGTATGGAATGGGAGAAGTGCTCCTCGCAGTGTGACAGGCACTCTCTGATTGGGGAGTATGGAATGGGAGAAGTGCTCCTCGTAGTGTGACAGGCACTCTCTGATTGGTGAGTATGGAATGGGAGAAGTTCTCCTCGTAGTGTGACAGGCACTCTCTGATTGGTGAGTATGGAATGGGAGAAGTGCTCCTCACAGTGTGACAGGCACTCTCTGATTGGTGAGTATGGAATGGGAGAAGTGCTCCTCACAGTGTGACAGGCACTCTCTGATTGGTGAGTATGGAATGGGAGAAGTGCTCCTCACAGTGTGACAGGCACTCTCTGATTGGTGAGTATGGAATGGGAGAAGTGCTCCTCGCAGTGTGACAGGCACTCTCTGATTGGTGAGTATGGAATGGGAGAAGTGCTCCTTGCAGTGTGACAGGCACTCTCTGATTGGTGAGTATGGAATGGGAGAAGTGCTCCTCGCAGTGTGACAGGCACTCTCTGATTGGTGAGTATGGAATGGGAGAAGTGCTCCTCGCAGTGTGACAGGCACTCTCTGATTGGTGAGTATGGAATGGGAGAAGTGCTCCTCGCAGTGTGACAGGCACTCTCTGATTGGGGAGTATGGAATGGGAGAAGTGCTCCTCGTAGTGTGACAGGCACTCTCTGATTGGTGAGTATGGAATGGGAGAAGTTCTCCTCGTAGTGTGACAGGCACTCTCTGATTGGTGAGTATGGAATGGGAGAAGTGCTCCTCACAGTGTGACAGGCACTCTCTGATTGGTGAGTATGGAATGGGAGAAGTGCTACTCACAGTGTGACAGGCACTCTCTGATTGGGGAGTATGGAATGGGAGAAGTGCTCCTCACAGTGTGACAGGCACTCTCTGATTGGGGAGTATAGAATGGGAGAAGTGCTCCTCACAGTGTGACAGGCACTCTCTGATTGGGGAGTATGGAATGGGAGAAGTGCTCCTCACAGTGTGACAGGCACTCTCTGATTGGTGAGTATGGAATGGGAGAAGTGCTCCTCACAGTGTGACAGGTACTCTCTGATTGGTGAGTATGGAATGGGAGAAGTGCTCCTCACAGTGTGACAGGCACTCTCTGATTGGTGAGTATGGAATGGGAGAAGTGCTCCTCACAGTGTGACAGGCACTCTCTGATTGGTGAGTATGGAATGGGAGAAGTGCTCCTCACAGTGTGACAGGCACTCTCTGATTGGTGAGTATGGAATGGGAGAAGTGCTCCTCACAGTGTGACAGACACTCTCTGATTGGTGAGCATGGAATGGGAGAAGTGCTCCTCACAGTGTGACAGGATTATTATGTAGTTTATTATATTTCTATACATAATTTGATCACAGGAAAGGGGTAGCCTATGTTTCCATGTTACTACAAGGTAGATTCAATTGAATCCAACATTTTAATTATTGTGATTCATGGTGTAAGGTTAGATTACAGGTATGTATTGATTGGATTTCATTTTTCCCTCTCACTCTTTAGAGCATAGTGGACAGTGGATGATAGCCAGAGCAATAGAGGCAGACAGTGAAGAAATAGTTCCCAAGCCGTACATGAGAGACCTAGTTATGTACGATGTATTCAACCAGCTAGATGAGGAGAGAGTGGGAAATCAGCTGGTTCTCTCCTCTCTCTCAAGGGCTCTCAATGAACTTAAGAAGGACAGGGCTTTTTGGAGGTCAATGAGAGAGGGGGACGATAAATTAATGAGGGAAAACAAGAGAATGAAAGGTGAGATGAAAAAGAAAAACATGAGGAACTTTAACAGTGCCAAAGAACAGAGGGCAGAGAGAAAGAGGGAAAGGAGGAGGGAGAGGAACTGTGATGTGACTAAATGGATGTCCTCCCTGTCCGGAATGGAAAGTTCCATTATAGGACTCCGTCCCAGGCCTCCGTCCCGGCCACTGCTCAGAGAACCAGTCTTAACCAGAACCAGCTTCAGCCGTACCGACGCCAGAAACATAGAGGTTAGGGAGATGATCCTGCAAAGGAGCCACATTGCCTACAAGATCAAGTGCCTGCAATGCCGGAAAGCGGCTGCTGAGAGGTTGACACTGACTGAGGGAGGTGGAGGGCCTGAGGCTATGGGTGATGGAGAGACAGTGATGGACATTACAGGGCAAAGTAAGAAAGCCTCAAAGGGCAAGGGGTCAAAGGGCAAAGAGAGTGGAGGAGGGGAAGGTAGTGAGTGGGCCAAATTAGGTCTGGAGGAAATTGCGGAGACAGATGACAGGAATAAAGAGAAGAAAACCAAAGTACGGACAGGACAGAGAAGTAAGGACAAGCGAAGAGAGGAAAGAGAGAGACAAAGATGTCGTAAGGAAACAGATTTGATCTCAGACGAATTAGCTAGAATGGACATAGAAAAAATAGATGGAGAGAAACAGGATGAGACTGTGAGCAAGATCTCTTGAGGAAAAGACTTCTAACAAAAATATGGTAGAAAACAGATGAAAGAAAAGACAAATAGAACAATTGTACTTACTGATGAGGGAGTGATGAGCAAAGCATCAGGGGAAAGAGAAGAAGAGGCTAGAGAGGAGAATGCTAAGACATTTCAAGAGAGCTTAAAAGTCCAGGGTGAGAGCATAACATTCATGTTAATGATAAGTTTGAAGTGTCATAACTGATGGTGATGTTGATATACATGTTTGTCCTGTTAGTGAATTATGAGTGAACTTAATTTTTTAAAAATACTTTCAGAGGTCAGAGATGGAGAGGAAGGTCCTACAGGAAGAAAGTTAGAGCATCAGGAAGCCAGAGAGAGTGTGGAGACACAAAACAGTGATGGAGATGTACAATTGAGAGAGATTTGTAAAAGAAAGGAAGTGGAGGTAGAGGTTACAAAAATCAATACCTCCTGTGATGAAACGTCCATCATGGTTCTGGCGAGCCAAGCCCCTGGTAGGCCTATGACAGCCTCCCAAACTCCATTGAAGGGCAAAGGAAAGCAACAACGCAACCTTCCGTACAAGAGAAAGGAAGGACTTCAAGAAGAGATCAATTCAAAGGGTGAAGTGCTTGAGGGTGGAAGACAAGTTAACTTCCTTGAGTGCCAGGCACAGGAACAGAGAAGTCTGGGTGAGTTGGGCGAGGTTACAGGCTTCTGGAGGAAGGAGAAAAAAGGCCACAAGGACAAAGACAGAGAGGGCAAGGAGGAGAAAGCCCGAGAGGGTCAGACATGGCAAAACCAGGGGGGAAATGGCAGGGATCCATGGAATGGAGAGACAGAGCGGGGTGAAGGTGGTAGGCGTAGAGGAGCTAGACAGAGGGGAAAACAGTTGCAGCTTTTTTCTAAGAAGCAAAGGCAAAAGCACAGCAACTGGAATGACCGCCATCCATCAGAGAGCAGCTGTGACTGGAGGAGCAGGGAGGAAGAAGGGCCTGAGAAACATGTTGAGAGTAGGATGGACAGGCAGAGAGGTGAGAGGCCTCCGAAGGGGGAGAAGAGCCATTACTCAGCTAAAGGGAAGAAATACATTGATGTGTGTTAAATAAATAAATAGTATTTCTGATGTCAGAAATTGGTTTATATAAGTTATTGAGAAGTACAGGCACATCAATGCATGGGGAGTTCAGAGAAGCAGCCATGAAATTACAAGAGAACGATTAAAGAGTACACATGATTCAGACAACAGGAAATGCATTAATAGTAATATTACTAAGACAAAATATGTTATTGTATCCCTTTCTGCTAAGGGTGTGTGGGCGGGAAAACTATTTGATTAATTTCCCTCCTCTATTCGCGCTTCAATATCCGGCAAAGTTGAACGGTGACGGTCATTTCCACCTCCTACAGTTTCTGTGTGGCCACAATCAAGACACCCGCTGTAAACAAACTTCTCTAACGGTTTAATTCCAGAAGAAGTACATTTGAACAAAAAGATATGCATATCAAAACAGGTGAGTTTTGGGTACTAGTAGCACATTACTTTGTAACATTCTACTTTGCAACGTTAGCAAAACGTTCTGAAATTAACACTCCGGGTACGGTGCGTTGGAGCCAGGGTGTTATGAAACTTTTATCTAACGTAACGTTAGCTAACCTCGCTAGCTAGCCAGGAAATTGTTTCTTGTTCAAATGCATACTTGAGGACTGTGACGTTAGATTGTATGGCCTTATTGCATAACTGTCTGCTCAATTGTACTATTTTCCTATTAATAAATGGCGTTTTGGCTTATTTTCTGGTTAGCTAACGTTAGCGAACTAGCTACTGTTAACGTTACAAACACGTTGCTTGTCTGTTTCTTAGCAGGCTAGCTAGCTAGTTAGCAAGTGGTTGGTTGGCTAGGCAATTCGATAAGGTTAATTACAGTTAGCTAGCTATTTGCTCATACAAAATACAACTTACAGGAAATGGTTAACTAGCTAGCTAGTTACAAGTAATTTAAGTGTCATTATCAAATTTGCCCTTGGATTTTTTTCTGGATTCAGCTTAATCAGTAGCTAGCTAGGCTAACCGTGGCGTGCATACTAACTCTGCGTAGCGATGTGGCTAGCTAGTTATCTAACCCCAAGCCCCAACAAAACTTAACACATTTTGATAGTTAGTTTTACCAATAAACCATAAAACGAATGCGTAGTTTAAAGGGATCCCATTTTTGATAATTTATATAATTATTTAAGAAAATACTAGGGGATTCTAACAATGTTCCTTTGCCTGTATATCTTAGGTACATGGGAGGCCAACACAGTGTGCGAGTCTGACACCCTGTGTGATCCTGCTGTCCTTGTGTCCTCCACCAACCCAGAGGCGCACATTGGCAACCGCCGCCTATCACCTGGGTCTGGCAACTGCGGTGGAGGAGGTGGAGGCTGCCCAACTGGGGTTGCCCAGCAGCCCTGTCAGGCTTCTCCTCAGGCCCTCGAGGGCAACCTGAACGGACCCGCCCATGTACATGCCTTCACCTACCGTAGAGACAGAGATCGTAGAGGCCAGCACAAAGGCCGTGGCCCTCGCAGAGAGGGGCCCAGGGGGGCAGGGCGTGTAGCAGATAGGCCCCCAAAGCAGAGCCAGAAGGAGAGGTGGGTGGAGGACAGCCTGTCTCTACTCAAGCACCCAGCTGCTTTTCCAGTGCAGGACAGCCCTGCCAAGTTGCAGCCAACCATCAGCTATGCCTCAAAGGTGAAGTCAGGGGCTGTGGGTGGAGTGCTGGAGGAGGAGGAGGGCCGCCCAGCCATCGGTGTGCTGCTGCAGAACCAGTGGGGACTCAGTTTCATCAGTGAGGTCCTCCAAGCCACAGAGGGGTCAGTTCCCTGCCCTGCCCCCGTAGCACCACCTCAGCCCACATTTGGAGGTGAAACCGCTAACCCAACACAAGAGATGCATCACACAGTCCAGCCCAGTGGTGAAATCCCAGTTCCTGTCTCTACCTCAATCTCCATTGACCAGTACAGAGAGAAGGAAGCAAAGGTCAATGGGAAGCTGCATCTCACCTGTCGCCATCTAAAGGAGGCCATGCGCTATCACACAATAGGTAAGGGCTGATGTGGTTGAGACCTCAATAAAACATTAATGTATTATAAATGTTATTTTTCTGTTGCATCTGTCATAGAATTGTGGTCGATGTTATAAGCAATACGCATCATAGTATGAATCCTAACTATACCTTGTTCTTCTTGTTATTTATTTTTTTAGAATGGAATGTCACCTGCAATAAACAAAAAGAAGGTGAGATGAACTTGGACTGGATTCTCCATTCAGCTGGGCATTAGAATCTCTGAAGCAGGGCTCATAATTTAAAGGATTTGAAGGTGTTTTCAGACCTCCTAAAGTAGTCTAATGTCAAGATGAAACCACATCCCATGACATCAGTGGTTTAAATTCAGTTTAGCTATATGCCTCCACCCCAAATTAATAGAAAATATGGTCACCCAATAAAACCAGGAAATTAAACTGTGCTTATCTTTTCCATTCATTTGGAATTGAGGCGTATAGCTGGATATACACAACCACTGTCATGGGACATGGTTTCATCTTTACATTACTTTCGAGGTCGGAAAAAAGACAAACTTTTATTTAATTTATGAAATGTCTCTTTAATGGTTTGATTTGTTAAATGTTGATACATTTTATTATCCCACCATGGGGGAATGTGTTTGGTCATGTGCTTGAAAGGTCGTAGAACATAGTATGTAAAAACACCCAATAATACAAGACCGTTTAAACACAGATAGAACAATGACAGATATTTCACCAGATATATAAATGTGAAGCATCCGCTTGGACTACTATGACTAATTTGTTCCAATTTGAAACGGCGAGCTGTGGTCTCTTGGTTTAGGTATACAAATATTTGGTTTAAACGCATAGAAGAATAAGTGCAGTGAAGGACACTGTAGTTTCTGTCTTTGCGAGGACAGTCATTGCATTTCAGGTTGTCTGTCTCAATTCCAAGGTATTTATTTATGTTGTCACTATCAACTGATTCCCCGTTGCTCTTCGTGGGGGGTGGGGGGGGGTAGTGCAGTTTTATTCATTTTTTAAATTATTTGCCATCCCCTTCATTTTTCTTAATGTTTATTTTTTAAGGACGTTGTCTGCGCACCTCTGGACGAATTTGGATGTTTTTCTGTCAAGACCTTCAGGGGAGGCTTGATCTGATTTTAAGGAATCCCACCAGCGGAGTGTCGTCCGCATATTTAAAGAATTCATGGGCTGGGTCAGAGGCTTGGCAATTGTTACTGTATAGTAGCTTAGTTGATAGAGCATGCAGGGTTGTGGGTTCGATTCCCACAGGGGGTATGAAAAAATAAAATAATGTATGCACTAACTGTAAGTCGCTCTGGATAAGAGCGTCTGCTAAATGACTAAAATGTAAATGTAAAATGTAGTGTACACAGTATCTGTGATTGTACGCAACCTTACAGGGCTCCTGTGTTAACCTTTCTAGATGAAGAGATGGCAGGGTTAAATCTCGCCTGACTACGGTTTACAAGGAAACTAATAATCCACTGAAGTTCACCAGCTTGTCAATAAGTAGATGGTGTTGAAAGCGCTACTGATATCAATGAACACACTTTTCACTAGGCTATTTGCATGCTCGAAAGTGTTTGTTGTTATTCAGCATGACCAGTAGGCACGGTAGGCAAATTGCTTTGGATCTAGGAGAGATCCTAGTAGTAACATAATTAGAAATTACTGCATCTTGTCTGCAAAAATAAAAGTAACAATATTTTTTATCATGCGCCCTGCTGGTTCTAAAGAAGGAGGATACAACTAGAGATAGAGATATTTTTTAATCTAGTGGGTTTCCCTTTTCAGAAGTCCTTGCTGCAGCCCCAAAGGGCTAGATTGTATGAGAGGTTTAACAATGCTGCCTATCACTAAATGCTGTCTTTTATTTTCTGTTTCAGATCCCAATAAGGTAGTTTGGTATAAGAACTCCCTGGACCAGCCTGCCTAGCAACGCATGGACCTGTCTGCCACAACCCCCCCCCCCCCCCCCCCCCCCCCCCCCCCCCCCGCACACACACTCAGGTCGATGTCTTTACACAAAGCCACACTGAGACACTTTGGACTAACTCCTTGATGAGATCCACAACTAGGGACTTTTCTAACGCCGTCAAAGGCCTGCCTTAATGAATTGGACCTGGAGTTCCTATCAGCTCAAAACGATTAGTTTTAATGTCGTATTGAGCTGCTCTTCTTTATTTTTAAACAATCTTAAGAGCTGTCATTTTATTGTGAGGAACTGCAGTTTTATCAGACATTTTTTTTCTGTTTTGTCCTCTGTTGTGTGAGTGATCCATCAAGCACTTTCTCATCCGTTGTGACCAATCCTTGTACGCCTACCCTACCAGACTTTTTAATTTTTTTTCCCACCATTTTGAAAATGTGTTGTACCTGCTTCCATTTCACCGTATTTGACACGGGACAGATGTGTAATTATGTCTCAAGTTTACAGGGGTGCAGACTGCACAATAAGAATGCACCCTTCCCCTGTATGATCCTAATGCTGTTTTTGTTTTTTTTGTACCCTGGTTGGGTGAATGTTACTCATGTATCGATATGATCACACTAGCTCAGTTTTTCTGATTTGAAAAAAATTATAATAATACACTGGAGGATAAGTGAACAGTATTGCATAATAAATACACTGGAGGATAAGTGAACAGTATTGCATAATAAAATTGAATGAACTTGACATGCCCTATGGTCTTACTGGTAATGCTCATACTTCGTTTCTTTTATCATATTTTCACATACAATACAAAACCCACAGCATTATTAGCTTTGTTAAAACGGACAAGTTTAAAATAATTAATTTACCTTTTTTGAAGTAAATTAAGGGCTCTATTCAATCCGTGTCCCCGAAGTTCAGCCTTATAGTATGATTGAAATGTAACGGTTATTTCCAACTGAGCTGACATGCAGCGTTTACGGTGAACGCAGTCTCCACTAATGCAAGAACATTGCCTTTCCGTTTCTATGGTGCTATAGCGCTGAATTTCTGTGATACGGACTGAATAAAGCCCAAAAAGAATTGATTGTGATCCTTGGGGGACGACTTGATTGGTTAGATAAATGCTCAGTTGGCAAAGCATAGTGACATGTCAGTGGGCGGAGTTACAGGTGAGAAGATAAAAAAAAAAAAAAAAAAAAAAGGCCTTGAGGGAGGTAGAGGTTGCCAGTTGGAATCTGTTGCGACTTTTGATTTCCAAATTTATCGAACATTCTAAACTAACTTTCTGCATGAACAGCTTTAAATATGTGAAAAAAAACAGTCATAGTGCCGTCACCTCTGCTTGTGCAGTGGACTAGGCACTGGAATAGGGACCAGAAGGTCACAAGTTCTAATCTTGCCGATCCCCTTTCTCAAATTTTTTTTATTTCAGCTTTCAGTGTAATGCTAATTTTTATTTAATGTATCGCCTCGAGTCAATGATGCCACCTGTCAATGATTTTAGAAGGGACGATTTAAATGGTTTGATAATCCAGATCTGTTTACAGTTGTAAGAAATCTAGCTACATTACAACGCATCACCGATTATTTCCAGAGGTGGTCTGGAAGATCTGATTACAATCACTTCTTTTAATTGTCTCCAAAAAATGTGGACAAGATCAGGACACATGTTAACACCAGGTATAAATGTGGCTATCTTGTAGACTAGGGGCTGGATTAAATCCATATCGAGGAAGATCCGCATTATAGATCGATTGAAATTTAAAGGCATAGTTCCCGCGTTCGCGGTAAATGCTATAATCCTAAATGACTATTATTTTAATGCGGATTGAATCCAGCGCTAGTGAAAGCCAAAACAAATCTAAATACAAAGGTGTTTTTACCAAATGCAATTTAGGGCTAGATTCAATCCGGACCGCAGAAGAGCTGAAATGTAAATGTAATTTCCCACAGCCGACATATGCAGCGTTTACCCTGAATGCAGTCTCTGCAAACACGGGAATATTGCCTTTCCATTTAAATCGCGCTATAGCGCAGATCTTCTGCGGTCCAGATTTAATCTAGGCCTAAAATCATAATGCGTGTGGCTAGAAACTGTTGTGTTGAGGGGTTCTCAACAATAGAAGTGAGGCATAGCATATTTCTACATTTTTTCCATCCATCATGACACAATGCATACAATCCAGGTAAAGGGAGGGTGGGTGCAAGTTGCAGCCTGTTGGGTAATGAGCTGTCAATCTCTCCAGGTCACCTCCACTTCATCTGTTCTGTACCTGCCAACAACATAACGTTTCTCTTGTCACTGGATGACAGCACAATATGGTACAGAGAGGGAGACCTGTTGTCAAACATATCCAGTTAACATCTCAATACACTTTAGTAAAATAGACAAGAACTTCCTGTAACATTTTAGTTAACATTTGTATGTAAAGGGAATCACTGTACAATATAATATAATGAAAGGGAATCACTGTACTGTACAATAGAATATAATGAAAGGGAATCACTGTACAATATAATATAATGAAAGGGAATCACTGTACTGTACAATAGAATATAATGAAAGGGAATCACTGTACAATATAATATAATGAAAGGGAATCACTGTACTGTATAATATAATGAAAGGGAATCACTGTACTGTATAATATAATGAAAGGGAATCACTGTAATGTACAATAGAATATAATGAAAGGGAATCACTGTACTGTATAATATAATGAAAGGGAATCACTGTACTGTATAATAGAATATACTGAAAGAGAATAATTTGAGTTGCACGTATAGTGGAATTACCTTTGAGTGATCCATGAGTCTGACAGCTCAGTCGTCTGACCGGACCGGAACATCTCCCAGCCAGCCTGTGCAATCATTGCTCCATTATCGATACAAAAGCTGTGACACAACCAAATAGAATATCACATTTTAATAACAGAAGGATGTACAAAGTTAAAGTACATTATTAAATGACCATCAACATAAGCCATTTTCCTTTTATTAGTTCATAAATAATAAAGTAAGCATTGATTGCCTGAGGTACACTTATCAGATCCCTTGTATTGAAATTGTCGTATGTAGACCCTTACCTCTCATCAGTAGCAAAGAGCTTCGCACCTCTCTCCTTGCACATGACCTCCATCATCTCCTGCAGACGCAGATTACCTACAGAGCAAAACCATCATCAGCATTCCTGAACGGTTGTGTTTGAATTGTGTCTGTCCATAATGAGTGGTAAGCCAGATTTATATGATATTACATCTTATTATTGTTATCATTATGTGTTTTAATGAATTACATTGGAAAGCCCACAACCCCCACAATGGAGTACAGTTGACTTACAGCCAACGCCTCCAACGATGAGCACTTCCTGGGAGCTGCAGTGAGCCATGGCCCTCTCTGTGATCTCCACCAGCATTGAAAACAGGGTCTCCTACAGGACACACAAGTAGTGAACGGATCATTACACAGTGGTGTGCTCTGCCACCTCTCAGACAGTGAGTGATGCCACCATGTAGCCGGCATATTTATGAAGGGAAAGGGTGTTGCCGTGCCAATGCAGGAAACAGGCTGACAACAATGCACTGGAGCAGTTTATTGCTTTTGTTCTGACCTGTAGGGAGAAGCACAGGTCTTCTGCTGTACACTGATTATATTTCAACATCTTCCCAGCTGCTTCCTGAAAGAAAAGGGACACATATTAACACATCATACATGCATCCCTTATTATAACCACAATCCATCTAACTATCACAAAAACCCTGTCTCTCCCCTACAATGCAATGCAACCAAATGCAATGCAACGCAACCCAATACAATACAACCCAACCCAATGCAACGCAACCCAATGCAATACAACCCAATACAATACAACCCAATGCAATGCAATGCAACCCAATACAATGCAACGCAACCCAATACAATACAACCCAATACAATACAATACAATACAATACAATACAATACAATACAATACAATACAATACAATACAATACAATACAATACAATACAATACAATACAATACAATACAATACAATACAATACAATACAATACAATACAATACAATACAATACAATACAATACAATACAATACAATACAATACAATACAATACAACCCAGGGGCGGCAGGTAGCTTAGTGGTTAAGAGCGTTGTACCAGTAACCGAAAGGTCGCTGGTTCTAATCCCCAAGCCGACTAGGTGAAAAATCTGTCGATGTGCCCTTGAGCAAGGCACTTAACCCTAATTGCTCCTGTAAGTCGCTCTGGATAAGAGCGTCTGCTAAATGACCAATTTTTTTTTTTTTTTTTATAACCCAATGCAACCCAATGCAATGCAACGCAACCCAATACAATACAACCCAACCCAATGCAATGCAACCCAATACAATGCAACGCAACCCAATACAATACAACCCAACCCAATGCAATACAACCCAATACAATACAACCCAATACAATGCAATGCAGAACTTTATTCCCACTTAGTGGCGCAGCATTTTACCTCGATATAGGATAAAATCCCAGAGAATGACACGTCCATCCCCTTCACTGTGTATGGAAGCTCCACATACTGTGTACCCCTGACAAAACAAACAGGAAATCAATGGTGTAAATATATACATTTGAAAACATCTACTGGTCGATAGCAATTCCAAAAAAACACATTTACTCACTTCTTGGCCATCTGCTCAATGTTATACCCAGGGCTGGGATCATTGGAAATCTGAGCACAAACAATTTTGATTCATGAGAATGGTAAGACAATTTATACAAGGTATAGTCAGAGTCCACAATAAATCTTAAAGAGGAGAAAAAATGATGTTGCTATCTCACTTTTAAATCAAGATGCATGAACAGAGGAGCAAATTGAAAATTATATTCAGCAAATTGAAAATGATATTCAGCAACTCTTATAAGACAATGGAAATGGACTACATGTTTCGGCATGTGGCCTTTATAGGAGCATTACTTAATCAGGTTAGTTTCAGTTTAGTCCCCTGTAGACCCATGCATAACTCACCTTTATCACCCTGGCAAACCTGTCCAGGCAGTTGCCCACTGCAATGTCGATGGTCTCACCAAATATCCTGTAGCGCCGCTCAGAGTATGCAATCACCTTCATGAGGAAACATTGCATTAGAGCACAACTAAACCCAGAAACCTCAGCTGAGAGGGGTGAGAGTGCTAACTAAGGGGAAAACCTAAGAACTCTCAAGTTGTGCGGGACATTCCAAGTCTGTCCTAGTAAGTATGTATGGGTGACTGACCTGTGTGTTACCCCCACTGACATAGAGCACAGTGGGGTTATTGGCTTGAGTGATGAGGCGGCCCATCTCAATGTGGCCAATACAGTGGTTGACACCCAGGAGAGGCTTCCCCCACAGCTGGGCGACTGTGCGCGCCACCAGAGCCACCGTCACCAAGGGGGCACCCATCCCTGGTCCTAGGGTAAATAATATAATGTTGGTGAAAACTGAATGGTACTGCAGGTCAGGAAAGGCCATTTCAGCTTTATAGGAATCAGTGACATTGGAGTTCCTGACCCTTTGTGTATGCCACGCAATCAATGTCAGCAGGCTTCAGCCCTGCCTCCTCCAGCGCCTCCTTCAGAACTGTTAGGATGACACTGCGGTGATGTCTGGCTGTCTCACTAGGCAGGAACCCTGGGATGGAAAGTCAGTCAGTTACTGCAACTACACACATTAGGATAAACATAAGATGTCAGTTGTCATTTGAGTTTAATTTGAATTCAACCAACTTGCCTTGACCAGGGGGTGTGATATAGGTGCGTCTGGGGTTTGAGAGTACTTCCCCATCCCTCACAATGCCCACACCAATCTTGTTGGCACTGCCCTCAAATCCAATCACTACAGTCATGGCAGCTAGAAAGGTTGAGGGAGATGGAGAATGATATGGCTATGAACAAAATAAAAACGTGTGCACATTGAAAGAATGTCGTAAATGTCATAGCTAGTGGTCTTGTGTGCATCTGAGAAAATAATGTTCAGAATGCGATGACATAGCTACAAATACCAGTTGCATACGTCCGTTCATACAAGAATAAACAGTGCAATGTCAACGACAAAAAGGTCCAAGTGTTATTTTATTTATTCTTCAAAAGCAATATGAAAAGTAGAACATAAGCACTAGAATACAGACACCAAAACAGTGCCATGTTTGGTTAAAACTATTAGAAGCATTAGTTAGCTAACACTTAGGTTGCACACCAGGTGGCGATCTAGATCTACCATCAATTATTCATTTCAAATGCCAAAAACTAAGGCCTATTAATTGCCAATTTCACGTGTGTTATAAACGGAAAAACATAATTTCAGATGAGAAAGCAAAAAGTTGAATACGAACCTTTCAGTTGGTGAGTATTTCGGGTTTCAGACAGTACTCTAGGGAGTGAGGACCCATAACAAGAGGTCGTTTGATGATTTCCTTATAGAATTGTATCTTTCAAGGTATTGTAATAATAATAAAAAATTGGAAGCTAATTTTAGACATTTAAAGTTTGACGTAAACAAATATATAACATGCACAAAGAGCTGATAACTGGTGCGTTCACGGATTCAGAGGAAAATCACATCAGGCATAATATAGGACAGCCTAACCGCACATAAGTGTCTGTGTGACAATGTTCCTCAAAACCCACTGCTTTGTTGTGGAGGAGTGACTGACTGCGCGAGTGTGACACGGTTGAATCCTTTGTTGTGAAAAAGCAAAGTAAGAATACTTTGGGTTCTCTCTAGTTCAATTCTTAATTTGCAATTACAATTTGTAAATAAGTAGTAGTAGCAGCATTAGTTGCATTCATTTCCCCAATATATTCAGACTCGATCTTCATTCGTCATGGATTGAGCCATAGGCCGCACATAACGTTACGTTATTTGTCCTAGCTAACTAGTTTATTCTCCAAGATTCGCCCGTTTTTGCTCTCTTGTGGCAGTAGTTACAGAGTTGTTGAAGGGATATGTGATGCAGTAACGGAAACATAGTTATCACATATCTGGCGTACAAAGTAGTAGCTATTGTGGCAGTAGCAGATGAGCTAAGCTTAACTATTGTATTTGCTAAATTGGCTGCTATAAATAAAGCTAATAACTGGATCATGTTTTTTTTTCCCCAGCGGCGGCGCGTGTGTACTTGTGTGTGCGTGTTTTCGGGGTGTGTGTGGTGTAAGAACGAGTGCAAGTATGTCGAAAAGAGCGAAGAAAAATGAGGAGGCTGGAGATGACGAAGAGAACGGAACAGGTGAGACGTCTAGTCAACTGATGTTTCCTGTGTTTCGCGATATGTCTCTTACAGTATGTCTAAAGCAGAACAAAATAAAAATGTCAAGATCATTGTCTGTTACGTCAGTCTCATTACCCCTCCTGTTTTCTCTCTCACCTTACAGCTCAGGCTGCCAAGAAAGGAAAGAAGGTAAAGGAACCAGAGGCCCCCATTCTGTACAGTGACCCTCCTGATAAGATGACCAGCAAAGATGGTCATGCTGCTAACATGAAAATCACCTCCTGGAATGTGGATGGGCTCAGAGCTTGGGTCAAGAAGAAGGGCCTTGATGTGAGTTTGGGAACCACAGAGTCCAAAGCTGCCTGAAGACTTGGCATTGAGCTATAGTGCCTAGAATTGTTAACTACATATGTGAAATAAGTCCACACACTATATGCATGATTTAAAAGTTGAGTGTGTTCTTCTATGAACTTCTGTTAAATACTATTGTCTGGTTCATTAAACTGGGTGGTGGCTTTCACCTTTTAAACACTGATAAAAGGCAGTGCACTGTGAAGGAGCTGACTGGTTATATTCCCTCTCCCTTGCCCAGTGGGTGCGCGACGAGGCCCCAGATGTGCTGTGCCTGCAGGAGACAAAGTGCGCTGAGAAATCCCTTCCTGATGATATTACCTCCATGCCCGAGTTCCCCCACAAGTACTGGGCTGGCTCCGATGAGAAGGAGGGCTATAGCGGGGTGGCTATGCTGTGCAAGACTGAGCCCCTCAAAGTTACCTATGGCATTGGTGAGTGAATGGCTGAACCTGGTTACTCTAGTTGGCTGTGAATTACTTACCTTTACCCATTAAGACTGTTCTCTCCAGGTGCCCTAGTTAACCTGCCTATCCCCAATCTGTCTAAAGGTAAAGAGGAGCATGACAAGGAGGGCCGTGTTATCACTGCTGAGTTCCCCACCTTCTTCCTGGTCACCGCCTACGTCCCCAACTCTGGCCGAGGCCTGGTGCGCCTGGACTATCGCAAGACCTGGGACGTGGACTTCAAGGCCTACCTGAGCGACCTGGACAAGCGCAAGCCCCTGGTGCTTTGTGGCGATCTGAACGTGGCCCATGAGGAGATCGACCTGAAGAACTCCAAAGGCAACAAAAAAAACGCAGGCTTCACAGCAGAGGAGCGCGAGGGGTTCAGCCAGCTGTTGGCCGCAGGCTTCACTGACAGCTTCCGCAAGCTGTACCCCGAGCAGGCCAACGCATACACCTTCTGGACCTACATGATGAACTCTCGGTCTAAGAACGTGGGCTGGCGGCTGGACTACTTTGTGCTGTCCTCTGCTCTACTGCCAGGCCTTTGCGATAGCAAGATCCGCAACCAAGCTATGGGCAGTGACCACTGCCCCATCACTCTACATGTGGTTGTGTAGATCAGTCTGGCCAATGTGCTGGCCATGTATTGTTTTCTCATGTTAAATGATGTGACCTAGGTGACTGACCTCCCATTGAAGTCATGGCATTCCTAACTACTGTAACTAATCTGTATGCCGGTGTGCACACTCAACATGAGTGAATCATCAGAACCTGGAAACACATTTCTACTGAAACTGGGATTCCCAAATTAGTTTACTTTCACCTCAATCTTCAATTGTATAAACTAGTTACAATTGTCCTGTCACCCATTTGAAGCGATTATTCAACACTGTCCTTTACTTTCCCACCCACACAGTGTACTCCGAAGAGACATCTGGTAACAAAATGCATAATCCCTGAATGTCCTATTTGAGGCACTGTTCTTTAAATGCGAAACTGATGTTGGTGCTAAATAACTGCTAGTCTGTCATTGAAACATTGCTCCTTTGAAGGGAATGTGAGTCCTATTTCTTACATTGTTATTATATATAATGGTAATGAAGTTATTACCGTTGAGTGAATATTGATACATTAAATCATGGTACAGATTTTGCATGCAAACATTCAGACCCAGAGTGAGGGCCAGTATTAAGATGGTCATTGTCAAATGGTGCAACCTCTGTTGCAAAGCTGACATGAGACCAATTATCAGTGGTATCTCACCCTTTACTGCCAACTTCTGGAGCAAAGTTTCTAAGACATGCCTGTGTTGTAGAAAATAAAATCCCAAACCATAGCTTGAGTTTATAGATGGTAAATGCACCCATGCATCTAATAAAGTTTAGTTTTAAGTATGCTTGTGTTTCCCTTTTTTTTTATTAGGCTTTTAAGTTTAGGTTTATTACAAAAGATAGTAACAATTTGTATACTTTTAAACAGTCTTTTCAATGAAAACTCATTTGGGCTACAATCCTATGAAAATACAATGCACATATGAAATGCATTTTAGCAGAAGATAAGGATACGAGGCACAATTATTTAAGTACTTCTACATTGTTATAATCAACCAAAAACAAAACAGTCCGGGATTCATTGCGGCCAGCGCTCTACAGTTTTAATCCAGGCCAAAGTTTGTGTCACATGACTGATTGAACTCACAGAAGAGCTGTACTGTGAGGTAAAAAGGTATTTGATCCCCTGCTGATTTTGTACGTTTGCCCACTGACAAAGACATGATCAGTCTATAATTTTAATGGTAGGTTTATTTGAACAGTGAGACACAGAATAACAACAACAAAAATCCAGAACAATTCATGTCAAAATTGTTATAAATGTATTTGCATTTTAATGAGGGAAATAAGTATTTGACATGACTTAGTACTTGGTGGCAAAACCCTTGTTGGCAATCACAGAGGTCAGACGTTTCTTGTAGTTGGCCACCAGGTTTGCACACATCTCAGGAGGGATTTTGTCCCACTCCTCTTTGCAGATCTTCTCCAAGTCATTAAGGTTTCGAGGCTGACGTTTGGCAACTCGAACCTTCAGCTTCCTCCACAGATTTTCTATGGGATTAAGATCTGGAGACTGGCTAGGCCACTCCAGGACCTTAATGTGCTTCTTCTCGAGCTACTCCTTTGTTGCCTTGGCCGTGTGTTTTGGGTCATTGTCATGCTGGAATACCCATCCACGACCCGTTTTCAATGCCCTGGCTGAGGAAAGGAGGTTCTCACCCAATATTTGACGGTACATGGCCCCGTCCATCGTCCCTTTGATGCAGTGAAGTTGTCCTGTCCCCTTAGCAGAAAAACACCCCCAAAGCATAATGTTTCCACCTCCATGTTTGACAGTGGGGATGGTGTTCTTGGGGTCATAGTAGCATTCCTCCAAACATGGCGAGTTGAGTTGATGCCAAAGACCTCCATTTTGGTCTCATCTGACCACAACACTTTCACCCAGTTCTCCTCTGAATCATTCAGATGTTCATTGGCAAACTTCAGACGACCCTGTATATGTGCTTTCTTGAGCAGGGGGACCTTGCGGGCGCTGCAGGATTTCAGTCCTTCATGGCGTAGTGTGTTACAAATTGTTTTCTTGGTGACTATGGTCCCAGCTGCCTTGAAATCATTGACAAGATCCTTCCGTGTAGTTCTGGGCTGATTCCTCACCGTTCTCATGATCATTGCAACTCCACGAGGTGAGATCTTGCATGGAGCCCCAGGCCGAGGGAGATTGACAGTTATTTTGTGTTTCTTCCATTTGCGAATAATCGCACAAACTGTTGTCACCTTCTCACCAAGCTGCTTGGCGATGGTCTTGTAGCCCATTCCAGCCTTGTGTAGGTCTACAATCTTGTCCCTGACATACTTGGAGAGCTCTTTGGTCTTGGCCATGGTGGAGAGTTTGGAATCTGATTGATTGATTGCTTCTGTGGACAGGTGTCTTTTATACAGGTAACAAACTGAGATTAGGAGCACTCCCTTTAAGAGTGTGCTCCTAATCTCAGCTCGTTACCTGTATAAAAGACACCTGGGAGCCAGAAATCTTTCTGATTGAGAGGGGGTCAAATACTTATTTCCCTCATTAAAATGCAAATCAATTTATAACATTTTTGACATGCGTTTTTCTGGATTTTTTTGTTGTTATTCTGTCTCTCACTGTTCAAATAAACCTACCATTACAATTAGACTGATCATTTCTTTGTCAGTGGGCAAACGTACAAAATCAGCAGGGGATCAAATACTTTTTTCCCCCTCACTGTATGTGCTGTAGCTCAGTTGGTAGAGCATGGCGCTTGCAACGCCAGGGTTGTGGGTTCGATTCCCACGGGGGGCCAGTATGAAAATGTATGCACTCACTAACTGTAAGTCCCTCTGGATAAGAGCATCTGCTAAATGACTAAAAATGTTTTAAAAATGTGCTTTGAGATGAGTAACAATGACAGTATTTCTATGATCATTTCAGCTGAGGAAGCTGTAAAGAATTCAGATGCATTTCATGAATCCTTAGATTAGGAATTATGATCACGAATTATGATCACTAACCTACTGAACAAAAATGCAAAGTGTTGGTCCCATGTTTCAAGAGCTGAAATAAAAGATCCCCGAATTGTTTCATACTCACAAAAAGCTTATTTCTCTTAATTTTGTGCACAAATTTGTTTACAGCTCTGTTAGTGAGCATTTCTCCTTTGCCAAGATAATCTATCCACCTGACAGGTATGGCATATCAAGAAGCAGATTAAACAGCATGATCATTACACAGGTGCAACTTGTGCTGGGGACAATAAAGGCCACTCTAAACTGTGCAGTTTTGTCACACAACACAATGCCACAGATGTCTCAAGTTGAGGGAGTGTGCAATTGGCATGCTGACTGCAGGAATGTCAACCAGAGCTGTTGGCAGAGAATTTAATGTTCATTTCTCTACCATAAGCCAATGTCATTTTAGAGAATTTGGCAGTACATCCAACCGACCTCACAACCACAAACCATGTGTAACCACACCAGCCCAGGACCTCCACATCCGGCTTCTTCACCTGCGAGATTGTCTGAGACCAGCGACACAGACGGCTGATGAAACTGAGGAGTATTTCTGTCAGTAATAAAGCCTTTTTGTAGGAAAAACTCATTCTGACTGGCTGGGCCTGGCTCCCCAGTATTTGGGCCTGGCCCCCAGGTGGGTGGGCCTTTGCCCTTCCAAGCCCACCCATGGCTGCGCCCCTGCCCATTCATGTAAAATCTATAGATTACAGCCTAATGAATTTATTTCAATTGACTGTTATCCTTACATGAACTGTAGTCACTAAAATCGTTGAAATTGTTGCGTTTATATTTTTGTTCAGTATATATATTTTAACCCTCGTGGTTGCCTACACAGTGGATAGCTGACTCACCATTACATTCTACCAAATCATTTTACTTAAGTCTGGACAGAGACACAAAAATGCCTCAGCAAATCTTAGTGGCATGAGTCTGCTGGTGCACCTTGAGGTGATATGACTGTTTGAACCCTTTCCCACACTCTGAACACAGGTAGGGTTTCTCTCCTGTGTGGGTTCTCAGGTGTCTCTTTAGACGGTTGGCGCTGAGAAAGCTCTTGTCACAATGGGTGCAGGAGTAAGGCCGTACCCCTGTGTGGTAGCGCAGGTGAATGGTCAGGTAGCAGGACTGGGTGAATTGCTTCCCACAGTGAGAGCACTGGAAAGGCTTGTGGCCTGTGTGGAAGCGCTCATGCTTCAGAAGCTCCGCGTGGGAGAAGAACCCTTTGCCACAGTCGGCGCACAGGAACGGTCTCTCCCCCGAGTGGGTTAGCTCGTGTCTGGTCAGTGTGGCCTTGTACACAAAGGTCTTATCGCACTGGGAGCAGCTGAACACGTTCTCCCTGGTGTGGCAGCGCTCGTGTTTCTTCATGTTCCTCTCCCTCTTGAAGCTCTTCCCGCAGAATGAGCACATGAAAGGCATTTCTTCGGAGTGGATCTTCATGTGACTCAACAGCCCTCCCTTGTAGAGGAAACCCTTCCCACACTGCTTGCACTGGTGTGGCCTCTCTTTCAGGTGGGTGCGCTGGTGCGCGGTCAGAGCAGCCTTGTAGGCAAAGGTCTTGCCACAGCTGCAGACGTGCAACCTCTCCTCTTGGTGTGTGAGCAGGTGCCTGTTAAGGTACGTACTACTGCTGAATCCCAAGTCACACCTGGTGCATTTGTAAGACAGCTCAGCCTCGGTGGCGTTCGCCGTGTGAGTCCGGAGGTGTCTCACTAGCGCAGACTTCCAGGAGAACCTCCTGTCGCATTCAGAACACCGATACACACCGTTCTCCATGTGGTTCTTCCTGTGCTCTGTGTATGCTGACAAGGACTTGAAGTTCTGCCCACAGATCAGACAGTCATGCTTACACCCATCTTTGTGTGTCTGTTTGTGCCTCTCCAGTGACTGCTTGAAGGAGAAGCGCCGTCCGCACTGAGGGCACACGTATGGGCGCTCGCCGGTGTGGACGCGCCGATGGTATTTCAGTAAGGACTGAAACTTGTAGCTGCTGTTACAGTCTGGGCAATCATAGTGTCCAACTTGGCCTGTTAGGTGCGGAGCGGACTGAGAGTCTTCCTGTACTTCCCCCGAGTGGTCCGTCTCAATGTGCTGCTGGACGGACGCCTCATCTGAGTGGACGAATGAGCATTCAGGACATGAGAACGCACACCATCCTGAAGGAGCAACAAAGTAGAAGTGAAAACCTGATGGATTCAGTTAGGGCAGGATACAAACTATTATTTAAGCAATGTATGTAACAATAAAATAATACATGTGGGTAACCACTCAACAGACCAAACAATTACACACTTGTGCAAAACTAATAAGGTAATACATGCACCTGTATCTCCTTCCTTTGTTGAGACCACTGGTGAGCCATAGGAGTGTTCCTCACTGTTGAAGATAAACAAGAAGGTAGAGGGCAATTCCGCGGTAACAGAGTGACACAAGAGACTCAGATTTTTCACTTTAAAATGTCAAACAAAAAACAATGATTGCAAAGTTAAACAAACCAACTCTATGCACAAAAATACATTTATTGAAGAACAGTGCGGAGTGACACTGAGACTTTGATGTCAAACAAAAACCAAAGTTTGGTAACAGAATCACAGTTTGTGCTGTTCGTGCCGTCATTCTGTTACCAAACTTTGGTTTTTGTTTGACATACATTTTAAAGTGAAAAATCAATGTCTCAGTGTCACTCTGTTACCATGTAATTGCCCTCCTGGAGCATTAATAACATGTGATGACAGTTAACTTACATCTTATTTTTCACTTAAAATACAAAACATGTTATTTAACCTTAAACTGTCTGCATCCATCTACTTTACCTCTTAAAATGCAATGGTGTGAAACCCTGGGGGTTCATCAAGCTTCCACCCGTCCTCCTCTTTGGGGTGGCAACCTTTCCCTTGAGCTTCTGCAGGTTCACCATCTGCACCTTCAAGGTCGGTCTCGTTTTCCTACCACTGGTACGGACCTTGACAAGTGTTACGACCTTGTCCAGAAGTCCAGGCACCAACACAGCAGGCTCAGATGAAGTGGATTGACTAGACTGACCATCTCCTTCCTGTTGATTGTGACCCTCTCCTTCCTGTGGATTGTGAGGGGATTTCCCTCCATCCTCAGGGGTTTCAACAGCCACCTCTCTTACAATCTCTTCAATCCCTATATCCTCTTTCTCCGACTTTAGGCTTTTTGTAAGTTCCTGGGTTTTGACCCCAGCGCCCTCTGTATGAGCCTTCAGGTGTCTCACCATGGCCGACGCCCAGCTGAACTTCCTGTGGCACTGTGAGCACTGGTAAGCACCTTGCTCCATATGACTCTTCTTGTGCTCTGTGCGGGCTGACAAGGACTGAAAGGTCTCCCCACAGATCAAGCAGTCGTAAACGCGCCCGTCCTTATGCGTCTGTTTGTGCCTGTCCAGAGACTGCCTGAAGGAGAAACACCGACCACACAGATGGCACACATATGGGCGCTCTCCTGTATGGATGACCTGATGGGCTATTAGTGCAGAGGCAAACTTGAAGCTCTTCTCACAGACTGAGCAGATGTGGGGCCCAGAGGATGTTTGGTGTTGGGAGGATGCTGGGTCATCCTCGGCTTCGTCTAGATGCGAGTCGCTCTCCAAGCCCCCCTCACCATGGTCCTCCATCACCCTCTCCTCTTCCTCCACTTCTTCAGCGGACGTTTCTTCTTCCTTGTCCTCCATGGTCTGCCCTTCATCATCGTTCCCATTCCTCACCTCCTCCACCTCCTCCTGACACAAACCCAATTCAACCTCTGCGTAACCGGTCAGAGTTACAATTTCCACCTGGAGGTCATCCACCGAAAGCACTGGGCTAGTGTCTTCCACAAACTCCTGCGAGGGTTCTGACTGGTTGTCACAGGTGGTCTGCTCAGTGCTGATCACTGTTCTACTGTGGGGAGGGATGGAGAGAGAGGACAGGATGCAGTCGCCCATGGCGCAGGGGGGTACTGTTCAACGAGAGGATGCTCCAATTAAAGTCAATCCATTTGGATGAATGCCATGTGCAGTTTCTTGTGTTTTAAAATATGATGCATACATTTGCTACGTGTCACCCACCATGTTGCTCCAAATGTCCACAACGTTTATGGTGCTGGAGCAGACTCTTCAGATCCGCTGGATGAGATACAACATGGGCACAATCATCCAAGACTGAGGGGGCAGTACCGAGCCATGCCATTGTCTGGGGGATAGATAAAATAATAGATATGTATCTACTGAATATTACACTTCGCATGGTTCCCTACACAGTTTAATTAACCTGGTATTGCGCAATTAGTATTATTATTAAACAGTAGGTGTTTCCACCACAATGTGAATAGAAGGTATTATTTTCCTAACCTGTGCAAGGTCAGGAGTTGGTAACAGCTGGACCAATCTGGACAGGAACTCCCACAGTAGAGTCTGCAGCTCAATGTCATATTGTTGTCCATACTCCACTGGGAATATCTCCTGAGGGACACAGATGAGGAAGAAAACCACTCCACTTTATTTCATTGACAGGTAAATGCAATGCAAAACACTACTTCATTGACCTGTAAATCCAATGCAAGAGGAGGTGTTCTGTGCAGTCTCACTGTGAAAAAATACTCTCTCTCATCAGGGTCTTTAAGCAGGGTCTGGACCAGCTCCAGAAAATGAGTCTCTGATGACTCCACCTCTGTGTCACTTACCTGTAGGATACATCAAATAAGGATACATCAAATAAGGACACATTTGTCCAACATATAGTTTATCTGTAGCAGTGCATTTAACTCCACAGTTCTTCCAGTCTACTCTTCCTGGAAGAAGGTATTCATTGAAGATCAACTTACATCATTACTGTAGGGGGTAAGTGGTTGAATCATGTACAGGTGGGTTAAGATGACCTGAGGTTCTACTGGATGCTCACCGCGACACAACTCCAGAATGTGCTGCAATAACACACACCCCATGCACCGTTATTCATTTAGTGATATATAGTTATAATATGCCAGACTGTTACCATAGTTAGCCCCATGGCTTTTCAGTCTGAAAAATTTCGCCCTAAAAAAAAAAGACGCAATAGTCTCTACAAGCCAGAATGTTGAATACAATTATATTTACACTTCCTTTACCGGTTGTCCGTGCTGTTGGTCCTTTTGGCGGTAGGAAATGGAGCTCAAATGTCCACGGTTTGTATTTTCTATCTCCTGACGCATTGCACAATTTGTAAACAATAGATGAACGTAACCTAATGTTTTCCACCGAAGCAGGTCCCCTCGCAATCAGCTGGAAGTGCTAGTAATTTACTGCAAATTTAAAATTGTCAACGTTTGGTCTGTGGTTCCGTAACGCTTGTCCATTGTTTACATATTGTGCAAGTGTTTACGTCGCATGCGAATTGCATTAGAATTGGAAACATATACAGACCAGAGCACTGAAAGTCGGGCTAATAACACTTCCCTGTGGATATTTTGTCTCAGATTACCTCTGACATAAGGATAAAATCAGCAGACAACAGGTAAAGTATGTCCAAATGAAGTTTATTCAACATTCTGACTTGTAATGGGACTGTTTTGAAATTATTGTGCCTTCACGTTAGAGACGAGACTAAATCTTCCATGCTTGGATTCTAAAAGGGATCCGAATACATCAGGCCTCTATCTATGCCTTTACGCTCACTCATTAGGGTTGTAACACTCACCCTTGCGCGCAATCCCAAAATAAGTTGGGCCCTGTGCCTATAGATCAGCAGCTCAGGGACCATCTCAGTCACCAGGGAGACAAACTCTGCCAGCATTGCATAATTCATGACATCTCGCTGTTGCACCACCTGCCATATGGATGCTGACATAAGCTGAAGGGGTGGAACCAAGAGGCGGAGGGAGAGGAGAGGGAGACCTAAAACAGCATGGAAAAATGAATAATAAAGGTGCAAGTTAGCCAGAACGTCAAACACATACACTGTATATACAAAAGTATTTGGACATGAGTGGATTCGGCTATTTCAGCCACACCCGTTGCTGACAGGTGTATAAAATCGAGCACACAGCCATGCAATCTCTATAGACAAACATTGGCAGTAGAATGGCCTTACTGATGAGCTCAGTGACTTTCAACCTGGCACGGTTATGGGATGCCACCTTTCCAACAAGTCAGTTCGTCAAAATGTTTGCCCTGCTAGAGATGCCCCAGTCAACTGTAAGTGCTCTTATTGTGAAGTGGAAACGTTTAGGAGTGGTAGGCCACACAAGCTCACAGAAAGGGACGGCCGAGTTCTGAAGCGCGTAAAAATCGTCTGTCCTCGGTTGCAACACTCACTACCGAGTTCCAGACTGCCTCTGGAAGCAACGTCAGCACAATAACTGTTCGTCTAAAGTCACCATGCGCAATGCCAAGCGTCGGCTGGAGTGGTGTAAAGCTTGCCGCCATTGGACTATGGAGCAGTGGAAACGCGTTCTCTGGAGTGATGAATGACGCATGCCAGGAGAACTCTATCTGCCCCAATGCATAATGCCAACTGTAAAGTTTGGTGAAGGAGGAATAATGGTCTGGGGCTGTTTTTCATGGTTCGGGCTAGGCCCCTTAGTTCCAGTGAAGGAAATCTTAACACTACAGCAAACAATGACATTCAAGACGATTCTGTGCTTCCAACTTTGTGGCAACAGTTTGGGGAAGGCCCTTTCCTGTTTCAGCATGACAATGCCCCATGCACAAAACGAGATCCATGCAGAAATGGTTTGTCGAGATCGGTGTGGAAGAACTTGACTGGCCTGCACAGAGCCCTGACCTCAACCCCATCGAACACCTTTGGGATGAATTGGAATGCTGACTGTGAGCCAGGCCTAATCGCCCAACATCAGTGCACGACCTCACTAATGCTCTTGTGGCTGAATGGAAGCAAGTCCCTGCAGCAATTTTCCAACATCTAGTGGAAAGCCTTAACAGAAGAGTGGAGGCTGTTATAGCAGCAAAGGGGGGGACCAACTCCATATTAATGCCCATGATTTTGTCATGAGACGTTCTACGAGCAGGTGTCCACATACTTTTGGTCATATAGTTTATCTTCATTGGCTTGGAAAGAGTATTTCAAAAGAACATTGAAAACGATTTTGAAATCAATCTGCAACATAGCTAGTGCATTATCTTAAACTGTTAAATAACGTTTCACAACAGTATTGTGTAATTGAATGTAGCTTAACCATCTAAAGTATGGGTACTGGGGCATATTCAGTGGAGCAAATATTAAATGTTGGAGAAATATACGAATACTGCTGGTCTCCGTTCTGTGGACTTTTTGACTGCAAACAAGCTGTGAACATAGCTCTAAATAACTCAAGTAGCAAAAATAGTATATTCAGCGGCTGGCATGTTTGCATGGTCATTTATTAGAAATAGCCTACCTGCATTGTCCGCTGGCGAAAATTCCGAGTCCATTTTGTAGCGTGGGCCAAATCCTGACCGTTGTTGCAAAAGAGGATTCCGTTAGACGACGGGATTTAATGCATCGGTTGCTTCCTGAACGCGACAGACTGTAGCAAATAATGTTGTGTACAATAAGTTTGCTTTGTCTACGAATGTTTCACTAATTTAATTGTATATGAGTTAGTAATATGCTTGTAGCCAAGAAGGACAAGCAAGCAATCCGGAAGTGATTACCTCGCGTCACAACGGGTCCTGTCATCGGAAATGCAGCAGATAGTTCATCACCAAGGAATTATTAAATCCGCATCCAACAGATCTTATGCCTAAAGCAATTGTTTTCACTACATGGGCCTCTTCCTGCCCCCCTCATTTTAATTACTGGTATGTGTGTCCGAGAGCGAGAAAGGGAGGGCTACAAAGTAGAACATAATACATTTATTGTGCTGGGAACTGTCAAGACAAGGAGACAAGTTGGCATCGACCTAATCCACCTAAGGCTGGTTCAATAACGTAACAGAACATTTTACTCCTCTGACATTCTTCAAAAGTTATTGACAAACATTTTAATTTACCAGCGCTTCCAATTGACCAGCAAATGACTGACTACTAATTTGATGATCACAGCACTGATTTTACCGTTTAAAACTGTTGCATTCAAGATGCTGAGCATGAATAGTTTTACAATAAAATAAGTCAAGGACATGATTGAGTTGCTACTCACTTTGATCAGACACAACATTATAATTGACAGCTATATTTCAATGGCCATGAGCCAGACTGAAAATATATCTTATAGTTTTAGAGATCTAATGGTGTTGAAATATCATCCTTTACAGAGACATTGTAGCATATAATTGCTGTGAAGGCAAATTTGCTTTAATAGTGTCTAAATTTTTTGCCAATGTGCTACTGCACTTAATTCACGCTTGGTTGGAATTTTCTCCAAAGTCTGATCTCTGGACAGCCTCTGTCCCTGAATGGTTCTCCATATGTTTCTTCAGTTTGGATGAGGTGGGAAAGTTTTTCATACACTGGTTACAGACAAATGTCTGCACCCCTGTATGAAAGCGTTTGTGTCGTGCCAAGTCTGACGAACTCCTAAACTTCAGCTGACAATCAGGGCAGGGATAAGGGCGTTCCCCTGTGTGAATGCGCATGTGTAGTTGTACTTCTGCGGGGGTGAGAAATGTCTTCCCACAGTGGGTGCAGGAAAATGGTCTTTCCCCTGTATGTATGAGATGGTGCCTGGTCAGAGCGTATGGTTTGGTGAATCCTTTCCCACAATAAGAGCAGGGGTAAGGGCGCACGCCGGTGTGGGATATGATATGTTCCTGTTGGGATTTTTTGCTCTTAAACCTCTTGTCACACTGATTGCAAGCGTACGGTCTCTCATCAGTGTGGGAGCGGTGGTGCTTGGACAGCTCCCCCTGGGACAGAAAGCTCTTCCCACACACAGAGCAGAGGAAGGGTCTCTCCCCGGTGTGCATTCTCTCATGTCTGCTCAGGATGGATATCAATGTGAACCTCTTGGGACAGTGGGAGCACTGGAAAGGTCTCTCGCCCGTGTGAACTATTTGGTGTTTCTTGAGCAGGAAGAGGAAGGAAAAGCACCTCCCACACTGGTTGCACTGGTGCGGTCGCTCGCCGCTGTGGGTGAACATGTGCCTCTTCACATCAGCTTTGCGTGTATAGCTCTTGTCGCAGTGGGGGCACTTGAACTGCCGCTTTACCAGGTGGGTCTGCCGGTGTTGGGAGCGAGCCAGCAGGGAGTGGAAGCTTTCACCACACGGCTGGCAGATGTACTGGAGGCTGGTCCCGTGGCTCTTCCTGTGCTCCAGCAGCTCCGAGGAGGAGGGGAAGCTCTTGCCACAGATTGAGCAGAGGTGGGGCAGGTCGCTCTCGCCCAGGTGGGAACTTCTGTGGTGGGCTGTCAGAGAGCGGAGGTTGGCAAAGGAGCTCCCGCACTGCTGGCAGGGGAAAGAGATGGATGTCCCACCATGTTTCTTCTCATGCTTGGTCAGGTCCCACGAGTGCTGGAAGGTCCTGTCGCATTGAGAGCAGTGGAAGGGTCTCTCACCCGTGTGGGTGAGCTGGTGTCTCCTCACATCTGACGAGCGAGTGAAGATCCTACCGCACGTGGCGCATGTGTGGGACTTATGGTAGCCTTTTGCTTTGGTGCGAGTCCCAGCATTATCTGTTTGATTCTCAGAGTTTTCGGTTATTAAGGGGTTTGAAGAAAGGAGAGGTTTGATTGATGTGAATATCTGGTCAGTGTTGTCAGGACATGGTGAAACCTCTGCTCTGTTTTTCCCAGACGCATTGAGCTTGTTGTACTCCTCTGTGTGAATGCTTTGCATGTGGAGGTGAAGGCTCTTTTCCTCCAGACTGTGGTAGGCACACTTGGGGCAGGTAAAGAGGGTCACCTTGTCAGATTCACCTGGAGACAGAAGTCAGACAAGGCATGTTTTATTTGCATGACTTGGGAATGAAATATAAGGTATGCTCATTGAAAAATAAGTTGTTGAGAGACCACAGAATGAAAGACCTGTAGATATACAATACATCTCTTACAAACAATTAATGTCTTTAGCAAATTTTGGTCCCTCAGTTTTTCCTACTGTAAATATGTATAAACCATTTCCCTGAATAGTTGGAGAGCTCATTATTACCGGCTTCTCTTCCCCTGGGTAAAATGACGTAATCCACGCTTGAGGCCTCACCATTGTTCCTGTGATTAAAAACAACACAAAAATATCACTAATTTGATGACAAAATGGCTGATTCTTTGTTAAATGACAGCACTCCTAATCTCTAATCATCACTCATACTTGTTCTCTGTGTTCCCTTTCCTCCGCCAATTTCTTGGTGTCTTCGACTGCAGCCGTGTAGACCGCCTCACATTTGACGACGCAGGTTGTTGGGTTTGAAAGGTGACCCCATGGGACGTGTCCTTCCCTTCCTGGTTCACACATACATTCACAGTCTCCGATTGGCCATCCTGATCATCTTGGACATCCTTTTTGACTGCTACAGTCTCTGTCGCAGTTCTAATGTCTTCACTGATATTAACGGCTTCATCTGCTTGCTCCACCGGAACACTCGCTGTGTCCATCTCTTCCTCAGCTGCACTCATCTCCTCCCCCACATAGTCAAATTGTTCAACGACGGTCATCTCCAGATTCATATCCTCAGCTTTAAGTTGAACCACCTCCTCCCGCAGTGGAGAGGTGTTCGACGGTACGTATTCCTCGTTCATTGTCTCTACAATCTCTTCTTCAACCTCTGTTCCAACCTCCACTTCAGTGTAAACAGTTACTACTACAGCATCAGTGTCCTCTAAAGACATGGGGCCCAGCACGTCTGCAGAGTTATGTGATGACTCTGACCGGATGACAAAAGTGGTCGGCTCAGTGATGACCACCATTTTAGGGGTGGACAGAGAGGAGAGGATGCTGTCGCCCATGGAGGAGAGAGCAGCTAAACGAGAGAAAACAAGAACTTTGTCATAAAAAGACCTGTGAGTTGGAAACCGTACTGTGCTACAAAACGTTGCATCATGATTTGGTAATCATTACAGGAGACTTACAAGATACTTTTAAATGTCCAAAACTCTTATGGTGCTGGAGAATGAGGTTCAGATTCTCTGGGGTAGACTGCACACACTCCTCCAGGACTGAAGGGGCAGAGCTGAGCCATGTCGCAGTCTGAAAGGGAATGCATTTTAGAAATGCATTTTATGTTCAGTCAATGTAGCCTAAAGACTTGCCTTCCCAAAATGTACTATTCCTAACCTGTGCTAGAGTTATGCTACATCCTATATCAGAAAGGCTACATTGCCAAAAGCTATATATGCCATAATGCTCAATACCTGCTTGAGGTCTGGTACTGGAAACAGTTGTTCCAGTCTGGAGAGGAACTCCCATGTTAACGTCTGCACCGCTGTGTCATAATGTTGGCCATATTGTTCCGGGAACACCTCCTGTTGGAGTAAGATTATTTAAATGAAGGCAAGGCGATGGATTGTAACTTCAAGTACTTTTTTTCTTGAAGGACGAGTAACGTTTGCCGGGCGTGAGACACTCCCATTGTTTTCAGCGAAACCTTGGTGTACCGAGTGTAAAATTACCTGAAAGAAGCACTCCCTCTCGACTGGGTCCTTTAGCAGGGATTGGACAAGCATCACAAAATTGGATTCAGATGCTTCCACCTCTGCATCTCTGTACTGCAAGACAGTAAACAAATACAATCATATCATCACATTGTGGCTGTGTGCACTCAAATCCACTTGGAAAACAGCCAAGTTCTGTTCTAAAAGGACTGTAGCCCACTTACTCCTGTGCATCCTGGAGTAACAGTGGGCATTCTGTCCAGGTAAGGTTGGATGGTTTGAGGGTCAGCAGGGCCTCGGCACAGCTCCAGAACAAGCTGAATCACACCCAGTAGAAACAAGTATTAACTGTGGTACAAACCTTTAGCTGGAAAAACCGTCATTGTTATCTTTCAATCAACTCAGGTGGGGAGAACTATTCATAGGATCGCAGACAGTTACATAATGTATAGAACAGACCCAATTCTCTACTCATCATAGGAAATTCTCTTCTATTCAATATATATCATTTGCGCCTTTCAGGGCTCTCCACCCAACTGAATAACTATGCCCCCTGACTGGTCTCTCACCCTTGCTCTCAGACCCAGAATGAGCTGGGCTCTATGTCTGTGGCTCAGCAGCTCTGGAATGGCCTCTGTCACCAGAGTCACAAACTCCTCCAGCTTCTCATAGTGCCTCACATCTCTTTGCTGAGCCACCTGCCACATGGCAGCAGACAGGAGCCGCAAGGGTGGAACCAGGAGGTGCAGAGAAGAAAGACTGAGAACTGGATCTGAAATGTAGATGTACAAATTGACAAACATTCAATCAGAAGTCGGAACACTGTTCGAAATATACACAGTGGTAGTACATAATTATGTCTGTCAGCTAATGATGGCGGGCATGCATTTCTCATCCAGTCATTACAGGATGGGGCTCCATAAAATAAAAGCATCAGACATTCGCCTTTGTCAGGATTAATTTGCATTAAGCAATAACTTTGTACTATTCACATTGTCTTTATTTC
Source organism: Coregonus lavaretus (assembly GCF_964263955.1). Lineage (NCBI taxonomy): Eukaryota > Metazoa > Chordata > Actinopteri > Salmoniformes > Salmonidae > Coregonus > Coregonus lavaretus. The sequence continues at coordinate 51,693,377 of NC_139992.1, forward strand.
AAATTGATAGCTAGTTAGATTAAGCACACTTAGCTTAACAATGCAGTCACAGCAACCGATTTTAGCCATCAACTGATAGCTAGCTATCTCATTTTTCCATGGGGCTTTTGATATTAGTTCTGCAGATATTAGCTAGCAAGGTAGCTATAACAACTTATTTTCTTACACACCATTGATGTCTTTAGATAGTCCACATGTATCCATGGCTATAAATGTACTTATGTAAAAGCGCAGAATAATGTGAAAACAAAATTATTTGACTGCTCCCTAACGAGCGAAGTAACATCGATCTACTTCCCCAAAACTTCCGGTACCCAAGGCTGAAGACTAATAATTTTCTTTCCGCCTGTACCTTTTCCAAAATAAAAGTCGTAGAATAGAAGTGGCCCTCCAAGCTGCCTGCCTACGTTCATACTGACATGGCTCTGATGTGTTAGATTTTAGTTGACTTCGTTTTGAAACATATTGTAGCCTACTGCAAGAAAAAAATAAGCAACGCTACTTTTATTACCTTTTCTCTTCTCTTTTAATAAGGAATACTCCGTTAAACATACAGAAGTGTTGCCTCTGGGGGTGCTGATGAGCCAAAAGGGGTCCCTTAGAAAAGGAAATACTGTATTGTCTATTGACCGAGATTGATTAATATTATGTATATCAGCCATAAAGACAACACTCAAACCTACATTTGAGAATACATATTTCCCCTCAGCTTTGAACGTGCAGTAGAAGCCTGACACTCACCTCTCCTCAACAACCAGCCCCAATGTCATGTGTGCCGGTAGCAACTGTCCTCTTCATTCTGCAAAGGAAGGTGCGCAATACTTTTTTTTTTTTTTTTTGTCATTTAGCAGACGCTCTTATCCAGAGCGACTTACATGAGCAATTAGGGTTAAGTGCCTCGCTTAAGGGCACATCGACAGATTTTTCACCTAGTCAGCTCGGGGATTAGAACCAGCGACCTTTCGGTTACTGGCACAACGCTCTTACCCACTAAGCTACCTGCCGCCCCCATACTACTTCACTCTTTTTAATATCAAAACAAGGTAAGTAATCTAAATAAAATAATATGCCCTTTGATGTATGATTCCTGACAGCAAAAAGCACATCTCAAAAATACATAACCAAATTCCAATGTTTCGTTTTAATTGAGGGCGTATGTAGTAAGCACAGCGGGACAGAATTAACAATTCACATTATCAGGCTCAACTCGTTACAGGCCTCTAATACAAAGGTCCTGTTTTACTTTCATAAAAAAAAAAAGAATGATCCACCAAAGACACTACAACATATGAATAGCAAATGACACACCAATATCCTCAACAAACAGCCTCAACTGCTGCATGAGTTCGCTGGTGTGTCCGCAGAAGATGCAATCTGTTGTAAGCCTTCCCACATTCAGTACACACGTATGGCTTCTCTCCCGTGTGGCTGAGCATGTGTCTCTTCAGTGGAGTGGTGCTGTTATAGCGATTTCCACACACGCTGCAAGAGTAGGGCTTCTCTCCTGTGTGTATCCGCTGATGTACTGTAAGATAGCAGGACTGGGTAAAACTTTTCCCACACTGCGCACATTTGAATGGTCGTTCTCCAGTGTGGTACCGCTGATGTTTCACCACTTCGGAGTAAGTTAAGAAACTTTTACCGCACTGAGAGCACGTATGTGGCCTCTCCCCTGTATGTATGCGATTATGCCTGGTCAGATCAGTCGACTTGGAAAATCTCTTCCCACACTGGGAGCAGGGGAAAGGACGATCCCCTGTATGAGTCTAAGTGTTTCTTTAAAAACCGATTTGCCTTGAAAGTCTTTCCACACTCGAGACAAGGGAAGGGTCTCTCCTCTGAGTGACACTGAAGGTGTTTTGACAATTCACCAGAGGACAGAAAACTTTTTCCACAATCAGGGCAAAGAAATGGTCTCTCTCCTGTGTGAATTCTCTCATGTCTAGTCAAGATCTGTAGTTGTGTGAATCTCTTTGGACAGTGAGAGCACTGGTAGGGCCGCTCACCTGTATGAGTTCTCTGGTGTTTGATCAAGTTCGATAGCCTTGAGAAACTTTTAGGACAATGGGAACACAGAAATGAACCCTCTTCCTTATGAATATTCAAGTAGTGTTGCCTAAGACAAACTAGCTGCGTGAAGTTAATTTTGCACATAGAGCACTGAACGGCCTCCTCCACGTCTCCTGATGTACTGGCCTGTCTCCTGGTAGCGCCTCCATGCTCTGGACACTACGCTGACAGACACAGCAAACCTTCTTGCCACAGCTCGCATTGATGTGCCATCCTGGATGAGCTGCACTACCTGAGCCACTTGTGTGGGTTGTAGACTCCGTCTCATGCTACCACTAGAGTGAAAGCACCGCCAGCATTCAAAAGTGACCAAAACATCCGCCAGGAAGCATAGGAACTGAGAAGTGGTCTGTGGTCACCACCTGCAAAACCAGTCCTTTATTGGGGGTGTCTTGCTAATTGCCTATAATTTCCACCTGTTGTCTATTCCATTTGCACAACAGCATGTGAAATTTATTGTCAATCAGTGTTGCTTCCTAAGTGGACAGTTTGATTTCACAGAAGTGTGATTGACTTGGAGTTACATTGTGTTGTTTAAGTGTTCCCTTTATTTTTCTGAGCAGTGTAGTTGCTGTGAAAAAGGGTAATACTTTTTGTATTAATAGTACCGTTTTTTGCTCATGTTTGGGTTCCCTGTGTTGCCAACCTGAAACGTGGGAGAAAGTGAGATATATGGTAGCGGAATATTTGGCATTTTGTAATAATATACAATATTTATAGTCAAGGGGCCTCGTGTTTGTTTCGGCCCGCAGAGGGAGCCGCTCGCTCTAGTGGTTGCTTCACTCTAGCGCTTGCCTGGCTCTCGCGCTAGCCTGCCTAGTCAGTGAGTGAATTAATGAGAAAGCCAAATGAAAACTGAAGAGAGAAGCATCAGATAAACTAAATATATTAAACGTTATTATCACGGTGAGCGAGATATAAACCATAGAATATGAAACACCAAGTTAAGCGGAGTGTAGTGATTTTATTGTTGTTATTTGTTGATGATGTTTTGATAGTTTAATTAATGTATAAATGTCCGTTAACATTGAAGCTAACGTCGGCTAAAGTTAGCTCCAGTCAAACTAGCCTGTCGTAGTCATGGCGACAGGACTAACGAACGTTCTTACAGTGTAAACAAAGTGAAACATTGTAACTTGCTGTTTATAGGGATATGTTATACGAAATATGATAATTCATACCTTTTTACAAATCGTTTTTTAGTATGTTGGTTATTTAGAATTTGAATAAGAATAGTCAAGTCAGTTGAATGAGAGAGAGCCAACTGAAAACTGTATTGAAGAGAGAAGCATCAGATAAACTATTTTAAATCTTCAAGGTTTCCGACTCCTTTCATTCTTCTCACCATACCTATCCAGGTCCCAAGGTTTAAGAGGGTACACTACACTACTAGACCATGTGTGTTGTGGTTTTTCACTTTGAGCTAAAGGGATTTAAGAGGGTACTAGGCCTATGCTTTGCCATTTCAGAGCTAGTAGTCAATGTTGCATTATGTGAGTATCATAAATTACCACGTTTTTGGTCACTATACCCGAAAAAAAGGTGGGGCACAGACCATCATAATACATTGTAAACAACGACCATGCTTGTACAAAACGATGGTATTTTATTTTTTTGCATTTTTGTACCGTGGGAGCTAGTATAATGAAAATAGCATGGTGCTGGTGCAAAAAAACATGATAGTACTATGGTATTTTTTTTCATTGTACTACCATGGTACATTTTTGCAAGGGAAATAGTGCCTCCCACAACGCAGGCGATGGCTGCAAGTTGCAGCTGGTGAGGAGCACCTGCAGAAAATTGAAGTCGACTGCATTCAAAACTTTGTGACCTTTGATCACATGTAGATGCGTCGGAAAATGTTTATCCCCATAATGCAACACACTTTGAAAGGTTGGTCACCGACTTGACAAAAGTCAGCCACTCGAGCGCGCATGGTGTTGCATTTGGCTATGAGTATGTAATTTGTGCTGTTCGTGTAAGCTGTCATGTTGCTGACTCTCACGTGCCCAAAGTAATTGCCCTGTGGAGATAGTTATAGTGGTTTAAAGAAGGCCTGAGTAAGGCCAACATGTCACAAATATCAAAACTTTGATGAATTATTTCTCCATGAAGCTTTTGGATAATTTGAGGACCAGTGATTTTGACCTGAATTATCCAAAAATGACAGATACAAAATTCAACCAATGCTTGCAGAAATGTATGAAGTGTATCTGTGCAAGATATAAATGTGAATACACACGTTTTTAATCAGATATTTTCATGTCCTTCTCCTTTATTATTGCTATTGTCAGAAAATGCAATATTGTAGTTATTTGAGAATAACAGTTTACATTACAAATCAGCTATTGAAATGATCCTGTGAATTATGAAACAAAGATGAAATGAACACAAAAAAACAAAAAAGGTGTTAAACCAATGTTTTTTAAAATATATATAATAACCAACAATAACCCAAATGCCAGAGTCTAACAGAGTGATAATGCTTTTGACTCCAGTCCACATTTACCTGCCTGGGGACAAGGGTTCAAGCCCCTTCTCTGCCCTTCTGTCTGTCCCCCTACTTTCTGTCTCCCTCACTACTTTCCCTGCTGTACTGTCTTAAAATGAATAACAATACAAAGGGACATCAGAGTTCCAAAAAAACAATTTTAATTCACGGGGTGAGTGTGTTGGTGTTCAGTCAGGCACTTTCTTTGAGCGAAGGCTAACCCACATTCCCCACACACGTGGCTTATTTATTCTTGTATGGGTTCGCTCGTGTTTTAACCTATGATACGATAATCTAAAACTTTTATCACAAAAGCTACATGCAAATGGCTTCTCTCCTGTGTGAAGACGTCGGTGCGATTTCAGGTAACCTAACTGAATGAAAGACTTTCCACAGTCTTGGCATTTGTATGGTCTCTCACCAGTATGGTATCTTTCATGCAGCCTTCTTTCATTGGCAGTGATGAAGGTTTTTGTGCAATAGGAGCATGGAAATGGTCTTTCTCCTGTGTGAGTAAGTTCATGTCTTTTCAATGACACTGCTTTGTAAAATTGCTTTCCACAGATTGTACAAGGGTATCTCACCCCCTCATGAACTTGTTCAATGTGTGAATTCAGCTGAAGTTTTGTTCTGTAGGACATGTCACACTGCGAGCAAGAAAATGGTCTCTCCTCTGAGTGGGTCCCCATATGCACTGACAGTTCTCCAGCAGCCTTGAAGCTCTTTCCACACTGCCAGCACAGGAACGGCTTTTCTCCTGTGTGCTTCCTACTGTGTATTGTTAGAGAATTTGCTGAATTGAACTTCGCTTGACAAACAGAGCACTGGTACAGGTACTCTCCTGATGCAGATAGTGATCTCTCAGACGCCCCAACAGGGTAAAGGTCTTCTCACACATGGTACACTGGATTTCCTTGTGCTGCATCAGCTTGTGTCTGTCAAAGGCAATTGAGTTTGGAAGTACCCTTCCACAATCAGAGCAATAGAATGGGTTGTGAATTCGCTTGTGTGTTCTTAGGGATGATGAACCTTTGAAGTCCTTCCCACAATCATCACATTTGAAGACCACCTTTCTTTTTTCACATTTGAAGACCACCTTTATTTTTTCCTCTCGGCATAAACTTTCCTGGTGTTGGTTCAAATTACAGATGTCATCGAAACGCTTTCCACATTTTTTACACCAGTGAACCAGTTGGGGTTGACTGGTGGATGTCTCTGGGGTATTAGCCTTAAAAGCCAGCAGTTCGCTAGACTCCTCCCCTTGGTGCTGGTCTACCATCTGAGAGGACTCTTCTCGGTTCACCTTTCAGATATATCTCTGGTGTTGATTCAAACTTTGCTTGTACTTCAAACTCTGCTCACAGTTGACACATTGATAAGGACGCTCCTCTGAATGGGATCTCATATGAGTAGCTAAATGAGAAGCACAGTCCAACATCTTCCCACACACAGTGCATGCGTGTTCTTGGGCAGTTGGCAATGGAGTAACAGCCTTGATAAGGGGCTCAGTGTCATTTTCCTTGGTAGTGAGAGTGCTGATGCAACTCTCTGTGTTAACTTCCACTTGTTGCGGGTCCACACTCAGACCAAAGTATTCTAGGATGCCCTCGTGTCCAAGGATTTCCTGATGTTTCTTCAAAGAGTCTTTGTACTTAACGCTTCTCTCACAAATAGCACAATGAAAGGGACGTGCCTTTGAGTGAGATTTCAAGTGCCTATCCATCTGTGAGGTACAAGTCAAAATCTTACTACAGACATAACAGGTTTTGGAATCTACCTGGGTTCGATTTTCTGCAGTGGCAAGAAAAACCTTCTCCGGTTGCGGGCCACTCTGTTGTTGTGCCATGTTCTGACCAACATCCTGACACAAATCTCCCTGGGTCATTCTCTGACACAATTCTCTCTGGCGTTTTCTCAAATCGTATGAATACTTGAACCTCTTACCACAATTGACACACCTAAATGGACACTCTTTTGAGTGGGAGCTCATGTGCCTTACCAAGCTTGAAGTACGAGTAAAAAACCTCCCACACACAGAGCATGTGTTAGTGGCTGTGATAGTGTCCAGAGTTCCTTGATGAGATGGCCCTGGTGGAGAGGAAGTCTTAAGGGGTGATGTGATCAGAGATTTGCTAGTTGAGGGTTGTGGGATCTCTTCTTCATCCAAAATTTGGAGCTCCTTTTCACAAACTCGCCTCTGGTGTCTCTTCAGATTATGACCATCCGAGAAGTATTTTTCACATTCGAGGCACTTACACTTGAGATGTCCAGTGTGGGTTAGCTGATGCCTTTTCATGGCTGCGACCCTAGTCAAAGTATTTTCACACACTTCACATGCATTATTGAATGGGCCTCTTTTGCATGACTTCTTTGGGGAAGAATGCACCTTGGAGGATGATGGCTGTTTGTTTGCACGCCAGGAAGAATCAGTCTTTCGAGGTTTTCGACCTTTTGAACACATTTCCTTAATCTGCAGCCTTTTGCTTCGTTTTAATGGTTGAAAATGTGATGGTCTGAGTGAATTCAAGCCAGTGACAGCTTGATTGTCAATTTCCCCAAGGCAGTCTCCATGTCCGTACCATACTCCTGCTCAGTAATTACGTCTCTTCTAACCTCATCTGCTGGGACTAGTCCATCAATTTCCTTTGTCCGATTCTCCAACAACTCTCTTGCTTCCATTCCCTCCAAATTCATGCTTTCTGATTGTGTATCTGAGTCTACATCTGGGGCAGTCACCACTCGGACGTATGGAGGAAGAGACAGAGAGGAGAGGATGCAGTCACCAAAGGACGATGGAGTTCCTTTTCATGCATAAAAAGTGGGAGACAATGAAAAAAATTAAGGTTAAATTGAACAGCATATGATAATTTTGTCAATGCCTCGAATATAAACTTTTACCGATAAAAGTAACAATTGCTCTACTTGACACAAATCATTCAAGTAATAAGGCCGAGGGAGTGTGGTATATTTAAGCAATGAGGCCGAGGAGGTGTGGTATATGGCCAATATACCAGGGCTAAAGCTGTTCTTATGCATGATGCAATGTGGAGTGCCTGGATACAGCTCTTAGCAGTGGTATATTGGCCATACACCCCCAAAAAACAGAGGTGCCTTATTGCTAAAATAAACTGGTTACCAACGTAATTAGAACAGTAAACAAGTATTTATACATCATACCTGTGGTATATTGTTTGATATACACATGGCTGAAATGCTGTTTCATCCGATCAGCATCCAGGACCCAAACTATCCCAGTTATAATTGCAATTTTGGCACAACCAATCTATAACACTGTATGATACTCACGGATGGAGTCCAAATGTCCACGTTTTCTGTGGTACTGGAGCAAGGTTCTCAATTGTATGGGGTCAGGTACAAACTGTACACATTTCTCCAGGGCAGAGGGGACAGCATTTAACAAGGTGGCAGTCTTGAGGGAGAGGAACATGTTTTAAAAGCATTAACAACTACAAACTCATGTCACACTGAGTTTCTTTGTTTAAATGTAAAAAAATATTATTGATTCTTGCTTGGTATTCTTGACTTCTAATTCGCCAAGCTAATTAGATAACGGTGTTATTCCTTCTTATTACCTGTTCAAGGTCTGGTATGGGAAGTAACTTCTCAAGTCTGGAAAGGAATTCCAACATCAGCATCTGTATTGCAGTGTCATAGTTGGGCCCGAATTCCACAGGGAACACATCCTAGATGAGAATAAATTAACCTAAAATGACAATAATACCTATATTTATATTGGTTTGAACCAATATAAAACTAGACCACTAAAACCTAGAACAGCAAAACTTGTATACTTTCCCACTGTATAAGAGCAAGACAAACCTGGTAAAAGTTCTCCCTTTCACTTGGGTCTTTCAGCAGAGATTCAACCAGCTCCACAAAGTTTGATTCAGATAATTCCACCTCCGCATCACTTGACTGCAACAAAAAATGCACAACAGTTAAATAATCAAATTTTACAACTCAATTACACAATACTTTGACTGACATAGGCCTTTGCTCCCTCCCTGAAATATACTCACCTCTGCTTCCCCAGTGGATATGAGGCTTCGGATCCTGTCCAGGTGTTGCTGAATGTCTTGGTCTGCTGTCTGCTCAGTACGACACAACTCCAGAACCATCTAAAATTACAGATGACCAGTCAAGAGTAGAGCAAAGGTCAACCACAAACTACGTAGGCATTGCTCTTTTCTCATTGTGACACATTTAGATAGATAGCCTAGCTAAGGGCCAATGTCAGTATTTGAGAAAATCAGTGTCAGGGTCTTCAACTCAGTCAATGTTTAACAGCTGACTGTTTTAGGCTAGAGTCAACAATATTGTTGTCAGAGACTAACCTCACATGATCTTGTTGCATGTTTCTTTTTCCCCATTCTGAGGCCAATCTCTTACCCTTGCTCGAAGGCCCAGGATGAGTTGGGCCCTCTTACTGCAACTCAAAAGCTCTGGCACAATCTCTGTCACCGTGGTGACAAACTCCTCCAGCATCCCATAATCTTGAACATCTCCTCGCTGAACCACTTGCCACATGGCTGCAGAGACAAGCCGCAGTGGTGGAATGAAGAGACGCAGAGAGGGAAGAAGAAGAGGGGGGCCTAAAAATAAGAAAATAATTTTGTAAACAGAGCTACGCAGATGTCTTGCAAGCTAAGAAGTTATCCCCCTACATTGTACACAGTCACCTTGACCAGGCGCAAGCAAGTTTGACAAGGCACGCCTTCATAGCACCTAGCTATAGTTAGAAGGGTAGGCCTAAATGCTATACTGAACATAAATATAAACGCAACATGCAATTTTTTCAAAGATTTTAATCAGTCAATTGAAATAAATTCATTAGGTCCTAATCTATGGATTTACATGACTGGGCAGGGGCGCAGCCAATCAGAATGAGTTTTTCCCCACAAAAGGGCTTTATTACAGACATAAATACTCCTCAGTTTCATCAGCTGTCCGGGGGGCTGGTCTCAGATGATCCTGCAGGTGAATTAGCCAGATGTGGAGGTTGTGGGCTTTCGTGGTTACACGTGGTCTGCAGATGTAAGGCTGGTTGGACGTACTGCCAAATTCTCTAAGACGACATTGGAGGTAGCTTATGGTAGAGAAATGAACATTCAATTCTCTGGCAACAGCTCTGGTGGACATTCCTGCAGTCAGCAAGTCAATTGCGCACTCCCTCAAACCTTGAGACATCTGTGGCATTGTGTTGTTAGCCAAAACATTTTAGAGTGGCATTTTAGTGTCCCCAGCACAAGGTGCACTTGTGTAATGATCATGCTGTTTAATCAGCTTCTTGAAATGCCACACCTGTCAGGTGGATGGATTATCTTGGCAAAGAATAAATGCTCACTACAGGGATGTAAACAAATACAGTGGGGGAAAAAAGTATTTAGTCAGCCACCAATTGTGCAAGTTCTCCCACTTAAAAAGATGAGAGAGGCCTGTAATTTTCATCATAGGTACACATCAACTATGACAGACAAAATGAGGGGAAAAAATCCAGAAAATCACATTGTAGGATTTTTAATGAATTTATTTGCAAATTATGGTGGAAAATAAGTATTTGGTCAATAACAAAAGTTTCTCAATACTTTGTTATATACCCTTTGTTGGCAATGACACAGGTCAAACGTTTTCTGTACGTCTTCACAAGGTTTTCACACACTGTTGCTGGTATTTTGGCCCATTCCTCCATGCAGATCTCCTATAGTGCAGTGATGTTTTGGTGCTGTCGCTGGGCAACACAGACTTTCAACTCCCTCCAAAGATTTTCTATGGGGTTGAGATCTGGAGACTGGCTAGGCCACTCCAGGACCTTGAAATGCTTCTTACGAAGACACTCCTTCGTTGCCCGGGCGGTGTGTTTGGGATCATTGTCATGCTGAAAGACCCAGCCACGTTTCATCTTCAATGCCCTTGCTGATGGAAGGAGGTTTTCACTCAAAATCTCACGATACATGGCCCCATTCATTCTTTCCTTTACACGGATCAGTCGTCCTGGTCCCTTTGCAGAAAAACAGCCCCATGCTTCACAGTAGGTATGGTGTTCTTTGGATGCAACTCAGCATTCTTTGTCCTCCAAACACGACGAGTTGAGTTTTTACCAAAAAGTTCTATTTTGGTTTCATCTGACCATATGACATTCTCCCAATCCTCTTCTGGATCATCCAAATGCACTCTAGCAAACTTCAGACGGGCCTGGACATGTACTGGCTTAAGCAGGGGGACACGTCTGGCACTGCAGGATTTGAGTCCCTGGCGGCGTAGTGTGTTACTGATGGTAGGCTTTGTTACTTTGGTCCCAGCTCTCTGCAGGTCATTCACTAGGTCCCCCCGTGTGGTTCTGGGATTTTTGCTCACCGTTCTTGTGATCATTTTGACCCCACGGGGTGAGATCTTGCGTGGAGCCCCAGATCGAGGGAGATTATCAGTGGTCTTGTATGTCTTCCATTTCCTAATAATTGCTCCCACAGTTGATTTCTTCAAACCAAGCTGCTTACCTATTGCAGATTCAGTCTTCCCAGCCTGGTGCAGGTCTACAATTTTGTTTCTGGTGTCCTTTGACAGCTCTTTGGTCTTGGCCATAGTGGAGTTTGGAGTGTGACTGTTTGAGGTTGTGGACAGGTGCCATTAATACAGGTAACGAGTGGAGGACAGAGGAGCCTCTTAAAGAAGAAGTTACAGGTCTGTGAGAGCCAGAAATCTTGCTTGTTTGTAGGTGACCAAATACTTATTTTCCACCATAATTTGCAAATAAATTCATAAAAAATCCTACAATGTGATTTTCAGGATTTTTTTTCCTCAATTTGTCTGTCATAGTTGACGTGTACCTATGATGAAAATTACAGGCCTCTCTCATCTTTTTAAGTGGGAGAACTTGCACAATTGGTGGCTGACTAAATACTTTTTTCCCCCACTGTATGTGCACAAATGGGACATTTCTGGGATCTTTTATTTCAGGTCATGAAAAATGGGACCAACACTTTCATGTTGCGTTTATAGTTTTGTTCGGTATAAGGGGGACCCTTGGGATGTCCAACTCTGACAGCACCCCATTGAAGTTGAAATTTAATAAGGTATGGGTTAAGGTTAAGGTTAGGGACGTCCCAAGGATCCCACTCTCAGCATCTACCTTAGAAGACGTGCAGAGCTAAATAAATTGATATGAGCCGCAACCCTGATTGAAATAATACTGAACAGATATTCAAAGTTAAATTTAACACGAGTCTAAGGTGCTTCAAATACATATTTAAAATATTTAATAAAAAGGTGGCTGATTTCACTTGTCAGACAATGAAACCTATAGTGATGCCCCAAACGTATCCAGGTCTGTGCCCAAACAGTTTGAGCTTCTACTTCTAAAAATCCACCTTTCCAGAAATAAGTCTCTGTCACGCCCTGGCTCTGGGGACACTGTTATGTTGAGCCAGGGTGTGTAGATTTCTGTGTTGTAGGTCTAGTTGTTTCTTTTCTATGTTGCCAGTGTGGTTCTCAATCAGAGGCAACGAGTGTCAGCTGTGGCTGGTTGTCTCTGATTGGGAACCACATTTAAACAGGCTGTTTTCCCACAATAGTTGTGGGATCTTGTTCTAGTTGGTTTGTGTTAGACCGTTGACTGTCACGTTATCGTTTTGATCGTGTATCACCTATAATAAATATGTTCGCATTCAACGCTGCGCCTTGGTCCTCCTCTCTTACCGACGATCGTGACAGAAGATCCCACCAGAACTGGACCAAGCAGCGGGTCCAGGAGCCATCGCCAGGGAAATCCCTAGCGGATATCCAGCGCCTCCTCGACTGGGTCAAGCCGGGTGAGGAAGAGAGGGGCTTGACGTGGAAGCAGAAGGGCGAAAGGCTGGCGAGAAGTATGGAGACCTGGTCCACGGGTAGGAGTGAAGCCCATAAAATTTTTAGGGGGGGGCTAACGCCGTGGACGACGGGCCAGCAGGAGACCGCGACAGAGCGGCCCAGCGGGTTGGCAGAGGAGGCCGCCAGGTTACGGGGGCCACTGGTCGAAGAGGGGATGGAAGGTGTAGAGGCACGGCGAAGGGTACTGGGGTGTGTTACCAGTCCGGTCCGGCCCGTTCCAGATCCCTGCGTAGGGCCAGTGGTGTGTGTCCCCAGTACGGTCCGGCCTGTTCCTGCTCCCCGCACCAGGCCAATGGTGCGAGTCTCCAGCCCGGTCCGGCCCGCTCCTGTTCCCCACACCAAGCCAGTGGTGCGCATCGCCAGCCCGGTCCGGCCCGCTCCTGCTCCCCACACCAAGCCAGTGGTGTGCGTCGTCAGCCCGGCACGGCCCGTGCCTGTTCCCCACACCAAGCCAGTGGTGTGCGTCGTCAGCCCGGCACGGCCCGTGCCTGTTCCCCACACCAAGCCAGTGGTGTGCGTCGTCAGCCCGGCACGGCCCGTGCCTGTTCCCCACACCAAGCCAGTGGTGTGCGTCGTCAGCCCGGCACGGCCCGTGCCTGTTCCCCACACCAAGCCAGTGGTGTGCGTCGTCAGTCCGGCACGTCCCGTGCCTGTTCCACCGGTGCCTGGTCCGGCACCGGTCAGATGCTTCACGCCGGAGCTAGAGCAATCCGCTCCACCAATGTGCAGTCCAGCTCCGGCCAGCGGGGCCAGACCGGACCAGGGGTACTTTGGGGGGTTGGAGCGGGGGTCAGGCCCGGAGCCGGATCCACCGCCTAGGCGGAGTGCCCACCCGGTCCCTCCCCTGTGGTATTTGGTTGGCGCGGTCGGAGTCCGCGCCTTTTGGGGGGGGTACTGTCACGCCCTTGCTCTGGGGACACTGTTATGTTGAGCCAGGGTGTGTAGATTTCTGTGTTGTAGGTCTAGTTGTTTCTTTTCTATGTTGCCAGTGTGGTTCTCAATCAGAGGCAACGAGTGTCAGCTATGGCTGGTTGTCTCTGATTGGGAACCACATTTAAACAGGCTGTTTTCCCACAATAGTTGTGGGATTTTGTTCTAGTTGGTTTGTGTTAGACCGTTGACTGTCACGTTATCGTTTTGTTGTTTTGATCGTGTATCACCTGTAATAAATATGTTCGCATTCAACGCTGCGCCTTGGTCCTCCTCTCTTACCGACGATCGTGACAGTCTCTCACTGTTGCCGCTTCCTACCGACCCCCCTCAGCCCCCAGCTGTGCCTTGGACACCATATGTGAATTGATTGCCCCCCATTTATCCTCAGAGTTCGTACTGCTTGGTGACCTAAATTGGGATATGCTTAACACCCCGGCCATCCTACAATCCAAACTAGATGCCCTCAATCTCACACAAATTATCAACGAACCTACCAGGTACAACCCTAAATCCGTAAACATGGGCACCCTCATAGATATCATCCTGACTAATTTACCCTCTAAATACACCTCCGCTGTCTTCAACCAGGATCTCAGCGATCACTGCCTTATTGCCTGCGTCCGTAACGGGTCCGCGGTCAAACGACCACCCCTCATCACTGTCAAACGCTCCCTAAAACACTTTAGCGAGCAGGCCTTCCTAATTGTCCTGGCCCAGGTATCCTGGATGGATATCGATCTCATTCCGTCAGTAGAGGATGCCTGGTTGTTCTTTAAAAGTAATTTCCTCTCAATCTTAAATAAACATGCCCCATTCAAAAAATACAGAACTAAGAACAGATATAGCCCGTGGTTCTCCTCAGACTTGACTGCCCTTGACCAGCACAAAAACATCCTGTGGCGTACTGCATTAGCATCGAATAGCCCCCGCGATATGCAACTTTTCAGGGAAGTTAGGAACCAATATACACAATCAGTTAGGAAAGCAAAGGCTAGCTTTTTCAAACAGAAATGTGCATCCTGTAGCACTAACTACAAAAAGTTTTGGGACACTGTAAAGTCTATGGAGAATAAGAGCACCTCCTCCCAGCTGCCCACTGCACTGAGGCTAGGAAACACTATCACCACCGATAAATCTACAATGATCGAGAATTTCAACAAGCATTTTGCTATGGCTGGCCATGCTTTCCACCTGGCTACCACTACCCCGGCCATCAGCTCTGCACCCTCCACTGCAACTTGCCCATGCCCCCCCCCCCCCACTTCTCCTTCACACAAATTCAGACAGCTGATGTTCTGAAAGAGCTGCAAAATCTGGACCCCTACAAATCATCTGGGCTAGACAATCTGGACCCTTTCTTTCTAAAACTAGCCGCCGAAATTGTCGCAACCCCTATTACTAGCCTGTTCAACTTCTCTTTCGTAACGTCTGAGATCCCCAGAGATTGGAAAGCTGCCGCGGTCATCCCCCTCTTCAAAGGGTGTGACACTCTAGATCCAAACTGTTACAGACCTATATCCATCCTGCCCTGCCTTTCGAAGGTTTTTGAAAGCCAAGTTAACAAACAGATCACCGACCATTTCGAATCCCACCGTACCTTCTCCGCTATGCAATCCGGTTTCCGAGCTGGTCATGGGTGCACCTCAGCCACGCACAAGGTCCTAAACAATATTATAACCGCGATCAATAATAGACAGTACTGTGCAGCCGTCTTCATCGACCTGGCCAAGGCTTTCAACTCTGTCAACCACCGCATTCTTATTGGCAGACTAAATAGCCTTGGTTTCTCAAATGAATGCCTTGCCTGGTTCACCAACTACTTCTCAGATAGAGTTCAATGTGTCAAATCAGAGGGCCTGTTGTCTGGACCTATGTCAGTCTCTATGGGGGTGCCACAGGGTTCAATTCTTGGGCCAACTCTTTTCTCCGTGTATATCAATGATGTCGCTCTTGCTGCTGGTGACTCTCAGATCCACCTCTACGCAGACGACACCATTTTGTATACATCTGGCCCTTCATTGGACACTGTGTTAACAAACCTCCAAACGAGCTTCAATGCCATACAACACTCCTTCAGTAGCCTCCAACTGCTCTTAAACACTAGTAAAACTAAATGCATGCTCTTCAATCGAACGCTGCTGGCACCCGCCCACCCGACTAGAATCACTACTCTCGACGGGTCTGACCTAGAGTATGTGGACAACTACAACTACCTAGGTGTCTGGTTAGACTGTAAACTCTCCTTCCAGACTCACATTAAGCATGTCCAATCCAAAGTTAAATCTAGAATCGGCTTCCTATTTTGCAACAAAGCCTCCTTCACTCATGCTGCCAAACATGCCCTCGTAAAACTGACTATCCTACCGATCCTTGACTTCGGCGACGTAATATACAAAATAGCCTCCAACACTCTACTCAGCAAATTGGATGTAGTCTATCACAGTGCCATACGCTTTGTCACCAAAGCCCCATATACTACCCACCACTGTGACCTGTACGCTCGTTGGCTGGTCCTCACTACATATTTGTCGCCAAACCCACTGGCTCCAGGCCATCTATAAATCACTGCTAGACAAATCCCTGCCTTATCTTAGCTCATTGGTCACCATAGCAACACCCACCCGTAGTATGCGCTCCAGCAGGTATATCTCACTGGTCATTCCCAAAGCCAACACCTCCTTTGGCCGCCATTCCTTCCAGTTCTCTGCTGCCAATGACTGGAACGAATTGCAAAAATCTCTGAAGCTGGAGACTCTTATCTCCCTCACTAACTTTAAGCATCAGTTGTCAGAGCACCTTACCGATCACTGCACCTGTACACAGCCCATCTGAAATTAGCCCACCCAACTACCTCATCCCCATATTGTTATTTATTTTGCTCATTTGCACCCCAGTATCTCTATTTGCACATCATCTCTTGCACATCTATAATTCCAGTGTTAATACTAATTGTAATTATTTTGCAATATGGCCTATTTATTGCCTTACCTCCATAACTTGCTACATTTGCACACACAGTATATATATTTTCTGTTGTATTTTTGACTTTATGTTTTGTTTTACCCCATATGTAACTCTGTGTTGTTGTTTTTATCGCACTGCTTTGCTTTATCTTGGCCAGGTCGCAGTTGTAAATGAGAACTTGTTCTCAACTGGCTTACCTGGTTAAATAATGGTTAAATAAAAACATTAATAAAAAACGTGCAAACTGCATGCACAAGCTAACCTGATTAGTTTCAAATATGTTTAAAATCGACAGATTTTTTAGTTTAGTTTTTTAGGTCTGTATGTCCCGCTACAATGTAAATGCCTACCTCAGTTGGTAGAAAAGAGCTACATAAATCCAATCAATTATTATTACTAAATAGGCTATCCCTTACAAAACATAACAGTGGATGATTCTGAAGTAGTAGCCATCCCGCTCCTAGCATTCTAAAAATAACGACAGACGCAAATTCAGCAAGGATACGCCATGTTGAACATCAAGCACACCAAGCCTAATTAACAAAATCCACAATACCATTTTCGTAAGGATTCTCGTCCAGCTCGTCCTCATACAATATTCACGCACGAAACATGAACTGTTGCTAAGTGTGCTAGCTATGATTTCTACATTAAAAGGCTTGCAAGAGTTTAAAACCTTATTTTCAGTAGCAGTGTGACAGTGAACGCAGTCCGTTCAATTTCCAGTTGTGTTTACGACCACAAATTCCGTGAAAAAAAATCTCTGTGACTTAAATTAAAGTTGTAAATGATCAGAAAGACATCTTTGCAGTGTGGGGGATTTATTATTCTCATAATTGATGGGATGACTAACTTAGAAAGAATGCATTCTTGACTGTGCTGATGTGGGTTGTGTCACCTGGCAAGCTGTGATTGATGTGAAGAGCTGTTTTAGGGGGTAAAATGAGATAAGAATTTGTGTCTCCAAATACTAGACTATACTGGTCCTTTGTGATCTGTGAACCTTCCTTGGACGTAGGAATGGTGTCTAGGGGAGCTGGCTCTTCTCACCATGACAGGTTGTTATGATAAGAACTTATGCCTGGCAACAGGGATGCGCTAAGGGGCTGGGACCAGCCCGTGCGTCAACGGATAGGCTGAGTAAGTCTAAACCACGCTCAGCCTCTACTCTGATTGGCCAGCAGAGAGCGGGAACTGAGAACTGTCAAGAGTATTTGAAGAACAATCTGAAACAATGGATTAGTTCTCTGTGTGCCCTGCGAGGTATTTCAAGGAGCCCGTATATACCAACGTCATATTTACCATTGAAGGTTTTACATTAATTAAAATACTAGTATATCTTAGAAGTCGTGTTGACCTCTTTTGTTCCTAATACCAGATTTGAATTGACGCAACTTTGACAATTGGTGACCCCGACGTGATCTGGTAAAGGGACTTCGCTGGGTATTGTCCGGCCCATTTGGTCATCTCTGTCATTGGACGGTGTGTTTCACAAAGAGTCCGGACTACTAAAAAAGGTAAGGAGAAACCTATTGTTATATAACTAAAGTTCTGCACATTGGCTTTATCCAAATTAATTTTGTGAAACAACTGTTTGATGTAAGTGAACTAAATTATGAAACTATTATGAGTAGATAAGCACAATATTGTGACATGCAAACCTTTGGTGAATGTGATGTTAAACCTTGGTACCATTGAGTATTGTTCCTTTGACACATATCCAGAGAGATATGGCTAGGTTCTGAGAAAAATACTGAAGTCCCCAGGATAGGATCACCAGGGGTGAGAACTGTGGACACAGGGAAATATTGGCCAAGGGCGTTGGCTACTGACACATATCCATCGAGATATGGCTAGGATCAGAGGAGCGCCAACATTTTAGTTGAGTATTGTTCCTTTGACACATATCCAGAGAGATATGGCTAGGTTCTGAGAAAAATACTGAAGTCCCCAGGCTAGGATCACCAGGGGTGAGAACTGTGGACACAGGGAAATATTGGCCAAGGGCGTTGGCTACTGACACATATCCATCGAGATATGGCTAGGATCAGAGGAGCGCCAACATTTTAGTTGAGTATTGTTCCTTTGACACATATCCAGAGAGATATGGCTAGGTTCTGAGAAAAATACTGAAGTCCCCAGGCTAGGATCACCAGGGGTGAGAACTGTGGACACAGGGAAATATTGGCCAAGGGCGTTGGCTACTGACACATATCCATCAAGATATGGCTAGGATCAGAGGAGCGCCAACATTTTTGTTGAGTATTGTTCCTTTGACACATATTCAGAGAGATATGGCTAGGATCAAGGAGCATACTGATGTCTCTGGACCACCAATGGTGGAACTGTGAGAAACAGGGATTAATTGATCAAAGTGTAACGTTGTGGCACATATCCACTGAGATACGGCTAGGATCATAACGGGCACTTAAATTTTAGTCGACTCCAGGCTAGGATCACAAGTGGTGAGAACTGGAGGCGTAGGGAATTATTGGCTTAAAAGTGTTGGGCTATTGACACGTATCAGAAGGCTAGATACGGCTAGGATCATAACGGGCACTTAAATTTTGGAGCGTGGTTGGGGGTTAAAAACTCACTTATTCAATAGAGAATGGGTGAAGGGAGAGATAGCATTACTTTGTGTTGCTGAATGAGGTGAAAGCTAGTGCGACTTTCATTTGGTGATGTCATTTGCTCTATGAACTGGAAGTAGTTACTTTGAGAGCATCGCAGATGGTGTGGAATGCCTGGCGATGTATGTAGAGGGTTCCTGGTTCGAAAACAGGTAGGGACAGTGAGTAAAGCTTTCGCAGTGGGGCTATATACCTAGATTACTATGTGGAATGAGAAATGTGAAAGGTTGAATTAGATAGCTTAAATAGAAGTATTCTAGAAAGGTCTATGAAAATGTTACAAGGTCCCCATGCGCTTTCCCCCGAAGGAGCAAGGGGAGAGGTGAGAGAGAGAGTTCAAATGATAGGAACATCATTAAATGTATGCTTATCAACGATTGCAAGTATTTGTTTTATTAATTAGGGCCTAATCAGAGAGAACGGTTAAAGAGATTGAATAGCGAACTGAAATGGGTTAGCGGGAAAATACAAAATAGTTGGAAAATTTTAGAACGATAATTTATTTTCGTTACGGGGAAGCAAGTGGCATTGGCTGTTGTGCTGGGGAAATAGCGCCAGCCTGTGGTGGGTCCAGACACACTGGATGTATATAGGGCGTGGACACAGCGAGATGTAGTGAGAGCTATAGAGGGTGTAGTGCACCCTAAGAGAGGAGAGGGGTCAGAGGAACCCATTGATACGGGGTGGGAAGTGTTTGAATTGGAAACAATTTAATTAGCTCTGCAGCGAGAACAGAAACCATACCTCACCTTAACAATATTGGGGAAAAGTTATTAAATTATTGTGTGACACAGGGGCATGTCGAACAGCAATCTGTGTAGCCGACATACCCAAAATAATTAGAAATGATGGGGAAAAAATCATGGTACGCTCGGCCTCGGGCCATCAATTTATAGAGCGATTATCAGCCCCTGTGACTTTACAACATGAAGATTCAGGGGGAGAGGTATGCATACCTGTACTGGTATCAATCCTGTGTCCAGTCAATTTACTAGGAAGGGATGCCATGACTCAGTTGAACGTAGCTGTGAAGCCTACGCTGAGGGGTATGAAGGCATATGTCGTAAGGGATAATATGGTATTGAGCGGGGAGGGAAAACCATGCTATTGGTATAGCCAGGATCTGCTAAGAGGGGGACTTACAGACATACCGAAAGCACTAATAGACCTAGGAAATGAGTTAGTGATTGGATCAACTAAGATGACAGTAGGTTACATACACTGTACAGTATGGTGTAATGAGCACCCAGGCCCTAACCCAGATTATGAGGAAGAAGTGTTAAAAACCACAGAAAAAACAATTGGGTTAAAATGGGTTCACAGAGCCAGAGGCTGTACAGAGAAAGGTGGAGCCCCCATGTTGCCCTAGTGAAAGAACATTCAGAGGAATGGTTATCACTAGGTAAATGGATAAAACAGGGGAAAAACATTACTGACTGGCAGAATACACCAAATGGGGATCAGTATAGCCACTCCACTGGGAGATATAGAAGAAAGTTGAATTGGAGAGCAAAAACCCTGCCCGGGGTCCACCTGGAGACAAGTTTTAACGGATGACAGGAAGAGATTTTCTTAACTCAGGAACAGGAGGCTTAGTTAGCAGCAATTCCGTTCAAATTATGGTCACAAGGACCAGCCGATGTAGGACTAATTAAGGGGGTAGATCCAGTACAAGTGATTCCTCGATCCGATCATAGACCATACCAAAAGCAATACCCTAAGAAACCAGAAGCAATAAAAGGGATAACACCTACATTTGAGCATTTACTTAAGGGAGGGGTGATAATTCCAGGAGATGAGGCACAATGCAACTCTCCAGTATTTCCTGTTAAAAAGGCGGCACCTAGCGCCGACTGGAGGATGGTCATGGACTTGCAGGGGGTTAATAGAAATACAATTCCCAGAGCTCCATGTGTACCAGATCCACATACATTGCTGAACCAATTGAAACCAGAGAACTCCTATTTTACAGTGATAGATTTAGCTAATGCTTTCTTTAGTATCCCAGTTCATCCGGATAGTCAGGGGTGGTTTGGCTTTACTTTTCAGGGAAGGAAATGGACTTACGCTAGGATGCCTCAAGGCTACTCGGAAAGTCCTACAATCTATGCCCAGGCTATAACTAGGAATTTGGGAAAGTTTGAACCTAGGGAAGGAAGCCAAATGTTTATGTAGATGATATTCTATTGGCTAATCCCACTCAGGAGGGATGTAAGAGGGATACAATCCAATTGTTAACCTTCCTGGCAGGACAGGGACACAAAGTGAGCAAAAAGAAACTTCAGCTTTGGCAGAGCGAGGTCATTTACCTAGGACACACTATAACTCAGGAGGGGCGAATGTTAAACTCATCCAGGAAAACTGCTGTACTTGAAGCGCCAAAACCGTTAAACAAAAAACAAATGATGAGCTTTTTGGTAATGATAAAAAGCTTGGGTACTCCATTATGTACTGCATACGGGTAAATTAAGTGATCTTATCTATGGGAAGGCAATGGCAGCCCATGGTAAAATCATTTGGAACTCTAAGGAGGCATACATACATCAGGGATGTTATACAAATGGTAGAGAGTAAAGAGGGATATGACATTGGTCGTGATTTAAAGATGATGAGTTTTTTTTTGGTGGGCTATGAGATATAACTGGGTTAATCATGAACATAGAGGTTTTTATTCTTTGTTGCTAGGCAGAAGACTTAGGTGACCTAAATATGGACTTGTCATGTCCAACAATCAGTCTTCAGGTCAAGCCCGGGAGAGCCTGGGTAGAACAGAGTT
Source organism: Coregonus lavaretus (assembly GCF_964263955.1). Classification (NCBI taxonomy): domain Eukaryota; kingdom Metazoa; phylum Chordata; class Actinopteri; order Salmoniformes; family Salmonidae; genus Coregonus; species Coregonus lavaretus. The sequence continues at coordinate 51,715,128 of NC_139992.1, forward strand.
TGAACTAAACATAAGTGTTTTTACAAGATAAGAGATTGATGATTGGATTGCTAATTGATTCTGAACTGGATGAAAGTCGAATTTAGCTGCCATAAAAGACAAAGGAAGTGGGAGGAGCAATAAAGAAGCAAAAGACAATCTCAAAAATGAAAGGCATGGCAATTGGATGATAAATTACCTAAGGGATTGTTTAGGTAGGTGGTAATATTGACACATGGGCAAATCATGTGTCAAAAAGGGGGAGTGATAGGATTAAATAATAAATATACACGAAGGAGAGGACAAAATACTTTAAAAAAACAACAACAACAAGATTAGAAATTGAGAGCTGAACATGTATGTGTGAAGATAGTTTATTAACCACACCCGTATGTCAGAGGTTTTGCGCCCCACAGGTGAACTAAAAGAGAAGGTGAGCATCCAGTCCCTAAAAGAAGAAAAACTGGAAGCAGGCCTGTTGGGAAGGGCCCTACCAAGTCCTATTAGATCCACCTGGGTGCATGTCACACACTGCAAAAAGGTAAACCCAGTTACACCTGACGAACAAACACAGAGTTAGGAGAAAGAACCGATCACCACTAGGGCTCGGGGGTTGGCTCCTTAACGAAGATTCCCTTACCCTGTCTGATCATCCCTGTGTGAGTTCGATAGAAGGTAAAGCAATGGGTTGGCGTCTGACATGTTCTCAGGGCGAGGGTGGGGATTCTCAGGTCTCCCGACGGTAGGTAGCTGTCTGATTGTGGGGGCCATATTCCTAACACACTCAAACCCTCCTGATCAGCCAGAAGTAGTAGTTAACCTAACACAAGTTGATAAAATAATACCTGAGCACAGTCTACGAAGGCATAGGAGACAGCTAGACGTAGGGAAAGGGGAAGTACTAGGGACTTTAGGGAAGGACATCACCATATGTATGTCACCATGTACATCCTGGGACTATGTAGTTGCTCATACCGAGCGGGGGGGGGGGGGGGGGGGGGGATATGTTAATCTCTATACACAGTTTAGGGACAGGTGTAGTATTGTGAAAGTAGGGAATTACCAGAAATGGCAGTGCGACCCATATAAGGGTAGGTGCTGTCTGAAAGTCTGAAATACGCTAAAACAGGTTACAGACCTGAACAAGTGAGATATCCTCTTCAACTGGGGCACCCTATAGAGTAAACCTCTCTAAGGGAGGTAATGAGACAGGGCTGTGTAAAGATATTACAAACTATACACCTGAAGAAAGTAGGACAGGTGGAGACGGGGTGTAGGAATCTTGACCACCGGTGGTTGGAATGGATTTAGTATACGGCAAGAAATGTCTAAAGAGGACTGTTATGCCTGTGGGAAAGCCAAACCAAGGTTAACAACTACTCCGTTCCCCTTGACAGGCTTTGACTCTCTGTTAGGTTTATCCTCCATGCAAGCCACCTGGGAATGTGGTGAAAGAGTCTTGTAGTAACTTGCACTATCTGTATCCCCCGATAACAAAGTCATCCCGACCTGGGTTGCCTCCGTTTGAAGTCACAGGGGAGTCTTATTGTTTTTATAGGACTAGTAAGATAGGATACAGGGTAGGGCATCTTAGCTCCTGCTCCCACACAGAGAATATCACAACTAAAGAGACCATGACTAATCTCTCCTCTTTGTTGCAGCCAGAGGATTTTAGGAACCAAAACCAGGCCCGTGCTGACATCTGATGGTTGTGTGGTGATAACTGATTGTGAACTCACCTACATACGCAAACAATCAAACATGTCAGAGACTGGTGAGTTGTCACATAGAAAGTGGGACCTCCTCCCGGGATCCTTTGATGAAAGGATAAATATATTGATGGGATAGGAGTACCTCGAGGGGTTCCAGAACAATTCAAAGCTAGGAATCAGATCGCAGCTGGGTTTGAATCAAGTCTTTTTTTGGTGGTCAACAATTAATAAAAACGTAGATAGGATAAATTATATTTACTATAACCAGCAAAGATTTATAAACCACACTCGTGATGCAATAAAGGGATTAGCTGAGCAGACAGCGGCAACTAGCTTAATGACATGGCAGAATAGCATAGCTTTAGATATGCTTTTGGCTGAGCGGGGCGGAGTTTGTGTTCTGCTTGGATCTATGTGCTGTACTTTCATCTCCAACAACATAGCACCGGACGGGTCCGTGACCAAAGAGCTTCAGGGAGTCACCACGCTGACGAACGAACTGGCTGAGAAATCTGGTATTGATAGCTCCATAAACGGTTGGTTTGATAACATATTTGGGAAATGGAAAACTATTGTTGTAACTATTCTGGGTGAAGTTATAGCTTCTTTTTTTATTTTTTTATTTCACCTTTATTTAACCAGGTAAGCCAGTTGAGAACAAGTTCTCATTTACAACTGCGACCTGGCCAAGATAAAGCAAAGCAGTGCGATAAAAACAACACAGAGTTACATATGGGGTAAAAAACATAAAGTCAAAAATACAACAGAAAATATATATACAGTGTGTGCAAATGTAGCAAGTTATGGAGGTAAGGCAATAAATAGGCTATAGTGCAAAATAATTACAATAGTATTAACACTGGAATGCTAGATGTGCAAGAGATGATGTGCAAATAGAGATACTGGGGTGCAAAAGAGCAAAATAAATAACAATATAGGGATGAGGTAGTTGGGTGGGCTAATTTCAGATGGGCTGTGTACAGGTGCAGTGATCGGTAAGGTGCTCTGACAACTGATGCTTAAAGTTAGTGAGGGAGATAAGAGTCTCCAGCTTCAGAGATTTTTGCAATTCGTTCCAGTCATTGGCAGCAGAGAACTGGAAGGAATGGCGGCCAAAGGAGGTGTTGGCTTTGGGAATGACCAGTGAGATATACCTGCTGGAGCGCAGACTACGGGTGGGTGCTGCTATGGTGACCAATGAGCTAAGATAAGGCGGGGATTTGCCTAGCAGTGATTTATAGATGGCCTGGAGCCAGTGGGTTTGACGACGAACATGTAGTGAGGACCAGCCAACAAGAGCGTACAGGTCACAGTGGTGGGTAGCGTATGGGGCTTTGGAGACAAAACGGATGGCACTGTGATAGACTACATCCAATTTGCTGAGTAGAGTGTTGGAGGCTATTTTGTAAATGACATCGCCGAAGTCAAGGATCGGTAGGATAGTCCGTTTTACGAGGGCATGTTTGGCAGCATGAGTGAAGGAGGCTTTGTTGCGAAATAGGAAGCCGATTCTAGATTTAACTTTGGATTGGAGATTCTTTATGTGAGTCTGGAAGGAGAGTTTACAGTCTAACCAGACACCTAGGTATTTGTAGTTGTCCACATACTCTAGGTCAGACCCGTCAAGAGTGGTGATTCTAGTCGGGTGGGCGGGTGCCAGCAGCGTTCGATTGAAAAGCATGCATTTAGTTTTACTAGTGTTTAAGAGCAGTTGGAGGCTACTGAAGGAGTGTTGTATGGCATTGAAGCTTGTTTGGAGGTTTGTTAACACAGTGTCCAATGAAGGGCCAGATGTATACAAAATGGTGTCGTCTGCGTAGAGGTGGATCTGAGAGTCACCAGCAGCAAGAGCGACATCATTGATATACACAGAGAAAAGTGTCGGCCCAAGAATTGAACCCTGTGGCACCCCCATAGAGACTGCCATAGGTCCAGACAACAGGCCCTCCGATTTGACACACTGAACTCTATCTGAGAAGTAGTTGGTGAACCAGGCGAGGCAGTCATTTGAGAAACCAAGGCTATTTAGTCTGCCAATAAGAATGCGGTGGTTGACAGAGTCGAAAGCCTTGGCCAGGTCGATGAAGACGGCTGCACAGTACTGTCTATTATCAATCGCGGTTATAATATCGTTTAGGACCTTGAGCGTGGCTGAAGTGCACCCATGACCAGCTCGGAAACCGGATTGCATAGCGGAGAAGGTACGGTGGTATTCGAAATGGTCGGTGATCTGTTTGTTAACTTGGCTTTCAAATACTTTCGAAAGGCAGGGCAGGATGGATATAGGTCTGTAGCAGTTTGGATCTAGAGTGTCACCCCCTTTGAAGAGGGGGATGACCGCGGCAGCTTTCCAATCTCTGGGGATCTCAGACGTTATGAAAGAGAGGTTGAACAGACTAGTAATAGGGGTTGCGACAATTTCGGCGGCTAGTTTTAGAAAGAAAGGGTCCAGATTGTCTAGCCCAGCTGATTTGTAGGGGTCCAGATTTTGCAGCTCTTTCAAAACGTCAGCTGTCTGAATTTGTGTGAAGGAGAAGCGGGGGGGGGGCATGGGCAAGTTTCAGCGGAGGGTGCAGAGTTGGTGGCCGGGGTAGTGGTAGCCAGATGGAAAGCATGGCCAGCTGTAGCAAAATGCTTGTTGAAATTCTCGATTATTGTAGATTTATCGGTGGTGATAGTGTTTCCTAGCCTCAGTGCAGTGGGCAACTGGGAGGAAGTGCTCTTATTCTCCATGGACTTTACAGTGTCCCAAAACTTGTTGGAGTTAGTGCTACAGGATGCAAATTTCTGTTTGAAAAAGTTTGCCTTTGCTTTCCTGACTGCTTGTGTATATTGGTTCCTAACTTCCCTGAAAAGTTGCATATCGCGGGGGCTATTTGATGCTAATGCAGTACGCCACAGGATGTTTTTGTGCTGGTCAAGGGCAGTCAAGCCTGAGGAGAACCAGGGGCTATATCGGTTCTTAGTTCTGTATTTTTTGACCCGGACCCGTTACGGACGCAGGCAATAAGGCAGTGATCGCTGAGATCCTGGTTGAAGACAGCTGAAGTGTATTTAGAGGGTATGTTAGTCAGGATGATATCTATGAGGGTACCCACGTTTACGGATTTAGGGTTGTACCTGGTAGGTTTGTTGATAATTTGCGTGAGGTTGAGGGCATCTAGTTTGGATTGTAGGATGGCCGGGGTATTAAGCATATCCCAATTTAGGTCACCAAGCAGTACGAACTCTGAGGATAAATGGGGGGCAATCAATTCACATATGGTGTCCAGTGCACATCTGGGGGCTGAGGGGGGTCTGTAGCAAGCGGCAACAGTGAGAGACTTATTTCTGGAAAGGTGGATTTTTAGAAGTAGAAGCTCAAACTGTTTGGGCACAGACCTGGATAGTATGATAGAGCTCTGCAGGCTATCTCTACAGTAGATTGCAACTCCACCCCCTTTGGCAGTTCTATCTAGACGGAACATTTTATAGTTGGGGATGGAAATTTCAGAATTCTTGGTGGCCTTCCTGAGCCAGGATTCAGACACTGCTAGAACATCAGGGTTGGCGGAGTGTGCTAACGCAGTGAATAACTCAAACTTAGGAAGTAGACTTCTGATGTTTGCGTGCAAGAAACCAAGACTTTTGCGATTACAGAAGTCAGCAAATGATAGCGCCTGGGGAGTAGGAGTGATACTGAGGGCTGCAGGGCCTGGGTTAGCCTCTACATCACCAGAGGAACAGAGGAGGACTAGAATAAGGATACGGCTAAAGGCTTTAAGAACTGGTCTTCTAGTGCGTTGGGTACATAGAATAAAGGGGGCAGATTTCCGGGTGTTGTAGAAAAGATTCAGGGCATTATGTACCGACAAGGATATGGAAGGATATGAGTAAAGTGGGGGTAAACCTAAGCGTTGGGTAACAATGAAAGAGATAGTATCACTAGAGGCACCAATTGAGTCGGTCTCTGCGTGTATAGGGGGTGGGACAAAGGAGCTATCTAAGGCAGGTTTAGCTGGGCTGGGGGATCTACAGTGAAATAGTACAATTAGAAATAACCGAAACAACAATAAGCTAACCATGTTTGGGCTGAGGCTAAACATAAACAGGATGTAGTACCGTAAAAAGGAACAGTCTAGCAGACATCAGCTGTATAGCTGAGTTATCATAAGGTCCGGTGAACAGCAATAGGATAGTTCGGAGGCTGCTAAAGCACTAGCAGGTAAGAGGCCACGGCTAGCGTGTGGAATCTTCGTGGTCGACGTCGTCTAACCACATCAGACGATTTCGTCGGCAGACCAGTCGTGTAGGATCGGCGGGGCTCCGTGTCAACACTAGGTGGTCCCGTCCGGTTGACAGAGAGGTAGATAGCCGGGAGATGGGCCTAGCTCAGGATGATTAGCCAGACCACAGCGTCCATTTAGTTGAAGCTAGCTGGTAGCGATGAATCCGGAGTTAAAGGTCCAGTGATTCAGTGATTCCGGCAGAAAAACTGATATGTTCTGGGTCGATAACGCGCTGTGCAGACTGGCCGAATATCCGGTGATTAATATCCAGTGATTAAATTAATCCCGCAGAAAAAAAATCCAGTGTTCTGGGTGAAATACTGCTAACTGTGGCTAATAGCAAGTAGCTAGTTAGCTGGCTAGCTAGTTTCAACTGGAGATTCTAGATAAAAGGTAAGTCAATAATAGAATCCGTTCCACATTGAGTGAGGCGGGTTGCAGGAAAGTATATTTTGTAGAAGGATGAAAAGTCTGATAGGGAAATATGTACGAAAAATACAAAAAAACAGGGTATTTACAGGCTATTTACAGACACACGACAAAAACAGAACTGCACTACTTTGCCATCTTGGATTAAGTTCTATGGGTATACTTGTTCTTTGTGGATGTTGTCTTATTTCCTGTGTCTGAGGTTTGGTGAGAAAGGAGATGGAGAAGGTGGTTTCCCAACAGATGGTGAGATACGGCCCAATCCTGGACTCCGACCTAAGGAATGAAGGATATGACCTACCAGGCTTGGTGGAGTGACACTTTAGAGGGTGTCTAAAGGGGGCCAAAATTTACTTCCCTGTTTGTGTTTTATGTTTTAATAATCTTATGTTTTGTGTTCTATTAATCCTGTGTTTTATGCTTTATTAATCAAGTTAACCATTGTGAATGTTTGTCTTTCCTTATGTGAAGGTTTAAAGTTCCTGGGTGACTTGTAACCAACAATTTGCAAGTTGGGTGTAGATGGACTGAGGGTTTTTATTTTTTAATATCATTATGGACTATTAATAAAAGTGTGATTCTTTTTGTTTGTATTGTATTATAATGAATGACACCCTGTGTTTTCTTATTTTGGGTTCACACCCAGTGGGTGTGAAAAGGGGGATTGTGGGGGATTTATTATTCTCATAATTGATGGGATGACTAACTTAGAAAGAATGCATTATTGACTGTGCTGATGTGGGTTGTGTCACCTGGCAAGCTGTGATTGATGTGAAGAGCTGTTTTAGGGGGTAAAATGAGATAAGAATTTGTGTCTCCAAATACTAGACTATACTGGTCCTTTGTGATCTGTGAACCTTCCTTTGACATAGGAATGGTGTCTAGGGGAGCTGGCTCTTCTCACCATGACAGGTTGTTATGATAAGAACTTATGCCTGGCAACAGGGATGCGCTAAGGGGCTGGGACCAGCCCGTGCGTCAACGGATAGGCTGAGTAAGTCTAAACCACGCACAGCCTCTACTCTGATTGGCCAGCAGAGAGCGGGAACTGAGAACTGTCAAGAGTATTTGAAGAACAATCTGAAACAATGGATTAGTTCTCTGTGTGCCCTGCGAGGTATTTCAAGGAGCCCGTATATACCAACGTCATATTTACCATTGAAGGTTTTACATTAATTAAAATACTAGTATATCTTAGAAGTCGTGTTGACCTCTTTTGTTCCTAATACCAGATTTGAATTGACGCAACTTTGACAGCAGCAAGTTCAATTATTGTCTACAATTATTACTTTAGGTTAGCCATAACCTTTTATAATTATTACATTAAGAAAACACACCGGCAAGTGCTTAGGGTACTAAGGGGTAACTATAGCCCCCTGGGGTACCTGCCCACCCCTCTATAATTCACATAAAGACCACAAAATGTCACCAAATTATTTCCCCAACTCTTTCCCTGGCTGCCACTGTTCTTGCTGAACAAAAAATGTCCTCTGTGTCATCACAACTTTTTGAGATATTTCAACAAAACTATTTTGTGGTAAGTTTATCTAATTTTTTGAAATTTTGAAAAGTTGTAGATATATTCCAATTAAGTTAGATCTATATATATATAGTAGGAAAGCCTTAAGATAAATAATCCACTTGTTTTGAGAGAAACATTTAGATAATTTTTGAGTTAAGTAGTAATATGTTGGATAAGTGTGTTGGGGGCAACACACTCCCAGAGCCCTCACCTCCTCCCTGTAAACTGTCTCATCATTGTTGGTAATCAAGCCTACTACTGTTGTGTTGTCTGCAAACTTGATTGAGTTGGAGGCGTGCTTGGCCATGCAGTCATGGGTGAACAGGGAGTACAGGAGGGGGCTGAGCGCGCATCCTTGTGGGGAAGTGAAGATGTTGATTCCTACCTTCACCACCTATGGGGCGGCATGTCAGGAAGTCCAGGATCCAGTTGCACAGGGCGGGGTTCAGACCCAGGGCCTCGAGCTTAATGATGAGCTTGGAGGGTACTATGGTGTTGAATGCTGCGCTATAGTCAATGAACAGCATTCTTACATAGGTATTCCTCTTGTCCAGATGTGATAGGGCAGTGTGCAGTGTGATGGCGATTGCATCGTCTGTGGATCTATTGGGGCGGTAAGCAAATTGAAGTGGGTCTAGGGTGACAGGTAAGGTAGAGGTGATATGATCCTTGACTAGTCTCTCAAAGCACTTCATGATAACAGAGGTGAGTGCTACAGGGCGATAGTCATTTAGTTCAGTTACCTTTGCTTTCTTGGGTACAGGAACAATGGTGGCCATCTTGAAGCATGTGGGAACAGCAGACTGGGAAAGGGAGAGATTGAATATGTCCGTAAACACACCAGCCAGCTGGTCTGCGCATGCTCTGAGGACGCGGCTAGGGATGCCGTCTTTGCCGGCAGCCTTGCGGGGGATAACATGCTTAAATGTCTAGATAGATAGCTAGCTACTTCTTAAGAGAGCTTTTCAATTGGCATCTCTCCCCCTGTAATCACACTGGATTAGGTGTGAGCAGTGCAGGAGGGGGCTCATGAGTTGTGCTCCAGTTTTAATGGGGTAGCTTTGTGACCTATGTACAAATTAGAATGGTGCAATAGCAGAGCATAAGAGAGTTGCCACATCAATGTTACACTGAGTTAATTAGTTAAGTTATTGTTATTAAATGTTCTATTCCAATGTTATTTAATAATATTATTTATATTCCATTCCAATATTATATTCCAATGAATAGTTTTTTTAATGAATTAAAAACTACTATTGAAAACCTTTTGCTTCTGAATGTCATTTTAAAGACTGCTGGGATTTAAAATCTTGCATTATTCAAATCATATTTAGTGCAATTGTACATAATGGATTGTATGGAAAAAGGAACAACAAAGAAAGAACAAAGAAAATTAATGTGCAGGTGAGTTTAAAAGAGGAACTTCACATCAAATCTCCTCATAGTGCGGATATTAATGGTGACATGTGCAACACCACTTTAAATCATTAAAATAAGACTAGACTTAGCTTTCAAGTATTACTTACTAAAGAATTTCTAAATAAAACGGATTAAATGGATTTTAAAACACTTGTGTGAAACCCTATCCCATAATCTTCTACCGGGGTAACTGGCACCCCCGGGGGCCAGATATCCCATGAGGAGGGGATATTTGGCAGTTACCCCGGGACCAAAAAAAAAACGGGCCCCTTTTCTAAAAACAATTAATTAAATAACTAAAAAAGTGTAAACTGTAGCCATTTATTTCCCTTTATAGTTTATTTGCCTAAGCATGACCTTCATCCACATACCATTTCCCCCCCCCAAACATTGCTTGTGTCAGCAAGTAGACATTGTTCTTAGGGGGGCAGGGCTAGTTACCCCATAGTACCCTAAATATCATGAAGCTGTTGGATAAAAATGTCAATAGCCTTTATGCCAAATACCCTTCCTGCAAAGGACCTTTCCATGGATTAGCCTACCTTTCAGTAAAATCAAACTTCTAATTTTGTTCCAGTTTAACCGGTAATGATCCAGGGATATTTGAGGACCAGTGATGTTGACCTGAAGGATCCTAATAAAACTGATATTTCTGCAAGCATTGGTTGAGTTTTGTATGAAGTGTATCTGTGCAAAAAGTTACAAATGTGAATACATGCATGTTTTTAATCAGACAGATATTTTCATGTCTTTCTCCTTTATTATTGCCATTATCAGAAAATGCAATGTTGTGGTTATTTGAGAATAACAGTTTACATGTTTCAGCCTTTACAGTACATACTACAAATTAGCTATTGAAATTATCCACTGAATGATGAAAAAAAAGCTGAAAACAAGAGAATACTAATTAAAACCAGAGGTGTTAAACCAGTCGTTGTTATATATAGTAAACAACAAGAACTCAAATGCCAGAGTCTAACAGAGTGATAATGCTTTTGACTCCAGTCCACATTTACCTGCCTGGGGACAAGGGTTCAAGCCCCTTCTCTGCCCTTCTGTCTGTCCCCCTACTTTCTGTCTCCCTCACTACTTTCCCTGCTGTACTGTCTTAAAATGAATAACAATACAAAGGGACATCAGAGTTCCAAAAAAAACTTCATTTTTAATTCAAGGAGTGAGTGCATTGATGTTCAGTCAGGCGCTTTCTTTGAGCGAAAGCTAACCCACATTCCGCACACACATGTGGCTTCTGTTTTCCTGTATGGGTTCGCTCGTGTCTTTGCCTATGGTAATTTAATCTGAAACTTTTGGCACAAATGCTGCATGCAAATGGCTTCTCTCCAGTGTGAAGTCGTTGGTGTGATTTCAGGAAACATAACTGTACGAAGGACTTTCCACAGTCTTGGCATTTGTATGGTCTCTCACCAGTATGGTACCTTTCATGCAGCCTTCTTTCATTGGCAGTGATGAAGGTTTTTGTGCAATAGGAGCATGGCCATGGTCTTTCTCCTGTGTGAGTAAGTTCATGTCTTATCAATGACACTGCTTTCAAAAACTGCTTTCCACAGACTGCACAGGTATATCTCACCCCCTCATGAACTTGTTCAATGTGTGTATTCAGCTGAATCTTTGTCCGATAAGTCATGTCACACTGCGAACAAGAAAAGGGTTTCTCCTCTGAGTGAGTCCCCATATGCATTGACAGGTTTCCACGATCCTTGTAGCTCTTTCCACACTGCCAGCACAGGAACGGCTTTTCTCCTGTGTGCTTCCTACTGTGTATTGTTAGAGAATTTGCTTTATTGAACTTTGCTTGACAAACAGAGCACTGGTAAGGGTACTCACCTGAGTGAACTCTCTCATGTTCAACAAGGTATCTTAACTGGGTAAAAGTTTTCTCACAGTGCGAGCAGGGGTATGGTCCTGTGAATTTATGTTGATGCAGATAGTGATCTCTCAGACGCCCCAACAGGGTAAAGGTCTTCTCACACATGGTACACTGAATTTCCTTGTGCTGCATCAGCTTGTGTCTGTCAAAGGCAATTGAGTTTGGAAGTACCCTTCCACAATCAGAGCAATAGAATGGGTTGTGAATTCGCTTGTGTGTTCTTAGGGATGATGAACCTTTGAAGTCCTTCCCACAATCATCACATTTGAAGACCACCTTTCTTTTCTCACATTTGAAGACCACCTTTATTTTTTCCTCTTTGCATAAACTTTCCTGGTGTTGCTTCAAATTACAGATGTCATTGAAACTCTTTCCACATTTTTTACACCAGTGAACCAGTTGGAGTTGACTGGTGGATGTCTCTGGAGCATCAGCCTTAGCAGCCAGCGGTTCGCTAGAGTCCTCCTCTTGGTGCTGGTCTACCATCTGAGAGGACTCTTCTCGGTTCACCTTACAGATATATCTCTGGTGTTGATTCAAATTGTGCACGTACTTAAAGCTCTGCTCACAATTGCCACATTGATAAGGACGCTCATCTGAATGGGATCTCATATGAATAGCCATAACTGAAGCACGGTTAAAAATCTTCCCACACACAGTGCATGGTTTGGGTTCTTTGAGAGTCGGCACTGAAGTAACAGCCATGATAAGGGTCTCAGTGTCGTTTTCCTTGGTAGTGAGAGGGTTGATGCAACTCACTGTGTTAACTTCCACTTCTTGCTGGTCCACACTCTGACCACACAAGTCTTCTACGATACCCTCGTGACCAAGGATTTCCTGATGTTTCTTCAATGTATCTTTGTACTTAAAACTTCTCTCACAAATAGCACAATTATAGGGACGTGCTTTTGAGTGAGATTTCAAGTGCCTTTCCATCTGTGAAGTACAAGTCAAAATCTTACCACACACATAACAGGTTTTGGAATCTACCTGGGATCGATTTTCTGCAGTGGCAAGAAAAACCTTCTCTGGTTGCGGGCCACTCTGTTGTTGTGCCATGTTCTGACCAACATCCTGACACAAATCTCCCTGGGTCATTTTCTGACACAATTCTCTCTGGTGTTTTTTCAAATCGTATGAATACTTGAATCTCTTATCACAATTGACACACCCAAATGGACGCTCTTTTGAGTGGGAGCTCATGTGCCTTACCAAGCTTGAAGTACGAGCAAAAAACCTCCCACACACAGAGCATGTGTTAGTGGCTGTGATAGTGTCCAGAGTTCCTTGATGAGATGGCCCTGGTGGAGAGGAAGTCTTGAGGGGTGATGTGATCAGAGATTTGCTAGTTGAGGGTTGTGGGATCTCTTCTTCATTTTTATCATCAAACATCTTTAGCTCCTTTTCACAAACTCGCCTCTGGTGTCTCTTCAGATTATGACCATCCCTGAAGCTTTTTTCACACATGAGGCACTTAAACTTGAGATCTCCAGTGTGGGTTAGCTGATGCCTTTTCATGGCTGTGACTCGAGTGAAAGTCTTTCCACACACTTCACATGTCTTATTGAATGGGCCTCTTTTACATGACTTCTTTGGGGAGGGGCGACCCTTGGAGGATGATGGTTGTTTGATTGCACGCCCGGAAGAATCAGTCTTTCGTGGTTTTCGTCCTTTGGGGGAGACACGCACCTTGGATGATGGCTGTTTCATTGCACGCCCTGAGGAATCAGTCTTCCAAAGTTGCCGTCGTTTTGAAAACATTTTCTTAATCTGCAGCCTTTTGCTTCGTTTTAATGGTTGAAAATGTGATGGTCTGAGTGAATTCAAGCCAGTGACAGCTTGATTGTCAATTTCCCCAACGGCAGTCTCCATGTCCATACCATACTCCTGCTCAGTAATTACGTCTCTTCTAACCTCAGCTGCTGGGACTAGTCCATCAATTTCCTTTGTCCGATTCTCCAACAACTCTCTTGCTTCCATTCCCTCCAAATTCATGCTTTCTGATTGTGTATCTGAGTCTACATCTGGGGCAGTCACCACTCGGACGTATGGAGGAAGAGACAGAGAGGAGAGGATGCAGTCACCAAAGGACGATGGAGTTCCTTTTCATGCATAAAAAGTGGGAGACAATGAAAAAAATTAAGGTTAAATTGAACAGCATATGATAATTATGTCAATGCCTCAAATATAAACTTTTACCAGACAAACATAACCAATAATCTATTTCCTATACATAATTACCTGACACTCATCATTTGCAATTTTTTCATAACCAATCCAAACCATGGATCCTCTATAAATCTGTATGATACTCACGGATGGAGTCCAAATGTCCACGTTTTCTGTGGTACTGGAGCAGGGTTCTCAATTGTCTGAAGTCAGGTACAAACTGTACACATTTCTCCAGGGCAGAGGGGACAGCATTTAGCAAGGAGGCGGTCTTGAGAGAGAGAAACATGGTTTAAAAGCATTAACAACAAACTAATGTCCAACTCACAGTTCCTTAAACATGAACATATTGATTCTTGCTTGGTATTCTTGACTTCTAATTCCCCAAGCTAATTAGATAAAGGTGTTATTCCTTCTTATTACCTGTTCAAGGTCTGGTATGGGAAGTAACTTCTCAAGTCTGGAAAGGAATTCCAACATCAACATCTGTATTGCAGTGTCATACTTGGGCCCAAATTCCACAGGGAACACATCCTAGATGAGAATAAATAAATGTAATAATGTCAATAATTAGCCTAAAATGTGCACTGCTATTAACTTTGGTCTTAGACCATCATACAGCCACTTCAACACCCTAAAGCAGAATGTTTTAGTCTTTTGTTTGATCTATAAAGAAACCATAACTAAACCACAAACACCTGGAGGTGGGAATACAGTATGTGTGAATGAGAAGGACTCAAACCTGTAGAAATATAGTACTTTAATGTATTGGAGATGCAGTCTTGTACAGTACCAGTAAAACGTTTGGACATACCTACTCATTTCAGGGTTTTTCTTTTTTTTTTTTTTACTATTTTCTACATTGTAGTGAATATGTCAACCTCATGAAGCTGGTTGAGAGAATGCCAAGAGTGTGCAAAGCTATCATCAAGGCAATGGGTGGCTACTTTGAAGAATCTCAAATCCAAAATATATTTTGATTTGTTTAACACTATTTTGGTTACTACATGATTCCATATGTGTTATTTCATAGTTTTGATGTCTTCACTATTATTCTACAATGTATAAAATAGTCAAAATAAAGAAAAACCCTTGAATGAGTAGGTGTGTCCAAACTTTTGAATGGTACTGTACATGGATGTAACATTTAGAATATAAAAACTCAGCCCCTCAGAGTTCTAACTAGCCTGGGTGACAGTCTTTTTCTGCTTTCTTGACAACTTCTTATGGAATTGTGAGGCCAAACATTGACAATGGAGTAGGCAAAATCACAAACAGATCTGGTACCAGGCTAGGTTCTAACTGCAACGAAGACTAAATGGAGAAACAAACCTGGTAGAAGTTCTCCCTTTCACTTGGGTCTTTCAGCAGAGATTCAACCAGCTCCACAAAGTTTGATTCAGATAATTCCACCTCTGCATCACCTGACTGCAACAAAACATGCACAAATTATGACATTTATTAACCTTTAACGTCAATTATCTAAAAACAAGTACTCTTTTTCCCTTCATATTCCCATATGGTGTAGCTTAAACCTTTAAATAATCTGAGGTTTTTGTGTTGAGCCCGCCATCGGTTGAGACACAACATGCTCTTGAATACAGGGTTGGTGTCATTTTCAATCATATAAATAAAATGTATAGAATGTACCTATCCCATCAGACCAATGCAATTTAGCTAGTACACAATTGACATTTTAATTGAATGGAAATGTTTACTTCTAATTACTACCACAAAGATGACTCCCGGTCCACCCACCGTCGAATGTCAACTTAAATGGTCATGTCTATTCTATTATCTATGATTTCAATAGGTTTCCTATGGAGGAATGAGAGTATAATTTAAAACAACAGATATTCCATTCTAGTCAACATTCTCTGATGTGTGGTACCATTTGAAAGTAGACATTTCAATTTGATTTTAGTACATTTATCAGCCAAAACATGACACCCGCCCTGTATTCAAGAGCATGTTGTGTCTCAACCGATTGCAGGTACAACAACTTCAGGTGAAGTAAAATAGGGTCTGAGCTACAACATTTGCAAATATGTATTTTTTTTATTCGTTTAAGCGTTTTTAGATAATTTACATATAAGGTTCAAAATGACAATGTTTATTAAAAACCTTTAAAATATATATATATATATATATAAAATAGTTTGGAAACCCTGTTTGCAAGCTTTTCAATGATATCAATTTCAACTGGTTATCTTTTTTAGTGATGAAGACATGTCATGATGGTATGGTCAAGTATGCAAAATAGGTCAACTTTAAGCACATTTATCTCTTGAATGTTTTGCCGTTCAAGTCCAAAAAGTCACTTTCTGAGCACTTCTACAATGGGCAAATATGTATGGGGGTTTCTTTCAAATCAAAAGGGGTGCTGTCAAAAAGTGATTGAATTCAAATGGATTTACCCATCACTGAACATCAGTAAGCATGCCGAATTACATAGGCATGTGTTTTTCAGCTCCAATCCCTCTTTGAAAGATACTCACCTCTGCTTCCCCAGTGAATGTGAGGGATCGGATCCTGTCCAGGTGTTGCTGAATATTCTGGAGGTCTAATGTCTGCTCAGTGCGACACAACTCCAGAACCAGCTGAAATGACAAATGGCCAGTCAATAGTTGGTCAAAGGTCAACCCCACACTTCCTAGGCACTGCTCTGTTGTGACACATTTTGAGAAAATTACAGATAGCCTAGATAAGGCCCAATGTCAGTATTCAATTGAGAAAATCAGCGTCAGGGTCTTCATCTCTGTCAATTACCATTACCAGTCAGTTGTCTAAGGCCAGAGTCAACTGTCTACATTGTTTTGTCTAAAGGCTAGGATAGCTCCAGGGTGGGTTGTGGTGTTTACTATGATAACTATAAATATCTGCATCTAAAAGTGGATTTAAACGTTCTTGTAGACTGCTCTGTGATCTAAAGGATGCAAAATAACTGCCTCCTGATTATAGATAGGCATATACCTTCATACTGTACATGGGAAAAGTTCTGCTTAGACCTCATATAGATAGGAGTTCTAGATCTATGTAGGAGTTCTAGGTGTATGTTTGGGATAAAGGCTAGGACTACCGTCACGTCATCATTTTGTTGCATGTTTCTTTTCCCCATTCTGAGCCCAATCTCTTACCCTTGCTCTAAGCCCCAGGATGAGTTGGGCCCTCTGACTGCAACTCAAAAGTTCTGGCACAATCTCTGTCACCGTGGTGACAAACTCCTCCAGCATCCCATAATCTTGAACATCTCCTCGCTGAACTACTTGCCACATAGCTGCAGAGACAAGCCGCAGTGGTGGAATGAAGAGACGCATAGAGGGAAGAAGAAGAGGGGGGCCTAAAAATACGAAAATAAGTTGTTAGCCGACACACGGCCACCCTGACTAGGCGCGCGCATTCATAGGACCTAGCTAGCTAGCAATATCTAAAAAGTTACCACACTTTAGACTAACGTTAGTAAAAATATATGTTATGTTAACGGGATATTTAAAGCAACAATCAGCAGTAGAAACAAATAACAAAGCTGGGTCCCGATTCCCCACCCACATTAAGGTATAAAGCTAAGGGATGGCGCTAGGGAAATGTAACCGCTCTCAAATATAAATAGTTATGGATATAAGGACTGGCCATCATGATATCAACATTATAGTTTTAGTCATGTTTTGAGTCTATATAGTGTTTGTTTACAATTACATTGTTGACAAACATTGGAATAAAATAAGCTTATATTTTGGGTTAATGGGGTACGACCAATGATTTATATTCATCATTGCGTACGACGACAGTAGAACTTAGCTAATGAGGCATATAAGTTATATTCTTCAAGAAGCAATGGGTTCATGTCATTAATAAGTACAGCAATGGATGTAGCAACTGCTGATTTTACCCTTTAAACAACGATAGAGTGAAATAAAGTCATTCATGATTTCGAAACAGTCTAGATATTGCAGATACGTGGACTTGCCAGTGCCACCATTTCAGCTAGCCTTGGCAGCCTATACTACGTTTCAGCAGGGCGGGATCATAGGGCAAGATACGGCATACGCCATGTTGAACATCGAACGCACACCAAGCCTAGCTAACGTTAGCTACGTTATCAAATTTGTTAACAATTTATACCGCTATCTTACCATTTTCGCATGGATCCTGACTTTGCATCTTGGCCTCATACAATAGTCAGCAGGAAGCTTAGGTACACTTGAAAAGTAAGCTAGCTAGATTTGATTTAGATGCCCCACTTCCCGGTCTAGAGTTCCCGTTCTCGCTACAGACCATTCAAGCAGTGAGGACCGGAAGTTGTTGCTATCAGTTTCCGGGCTTTCTTGTTTTTCTAAATAAAACACAGATAGGGCTTTCCTAAACACTTATTAAATCTAATAAATGACTACCTACTGCAATGCTTTGTTCTGTATTTTAGTGGGCGTGTTCATACTACCGCTACATCATATTTATTAGACTAAATTCATTTAAAAAGTCGATGAAAAAAGTGTAGGAATAGCTCATGCAAAGCCCATATGTAGGAGGACAAATGTGCATGTTTATATGTAATGTAAATTACAATTGTCATTATTACATCGTTCATACAATTTTCATCAAAACAATTTTTAGGCCCTCATAATGCTGTTGACGATGGTGATGTATTCTGACATTATAGCGCCACCCTGCGGCCGTATTAAGTTATTATTATCGATTGACAGTGGCGGCACAGGGTAGTACAATTCTATTTACTGTGTACTTGGAGCATCAATGCGGTGAAGCGGGTCAGGGCTGGTTGACTCTGTGTAAGGCAGAGAGTCAGAGACAGGCTGCTGACGAATATTGCGGCCTCGCGACTAGCTCTTAGGAAACTTTGCTGTATTTTTTTTTTTTTTTATGTATTATTTTTTACATTATTAGCTCAGAAAGTGTTTTGTGTCATTACATACAGCCGGGAAAGACTTGGATGTCAGAGCTGCGGTAACTCACCAGCATTACGACCAGGAATATTACTTTCCTGAAGCAGATCCTTTGTTTGCTCTCCCCAGGGCAACTGAACTGATTCCAGCGGCTGACCCAAAACATCGCCGACGGAGGAGAGGCACTCGGAGCGGCCTGCTGGTTCGACTTAGGAGGCGCGCACACCACCCACCGCTTCCAAGTATACTACTCGCTAATGTTCAGTCTTTGGATAACAAAGTCGACGAGCTCAGGGCAAGGATTTTTTCCAGAGAGACATTAGGGTCTGTAACATACTTTGTTTAACGGAAACATGGCTCTATGGGGATATTCTGTCAAAATCGGTCCAGCCAGATGGGTTCTCAGTTCATCGTGCAGACAGAAATAAATATCTCTCCTGGAAGCAGAAGGGCAGAGGTGTGTGTTTCATGATTAACGACTCATGGTGTAATTGTAGTAACATACAGGAACTCAAGTCCTTTTGTTCACCCAACCTAGAATACTTCACAATCAAATGCCGACCGTATTATCTCCCAAGATAATTTTATTTGGTTATAGTCACGGCCGTGTATATCACCCCTCAAGCCGATACCACGACGGCCCTCAAAGAACTTCACTGCTTTATGCAAACTGGAAACCACATACAGTGGGGAAAAAAAGTATTTAGTCAGCCACCAATTGTGCAAGTTCTCCCACTTAAAAAGATGAGAGAGGCCTGTAATTTTCATCATAGGTACACGTCAACTATGACAGACAAAATGAGAAAAAAATATCCAGAAAATCACATTGTAGGATTTTTAATGAATTGATTTGCAAATTATGGTGGAAAATAAGTATTTGGTCAATAACAAAAGTTTCTCAATACTTTGTTATATACCCTTTGTTGGCAATGACACAGGTCAAATGTTTTCTGTAAGTCTTCACAAGGTTTTCACACACTGTTGCTGGTATTTTGGCCCATTCCTCCATGCAGATCTCCTCTAGAGCAGTGATGTTTTGGGGCTGTCGCTGGGCAACACAGACTTT
Organism: Coregonus lavaretus; assembly: GCF_964263955.1. Taxonomy (NCBI): domain Eukaryota; kingdom Metazoa; phylum Chordata; class Actinopteri; order Salmoniformes; family Salmonidae; genus Coregonus; species Coregonus lavaretus. Next base: position 51,734,478 of record NC_139992.1, read on the forward strand.
CAACTCCCTCCAAAGATTTTCTATGGGGTTGAGATCTGGAGACTGGCTAGGCCACTCCAGGACCTTGAAATGCTTCTTACGAAGCCACTCCTTCGTTGCCCAGGTGGTGTGTTTGGGATCATTGTCATGCTGAAAGACCCAGCCACGTTTCATCTTCAATGCCCTTGCTGATGGAAGGAGGTTTTCACTCAAAATCTCACGATACATGGCCCCATTCATTCTTTCCTTTACACGGATCAGTCGTCCTGGTCCCTTTGCAGAAAAACAGCCCCAAAGCATGATGTTTCCACCCCCATGCTTCACAGTAGGTATGGTGTTCTTTGGATGCAACTCAGCATTCTTTGTCCTCCAAACACGACGAGTTGAGTTTATACCAAAAAGTTATATTTTGGTTTCATCTGACCATATGACATTCTCCCAATCCTCTTCTGGATCATCCAAATGCACTCTAGCAAACTTCAGATGGGCCTGGACATGTACTGGCTTAAGCAGGGGGACACGTCTGGCACTGCAGGATTTGAGTCCCTGGCGGCGTAGTGTGTTACTGATGGTAGGCTTTGTTACTTTGGTCCCAGCTCTCTGCAGGTCATTCACTAGGTCCCCCCGTGTGGTTCTGGGATTTTTGCTCACCGTTCTTGTGATCATTTTGACCCCACGGGGTGAGATCTTGCGTGGAGCCCCAGATCGAGGGAGATTATCAGTGGTCTTGTATGTCTTCCATTTCCTAATAATTGCTCACACAGTTGATTTCTTCAAACCAAGCTGCTTACCTATTGCAGATTCAGTCTTCCCAGCCTGGTGCAGGTCTACAATTTTGTTTCTGGTGTCCTTTGACAGCTCTTTGGTCTTGGCCATAGTGGAGTTTGGAGTGTGACTGTTTGAGGTTGTGGACAGGTGTCTTTTATACTGATAACAAGTTCAAACAGGTGCCATTAATAGAGGTAACGAGTGGAGGACAGAGGAGCCTCTTAAAGAAGAAGTTACAGGTCTGTGAGAGCCAGAAATCTTGCTTGTTTGTAGGTGACCAAATACTTATTTTCCACCATAATTTGCAAATAAATTCATTAAAAATCCTACAATGTGATTTTCTGGATTTTCTTTTCTCAATTTGTCTGTCATAGTTGACGTGTACCTATGATGAAAATTACAGGCCTCTCCCATCTTTTTAAGTGGGAGAACTTGCACAATTGGTGGCTGACTAAATACTTATTTTCCCCACTGTATCCTGAGGCTGCATTTATTGTAGCCGGGGATTTTAACACAGCAAATTTGAGGACTAGGCTGCCGAAGTTCTATCAACATATTGACTGTTGTACTCTGGCTGCTAAAATCCTCAACCATTGCTATTCGAACTTCTGGGATGGTTATAAGGCCCTCCCCCGCCCTCCTTTCGGAAAATCTGACCACGGCTCCATTTTGCTCCTCCCTTCCTATAGGCAGAAACTCAAACAGGAAGTACCCATGCTAAGGACTATTCAATGCTGGTTGGACCAATCGGAATCCACGCTTCAAGATTGTTTTCATCACGCGGACTGGGATATGTTCCGGGTAGCTTGCGAAAATAATTTAGACGAATACACTGAAACGGTGACTGAGTTTATCAGGAAGTGTATAGGAGATGTTGTGCCCACTGTGACTATTAAAACCTACCCTAACCAGAAACCGTGGATAGATGGCAGCATTCACGCAAAATTGAAAGCGCGAACCACCGCATTTAACCATGGCAAGGTGACTGGGAATATGGAAGAATACAAACAGTGTAGCTACTCACTACGCAAGGCAATTAAACTGGCAAAACATCAGTATAGAGACAAAGTGCAGTAGCAATTTAACGGCTCAGACACAAGACGTATGTGGCAGGGTCTACAGACAATCACGGACTACAAACGGAAAACCAGCCACGTCGCCGACACCGACATCTTGCTTCCAGACAAGCTAAACACCTTCTTCGCCCGCTTTGAGGATAACACAGTGCCACCGACGCGGCCCACTACCAAGGACTGTGGGCTCTCCTTCTCTGTAGCCGACGTGAGTAAGACATTTAAGCATGTTAACCCCCGCAAGGCTGCCGGCAAAGACGGCATCCCTAGCCGCGTCCTCAGAGCATGTGCAGACCAGCTGGCTGGTGTGTTTACGGACATATTCAATCTCTCCCTATCCCAGTCTGCTGTCCCCACATGCTTCAAGATGGCCACCATTGTTCCTGTACCCAAGAAAGCAAAGGTTACTGAACTAAATGACTATCGACCCGTAGCACTCACCTCTGTCATCATGAAGTGCTTTGAGAGACTAGTCAAGGATCATATCACCTCTACCTTACCTGTCACCGTAGACCCACTTCAATTTGCTTACCGCCCCAATAGATCCACAGACGATGCAATCGCCATCACACTGCCCTATCCCATCTGGACAAGAGGAATACCTATGTAAGAATGCTGTTCATTGACTATAGCTCAGCATTCAACACCATAGTACCCTCCAAACTCATCATTAAGCTCGAGGCCCTGGGTCTGAACCCTGCCCTGTGCAACTGGTTCCTGGACTTCCTGACGGACCGCCCCCCAGGTGGTGAAGGTAGGAAACAACATCTCCACTTCGCTGATCCTCAACACTGGGGCCCCACAAGAGTGCGTGTTCAGCCCCCTCCTGTACTCCCTGTTCACCCATGACTGCGTGGCCAAGCACGCCTCCAACTCAATCATCAAGTTTGCAGACGGCACAACAGTAGTAGGCTTGATTACCAACAATGACGAGACAGCCTACAGGGAGGAGGTGAGGGCTCTGGGAGTGTGGTGCCAGGAAAATAACCTCTCACTCAACATCAACAAAACAAAGGAGATGATCGTGGACTTCAGGAAACAGCAGAGGGTGCACCCCCCTATCCAGATCGATGGGACCGTAGTGGAGAAGGTGGAAAGCTTCAAGTTCCTTGCCGTACACATCACTGACAAACTGAAATGGTCCACCCACGCAGACAGTGTGGTGAAGAAGGTGCAACAGAGCCTCTTCAACCTCAGGAGGCTGAAGAAATTTGGCTTGGCACCTAAAACCCTCACACACTTTTACAGATGCACAATTGAGAGCATCCTGTCAGGCTGTATCACCGCCTGGTACGGCAACTGCACCACCTGTTACCCCAGGGATCTCCAGAGGGTGGTGCAGTCTGCCGAAACCATTACCGGGGGCAAACTACCCGCCCTCCAGGACACCTACAGCACCTGATGTCACAGGAAGGCCAAACAGATCATCAAGGACATCAACCACCCGAGCCACTGCCTGTTCACCCCGCTATCATCCAGAAGGCGAGGTCAGTACAGGTGCATCAAAGCTGAGACCGAGAGAATGAAAAACAGCTTCTATCTCAAGGCCATCAGACTGTTAAATAGCCATCAGACTGTTAAATAGCCATCACTAGCACATTAGAGGCTGCTGCTGCCTATTGAAATCACTGGCCACTTTAAGAAATGGAACACTAGTCACTTTAATAATGTTTACATATCTTGCACTACTCACCTCATATATATATATATATATATACTATATTCTACTGTATCTTAGTCCATGCCGCTCTGTCATTGCTTGTCCATATATGTATATATTCTTAAATTCCATTCCTTTCTTAGATTTGTGTGTATTGGGTATATGTTGTGGAATTGTTAGATATTACTTGTTAGATATTACAGCACTGTCGGAGCTAGAAGCACAAGCATTTCGCTACACCCACAATAACATCTGCTAAACACGTGTGACAAATAACATTTTATTTGATTTGAGGAAACAAGCACCAATGGAGGCTGGGGGTGAGAGAGGCTGATGACCCCAGACAGGACCAATGGAGGCTGGGGTTGAGAGTGATGACCCCATAGAGGAACAGGGAAGGCTGGGGTGAGAGGTTGATGACCCCAGACCTACATGATGGATGGAGGGTCCTCGTTGATGACCCCAGACCTACATGATAGATGGAGGGTCCTCGTTGATGACCCCAGACCTACATGATGGATAGATGGTCCTCATTGATGACCCCAGACCTACATGATGGATAGATGGTCCTCATTGATGACCCCATACCTACATGATGGATGGAGGGTCCTCGTTGATGACCCCAGACCTACTTGATGGATTGAGGGTCCTCACTGATACAGAAGGTATTAGAGAGTCAAGGGAGGTACTCAGACAGCGGAAACAAATCAAATGGTTTCCCATTAAGGGTAATGGACTCATACCAACTGAAGTGTGTACACTGAGTGGACAAAACATTAAGAACAACTTCCTAATATTGACCCTTTTACCCTCAGAACAGCCTCAATTCATTGGGGCATAGACTCTACAAGGTGTCAAAAGCGTTCCACAGGGTTGCTGGCCCATGTTGGTTCCAATGCTTCCCACAGTTGTGTCAAGTTGGCTGGATGTCCTTTGGGTGGTGGACCATTCTTGATACACACAGGAAACTGTTGAGCATGAAAAACCCAGCAGTGTTGCAGTTCCTGACACAAACCGGTGCCCCTGGCACCTACTACCATACACCGTTCAAAGGCACTTAAATCTTTGTTTTGCCCATTCACCCTCTGAATGGCAAACATACATAATGTCTTAATTGTCTCAAGGCTTAAAAATCCTTCTTGAACCGGTCTCCTCCCCTTCATCTACAATGATTGAAGTGGATTTAACAAGTGACATCAATAAGGGATCATAGCTTTCACCTGGATTCACCTGGTTAGTCTAGGTCATGAAAAGAGCAGGTGTTCATAATGTTTAGTACCAATAATCATGAAATCATTATGCCAGGTAGAAGGTTTTTGGGAAGCCTTTCCATCTACCAGAAGACGTTTAGTCACTGGTGCAACACACACCCTGAAGCCCCAGCAAGGCAGGGGAGCCCCATAGCCGCGGGAAGTAGGGGTGCTGAGGGTGTTGCAGCACCCCCTGAAAAAAAAAAAAAAAAAGAAACATTTAGAAAACATTAAAAAAATATATATACAAAAATCTAACAAAAGTAGTGCACGGGCCTTCTGTAACGCGGCCAATGTTTGTTTTTCTCCAGCCCTCCCACCCCCAAACTTCTACTATGGATATTTCCATCTCTGTCCATTAAACCACTTGCATGTGTGGTGCGCATTTTAGAACTGTGTTTTCCGCTAAATTCATTTTGGAACATTTGCGAGTAGGCCTACTGCCGTGTGCACATTGCTGCGCTTAAAATGTGAAGAAATATTTATTATTACCATTTTAAACTGAACATTCTGATCTGTTCTTAATATTTGATACAGCGTATACCTTCACTACACTAGCCTACTTTGATTCGCATCGTGGGTATTAAAAAGTGAGTATACGCAATGCCCACAAAAAAAAGTGTGGATAAGGCGAATACCTGCATATACCCTCCACTACACCACTGGAAAAGGTATTTCCATGTAACCAGAGTTATTTTTAATTTAGCGTGTACTCGTGTGTGTGTGAATGTGTGTGTGTGTGTGTGTGAGTCAGTTCCAGTGTGCTTAGTAGGCTACACCTGTAGAGGGCATAGTGGCACCAGGGCACACATTGACTCTGTCAGGGCACTGTGCTTCTTGGAGTGAATGAGGGAAGGAGTGAAGAAAGGTTTGAAGTGAAAAGGTTACAGAGGCTCTATAGCAAATGGTCCTTTCAAGAAAGACAATACATAAATGTTTCTAAGTTAGCAGAGCAGTTCTTGAGTTGACAGTTTAAAAATAGGGTGAAACAGGAGAGATGGATGACTGGCAGAGTTGGACAAGTCTCTGGAAGCTAACAGACAATCAAAGTTGAGGCTGAATTAAACACTAGAGAGGACTCTGAAAGACAGAAAGAAAATAAGTATTGTTTGAGACAGATCATTCACCTACAACTCTACTGGTTGAAATCCCTGATAAGCACACAGGGTCAGGTCGTTAGATGTGCAGTATGTTGTTGCCCTCCCCGTTGAGTAGTAGACTGTATGTATGTGTCAAGGTGACATCTAGATTTGTATAAAAATGTGTTATTTATTGTGTAGGCTGCTCTCCTACTTTAAATAAAATAATGGGAGGGGAAAAATGGCCACATTAGCTACGACTGTGATACCCAGTAGAAAGCACCTCAAGTTGGCAGGCACTTTGACTTTGTGGCTGTGCTTTTTAGTGGAAAAGGGTGCGCTGGTCGCCAGTTTATCGACTCGTGCAGCCCAATCACCCACGCAAAACAGTCTTGCGTGGCAACAACTCTGCCCAATTAGCTGATTCGAGTTCCATACACCCACTCCTTTCAACACACCCACTCTCCTATACTCCCGTCGCCATATTAGGCTGCAGTTACCCATACTTGGCAGACTTGAGGTGCATTCTACTGGGTATCACAGTTATGTTGCCGGCAGTAGCTAATGTGGCAATTTTTCCCCTCGCATGATTTTATTTCAAGTAGGATAGCAGTCTACACAAGAAATAACTAATATTTATAACAATCTAGATGTCACCTTGATTCATACATACAGTACAGGGTACTACGGTGTAAACCAGGCCATGAGGTCGAAGGAATTGTCTGTAGAGCTCCGAGACAGGATTGTGTCGAGGCACAGATCTGGGGAAGGGTTCCTCTGTGGAGATGGGAGAACCTTCCAGAAGTACAACCATCTCTGCAGCATTCCTCCAATGACGCCTTTAGGGTAGAGTGGCCAGACGGAAGACACTCCTTAATTAAAGGCACATGACAGCCCACTTGGAATTTGCCAAAAGGCACCTAAAGGACTCTCAGACCATGAGAAACAAGATTCTCTGGTCTGATGAAACCAAGATTGAACTCTTTGGCCTGAATGCCAAGCGTCACGTCTGGAGGAAACCTGGCAACATCCCTACGGTGAAGCATGACGGTGGCAGCATCATGCTGTGGGGATGTTTTTCAGTGGCAGGGACTGGGAGATTAGTCAGGATTGAGGGAAAGATGAACGGAGCAAAGTACCGAGAGATCCTTGATGAAAACCATCTCCAGAGCGCTCAGGACCTCAGACTGGGGCAAAGGTTCACCTTCCAACAGGACAACGACCATACGCACACAGCCAAGACAACGCAGGAGTGGCTTTGGGACAAGTCTCTGAATGTCCTTGAGTAGCCCAGCCAGAGACTTGAACCCGATTGAACATCTCTGGAGAGACCTGAAAATAAATGTGACAGAGCCTGACAGAGCAATAAACCTGACAGAGCTTGAGAGGATCTGCAGAGAAGAATGGGAGAAACTCCCCAAATACAGGTGTGCCAAGCGTCATTTTTTAAAATATAAATGTCATTATGGGGTAAAAAAACGATTTTATCAATTTTAGATTAAGGTCTGAATACTTTCCGAATGCACTGGAGGTCGCAAATGAAGCTATATTTTTTGGAAGAACCTGCTTCGTTTTCTTACTCTCTCTCTTTTCTTCTTCACCTTCTTCAGCCTTCCTCTTCTCGCCTCCTGAAGCTTTGGCTAGCTAGCTGGCTAGCACTTACTGCTAGTGAGGTTGCTAGCTAGCAAGTTAGCATAAACTAGCGCTAACTGGACTAGTTATTGTCTAAATGACAGGTAGAAACACATTCATAACCATAAAGTGGTAACTAGCCCCCAGGGGCCAGTTAACCCCTAGTAGGGGGCAGTTACCCCAGGGGGTTAATTACCCCCTAATACCCTACTACTCATTGGTAATTTTTTCCCCAATATTAGATCAACTTACCACAAAATCGTTTTGTTGAAATATCTCCAAAAGTTGTGATGACACAGAGGAAATGTTTTGTTGAGGAAGAGCAGTGGCAGCCAGGAAAGTGTTGGGGAAATAATTTGGTGTCATCTTGTGGTCTTAATGTGAATTACAGGTGGTGGGGGGGCAGTTACCCCAGAGGGCTAGTTACCCCCTAATACCCTACTACTCATCGAGGGAGGGCAACAACATATGAACACAGTGTAACTCCCCTCCATGTCTCCGACCACTACTTTGTATCCTTTTCTCTCTCGCTCTCCTCCAACACTACTCACTCTGCCCCTACTCAGATGGTAATGCGCCATCGCAACCTTCGCTAACTCTCTCTCCCGCTACTCTCTCCTCTTCCATCCTATCATCTCTTCCCTCTGCTCAATCCTTCTCCCTCCAATCTCCTGATTCTGCCTCCTCAACCCTCCTCTCCTCCCTTTCTGCATCCTTTGACTCTCTATGTCCCCTATCCTCCCGGCCGGCTCGGTCCTCCCCTCCTGCTCCGTGGCTTGATGACTCATTGCGAGCTCACAGAACAGGGCTCCGGGCAGCCGAGCGGAAATGGAGGAAAACTAGACTCCCTGCGGGCCTGGCATCTTTTCACTCCCTCCTCTATACATTTTCTTCATCTGTTTCTGCTGCTAAAGCCACTTTCTACCACTCTAAATTCCAAGCATCTGCCTCTAACCCTAGGAAGCTCTTTGCCACCTTCTCCTCTCTGCTGAATCCTCCTCCCCCTCCCCCCCCTCCTCCCTCTCTGTGGATGACTTCGTCAACCATTTTGAAAAGAAGGTTGACGACATCCGATCCTCGTTTGTTAAGTCAAATGACACTGCTGGTCCTGCTCACACTGCCCTACCCTATGCTTTGACTTCTTTCTCCCCTCTCTCTCCAGATAAAATCTTGCGACTTGTGACGGTCGGCCGCCCAACAACCTGCCCGCTTGACCCTATCCCCTCCTGTCTTCTCCAGACCATCTCCGGTGACCTTCTCCCTTACCTCACCTCGCTCATCAACTCATCCTTGATCGCTGGCTGTGTCCCTTCCGTCTTCAAGAGAGCGAGAGTTGCACCCCTTCTCAAAAAACCAACACTCGATCCCTCTGATGTCAACAACTACAGACCAGTATCCCTTCTTTCTTTTCTCTCCAAAACTCTTGAGCGTGCCGTCTTTAGCCAACTCTCTTGCTATCTCTCTCAGAATGACCTTCTTGATCCAAACCAGTCAGGTTTCAAGACTGGTCATTCAACTGAGACTGCTCTTCTCTGTGTCACGGAGGCTCTCCGCACTGCTAAAGCTAACTCTCTCTCCTCTGCTCTTGTCCTTCTAGACTTGTCTGCTGCCTTTGATACTGTGAACCATCAGATCCTCCTCTCCACCCTCTCCGAGCAGGGCATCTCCGGCGCGGCTCACTCTTGGATTGCGTCCTACCTGACCGGTCGCTCCTACCAAGTGGCGTGGCGAGAATCTGTCTCCGCACCACGTGCTCTCACCACTGGTGTCCCCCAGGGCTCAGTTCTAGGCCCTCTCCTATTCTCGCTATACACCAAGTCACTTGGCTCTGTCATATCCTCACATGGCCTCTCCTATCATTGCTACGCAGACGACACACAACTCATCTTCTCCTTTGCCCCTTCTGATAACCAGGTGGCGAATCGCATCTCTGCATGTCTGGCAGACATATCAGTGTGGATACGGATCACCACCTCAAGCTGAACCTCGGCAAGATGGAGCTGCTCTTCCTCCCGGGGAAGGACTGCCCGTTCCATGATCTCGCCATCACGGTTGACAACTCCGTTGTGTCCTCCTCCCAGAGTGCGAAGAGCCTTGGCGTGACCCTGGACAACACCCTGTCGTTCTCCACTAACATCAAGGCGGTGACCCGATCCTGTAGGTTCATGCTCTACAACATTCGGAGAGTACGACCCTGCCTTACACAGGAAGCGGCACAGGTCCTAATCCAGGCACTTGTCATCTCCCGTCTGGATTACTGCAACTCGCTGTTGGCTGGGCTCCCTGCCTGTGCCATTAAACCCCTACAACTCATCCAGAATGCCGCAGCCCGTCTGGTGTTCAACCTTCCCAAGTTCTCTCACGTCACCCCGCTCCTCCGCACACTCCACTGGCTTCCAGTTGAAGCCTGCATCTGCTACAAGACCATGGTGCTTGCCTACGGAGCTGTGAGGGGAACGGCACCTCCGTACCTTCAGGCTCTGATCAGTCCCTACACCCAAACGAGGGCATTGCATTCATCCACCTCTGGCCTGCTGGCCCCCCTACCTCTGCGGAAGCACAGTTCCCGCTCAGCCCAGTCAAAACTGTTCGCTGCTCTGGCACCCCAATGGTGGAACAAGCTCCCTCACGACGCCAGGACAGCGGAGTCACTCACCACCTTCCGGAGACACTTGAAACCCCCCCCCAAAAAAAAAAAAAAAAACATATTGTAAAGTGGTTATCCCACTGGCTATAAGGTGAATGCACCCATTTGTAAGTCGCTCTGGATAAGAGCATCTGCTAAATGATGTAAATGTAATGTAAATGCCTTTGCTCCCCCTTGACAAGCACTACTGTCCGGCAACGTGTGGGAAGTAGCTACCTAGTAGTAGCCAATATGGGTGCATACAACGCATGAAGCAACAGTACATTACCCATTATCAGTACTTTTAATAAAAAATAAACAATCGTCCTTTTTAAAACTGAACATTTACAATTATTTGTGTAAAATTAACAGTGAAATACTCAGACTGATCCTCTAGCTTAAACGCAGAAGTCCAAACTCGTGGTGTGGTAGCTCAAATGGAGTGTAGTTGCGTGGTAAGAAATGGAAGAAAAAAAAACACTGCTCAATCAAAGCCGTCTAGAGCGCTTTCGACACACCCACTCCTTTCGACACGCCCACTACTTTCCTTCCTTTCGATACACCCACTTGCCCATACTCCGGTCGCCATTTTGTGATGCAGCTGCCCCCATCTCATAAGCCAAGCAAAACGGTCTTGAGTGGCAACAAATCTGCCCAATTAGCTGATTCGCTTTCTATACTTTGCTAGCGCTGATTGCAATATGTTTCGAGACATAACATTGAAGAGCTAACCACCTCCGTCACTGGCTTCATTAGAAAATGCATCGGCAACGTACCCACAGTGAGGGTTCGCTGCTTCCCCAATCAAAAGCCCTGGATTAACACAGAGGTTGGTGCTAAACTAAAAGACAGGGCTACCACATGCAGAGCTATCTCAGACAACCCTGAGGCTACGACTGAGGACAGGAATAAGTACAAGAAGTCCCGCTATGACCTCCGCAGAGTCATCAAACGAGCAAAAGGACAATATGGGAACAAGGTGGAATAATTTTACAAAGTCTCAGACGCCCGCCGCATGTGGCAGGGGCTACAGTCCATTACGGATTTACAAAGGAAGACCCAACTGTGATCTGCCCAACGACGCCTCTCTACCAGAGGAACTCAATGCATTTTATGCACGCTTTGACAACAACAACATCGAGCTGGGTGTGAGGGCTGTCACCGACCCAGAGGATTGGGTGATCTCGCTCTCCGAGGCCGACGTGAGAAGGGTCTTTAATCAGGTCAACACCCTCAAGGCCGCAGGCCCCGACGGTATTCCAGGGCGTGTTCTCAGAGCATGCGCAGAACAGCTGGCAGGCATATTCAGTTTAATTTTCAACCTCTCCTTGTCCCAGACTGTAATCCACACATGTTTTAAGATGACCACAATCATTCCTGTTCCTGAGAACTCTAAGGCGTCATGCCACAATGACTACCGCCCTGTAGCACTCTCTTCTGTAATCATGAAGTGCTTTGAGAGGCTGGTTATAGCACACATTAACTCCACCATCATAGCCACCCTAGACCCACATCAATTTGCATACTGCCCCAACAGATCCATAGACGACACAATCTCAATTGCTCTCCACACTGCCCTCACCTACCTAGATAAGAGGAACACCAATGTGAGAATGCTGTTCATTGACTACAGCTCAGTGTTCAACACCACTATCCCCTCCAAGCTCATCACCAAGCTTAGGACTCTGGGTCTGAACACCTGCCTTTGCAACTGGATCCTGGACTTCCTGACGGGCCGACCCCAGGTGGTGAGGGTAGGCAGCAGTGGAGCAGGTAGACAGCTTCAAGTTCATCGGTGTCCAAATCACTAAAGACTTAAAATGGTCCAAACACACACGCACAGTCATGAAGAAGGCGCAACAGTGCCTCTTCCCCCTCAGGAGGTAGAAAAAGTTTGGCATTGGCCCTCAAATCCTCCGAAAGCTGTACCACTGAGAGCATATTGACTGGCTGCATAACTGCTTGGTATGGCAATAGCACTGCCCTCCCAGGCCCACCCATGGCTGCACCCCTGCCCAGTCATGTGAAATCCATAGATTAGGGCCTAATGAAGTACTGTAACTCAGTAGAACCGTTGACATTGTTGCATGTTGTGTTTATATTTTTGTTCAGTATACATTCAGTCTCTTCCAAATTGAAGGAAAATTATGAAACACAGAGAGAGGAAAGATACATTATTTAATATTTTTTTTCTTGGTCAATTTTTTTGGGGAAGCCTGACTTGGCATCCATGAATACACACCACTGATCACAAGTGGTTATTGCAATGTACGTTTACAGCAGGGGTAGGCAACCCTGGTCCTGGAGTGCCACAGGCACTTCATGTTTTGGATTTAACCGGCCTGGAAGTCCAGGTGTTGAATTTAGGCAATAACTCAACTGATAAATTAGCTCAGTTGGTCAGGTGTGGTACCTAGTTGGAACAGAACCCTGCAGTACCTGCAGCACTCCAGGAACAGGGTTGTCTACCCCTGGTGTACAGTATCAGATCAAAACACTAATAAAACATTCACACAAACACAGTGCTCCATGACAATCCAATTATGGTAACAGCAATTGATTGAAAGCAATTATGCAGTGTGCTTCATTGTAATAATTATTTTCCAGTCATGTAGGGAGGGGTGGTAAGAGTACTGAAATATCCTACTCAAGTAGAAGTAAAATTACTGGTGTAAAAAAACAACTCAAGTAAAAGTAAAAAGTAGGTCATTTAAAAAGTACTCAGAGTAAAAGTAATTGAGTTACTTTAAAAATAAAAACATTGACCTTGATAATTGATAATTAGTTAATTTCGCTAAGGTTACCTGAACGTTCTTACGCGTGATCTTTTCCATGCATTAAATTGAAAAGGGAAGAGAGGAAATTAATGTACAGTAGGAACTAAGTTCATTTATTTTATGAGTTGTAACAAGGCACATCTGTTTATCAAAATTATACTATTAACATTTGAAAATAAATAAAGCAATTAAAATGTATTGATGAATAAAAAAGCAATACAAAATAAAGTGCATAAACAATAAAGTTGCCAGAATTCAATATACTTCAGACTCCAGAAATAAACATTTCTAATTATTTCACCCATTCAAACCCTCATTCACCCATCTGTTACTTGTTACTTGTCAATGGGACCAGCTGACATTTACTCAATCTCTCATTTACACTCTTTCCCTCACTCCCTCTTTGCCTTACTTACAAGCTCCTCTTTCACTCACCAGGGGTGGAAAGAGTACTGAAATATCCTACTCAAGTAAAAGTAAAATTACTGACTGAAAAATACTGGAAAATGTACTTACAAAAGCTACTCAATTACAGTAACGAGAGTATTTGTAATTAGCTACTTTCCACCTCTGTATGTAGGCTATTATGAATTTGATGAGACAGAATGAGTTTAGAATGTTTCAAAACAGTAACAGAAAAAAATGAAATAGTACAACCTATCCACTAACAGCTTTGAAATGTGCATCTTCTATCTGATCAGGGTGTACCTTGTTTTAAGTATTTAAAATGTAATTTGTATCGATCTATACAGTAAATAATCATCACTGATATTAATTCTGTTGCAATTAAAACAAATGCTATAATATATTTTAATATGATTAAGTGCCATACACATTATTTGCATGCTTTTGTTACACACTATTTCTGGACGGTAACTGCTTCCTTGGGCTTACCATTTCATATTTACAATTCATTCTAATATTTCATTTCCTTCTGTAACAATTTCAGCTAATTATTGTGTGATTTAACAGCAGGGCATATATCATTAGTATATTGTTGTTTACACCATAAACATTGCTTTAATGATTACAGTAAATAAACATGGATGTTGTCTTATAACAAAAACTGAATTTAAGTGTTTTGAACAAAGTCAGAAAATATTGTGAACATTTTGGGTCAAATAAGTAACCATACATCTTAATATCTGTCAGCAGCAGCTTCAGTATATACAGTTAACAGGATTCTAGAACCTGCATTGCTAGCGCTATGCTCTTATTGGGTCCATGCCCAGAAAGTGCCAGAATGAATATGTATCCATTCTTTCCTGCTCCTATAAATCTGGGAACATTTGATCATGGCCTGGGAATCTGGAGATCATCTCCATCAGCTCTACCACCTGATGACGGGCTGTGCTAGTGTTACTGAACACATGGTACCTGTTCCCACAGAGCCTAATTATCTGTTTAAGATTAGGGTGTGTCTGTCTGAGGAATGTTTCAATGCTAGTATTCTTCAGGTCCTCTCCATGAGTAAAGAGGACAATAGTTTTGTGTTTGATGTTGCTGCCAAAATCCATTTCGAAATTACACCATCTCTCATTCTCACCATCTCTGAATCGGCCAATCTGAATTACATTTTAGTCATTTAGCAGACGCTCTTATCCTGAACGACTTACAGTTAGTGAGTGCATACATTTTTCATACTGGCCCCCCGTGGGACTCAAACCAACAACCCTGGCGTTGCAAGCGCCATGCTCTACCAATTGAGCTACAGTAAACACAAGTCCCAGTCTGACAGTGGTCTCTGCATATCTTAACCTGTTCCTTGCTAGCTGATTCATCAGCCTCTTCATCATAGAAGTCAGGGGTATCAATGACCCTAACCTCTGTCCCTAACATCTGCTTCTCCTCTACCCTACACTCTGTAGTAACTGGTAAAGAGCTTGCACGTGAAGGAAAAATACTTTCCCCCAGGATTACTTTTCCAGTTTGTATGAGTGTGATGTCCTTGACCTGAAGAAAAAGTATGAGTTAATTCAGAGAGGTCAACTCTGTGTGGAATCATTGTGTCAATCTTCTCAAATAGTTCTGTCACTTGACTTGGGTGACCAGACTCATTGTTTAACACATGGTATCTGTGACCATACCTCTCAACAACTTGTCCCAGCGGTTTACCTGTCTTTTGGATAAAGTCCTCTATAGAATTCCTTAGGTAGTCTCCATATGTGAAGAGAATAATGGTGAACTCTCTCACGCTCTCACCAAAAATGTCCTCCAGCTTTTGTATCGCTGCTTCCTGCTCCTCTGTGAATCTGCCCAACTGGATCACCAGCAGAAAGATACTGTTTTGTCATACCCGTGGTATACAGTCTGATATAACGCGGCTGTCAGCCATTCAGCATTCAGGGCTCGAACCACCCAGTTTATAATAACAAATATTATATTGTTATATTGTAGTACGTACAGTTGAAGTCGGAAGTTTACACACACTTAGGTTGGAGTCATTAAAACTCGTTTTTCAACCACTCCACAAATGTCTTGTTAACAAACTATAGTTTTGGCAAGTCGGTTAGGACATCTTCTTTGTGCATGACACAAGTAATTTTTCCAACAATTGTTTACAGACAGATTATTTCACTTATAATTCACTGTATCACAATTCCAGTGGGTTAGAAGTTTACATACACTAAGTTGAATGTGCCTTTAAACAGCTTGGAAAATTCCAGAAAATGATGTCATGGCTTTAGAAGCTTCTGATAGGCTAATTGACATCATTTCAGTCAATTGGAGGTGTACCTGTGGATGTATTTCAGTGCCTCTTTGCTTGACATCATGGGAAAATCAAAAGAAGTCAGCCAAGACCTCAGAAAAAAAATTGTAGACCTTCACAAGTCTGGTTCATCCTTGGGAGCAATTTCCAAATGCCTGAAGGTACCACATTCATCTGTACAAACAATAGTACGCAAGTATAAACACCATGGCACCACGCAGCCGTCACACCGCTCAGGAAGGAAACACGTTCTGTCTCCTAGAGATGAACGTACTTTGGTGCAAAAAGTGCAAATCAATCCCAGAACACCAGCAAAGGACTAGGATTAAATGTCAGGAATTGTGAAAAACTGAGTTTAAATGTATTTGGCTAAGGTGTATGTAAACTTCCGACTTCAACTGTGCCATTTCGAAATTTGCATGATGGTCCTAATAAACAAAAGGACAAGAAATGTCCTTATATTTCACATTCTTGAAATAAAGTGGTGATCCTAACTGACCTAAGACAGGGGGAATTTTTATTAGGATTAAATGTCAGGAATTGTGAAAAACTGAGTTTAAATGTATTTGGCTAAGGTGTATGTAAACTTCCGACTTCAACTGTGCCATTTCGAACTTTGCATGATGGTCCTAATAAACAAAAAGACAAGAAATGTCCTTATATTTTTGAAAGCTCATCAATTCACACAGAAATGAAGCAGTTAAGGAGATGTATTTTTCTGCTTAAACTGATATTAGTGTATGAATACAGTATATACATCTAAAAATACCTACTATCTCAATGGGAATAGTGTAGTAAATAGAGTTGAGTTTCAAGCATATTTTAAAGATCTATGACAATTAAGAACATAAAAAGTAATGACACAAAAAACAGTATTTTGTTTACAAGGACCACCGCACTTGAGCAGTGGCAAGTTCAAAATGAGGAAAGAGACACAAGCTCAGGTGTGACAATTTTAACTTTTTAGCTCACAAACTGTTTTCATTTTGATGCTTGAACAGAAGTTAGCCTATGATTCTATTTGTTCTTAGTGAGGATTGTTTTCGTGGGG
Organism: Coregonus lavaretus; assembly: GCF_964263955.1. Taxonomy (NCBI): domain Eukaryota; kingdom Metazoa; phylum Chordata; class Actinopteri; order Salmoniformes; family Salmonidae; genus Coregonus; species Coregonus lavaretus. The sequence goes on from NC_139992.1 coordinate 51,751,083, forward strand.
AAGACTGGAGCAGGGAAGAGTGCATCAGGAAACACCATCCTGGGGAAAGAAGAGTTCAAAGTAGATTTTGCTGCCCAGTCAGTGACCAAACAGTGTGAGAGGAGCAGTGACACAGAGATGAGAGTTGCAGTCGTTGACACCCCTGCCCTTTTTGACACACAATCTAGCTACACCAACCACATGTACCAACAAGTAGAGAAAGCCATCCAGAGGAGAGAGAAAGAGCTGAGACAAGAGTACGAAAATGAGTTGAAAAAGAAAGCGGAACTCGAGTCAAAGTTAGAGCGGGCAATGGAAGCACTGGCTTTGAAAGACACTGACTTAAGAGAAATACAAAAGGAGATGGATGACCTGCAGGTTCAAGTAGAACTGATAAGAAACGATAAAGAACAACTAAAAAAGAGGCAACAAAGCATCAGAGAGAAGGCAGAAACAGACTTTGACAAGACAACAATCATTGTTGTGGTCCTCTGTAGCTCAATTGGTAGAGCATGGTGCTTGTAACGCCAGGGTAGTGGGTTTGATCTCCGGGATCACCCATACGTAAAAATGTATGCACACATGACTGTAAGTCGCTTTGGATAAAAGCGTCTGCGAAATGGCATATTATTATTATATTATTATTGTTAAATTCACTAGAGAATCTGCGTCTCTTTGTATCATACAATAATGTGTCAAAGGAGTTGGTAAAGACTGTTGGCAAGGTGTCATTATGATGTTAATAATTCATTTGGAAACTAATTTCTCTGTTTGGGTAGCAATGTTAGACTTACTCCCTGCTCACACTTGTGGCAATAATCAGTGATTTTCAACGAAAGGAGGAGACATGAGCAGACACACAGCCACTTAACGGTCGGCGACGAGAGAGCTAGTGACCAGAATTGAAAATGCCCCAATATTATGAACGTCAGCGATGCGACCATGTTTCAGCCAATCGGGTGAGGGCAGCTCTTGCTACTAAGCTTTCACTTATAATGCCTGCAGAAAACACATTTTGATTTTATTTGAGTGATATGTCTCAGGGTATAGTGGCAGGCACCAATCATTAAGATTGCGGTCCTCTGTAGCTCAATTGGTAGAGCATGGCGCTTGTAACACCAGGGTAGTGGGTTTGATCCCCGGGACCACCCATACGTAAAAATGTATGCGCACATGACTGTAAGTAGCTTTGGATAAAAGCGTCTGCTAAATGGCATATTATTATTTTACAAAAATGGTAAATAATTATAATCCACAAATAATTCTGTTGCTGCAGGATTATTCTCCTGTAGTAAACTGGCTCAAATTAAGATCCTCCATCTGTATGATGTGCACATTTGTACTATGATTTGTGGTTGCAGATATGGATGCTTATCCAAAGGTGGTTTATTCAATTATTCAAATGTTTCATGACTTTGTCAATCAACTTGTTCTTAATACAGTTTCGTGAAAAAGTATTTGCCCCCTTTCTGATTTTCTTTATTTCTGCATATTTTTGATACTGAATGTTATCAGATATTCAACCAAAACCTAATATTAGATATAGGGAGCCTGAGTGAACAACTAACACAACAATGACATACTTATTTTATTTATTTAATTAACAAAGTTATTAACACCCAATTCCCCTGTGTGAAAAAGTAATTGCCCCCTTACACTCAATAACAAACCATCACACTACCACCACCATGCTTGACCGTTGGTATGAGGTTCTTACTATGGAATGCAGTGGTTGGTTTTCGCCAGGCATAATGGACCCATGTGATCCAAAAAGTTGTACTTTTGAATCATCTGTCCATAGAACATTCTCCCAAGTCTTGATGATCATCCAGATGCTTCCAGGTGCTTTTTGGCAAACTTGAGTCAACGTTTTGGATGACATGGGTCCCATTATAACTTGGTAGCCTGCGTTTTAGAGAATGCGTGCGCCAAATCGAGGTACTCGGGGGGAATGCGCACGGTGGAGGTACTGTCTGGACTTTCTACCGTGGTTGCACCAACAGAAACACCTAAACACCTACCCTGACGCTCTCGGGACCACATCATGAGAACCCTCTGCGGCCATGAGAAGGTGGGGTTGTGGAGTGCTAACCAAGGGAGACCTAATACCACAGGGAAAGCAGGAGACTCAAATATATAAAAAGTGACCTGCTCACAATGAGTCTCCTGGGTAATCATGGTGACTGGTGCAGTAACTTCCATAACAAACCCGGACCCTAATGGTCGACTATCAAGTGCTCTGATGGGGAGTGGAATGGATACGGGAACCAATGAAATGCCTAGCTGGTGTGAGAATACCCTGTCCATAAAGTTCCCAGCTGTGCCTGAATCGACTAGCGCCTTACACTGGGGAACTACCATGTGATCGGAAAGTAGATGGGAAGGGTACAGTGCGCAGCAGAGGGCTCGATAAGGGCGATAAGGGCCCGATCGTTCCACCCGGACCCCGCTGCCAGAGTCCGAAACTCCAAGGCGAAGTCCTGTGCAGTCCTCGTCCCCTGCCTCAGGTGGACCAGCCGCTCGCCCGCCTCTCGACCTTCGGGCGGGTGATTGAAGGCAGGCCGAAAGAGGCCAGCGAACTCCCCGTAGTTCTCCAACGCGGCTCCTCCTTCGTTCCACACCACGTTGGCCCACTCCAGGGCTTTCCCCGAGAGGCAGGAGACGAGGGCGGACACCTTCTCCCGCTCCAATGGGGCCGGCCTGATGCTGGAGAAGTAGAGCTCCAGATGGAGGACGAATCCTTGGCAGAGAGCCGCCGTCCCGTCGAACTCCCGTGGTCGGGATATATGGATCCCTCCGGGTGCTGGGGTGTGGGTGGCTGGATCCAGTTGGCCAGCTGGTCTCGACAGATCGGGTCCTCTCCTCTCCAGGCATTGGACGACATGAAGAACCCGATCCATCGCTTCTCCCAAGCTGGCCAGCATCGTGGAATGCTCCTGGACCCGACTCCAGGCATGCGCTCCTCCACCGCTGACTCCATAGCAAGCTGGGGGATTCTGTGAGAGTGTGATTTGAAGGAGTCAGGCGCAGGAGGGTAAATCACCGAATACAGAGTTTATTCCGTAGTACACAGTTAGGCTGGATAGCGTCAACAGCACAGTGTGTAATACAGGCGCACTGGAAAACAAAACAGGCACACGGGGAGAAATAACCCTGGCAATACAAAGTACAGGTAGCTCACCCGAGCTACACTCATCTTCACATAAAACAATCATCCACAAGGACAAGGGGGCAGAGGGAACACTTATACACGGACTAATGAGGGGATATGAACCAGGTGTGTGTAATTGACAAGACAAGACAAATGGAATGATGATATATGGAGCGGCAGTGGCTAGTAAGCCGGTGACGACGAATGCCGAAACCTGCCCGAACAAGGAGGGGAGGCAGTCTTGGCGGAAGTCGTGACACTTGGCCAGAATTAAATGGGCTCTAGTCAACCACAAATGTCCTATTTTAAGTATGGTACGTTAAGAAGGTGAAAATAATAATAATAATAATAACACTTGTGATTCCAGTGGTAAGTCCAATATATACACTGAGTGTACAAAATATTAAGAACATATTGACTCTGGGTCGCTGCGTGTTCAGCTCCCATACCCATTCCCAACCACTGAGGAGTGAGTGTCAGTATTATGTGTCCATGCTACAGGGCATTCGGAAAGTATTCAAACCCCTTTACTTTTTTAATACTTATGTAAATAAGGTATTTCTGTTTTTTATTTTGAATAAATGTGTAAATGTTTCTTAACACCTGTTTTCGCTTTGTCATTATGGGGTACTGTGTGTAGATTGATGAGAAAAACAAATAATTTAATCAATTTTAGAATAAGGCTGTAACGTAACAAAATTTGGAAAAGGTGAAGGGGTCTGAATACTTTCCGAATGCACTGAATATGATCATGAGTCATATCATACCTGATGACATCAGAATCAGGCATAAAAACACTCTGGATTCTCTTAAATCAAAACAGACGATTACTCATCAACAACAACACTAAATTAAAGTGCAATATGCGTGTGAAATCAGTCTATACCCACTGGAGTTGAATACCCTACAGTTCCATTATATACTGCAAGCAACCAACCACATGTGGGGTGCACACGTTTTTATTTTATTTTTTATTTAACCTTTATTTAACCAGGTAAGCCAGTTGAGAACAAGTTATCATTTATAACTGCGACCTGGCCAAGATAAAGCAAAAGTGCGATAAAAACAACAACACAGAGTTACATATGGGGTAAACAAAACATAAAGTCAAAAATACAAACAGAAAATATATATACAGTGGGGAAAAAAAGTATTTAGTCAGCCACCAATTGTGCAAGTTCTCCCACTTAAAAAGATGAGAGAGGCCTGTAATTTTCATCATAGGTACACGTCAACTATGACAGACAAAATGAGAAAAAAAAATCCAGAAAATCACATTGTAGGATTATTAATGAATTTATTTGCAAATTATGGTGGAAAATAAGTATTTGGTCAATAATAAAAGTTTCTCAATACTTTGTTATTTACCCTTTGTTGGCAATGACACAGGTCAAACGTTTTCTGTAAGTCTTCACAAGGTTTTCACACACTGTTGCTGGTATTTTGGCCCATTCCTCCATGCAGATCTCCTCTAAAGCAGTGATGTTTTGGGGCTGTTGCTGGGCAACACAGACTTTCAACTCCCTCCAAAGATTTTCTATGGGGTTGAGATCTGGAGACTGGCTAGGCCACTCCAGGACCTTGAAATGCTTCTTACGAAGCCACTCATTCGTTGCCCGGGCGGTATGTTTGGGATCATTGTCATGCTGAAAGACCCAGCCACGTTTCATCTTCAATGCCCTTGCTGATGGAAGGAGGTTTTCACTCAAAATCTCACGATACATGGCCCCTTTCATTCTTTCCTATACACGGATCAGTCGTCCTGGTCCCTTTGCAGAAAAACAGCCCCAAAGCATGATGTTTCCACCCCATGCTTCACAGTAGGTATGGTGTTCTTTGGATGCAACTCAGCATTCTTTGTCCTCCAAACACGACGAATTGAGTTTTTACCAAAAAGTTCTATTTTGGTTTCATCTGACCATATGACATTCTCCAATCCTCTTCTGGATCATCCAAATGCACTCTAGCAAACTTCAGACGGGCCTGGACATGTACTGGCTTAAGCAGGGGGACACGTCTTGCACTGCAGGATTTGAGTCCCTGGCGGCGTAGTGTGTTACTGATGGTAGGCTTTGTTACTTTGGTCCCAGCTCTCTGCAGGTCATTCACTAGGTCCCCCTGTGTGGTTCTGGGATTTTTGCTCACCGTTCTTGTGATCATTTTGACCCCACGGGGTGAGATCTTGCGTGGAGCCCCAGATCGAGGGAGATTATCAGTGGTCTTGTATGTCTTCCATTTCCTAATAATTGCTCCCAAAGTTGATTTCTTCAAACCAAGCTGCTTACCTATTGTAGATTCAGTCTTCCCAGCCTGGTGCAGGTCTACAATTTTGTTTCTGGTGTCCTTTGACAGCTCTTTGGTCTTGGCCATAGTGGAGTTTGGAGTGTGACTGTTTGAGGTTGTGGACAGGTGTCTTTTATAATGATAACAAGTTCAAACAGGTGCCATTAATACAGGTAACGAGTGGAGGACAGAGGAGCCTCTTAAAGAAGAAGTTACAGGTCTGTGAGAGCCAGAAATTTTGCTTGTTTGTAGGTGACCAAATACTTATTTTCCACCATAATTTGCAAATAAATTCATTAAAAATCCTACAATGTGATTTTCTGGATTTATTTCCCCTCAATTTGTCTGTCATAGTTGACGTGTACCTATGATGAAAATTACAGGCCTCTCTCATCTTTTTAAGTGGGAGAACTTGCACAATTGGTGGCTGACTAAATACTTTGTTCCCCCACTGTACATGACTCCTGGGAGATACAGTGTCTAACCAGAGGTTTATTGCGATGGGGTGGTAATTTGGTCGCCTGCGTTTTGGAAAATTTGGGGGGAATGCGCACGGTGGAGGTAGTGTCTGGACTTCCACCGTGGTTGCACCAACGGAAACAGCTAGACACCTACCCTGACACTCTCGCAACCACCCCGTGAGAACCCTCTGCAGCCATGAAAAAGTGGGGTCGTGTAGTGCTAGCCAGGGAAGGCCCAACACAACAGGGAAATCAGGGGACTCAATAATATAAAAGGTGATTTGCTCCATATGGGTCTCCTGCGTAATCATAGTGACTGGTGCTGTAACCTCCCTAACAAAACCTGACCCTAATGGTCGACTGTCAAGTGCTTTGATGGGCAATGGAATGGACAGGGGAACCAATGTAATACGTAGACTATTAGCTAAAGACCTGTCCATAAATTTCCCAGCTGCGCCTGAATCTACCAGCGCCTTACACTGGGGAACTACCGCGTAATCAGGGAAGTTGGTGTGGATGGTGAAATGCGCAGCAGAGGGCTCTGAACGAGTGTGGGTTTGCGCTACCTGGGGTGACGCGAGAGTGCCCTGCCTGCCACCTCCAGACCCAGAAGAACTCTGACGACATTGTGCAGCAGAATGTCCTCTCTTGCCACAAGAGTGACACTGGATCTGTCGTCCTCTGTTCTCCCGGATCGCTGCACTACCCAGCTCCATCGGAACGTGATCCAAGAGGCAGGAGACGAGGGCGGACACCTTTTCCCGATCCGATGGAGCCGGGCTGATGGTGGAAAAATAGAGGTACAGCTGCAGGAGGAAACCCTGGCAGCGGGCCGTTGTCCCGTCGCATTCCCTCGGTCGAGACAGGTGAATACCTCTGGGTGCTGGGGTGTGGGTGGCTGGATCTGGTCGCTCAGCTGGTTCCGCAGGGTCGGGTCCTCTCCTCTCCAGGCGCTGGACGACTTGGAGAACCCGATCCATCGCTTCGCCCAAGCTGGCTAACATGTTGGAATGCTCCCGGACCCGCTCAACGACTCCAGGCATATTCCTCGCTCCTGCTGACTCCATGCTGTTGGGTGTGTGATTCTGTAGCAGGTGATTTGGACCAGTTTATTGGTTGTAATTGCCAATTGGGTAATTGTATTATCCTGGGGGCCAAGTGCTTATATTATGTAGGCCTACCCATTTAAGCTCCTGTGTTTGACAGATTCGATTTGGTTTCTCAAGGGGAGGCTATTGCCTGTGTATATTTAGTAAATCTACGTGTATATTTTGCATGATATGGCGCTTTCACCATTGGATCACCAAGACCTGTAAATCTACACTCTGAGCACGTCAACCTGCCTTGCCTTCTGCTGATTTAATGCCCTTATGACTACTATAAGGTCCCTATACAATGACATAGGCTAATCAAAATGTGTTGTAGACTAAATAATGAAAAGGGCTGTCTGGTAGCCTCGATAAATAGACAAAGATTTGTAGTTGAACAAGTCGTTACATATATAGATTTTGTTTTTACTTGACTTGAGACTTGACTTGGAAACTTGTGACTCGACTCGACTTGACTTGCTCTTAGAATGCACAACTTGGACTTGACTTGAGTCTTGACCCGTTCTACTTGGGACTCGACTTGAGACTCGGACCTTGTGACTTGAGACTTGCTTGTGACTAGAATAACAGTCGACTTGGTCCCACCTCAGCTATCCTCATTACTTTTCAAACTGTATTCAAATGAATGTAAGAGCCAAAACTGCTCTCCTATCAAGTCACCAATCGATTCAAGTATGCATCATTAGATCGACAGCACAACTTTGTTCAGCACAGAAAATAAAGTATTTGTTGTGAACAAGAGGCACGCCCATTAAACGTCTTTACAGGAAACTATTATCAAGATGGAGGAAGTATTTGTTGTGACCAAGAGGCACGCACATTAAACGCCTTTGTTTACATACCAGGTGATTCAGATGATTTTATCATTCTGTTATCGGTTCAGGTCTCCTCTGGTATTTTAAGTTACTCCCGTCCCTGTAATGTGTCAGACTTTCTCTATACGGTCTGACCTGTGTTGAGTGTTCGTGTAGAGAAACACATGGCAGGCAATGAGCGACATGAAGGTTTTGATGTAGCGGATAGCTCAAACTCTCAGATGACTTTGTAAGGTAAAGGTGTCCCCCTAGTGGTGGTTTTGTAGTAGTTGTTGAGGCAGCTCAATAACAGGGATATACACAGCTATAATACTGCTCTATGTTTGGGATCTGATTAGCTGTTACACTGAGCCTTGAACAAGAGGTCAGTCACCCCAATACGACCTCTCTCCATCTTTGTCAGACTGAAGCATTGAAGAGTAGTGATTGTGATCATGTTGCACATAGATCCAATGCCTGTGCCAAGTAATCCATCTATAGCACATGTGCCAAGACCAGAGTGGGCACATTTGCTGTTTATGGCAGAGTTTTTGTGCCATATGGGATGGAAACACGTAGAATTTCAGTTATTTATTAGGTAAATTAGAAAGTATGTACGATAAAATGCTTTTTATGTGCAACACGTCAGTACGCACATTTTCTTATTGGCAAGAAGCCAGTTTGATGGAAACACACCACTGCTGGTAAAATGTGCATATTTTTTGGGCCGAATACTCGAATATTCGCTTGAAAATCTTCCAACAAATTGATGGAAACCTAGCTAGTGAGAAAATTAATCGGAAAGCCTCAACCATCAATTTGACCCCGCCCTGGGATTAAAAAGGTTTAACTACCTAATATTACATTATTACATCCCCTCTCCTTAGATCATGTGTGGACCCCCGCCATATAGTCTCTCTGTCCCCGTATGTGCCTCTGGCAGGCCCGACTGCTCTACAGGGGCAAAACCAGGCATGGTAATTAATATAGCCTACTATTTTGCCACCCGGTATTGCCAGCCCTAGGTAGAAGTTGACTCCCGAGTGGCACAGTGGTCTAAGGTACTGCATCGCAGTGCTAGCTGTGCCACTAGAGATCCTGGTTCGATCCCAGGCTCTGTCGCAGCCGGCCGCCACTGGGAGACCCATGGGCGGCGCACAATTGGTCCAGCGTCGTCCAAGGTAGGGGAGGGTTTGGCCGGTAGGGATGTGGGTTCGTTTCCCATGGGGGGCCAGTATGAAAAAAACCAACAAAAAAAGAAAACGTATGCATTCACTAACTGTAAGTCGCTCTGGATAAGAGCGTCTGCTAAATGACAAAAATGTAAATGTAGAAGTTGGCCTAATAGTACAGATGTAGGATCTTAATTTGATCACCCTGTTGCAGGAGAACTTGTAGTGTATTTCAGGTTTAAAAAAGGCTTCTGAAGTTTGTAATTTCCACTTTAAAATGTCAGAATTAATTTTCCCTTAGGAAAAATGGATCAACCCCTACAAAAATGTACTTTCATTATAATCCACATAATAATTCCCATTTCCTGTTTCTGCAGGATTATTTTCCTGATGTAGCAAACTGGCTCAAATGAAGACCATACATCTGTAGTGCCAATTACTGTTGGTGGGATCTACAATCCTGCGCATTTTATCAAATTTGACGAATCAGAAATGGCCGTTATAGTCCTAAATGGAGCGGCCATCTTGGAACGCAACGACTACCCCTTCACAAACTGTCTTTAGACTAGTACAGAGGCCGTGTCCGATATCTGTCTCGCCTACTACTTACTGAAACTGCATAGGCTACTGTGTACTAATTGTAATACATACTATTTACAACATACTGTTAAGTAAGAATGTGCTAGGACCGGTGGTGGGAACAAGCTGTATCAGCATTTCAGGGTCCTAGCACAAGGCCAGAGCCCTACAATGTTCTTTTTAGTCTTTAAAAACTTGAATGTTCAGAGAGACATGAGGAAACAAAGGTTTAATAACAAGAGAGTGGTAGATTCCCACAGCAGGTTCTGCTAGGCTGTATTCCATGTGGTTGAAACCAGAGTTGTAGTTGGTAAGCCAGCAGGGTTTGTGGAGCTTATGATGAGGATGCTTAAAGCCACCCTCCTTCATTTGTGAATACCTTCAAAGACTGGGTCACCAACAAAAATATTAACAATGGAACAAATGCATCCCATGACATTTTCACATGCAAATAACACTTCATTTACGTGATACAGCTGTAGTTCTTAAGTAATGACTCAGTGGCAGAATGAGAGTTAATGATCGATTCATTGCTCTTACATAAACTTCCGCCATAACTAACATAATTTATAACCTTTAGACGTACGAGTTTGCGTAGTGGTTTGAGCAAGAAAACAACAACTGATTGGATAAATTAAACAAAGTGCTTCATAGCCTTTATATGAAGGTCCTACGTGTATTGACTTTCACAGTGAATGTTTTTCTTTATATGCTTTGTGCGTATGAATTGAATATTGCCAAATGCATCATAAATATTGCGCCTATGCAACCCTTGCTGTCAAAAGATTGCAAAGCGGCATACAACTGACATAAACGTTTGAAAATGAAACTTTCTCATCCATATCTTTAAAACACATCTCAAGTGCAAGTGCACTGTTTAGCTCACATCTGAAGGCTGGGGGGCATTTAGGATGAATTGCGGACCGCTAAAATATCCTAATGATTATGATCACACTTCCTCAATTAAAATATTATAGGGACACTATTCCAAAGATGGTTTAGTATGGTTTAGAAACTTGGGAGCCAAGCTTGAGTTATCAGTGTAGCCCCATTATCGGCTGGACTTGTTGAAACATCTTCACGCCTAGAAAGAAACCTCCTGCTTTCCGTCATAACTGTCAATTTATTGACAAAAATAAATAATTACAGGGGGCAGTTTGGAAAAAATTTATCCCGTCCGAATCGTCTTCTGGATTAACGGACATTCTGAGGTAATAAATACAAAACCAACATTCTCTAGTAATACTAGTCCCTTGCGAATAGGGTTACATGACAACGATGTAGTGTAGTGTAGTGATTAGCTTTAATGATATGAAGGTTTGGCTTGGGAAAAGTTTGTTCACCTGGTCAGCTGATGTGTTGTGCACTGAAGTCCACAAGCAAAGGGAAAAGGTGAGAGGAGGAGAGCATGTAGATAGTTGTGAAATGAATTATATGAATGTATACAATGAGCAAAGTGATCATGCTGTTTTTATGTGGCTGCTATGAAAGTGAACTGTGTTTGCGTGCGATCAGGGAGGAATTAATTCCGCCAATTCTGTTGAAAAACGATTCTTAAACAGAAGCAAACTGACTTACTGTGTTGTTGTCGAAGCCTGTATGACAGGATGAGATAGCGGCTAAATAGACCTTAACAGTGGGGAATGCCAGCGGGGCAATGGTGAGCAGTGACGTGAAGACTTGTTTTCTCGGTGCTCCTGACTAGAGCAAATAATTTATAATGAATTCTTCACTAAAACTTTTCGTACCACGTCAATTATGTAAAACATTTATTAGTAGTAAACCCTAGTTCACCATTTTTGGCTTTCCCCCCACAGTTTTTTGCCTTTTTGTCGTAAAAAGTTGAAACAGCAATGGCCACAAGTCACAAAAGAACATGATTGACATGTTCATGTTCTCAGAAAATAAGATATACATTTTCTAGACACATTAAATGAGAACGTTGCAAGAACATTCATGTGTCCAGTTTTCTGTGGGTTAGGAGAATATTCCATCAACGTCCCTCCAAACATACACAGAACATCGTTGCCATGTTCTCAGAACATAAGATACTTTTGTATATATAGTGTATGTGGACACCCCTTCAAATTAGTGGATTCAGCTATTTCAGTCACAGCCGTTGCTGATAGGTGTATAAAATCGAGCACACAGCCATGCACCGAGCACACAGCCATGCACCGTCATAGGATGCCACCTTTCCAGCAAGTCAGTTCGTCTAATTACTGCACTGCTAGAGCTGCCCCAGTCAACTGTAAATGCTGTTATTGTGAAGTGGAAACATCTAGGAGCAACAATGGATCAGCCGCGAAGTGGTAGGCCACACAAGCAAACAGAACGGAACCGCCGAATGCTGAAGCGCGTAGCGCATAAAAATCGTCTGTCCTCGGTTGCAACACTCACTACGAGTTCCAAACTGCCTCTGGAAGCAACGTCAGCACAAGAACTGTTCGTCGGGAGCTTCATAAAATGGGTTTCCATGGCCGAGCAGCCACACACAAGCATAAGATGACCATGCGCAATGCTAACAGTCGGCTAGAGTGGTGTAAAGCTCGCTGCCATTGGACTCTGGAGCAGTGGAAACGTGTTCTCTGGAGTGATGAATCACGCTTCACCATCTAGCAATCCGATGGACAAATCTGGGTTTGGCGGATGCTAGGAGAATCGATTCTGTGCTTCCAACTTTGTGGCAACAGTTTGGGGAAGGCCCTTTCCTGTTTCCCGTGCACAAAGCGAGGTCCATACAGAAATGGTTTGTCGAGATCAGTGTGGAAGAACTTGACTGGCCTGCACAGAGCCCTGACCTCAACCCCATCGAACACTCTTGGGATGAATTGGAACACCGACTGCGAGCCAGGCCTAATCGCCCAACATCAGTGCCCGACCTCACTAATGCTCTTGTGGCTGAATGGAAGCAAGTCCCCGCAGCAATGTTCCAACATCTAGTGGAAAGCCTTCCCAGAAGAGTGGAGGCTGTTATAGCAGCAAAGGGGGGACCAACACCATATTAATACCCATGATTTTGGAATGAGATGTTTGACGAGCCAGTGTCCACATACTTTTGGTGATGTAGTGTATCAACGTTCTAGACACGTTTCATGGGAAGTAGTTATTATTCAACATGTCCTCACATGGGATTTGAACTCACAACCTCTCCGATCTTACTGCTATGCCACCATGTCCATGTTAGGTATCAGTTAATCTGACTATTCTCTCATCATTGATTTTATCTACTTATTTCAGCAATTGAAGGGCTTTCTGTATAGTTGTCTAATGTTGGTTGAGCATATTAACCTGTTTGAATGATATTCCTGAATCACTATGATCAATAAAATATTTTATTGATTGTATTTTTAACAGAGCTGAGATTTACTTCGAAGTGCATTCACCGTATTGCTTACACCTATCAAGTTGTTTCAGATCTACACGGATGCATAGGGAGGAGAGGTTAGGGTTTCTTCTGGACAGGACCTAACTATACTGGCCCAATAAGCACATGTACTAGAGATATCCCTTATTGGGACAGTGGCGCCGACGAAGATGGCGGCCTCGCGACTAGCTGTTAGGAAACTTTGCGGTATTTAGTTTTTTTATGTATAATTTTTTACATTATTAGCTCAAAATGTGTTTTGTATCATTACATACAGCCGGGAAAAACTATTGGATATCAGAGCGGCGGTAACTCACCAGAACTACCAGCATTACGACCAGGAATACGCCTTTCCCGAAGCAGATCCTTTGTTTGCTCTCTTCAGGGCAATTTAACTGATTCCAGCCGGCGGAGGAGAGGCACTCGGAGCGGCCTGCTGGTTCAACTTATGAGGCGCGCACATCACCCACCGCTTTCAAGTATATTACTTGTTAATGTTCAGTCTTTGGATAACAAAGTCGACGAGCTCAGGGCAAGGATTTATTACTTTGTTTCACGGAAACATGGCTCTCTCTGGATATTCTGTCGAAATTGGTCCAGCCAGATAGGTTCTCTGTTCATCGTGCAGACAGAAATAAATATCTCCCGGGAAGCAGAAGGGCGGAGGTGTGTGTTTCATGATTAACGACTCATTGTGTAATTGTAGAAACATACAGGAACACAAGTCCTTTTGTTCACCTGACCTAGAATACCTCACAATCAAATGCCAACCGTATTATCTCCCAAGAAAATGTTATTCGGTTATAGTCACGGCCGTGTATATCCCTCCTCAAGCCGATACCACGACAGCCCTCAAAGAACTTCACTGGACTTTATGCAAACTGGAATCCACATATCCTGAGGCTGCATTTATTGTAGCTGGGGATTTTAACAAAGCAAATTTGAGGACTAGGCTGCCGAAGTTCTATCAACATATCGACTGTTGTCCTCGGGCTGCTAAAATTCTTGACCATTGCTATTCGAACTTCCGAGATGGTTATAAGGCCCTCCCCCGCCCTCCTTTCGGCAAATGTGACCACGACATTTTGCTCCTCCCTTCCTATAGGCAGAAACTCAAACAGGAAATACCCGTGCTAAGGACTATTCAACGCTGGTCTGACCAATCGGAATCCACGCTTCAAGATTGTTTTGATCACTCGGACTGGGATATGTTCCGGGTAGCTTGCGGAAATTATTTTGACGAATACACTGAAACGATGACTGAGTTTATCAGGAAGTGTATAGGAGATGTTGTGCCCAATGTGACTATTAAAACCTACCCTAACCAGAAACCGTGGATAGATGGCAGCATTTGCGCAAAACTGAAATCACGAATCCCCGCATTTAACCATGGCAAGGTGACTGGGAATATGGCAGAATACAAACAGTGTAGCTACTCACTCCGCAAGGCCGACACCGACGTCTTGCTTCCGGACAAACTAAACACCTTCTTCGCCCTCTTTGAGGATAACACAGTGCCACCGACGCGGCCCACTACCAGGGATGTGGGCTCTCCTTCTCCGTGGCTGACGTAAGACATTTAAGCATGTTAACCCCCGCAAGGCTGCCGGCCCAGACGGCATCCCTAGCCGCGTCCACAGAGCATACGCAGCATTCCTATCCCAGTCTGCTGTCCCCACATGCTTCAAGATGGCCACCATTGTTCCTGTACCCAAGAAAGCAAAGGTAACTGAATTAAATGACTATCGCCCCATAGCTTCTGTCATCATGAAGTGCTTTGATAGACTAGTCAAGGATCATATCACCTCTACCTTACCTGTCACCCTAGACCCACTTCAATATGCTTACCGCCCCAATAGATCCACAGACGATGCAATTGCCATCACACTGCACACTACCCTATCCCTTCTGGACAAGAGGAATACCTATGTAAGAATGCTGTTCATTGACTATAGCTCAGCATTCAACACCATAGTACCCTCCAAGCTTATCATTAAGCTTGAGGCCCTGGGTCTGAACCCCGCCCTGTGCAACTGGGTCCTGGACTTCCTGACGGGCCCTTCCAGGTGGTGAAGGTAGGAAACAACACCTCCACTTCGCTGATCCTCAACACTGGGGCCCCACAAGCATGCATGCTCAGCCCCCTTCTGTACTCCCTGTTCACCCATGACTGCGTGGCCAAGCACGCCTCCAACTCAATCATCAAGTTTGCAGATGACACAACAGTAGTAGGTTTGATTACCAACAATGACGAGACAGCCTACAGGGAGGAGGTGAGGGCTCTGGGGGTGTGGTGCTAGGAAAACAACCTCTCACTCAACGTCAACAAAACAAAGGAGATGATTGTGGAATTTAGGAAACAGCAGAGGGTGCACCCCCCTATCCACATCAACGGGTCCTCTGTAGCTCAATTGGTAGAGCATGGCGCTTGTAACGCCAGGGTAGTGGGTTCGATCCCCGGGACCATCCATACGTAAAAATGTATGCACACATGACTGTAAGTCGCTTTGGACAAAAGCGTCTGCTAAATGGCATATTATATTATTATTATTATGAGAAGGTGGAAAGCTTCAAGTTCCTTGGTGTACACATCACTGACAAACTGAAATGGTCCACCCATGCAGACAGTGTCGTGAAGAAGGCGCAACAGAGCCTCTTCAACCTCAGGAGGCTAAAGAAATTTTGTTTGGCACCTAAAACCCTCACAAACTTTTACAGATAAACAATTGAGAGCATCCTGTCTGGCCGTATCACTGCCTGGTATGGCAACTGCACCGCCAGCAACCGCAGGGCTCTCCAGAGGGTGGTGCGGTCTGCACAACGCATTACCGGGGGCAAACTACCCACCATTCAGGACACCTACAGCACCCGATTTCACAGGAAGGCCAAAATCATCAAGGACATCAACCACCCGAGCCACTGCCTGTTCACCCCGCTATCATCCAGAAGGCGAGCTCAGTACAGGTGCATCAAAGCTGGGACCGAGAGACTGGAAAAACAGCTTCTATCTCAAGGCCATCAGACTGTTAAATAGCCATCACTAGCACATTAGAGGCTGCTGCTGCCTATTGAAATCACTGGCCACTTTAAGAAATGGAACACTAGTCACTTTAATAATGTTTACATATCTTGCACTACTCATCTCATATGTATATACTGTATTCTATAATATTCTACTGTATCTTAGTCCATGCTGCTCTGTCATTGCTCGTCCATATACTGTATGTATATATTGTTAATTCCATTCCTTACTTAGATTTGTGAGTATTGGGTATATGCTGTGAAATTGTTGGATATTACTTGTTAGATGTTACTTCACTGTCGGAGCTAGAAGCACAAGCATTTCGCTACACCCGCAATAACATCTGCTAAACACGTGTATGTGACAAATACAATTTGATTTGATTTGGTTAGGGCGTTCATCATTGGTGCTAGTGGCTTTGGTTTGTGACCAGCTAGGGGAGTCACCCTACTGTCACATTCTTTATGTTATGTCAAGGTAGATTGCATTTATACCTTTTTACTAGCTTACTGGCTGGGCTGCCTTAGTGCTAAGTAGCTGCTAGCAAAGAAGTGTGCATTTGCTTTGCAAACATGAAATCACAGGTTTTCTTGTTTACCAAGCATTTGCCAGTAACTCTTTCCGGGTTGTGTTGAGATGTTTAACCGATGGTTACATTTCAAGACATCCTGAGTGGATGGGGATGGTTACAGGGAGGGATGGGAGCAGAACGTATCTCCCTACATACAGTACCAGTCAAAAGTTTGGACACACCACCTCATTCAATGCAATTCCAATAGTCTTGAAGGAGTTCTCACATATGCTGAGCCCTTGTGGCTGGTTTTCCTTCACTCTGCGGTCCAACTCATCCCAAACCATCTCAATTGGGTTCAGGTCGGGTGATTGTGGAGGCCAGGTCATGTGATGCAGCACTCCATCACTCTCCTTCTTGGTCAAATAGCCCTTACACAGCCTAGAGGTGTGTTGGGTCATTGTCCTGTTGAAAAACAAATCATAGTCCCACTAAGCGCAAACCAGGTGGGATGGCGTATCGCTGCAGAATGCTGTGGTAGCCATGCTGGTTAAGTATGTCTTGAATTCTAAATAAATCACAGACAGTGTCACCAGCAAAGCAACCCCACATCATCACACCTCCTCCTCCATGCTTCAAGGTTGGAACCATACATGCGGAGATCATCCATTCACCTACTCTGCGTCTCACAAAGACATGGCGGTTGGAACCAAAAATCTCAAATTTGGACTCATCAGACCAAAGGACAGATTTCCACCGGTCGAATGTCCATTGCCCTTGTTTCTTAGCCCAAGCAAGTCTCTTCTTCTTATTGGTGTCCTTTAGTAGTGGTTTCTTTGCAGCAATTTGACCATGAAGGCCTGATTTCATGCAGTCTCCTCTGAACAGTTAATGTGGAGATGTGTCTGTTACTTGAACTCTGTGAAAAAAATGTTGGGGCTGCAATTTCTGAGGCTGGTAACTCTAATGAACTTATCCTCTGCAGCAGAGGTAACTCTGGGTCGTTCTTTCCTGTGGCGGTCCTCATGAGAGCCAGTTTCATCATAGAGCTTGATGGTTTTTGCGACTGAACTTGAAGAAACCTTGACTGACCTTCATGTCTTAAAGTAATGATGGATTGTCGTTAATCTTTGCTTATTTGAGCTGTTCTTGACATAATATGGACTTGGTCTTTTACCAAATAGGGCTATCTTCTGTATACCCCCCACCTTGTAACAACACAACTGATTGGCTCAAACGCATAATGAAGGAAAGAAATTCCACAAATTTAACTTTTAACAAGGCACACCTGTTATTTGAAATGCTTTCCAGGTGACTACCTCATGAAGCTGGTTGAGAGAATGCCAAGAGTGTGCAAAGCTGTCTTCCAGGTAAAGATTAGCTACTTTGAAGAATCTCAAATATAAAATATATTTTGATTTGTTTAACACTTTTTTGGTTACTACATGATTCCATATGTGTTATTTCATAGTTTAGATGTCTTCACTATTATTCTACAATGTAGAAAATAGTAAAACTAAAGAAAAACCCTTGAATGAGTAGGTGTGTCCATACTTTTGACTGGTACTGTATATGTAAGGGATAATCAACGAAGGGCTATGCGTTCAACAACCACTGAAGTAGCTAGCAAGTTTTCTCGATAGCTACAGTAGTCGCCTTGGTAACTAGTGAGTTGGTAAATTGCCTCCAGTGTGTCAGAGTGCGCTCTGGGTCGTTTGTAAATTCAGAGCCTTGTCTGATTGTCTGTCAGAGCGTTTCGCTCTTGGAGGGTTCAGAGTGCACACTGGACGCTCTGGCCAAGGAGTATGGTGGATTCGAACATTCTGATCTCACAACAAAGCACCCAAGCTAACAGGCTAAAGTTGGCTAGCTTGCTAGCTACTTCCAGACTCAAATGAGAGAACACCTCACTCTGACCATTTTACTCGCCCTAGCAGAGCTGGTTAGGCTGTTTCCATTTTATCTAGATCGTTAGTGGCTGTAACTGTGGTGCTGGCAACAATTGAATTACTTTTTTTGCAGAAGTTTACTGACACTGGTCATATTCAGCGGATGTTGCGCGTTCATAAATTAATCAGTTATGCTGCTCTCTGGCACCGTCATATGAGAGTGCTCTGAAATCGGAGAAAATCTAATTCAACAATGCCAATAATGTTTTTCAACTCAAACATAGAACATGTAAGAAGGAACTTCATAGCCATTGGTTTATAGGGAATTAATGTTATTATGTTTGCCCTAGATGGAGCTCCACTTTAATATGTTAGTATCCTGCTCTAGTCTAGGTGAGGTAGATGCAGCCTTCCGACTGGGGGATGGCCAGCAAAGGGGTCCAAGGTTTTCTTCTGAGTATTTCATGTTTTTTCTTTTTACATTATTTAGCAGACACTCTTATCCAGAGCGACTTCCAGGAGCAATTAGGGTTAAGTGCCTTGCTTAAGGGCACAGACAGATTTTTCACCTAGTTGGCTTGGGGATTAGAACCAGCAACCTTTCGGTTACTGGCACAACGCTCTTAACCACTAAGCTACCTGCCGCCCCAGTAGGTAGCACATTGGCCACGTGAATGTACTTCCATACATTTCTGATTTATTATGACTATGCCTAATTCATGTACCTCGGGCTCTACTAGCTTTATCAGTTGGGACTTAAAAGGAATGAATCATCCTGTCAAGTGTAGCCAAGTATATGCTCATTTTAAGTCTTTATGTCCTGACATTGTTTTTACATCCCTGTTAGTGAGCATTTTATCCTTTGCCAAGATAATCCATCCACCTGAAAGGTGTGGCATATCAAGAAGCTGACTAAACAGCATGATCATTACACAGGTGCACCTTGTACTGGTGACAATAAAAGGCCACTCTAAAATGTGCAGATTTGTCACACAACACAATACCACAGATGTCTCAAGTTTTGAGGGAGCGTGCAATTGGCATGCTGACTGCAGGAATATTTTTGTTCAGTATAATATGTTATAGTGGTGGGGAAACTGTTTAGCACACAGGTTGTCTTGGCTAATCGTTATGGTCCTACACTCTTAGAAAATATTTGTTATTGAGCAACACAATTTATGTGTAATGATTGCCCAGACACAGGCTCTGAGAAGTGACAACTGCAGACCTGCCAACCTGCACGCATTTTGCATACCATGCACGCGATTTGAGGTCAAACCACGCTGGTACCAAAAACTACCCTAAACTACCCCAAAATAGGCTTCTAGTTGGCACATTGTGGTTTTTGACTCAACCGTCTGAAGTTGGAGCTGAGCCAATCAGAGAACTTGGACGAGGAGAACAAATCTCTAGCACTCCGCTCCGGCCCGCCCCCATACCTATAGTACTATTTTCCTCCCTCAAGCTGGATGGCAGCTCTCCACTATTTCCGTTGATACCATTGATGTGTGAGGGAAAAGGGTAGGGATAATGCAGACCGAACTGTTTGCCAAATACTTTTTCCAAAATTGTGTGGGTTAGTCAAGCACATAACCATTATTATTTCATATTTAGCTCCTTAGCTAAGGCGTCATTACGACGAAGGTATCTAGCTACAGCGTTTAGTGAGAACACTTTCTTGCCCACATATGCTTTAATCTCCTCAACGGTAGTAGCCGCGAGCGCATTGACGAGTAAAGAAACATGTTCAATGCGCGTTGCTGCGTGGATGGAAACAAACATGGCAGAGAGAGCTGTTCTGCTAATACTGTCCTTCACAGAATGTCAACAGTAGGCTGCTAATGATGTGATAATAGTCAGTTCACTAAAGACAACAATACATGTTGAATGAATGGTAGCCTAGTAGTCAGACGTAACTTGATGGATTAGGTCAGGGATAGAGATCTGAAACAAGCTCATATAGGCCTAGTTCAGTTGTTTCATATTCCAAAAAGCCTACAGTAAGCTTGACTACTACATTGGATCCAGTAATTGAATTATTCCGAATTTTCTCCCCAAACAAAATTAAGAAGAAGCCAGTTTACATTTTCACTAGATTATTTTTATTTTTTTTATGTAAGGCCCTAGGACTGAACTCCTCCCTATGCAACTGGGTCCTGGACTTCCTGATGGGCCGTCCCCAGGTGTTGAAGGTAGACAACATTACCTCCTCCACACTGATCCTCAACATGGGGGCCTGTGTGAGGCTACCACAAGCCTGCGTCCTCAGCCCTCTCCTGTACTCCCTGTATACCCACGACTGTGTAGCCTCACACAGTTCCAACTCCATCATCAAGTTCGCTGATGAAATGACAGTAGTAGGCCTGATTACTAACAAAGACGAGATGGCCGACAGAGAGGAGGTAGGCACTCTGACAGCATAATATATAATAATATGCCATTTAGCAGATGCTTTTATCCAAAGCGACTTACAGTCATGCGTGCATACATTTTTGTGTATGGGTGGTCCCGGGGATCGAACCCACTACCCTGGCGTTACAAGCGCCGTGCTCTACCAGCTGAGCTACAGAGGACCACGCACGGTGCCAGGTAAACAACCTCTCCCTCAACATCAGCAAAACAAAGGAGCTGATTGTGGACTTCAGGAGGAACCAGGCTGGGCATGCTCCCATCCTCATCAAGGGAGACGGTCAAAATGTTAAGTTCCTCGGCATACACATCCACAAGGAGCTGAAATGGTCAAACCACATGGACACCGTGGTAAAGAAGGCACGAAAGCGACTCTTCAACTTCAGGAGGCTGAAGACATTCTACCTGTCCCCGAGGGCCCTCACAGTGTTCAACAGGAGCACCATCGAGAGCATACTGTCGGGATGCATCACAGCCTGGTACGGCAACTCCACCGCTGCTGACTGCAAGGCCCTACAGAGGGCGGTAAGCTCAGCCAACCGCACTATTGAGTGCACACTGCCTGACCTCAAGGACACCTACAACACCAGGTGTCACAGGAAGGACAAGAAGATCATCAAGGAGCTCTGCCACCAAATGGCCTGTTGTCCCCACTTCCATCACTCAGACACAGGCAGTATAGGAGCATCATCGCAAAATCTGTACGATTGGCCAATAGCTTCTACCCCAAGTCCATCAGGCTGCTGAATAGCCACCACTAGGCAGCTACCTGCTCCCCCTGTCCCCCTCCTGCCCCCCGGACTCCTGACCCCCGGCCCGCGGCTGAATCTAGTTGATGATCCCTGGTCTATAGCCTACCATTCCTACTGAGGCAGTCATTATTAGGCAAACAAAGGTGCACTCGCCCATGATTTGAGCAGTGTGGGTGCCACCATCATGCTGAAGTCCTACTCATAAAAATTCTTAAAGGTTGGCAGATCTACAACTGACAGTCTGGAGTGAGCCAGCCAGCAGGAGGAATACTAAATAATAAACAAGGTACATTTAGTCTTTATACGAATGAGGTGACCATTTGATAAGGCTAATGCGACAATATTTTATCCCCAATTTATACAAATATTTTTCTAAAATATTTTTCAAGAAGTTAGATTAGCCTAGCTAGCTAACTGTTAGTTGGTCATTGCTCTCATAAAATGTGAGGACGATATATATTTTAACAACGTTTATTTTCAGTCTTGTGTAAAGGTACTGTGACGCTAACTTAGCTATCAAGCTAGCTAGTTAGTAGTGACACAAGGAGGGGATCTGCATGTCGGAGGGACACAAGGAGCTGTGCTGCAAATGTTGCATATGTCATCTGAGGTCAATTGTCCTTGAAGCCAGCAAGTTAGCTAATGTCAGCCTGGTAACTGTTTGCCTATTAACCTAAGTAAATGAGTGAGCAACTTTGTAGTTTTCCTAAATGTAGCTAGCTAGTATTTTAAAGACATTTCATACTTGTTTATGTTTTCCAGCATTGACCTTCCAAATGGAGCAGCTCGCAAGAATGTGATCGTTGCGAGGAATGACAATGCTGCCATCCCCCTGGAGGATGAGGGCCTAACCTGCTCAATTGAAGCTCTTCAAGCTGTACTGGGTTTGCAGCTTAGTTACCATATCTAACTTCCACCCGTTCTCCTGTATCTCAGGTATAAAATGATCCTGTATCCAGGGGTGTGCACATACCTTTTCATGGGGAAGGTGCTCAAAGTATATTAATAAAAAAAATATTTGAAGAATGCCTTCCCTCTGTCCAAAGGGTCCTGCAAGAAGTATAAAACCTAGCATACAGAGCATTGGTAAGGAATTATCTGTTTCTGGTCACACCACTTCTAAAAAATGCACCACTTGTTGTCATACAATGAGTGCATACAAGGGGTTCTTGCAATCTGGGTAGTCTCAATGACTCTGAGTGGCAAGCCTATTGCATTCAGATTCATCTTCACAAGGGCCATGCCCAGAGGGTCATGGTTTCCAGGTGAGGGTGGGAAATCTCTGTTTGCTTGGGTCAGTAGATCCTTGCGTAACGGTAGCTGCCAGGGTTCGATGTAAAGCAGGAGGGTGATTTCAGCTAACCAGAGTTTGCCTGGCCATCGAGCGGCTATCAAAATGAGGGATAAGCCTTGTTACCTCACTCTGTTCAGAGTTACACATACAGTGCATTCGGAAAGTATTCAGACCCCTTGACTTTTTCCACATTTTGTTACGTTACAGCCATATTCTAAAATGGATTAAATCAAACATTTTCCTCATCAATCTACACACAATACCCCATAATGACAAAGCGAAAACTGGTTTTTAGAAACTTTAGCAAATTTATTAAAAATAAAAAACAGAAATACCTTATTTAGACCCTTTGCTATGAGACTCGAAATTGAGCTCAGGTGCATCCTGTTTCCATTGATCATGCTTGAGACATTTCTACAACTTGATTTGAGTCCACCTGTGGTAAATTCAATTGATTGGACATGATTTGGAAAGGCACACACCTGTCTATATAAGGTCCCACAGTTGACAGTGCATGTCAGAGCAAAAACTAGGCCATGAGGTCGAAGGAATTGTCCGTAGAGCTCCGAGACAGGATTGTGTCGAGGCACAGATCTGGGGAAGGGTTCCTCTGTGGAGATGGGAGAACCTTCCAGAAGTACAACCATCTCTGCAGCATTCCTCCAATCACGCCTTTATGGTAGAGTGGCCAGACGGAAGACACTCCTTAATTAAAGGCACACGACAGCCCACTTGGAATTTGCCAAAAGGCAGCTAAAGGACTCTCAGACCATGAGAAACAAGATTCTCCGGTCTGATGAAACCAAGATTGAACTCTTTGGCCTGAATGCCAGGCATCACCTCTAGAGGAAACCTGGCACTATCCCTACGGTGAAGCATGGTGGTGGCAGCATCATGCTGTGGGGATTTTGTTCAGTGTCAGGGACTGGGAGACTAGTCAGGATCGAGGGAAAGATGAACGGAGCAAAGTACAGAGAGATCATTGATGAAAACCTGCTCCAGAGTGCTCAGGCCCCTCAGACTGGGGCAATGGTAAACCTTCCAATAGGACAACGAACCTAAGCACAAGACAACGCAGGAGTGGCTTCGGGACAAGTCTCTGAATAACCTTGAGTGGCCTAGCCAGAGCCCGGACTTCAACCAGATCGAACATCTCTGGAGAGACCTGAAAATAACTGTGCAGCGATGCTCCCCATCCAACCTGACAGAGCTTGAGAGGATCTGCAGAGAAGAATGGGAGAAACTCCCTAAATACAGATGTGCCAAGCTTGTAGTGATATTTCAGTTTTTTATTTGTAAAAAAGTTATAAAAAACTGTTTTTGCTTTGTCATTATGCGGTATTGTGTGTAGATTGATGAGGAAAAAAACAATTTAATCAATTTTACAATAAGTCAAGTGGTCTGAATACTTTCTGAATTAACTGTACATGTCTGTCAGGGGCGACGTGTATGCGGTGAGTGAAGTCAAGCGCAGGACACAGAGATACTAGCAGACGTACTTTACTAATAGTAAAGAACATACAAAACAAAACCTCCTAACAGGGAGGAAAACAAATACACGTATACGACAAAACAGCAATGCCGATACAGCCTAGACACGAAACAATAACACACAATACCAAACGAGAGACATGGGTAAATATAGGGACTACAATCAAACATAATAGACAACAGGTGTAACCACTCAAGACAGAACAAGACAAACACAGAAACATCGATCGGCAGTAGCTAGTACTCCGGGGACGACGAACGCCGAAGCCTGCCCGAGCAAGGACGAGGAGCAGCCTCGGTAGAATCCATGACAGTACCCCCCCCTTGAAGCACGGCTGGACGGCCAGGAGGACGCGGAGCAGGGCGAGTCGGATGACTCCGGTGGAACTCTGTCAACAGGGAGGGATCTAGGATGTCCCTCCTAGGGACCCAGCACCGTTCCTCCGGACCGTACCCCTCCCACTCCACGAGATACTGCAGACCCCCTATCCGACGTCTCGAATCCACGATGGAACGGACTGAGTACGCCGGAGCCCCTTCGATGTCTAGTGGGGGCGGAGGGGCCTCTCGTATCTCCTTCTCCTGGAGTGGACCAGCTACCACCGGCCTGAGGAGAGACACATGGAACGAGAGGTTAATGCGGTAATTTATGGGCAGTTGTAACCTATAACATACCTCGTTCAATCTCCTCAGGACTTTAAATGGCCCCACAAACCGCCGACCCAGCTTCCGGCAGGGCAGGCGAAGGGGCAGGTTTCGAGTCGAGAGCCAGACCCGATCTCCAGGTGCATAAACTGGACCCTCACTGCGGTGGCGATCGGCGCTCGCCTTATGCCTACTGATAGCCCGCTGCAGATGGACATGCGCAGCGTTCCATGTCTCCTCCGAGCGCCGAAACCACTCATCCACTGCAGGAGCCTCGATCTGGCTCTGATGCCAGGGTGCCAGGACCGGCTGATACCCCAACACACACTGAAAAGGAGTAAGATTAGTGGAGGAGTGGCGAAGTGAGTTTTGGGCTATCTCTGCCCAGGGGATATACCCCGACTACTCCTCCTGCCGGTCCTGGCAATAGGACCTCAGAAACCTACCCACATCCTGGTTTACTCTCTCCACCTGCCCATTACTCTCAGGGTGAAAACCCGAGGTAAGGCTAATCGAGACCCCCAAACGTTCCATAAACACCCTCCAGACTCTAGAGGTGAACTGGGGACCCCGATCAGACACTATATCCTCAGGCACCCCGTAGTGCCGGAAGACGTGGGTAAACAAGGCGTCAGCCGTTTGTAGGGCTGTAGGGAGACCTGGCATTGGAATGAGACGGCAGGCCTTAGAAAACCGATCCACAACGACCAAGATCGTGGTATTCCCCTGGGAGGGGGGAAGGTCCGTGACAAAAATCCACCAATAGGTGAGACCACGGCCGTTGTGGAACGGGTAGAGGTTGTAACTTCCCTCTGGGCAGGTGTCTAGGCGCCTTACACTGAGCGCACACCGAACAGGAAGAAACGTAAACCCTCACGTCCTTAGCCAAGGTGGGCCACCAGTACTTCCCGCTAAGGCAGTGAACCGTTCGACCAATACCCGGATGACCAGAGGAGGGTGACGTGTGAGCCCAATATATCAGTCGATCACGGACCTCGAGCGGCACGTACTTCCGCCCCTCTGGACACTCAGGAGGAGTAGGGTCTGTACGTAACGCCCGCTCGATCTCCGCATCGACCTCCCACACCACCGGTGCCACTAGACAAGACTCTGGAAGTATGGGAGTGGGCTCAATGGACCTCTCCTCTGTGTCATATCGCCGGGACAGGGCGTCTGCCTTCACGTTCTGTGACCCTGGTATATACAGTGGGGAAAAAAAGTATTTAGTCAGCCACCAATTGTGCAAGTTCTCCCACTTAAAAAGATGAGAGAGGCCTGTCATTTTCATCATAGGTACACGTCAACTATGACAGACAAATTGAGATTTTTTTTTACAGAAAATCACATTGTAGGATTTTTAATGAATTTATTTGCAAATTATGGTGGAAAATAAGTATTTGGTCACCTACAAAGAAGCAAGATTTCTGGCTCTCACAGACCTGTAACTTCTTCTTTAAGAGGCTCCTCTGTCCTCCACTCGTTACCTGTATTAATGGCACCTGTTTGAACTAGTTATCAGTATAAAAGACACCTGTCCACAACCTCAAACAGACACACTCCAAACTCCACTATGGCCAAGACCAAAGAGCTGTCAAAGGACACCAGAAACAAAATTGTAGACCTGCACCAGGCTGGGAAGACTGCATCTGCAATAGGTATGCAGCTTGGTTTGAAGAAATCAACTGTGGGAGCAATTATTAGGAAATGGAAGACATACAAGACCACTGATAATCTCCCTCGATCTGGGGCTCCATGCAAGATCTCACCACGTGGGGTCAAAATGATCACAAGAACGGTGAGCAGAAATCCCAGAACCACACAGGGGGACCTAGTGAATGACCTGCAGAGAGCTGGGACCAAAGTAACAAAGCCTACCATCAGTAACACACTACGCCGCCAGGGACTCAAATCCTGCAGTGCTAGACGTGTCCCCCTGCTTAAGCCAGTACATGTCCAGGCCCGTCTGAAGTTTGCTAGAGTGCATCCAGAAGAGGATTGGGAAAATGTCATATGGTCAGATGAAACCAAAATAGAACTTTTTGGTAAAAACTCAACTCGTCGTGTTTGGAGGACAAAGAATGCTGAGTTGCATCCAAAGAACACCATACCTACTGTGAAGCATGGGGGTGAAAACATCATGCTTTGGGGCTGTTTTTCTGCAAAGGGACCAGGACGACTGATCCGTGTAAAGGAAAGAATGAATGGGGCCATGTAACGTGAGATTTTGAGTGAAAACCTCCTTCCATCAGCAAGGGCATTGAAGATGAAACGTGGCTGGGTCTTTCAGCATGACAATGATCCCAAACACACCGCCCGGGCAACGAAGGAGTGGCTTCGTAAGAAGCATTTCAAGGTCCTGGAGTGGCCTAGCCAGTCTCCAGATCTCAACCCCATAGAAAATCTTTGGAGGGAGTTGAAAGTCTGTGTTGCCCAGCGACAGCCCCAAAACATCACTGCTCTAGAGGAGATCTGCATGGAGGAATGGGCCAAAATACCAGCAACAGTGTGTGAAAACCTTGTGAAGACTTGGGTCATTGCCAACAAAGGGTATATAACAAAGTATTGAGAATCTTTTGTTATTGACCAAATACTTATTTTCCACCATAATTTGCAAATAAATTCATTAAAAATCCTACAATGTGATTTTCTGGATTATTTTTTCTCATTTTGTCTGTCATAGTTGACGTGTACCTATGATGAAAATTATAGGCCTCTCTCATCTTTTTAAGTGGGAGAACTTGCACAATTGGTGGCTGACTAAATACTTTTTCCCCCACTGTACGTGAGCTTAAATACAAACCGGGCAAGAAACATGGCCCACTTAGCCTGACGAGGGTTCAGTCTCCTCGCTGCCCGGATGTACTCCAGGTTACGATGGTCAGTCAGAATGAGGAAAGGGTGTTTAGCCCCCTCAAGCCAATGCCTCCACACCTTCAGGGCTTGAACCACCGCTAGCAGCTCCCTGTCCCCCACGTCATAATTGCGTTCCGCCGGACTGAGCTTCTTAGAATAAAAAGCACAGGGACGGAGTTTTGGAGGCGTGCCCGAGCGTTGAGACAGTACAGCACCAATCCCCGCCTCGGACGCATCCACCTCAACTTGGAACGCCAAAGAGGGGTCCGGATGTGCCAGCACCGGAACCGAGGTGAACAGGTCCTTCAGATGTCTAAACGCCCTGTCCGCCTCAGCCGACCACTGCAAACGCACCGGACCCCCCTTTAGCAGGGAGGTGATGGGAGCTGCTACCTGTCCAAAACCCCGGATAAACCTCCGGTAGTAATTGGCAAAACCCAAAAACCGCTGCACATCCTTAACCGTGGTGGGAGTCTGCCAATTACGCACGGCTGAAACGCAGTCAATCTCCATCTCCACCCCTGACGCGGACAACCGATGTCCCAGGAAGGAGATGGACTCCTGGAAAAACAGGCATTTCTCCGCCTTCACATACAAGTCATGCTCCAACAGTCTACCCAACACCCGACGCACCAGGGACACATGCTCGGCTCGTGTAGCGGAGTATATTAGAATGTCATCAATATACACCACTACACCCTGTCCATGCAAATCCCGGAAAATCTCGTCCACAAATGATTGGAAGACTGAAGGAGCATTCATTAAACTGTATGGCATGACGAGATACTCATAGTGACCCGAGGTGGTACTAAATGCTGTTTTCCATTCATCTCCCTCCCTAATGCGCACCAGGTTGTAAGCGCTCCTGAGATCCAATTTTGTGAAGAATCGCGCCCCGTGTAATGACTCCGTCATACTCGCAATCAGAGGGAGAGGATAGCTGTATTTAATGGTAATCTGATTGAGACCACGGTAATCAATACACGGGCGCAAACCCCCATCCTTCTTCTTCACAAAAAAGAAACTTGAGGACGCAGGAGAAGTGGATGGCCGTGTGTATCCCTGTCCCAGAGATTCGGTGACGTATGTCTCCATAGCTGCCGTCTCCTCCTGAGACAGAGGATACACATGACTACGAGGAAGTGCAGCGCCTGCCTGGAGGTCTATCGCACAATCCCCTTGTCTATGAGGTGGTAATTGAGTCGCCCTCTTCTTACTGAAGACGAGTGCCAAATCTGTATACTCAGGAGGAATGTGCATTGCGGGCATTTGGTTCGGACTTTCCACCGTCGTTGCCCCTACGGAAACACCTATACACCGCCCGACACACTGATCAGACCATTCCCTGAGAGCCCTCTGTTGCCATGAAATGTTGGGGTCATGAGATATTAACCAGGGAAGCCCCAACACCACGGGAAACGCAGGAGAGTCAATCAAATACAACTGTATAATCTCCTCATGACCCCCCTGCGTCTTCATCTTAAGTGGCGCTGTGACCTCCCTAATCAATCCCGACCCCAAAGGCCGGCTGTCTAGGGCATGGATGGGGAAGGGCACATCAACTGGTATAAGGGGAATCCCTAACTTATACGAGAAACAGCGATCGATAAAATTCCCAGCTGCGCCTGAATCGACTAGCGCCTTATGCTGGGAGTGAGAAGAAACCTTGGGAAACATAACTTTAATACACATGTGTACAACAGAGTGCTCTGGGTGAGTTGGGTGCTTACTCACCTGGAATGACTCATCAGTGCGTGGCCTGCTGCCTCGATCCCTAGGAGACCCTCCCCAGCACCGAACCGCAGTGTGTCCTCTGCGGCCACAGTTGGTGCAGGGGACGGCCACTCTCCTGGTCTCTCTCCTCTTCTCTCTAGCACCAGCACCCCCGAGCTCCATAGGGCTCGGCTCGGAGGTGCTGGGGGATGGAATGGACGGCCCCAACTCCGGACGTCCGCGGGTAGCCAACAGGGTATCCAGACGAATCGACATGTCCACCAGCTGATCGAAACTTAGGTTGGTGTCCCTGCAGGCCAACTCTCGGCGAACGTCCTCCCTTGTAGTGGTCGACGAGGGCCCTGCGCGCTCCTCTTCCCCTGTCTGAGGTGGAACAGACGCTCACCCGCTGCTCTCCCCTCTGGGGGATGATCGAAAACCACCCTGAAGCGGCGGGAGAACTCTGCATAGCTGACTGTGGCGGCGTCTATTCCCCTCCACTCGGCGTTGGCCCACTCCAGTGCCTTGCCGGACAGACAGGAGATGAGGTCGGAAACGCTCTCATATCCCGAGGGCGCCGGGTGGATGGTTGCCAGGTAGAGTTCTACTTGGAGCAGGAAACCCTGACACCCGGCCGCGGTGCCATCATAAGCCCTCGGGAGCGAGAGCCGAATCCCACTGGACTCCGGAGATGGAATTGATGGGTATGGCTGATGGTGGTGGTATCGTTGGAGGAGGTGTGGGCAAACCTCCTCTCTCCCATCGCCTCAAGGTGTCCATCACCCCTTGCATGGCGGTGCCCAGGTCCTGGATCATGGCTGCTTGGTGGATTACGCGCTCCTCCAGTGATCCTGTTGGCACCGCCGATCCTGCTGACTCCATGAAGGTGTGTTATTCTGTCAGGGGCGACGTGTATGCGGTGAGTGAAGTCAAGCGCAGGACACAGAGATACTAGCAGACATACTTTACTAATAGTAAAGAACATACAAAACCAAACCTCCTAACAGGGAGGAAAACAAATACACGTATACGACAAAACAGCAATGCCGATACAGCCTAGACACGAAACAATAACACACAATACCAAACGAGAGACATGGGTAAATATAGGGACTACAATCAAACATAATAGACAACAGGTGTAACCACTCAATACAGAACAAGACAAACACCGAAACATTGATCGGCAGTAGCTAGTACTCCGGGGACGACGAACGCCGAAGCCTGCCCGAGCAAGGAGGAGGAGCAGCCTCGGCAGAATCCGTGACAATGTCAGTACATACACACAACAAGTAGGTAACATGGGGGAGAGGCATTGTTGCTTTATTTGTTTTTTGAAACCAGGTTTGCTGTTCGCTTGCGCTATATGAGATGGAAGGGAGTTCCATGCAGTCTTGGCTCTGTATAATAATACTGTACGAGGATCAAGCATAGAGGAGGAAGCAACACTCTTGCATGTCCAACCCTAGTCGTGCGTTTCCTGCTATCGCAAAGAACAATGGACAGTGCGTGTCTTTGTGCGATGCGAATAGATCTACGGTGTTTAAACCATATCTCCCCCAGATCTGCGACACCACTTGAGGAAGGAGTCTCCAATCCCGTAACAGGGATTCCCTCTGGACAACAAGACCGCTCCCACATTCATTATGCACGGAAGGAGATGTGCACTGCTCCACAGAACAATCTTGGCGGAAATCAGTGTAAGCGCACCCTGGCGGTTGATGTATACCACCACAGTTGTATTTTCTGTCCTGACCAGGATGTGACAATTTCGAAGGGGGCAGAAAGTGTATTAGTGAATGAAACACTGTCACTGACCATTTTATTGCTCTACCCTTGTGAACTGCGCCCCCACACTGTGAATGACGCGTCAAAATTCTTCAAGGTTGGCAGGTCTGCAACTGACAGTCTGGAGTGAGCCAGCCTGCAGGAGGAATACGAAACAATAAACAAGTTACATTTACTGTTTATCTGAATGAGGTGACCATTTGATAAGGCTAATGCGGAGCAGACAAGGCAACATTTTATCCCTGATTTATAAAAATATAATGTGTCTCAGACAAGTTAGTGATAATGGGACCCATCTCGTCCAAAAAGCACCACGAAGCACCTGGATGATCATCAATACTCTTGGTAGAATATTCTATGTACAGACGAGTCACAAGTATAATTTTTTGGATGACATGTGTCCCATTATGCCTGGCGAAAACCAAACACTGCATTCCACAGTAAGAACCTTATACCAACGGTCAAGCATGGTGGTGGTAGTGTGATGGTTTGGGGATGCTTTGCTACCTCAGGACCTAGAGGTTACAATATGAGTTGGGTCTTTTTGCAGTATGCATGTTGAAGGGGGTGTGTCGTCTACCATCATTCACTTGCATTGTTCACTTCCGGAAATTTACTCGAAAGACATGTGAACCATCCCTTCACCTCGTTTTGTTATAACATCTTTGGTCTGACAGACGTTTACATGACAACCAGAATTAGCTTAGCATTAGCTCATCATAATAAGTACAACCTTCAAAAACGTATTTTACACACATCATATGTGTCCATTACAGTCTATGCAAGAATCAGAATACATGATTTGTCACCTGTACTTGAAAACGTGAATAAAACAGTTAACACATTATGCTCCGTACATACATACGGTGTGTTACAGTAGAAATGACAACACAATATACAAAAACTATAATGATAACACAATAAGTCACTTCCTTTGATAGGGATTAATATTAGTGAAGGCAATGTGGGCACCAGCCGAAAAATGTGCCAGGGAGGAAAAAGTTCCTGCTTGGGCTCTCATGGAAGAGAGAAGTTTGTCCGGCAAAGTAATGCCTCAGACGTACATTGTTTGCAACCGTGAAATGGGCTACTTCTCTACAGTCTATGTGAATTAATTCGGAGGTGGAACACCTCAATTCAAACGGTTAAAAAACTGTTAAAAAATAATTTGAAATTGACAAGTTTATTGACAAGACATAGCCTATAGATAATTAGAGTGCCTTGGTTTGAGGGCAGCATGGGTTAACTGTACTGTAGCGTTACAATCACATTTTGGAACAGTGAGTGCATTCTGACATCACACACATAAAAAAACTAATGCAGGCGCGACCGTTAGAGATATTTGGAACTCACACGTGAAAAGGCTAGAATATACATATGACGTGGGTAAAACAGTATGTAAACATTAAAGTGACCAGTGTTCCAAGACTATGTACATAGGGCAGCAGCCTCTAAGGTGCATGGTAGAGTAACCGGGTGGTAGCCGGCTAGTGACAGTGACTAAAGTTCAGGGCAGGGTACTGGGCGGAGGCCGGCTAGTGGTGACTATTTAACACTGTGATGGCCTTGAGATTGAAGCAGTTTTTCAGTCTCTCGGTCCCAGCTTTGATGCACTTGTACTGGTAGCAGGGTGAACAGGCCTTGGCTCGGGTGGCTGAGGTTCTTGATGATCTTCTTGGCCTTCCTGTGACACTGGGTGCTGTAGATGTCCTGGAGGGCAGGCAGTGTGCCCCTGGTGATGTGTTGGGCAGACCGCACCACCCTCTGGAGAGTCCTGCGGTTGCGGACAGTGCAGTTGCCGTACCAGGCGATGATACAGCCTGACCGGATGTTCCCAATGGTGCATCTGTAAAAGTTTGTGAGAGTCTTAGGGGCCAAGCCAAATTTATTCAGCCTCCTGATGTTGAAGAGGTGCTGTTGTGCCTTCACCACACTGTCTGTGTGGGTGGTGATGAAGATTTTTTAGTAAACTATTGAATAACCAAAGTTAAATCACAGACGTGACAAGTTGCTAGGTAAGAACTTGAATTGTTCCTTTCACTGGGCTTGTGTATGTGTGAAATTAGGATCTGACGTAGGGTCGAATTGCTCGCTCTTACCGAATCCATGGCTGTCCTACCTTTTCAGAGAATGAAACCAGACTGTTGCCTAATGCATCTTTTCTCAAACAAAGTGCGGCGCCAGAGTTTAACAGAGTTTAGACTAGTCATGAGTAATTACAGCATGACAGGAGGGAAGAAGAGGAGTGGGTTTGTGTACGTTTGAGAGATTGAGTGTGGACCTGTCATGTCCAACAATCAATCTTCAGGTCAAGCCAGGGTGAGCTGGGGTTGAACAGAGTTTAAAACTGAACATGATTGTTTTTGCATGACAAGGGTGTGATTGATTGTAATAATATTGTCTCTAAACTGAATGACAGTCAAATTTAGCCCTATCATAGACTAAGGAAGTGGGTAGAAAGCGGGAAACTGAAGATAATGGTAGGAGAACCTAAGAGGGAGGGGCTTTGAGCTGGGATGTGTGTGAATGGGACTATATAGACGGAGAGCGGAGAGGAAGAGGGGAGCTACTCTGCATACCAGCCCGGCTTTGTTGAATTGTAATAATGTAAATCTTGATTCTACAAAAACTCTGGAAGAACTTTGATTTTAAATAAAGTATAGTGATTATTTTCCACAACAGTGGACCATTTCAGTTTGTCAGTGATGTGTATGCCAAGGAACTTGAAGCTTTTCACCTTCTCCACTGCAGCCTTGTCGATGTGGATGGGGGCGTGCTCCCTCTGCTGTCTCCTGATGTTCACGATCAGCTCCTTTGTTTTGTTGACGTTGAGTGAGAGGTTATTTTCCTGGCCTACCACTGTTGTGTCATCTGCAAACTTGATGATTGAGTTGGAGACGTGCGTGGCCACATAGTCATGGGTTAACAGGAAGTACAGGAGGGAGCTGAGCACGCACCCTTGTGGGGCCCCTGTGTTGAGGATCAGCGTAGTAGAGGTATTGTTGCCTACCTTCACCACCTGGGGGCGGCCCGTCAGGAAGTCCAGGACGCAGTTGCACAGGGCGGGTTAAGACCTAGGGCTTGCAGCTTGGAGGGTACTATGATGTTGAAGGCTGAGCTTTAGTTAATGAACAACATTCTTACATAGGTATTCCTGTCACGACTTCCGCCGAGGCTGCCCCCCCTCCTGGTTCGGGCAGGCTTCGGCATTCGTCGTCACCGGAAAACTAGCTACTGCCGATCCCATTCTCATCACTCCACTTGTCATGTATTGTCTTGTCAATCACACACACCTGGTGCTCATTCCCCTAATTAGTATGTGTGTAAGTGTTCCCTCTGTTCCCCTTGTCTTTGTGAGTGATTGTTTTGTTATGAGAGCGTGTAGCTCGGTTGAGCTACATTTCACTGTGTTATTTGCCAAGGTGGATGTTTTCCCTTGTACAGTTTCGTTTTGACGCTTGGGGCGTTTGATTTATGCAAACGGATTAAACTCTGGACTTCGGTATTTTACTTCCTGCGCCTGACTCTTTCTTTCACACCTCGTCACCGAATCACTCACCTGATCTGATATGGAGTCAGTAGGAGAAGACCTTATGCCTGGAGTTGTGGCAAGGGTCCAGGAGCATTCCTCGATGTTGGCCAGCTTGGGGGAAGCGATGGATCGGGTTCTTCAGGTGGTAGAACACCTGGAGAGGAGAGGATCCGATCTATCGAGACCAGCTGGTCAACCAGATCCAGCCACCTACACCCCAGCCCATGGAGGGATCCAGATATCCCGGCCACCAGTGTTTGACAGGACTGCAGCACGATGTAAGGGATTCCTACGCCAACTGGAGTTGTATTTCTCCAGCATCAGGCCGGAGCCCCGGGAGCGGGAGAAGGTATCCGTCTTCGTTTCCTGCCTTTGTGGGAGTGCCCTGAAGTGGGCCAACGCGGTATGGAACGAGGGAGGTACCACGTTGGAGAACTATGGGGAGTTTGCTCGCCTCTTTCGGGCTGTTTTTCATTACCCGCCTGAGGGTCAAGAGGCGGGCGAACGACTGGTTCATCTAAGACAAGGGACGAGGACCGCTCAGGACTTCGCGCTGGAGTTCCAGACGCTGGCAGCGGGGTCCGGGTGGAACGACCGGGCCCTGATAGACCATTTCCGGTGCCACCTAAGGGAGGACGTCCGACGGGAGCTAGCCTGCCGGGATGCCATGCTATCGTTCTCCCAAC
This sequence comes from Coregonus lavaretus, assembly GCF_964263955.1. Taxonomy (NCBI): domain Eukaryota; kingdom Metazoa; phylum Chordata; class Actinopteri; order Salmoniformes; family Salmonidae; genus Coregonus; species Coregonus lavaretus. The sequence continues at coordinate 51,786,563 of NC_139992.1, forward strand.
TGGTGGACATGGCCATCTGGCTGGACAATCTGCTAGCAGCCAGAGGATGTCCTGGTAGGGGTCTGCCCGTTCCCACTCCGGACGAGTCTGAACCCGAGCAGATGGAGCTGGGGGGAGCCGCCGGTCGAGAGAGCGCAGGAGGACAGCGACAGTGCCACTCTGGTGGCACGAAGGGACAATCCACCTCAAGTCGCAGTCAACGTTCTTTTGGGTCTGGAGGCGGTAGGCAGGGTACTCACGCATCACCCCAGGTAACGAACACCCAAACGAGTTCAGAGCCCTTTGCGGCGCACTGTACTTTATCTATCTCCTTTCCAGATCACTTGTTAGGTTCCCAGTGTAAGGCGCTAGTCGATTCAGGCGCAGCTGGGAATTTTATGGACATGGCATTTGCACACCGTGAAGGCATTTCATTGGTTCCCCTAACCATTCCACTCCCCATCAGAGCACTAGATAGTCGACCATTAGGGTCCGGGTTGGTTCTGGGTTCTGACGGGGTGGTCGCGTGAGTGTCCGGGTAGGTGTCTAGGTGTTTCCATTGGTGCGACCACGGTGGAAAGTCCAAACGGTACCCCCACCGTGCGCATTCCCCCCGAATACCATGATCTGGCACTCGTGTTTTCCAAGACGCAAACGACTAAATTACCACCTCATCGGGAGGGGGATTGCGCGATAAACCTTCGGGTAGATGCTGTACCTCCCAGGAGTCATGTGTATCCCCTGTCGCAGGCTGAAACGGAGGCTATGGAAATATACGTCACCGAGTCCCTGCGCCAGGGGTATATACGTCCCTCCACTTCACCTGCCTCCTCGAGTTTCTTCTTTGTGAAGAAGAAAGATGGCGGTTTGCGTCCGTGCATTGATTATCGACAACAGAATAATGTAACGGTACGATTTAGTTATCCTCTTCCCCTCATTCCTTCAGTGATTGAGTCAATGCATGGGGTCCGTTTTTTCACCAAATTAGACCTCAGGAGGGCCTACAACCTGGTGCGTATTCGGGAAGGGGATGAGTGGAAAAAAGCATTCAGCACAACCTCGGGCATTATGAATACCTGGTGATGCCCTACAGTTTGATGAATGTTCAATCCGTTTTCCAGTCCTTTGTGAACGAGGTGTTTCGGGACATGCTTGGTCGTGGTGTGGTGGTCTACATCGATGACATCCTGGTGTATTCCGCTACACACGCAGAGCATGTGTCCCTGGTTCGCAAAGTAATGGTCCGACTGCTGGAAAATGATCTTTATGCCAAGGTAGAGAAGTGTGAGTTTTTCCAGCAGTCAATCTCCTTCCTAGGATATCGCATTACCACCACAGGTGTGGAGATGGAGGGAGACCGCATTGCAGCCATGCGTAATTGGCTGACTCCAACCACGGTAAAGGAGGTGCAGCGCTTCCTTGGCTTTGCCAACTACTATCGAAGGTTTATTTGGGGTTTTGGCAAGGTCGCAGCTCCCATTACCTCCTTGTTGAAGGGTGGGCCGTCCCGGCTCCGCTGGTCTGCTGAGGCTGATTTGGCATTCAGTAGATTGCGGGGTCTGTTCACCTCAGCCCCGGTACTGGCTCACCTGATCCATCACTACCGTTCGTAGTGGAGGTGAATGGGTCCCAGGTAGGGATAGGAGCTGTCTTATCCCAACGCTCAGGCACAGAGCTCCGCCCCTGTGCCTTCTTTTCTAAGAAGCTCGGCGGAGCAGAACTACGGCGTTGGTGATCGGGAGCTGTTGGCTGTTGTCCGAGCTTTGACGGTGTGGAGACATTGGCTCGAAGGGGCGAAACACCCTTTCCTCGTCTGGATAGACCACCGTAACCTGGAGTACATTCGGGCAGCGAGGAGGCTGAATCCTCGCCAGGCCAGGTGGGCCCTCTTCTTCACCTGGTTTGATTTCACACTCTCATACATTCCGGGTACGAAGAATGTGAAGGCAGACGCACTGTCTCAGCTGTATGACACAGAGGAGAGGCCCAGAGACAACACCCCCATACTCCCGGCCTCATGCATTGTGGCGCCGGTAGTACGGGCGATGGACGCAGATATATAGCGCAGGCATTACGCACAGATCCATCTCCACCGCAGTGTCCAGCTGGGCTGCAGTACGTGCCTGCGCTTAACCGTGATCGTCTGATCTACTGGGCACACACGTCACCCTCCTCTGGTCATCTAGGTATCGGTCGTACAATGCACTGCCTGACCGAGAAGTACTGGTGGCCTACCTTGGCTAAAGACGTGAGGGTGTATGTTTCCTCATGCTCAGTGTGTTCACAGAGTAAGGCACCTAGGCACCTCCCAGCGGGTAAGCTACTACCTTTACCAGTTCCACAACGACCATGGTCTCACCTGAGTATTGATTTTCTCACTGATCTTCCCCCCTCCCAAGGTAACACCACGATCCTTGTGGACCACTTTTCTAAGTCCTGCCGCCTCCTTCCTCTGCCCGGTCTCCCAATGGCCCTACAAACTGTGGAGGCTCTGTTTACTCACGTCTTCCGGCACTACGGGGTACCAGAGGATATAGTGTCTGACCGAGGTTCCCAGTTGACGTCTAGAGTCTGGAAGGCATTCATGGAACGTCTGGGGGTCTCGGTCAGCCTGACCTCTGGTTTTCACCCCGAGAGCAATGGGCAGGTGGAAAGGGTGAATCAAGATGTGGGTAGGTTCCTGCGGACCTGCTCTCAGGACCGGCCGGGGGAGTGGTCGGTGTTCCTGCCATGGGCAGAATATGCTCAGAACTCTCTCCGCCACTCCTCCACTAACCTAACACCCTTCCAATGTGTTTTGGGGTACCAATTGGTCCTGGCACCATGGCACCAGAGCCAGACCGAGGCTCCCGCGGTGCATGACTGGTTTCGGCACGCGGAGGAGATTTGGGACGCTGCCCACGTTCGCCTCCAGCGCGCCGTGCATCATCAGAAGGCCAACGCTGACCGACACCGCAGGGAGGCCCCGGTGTTCGTACCGGGGGATCGGGTCTGGCTCTCCACCCAGAATCTGCCCCTCCACCTGCCTTGCCGTAAGCTGAGCCCGTGGTTTGTGGGGCCGTTTAAAGTCCTGAGGAGAATAAACGAGGTGACATACAGGTTGTTACACCCCCCTGATTACCATATTAACCCCTCGTTTCATGTGTCTCTCCTCAGGCCGGTGGTGGCTGGTCCGCTCCAGGAGTCTGAGGTACGGGAGTCTGAGCTGTCTTATCCCAACGCTCAGGCACAGAGCTCCGCCCCTGTGCCTTCTTTTCTAAGAAGCTCGGCGGAGCAGAACTACGGCGTTGGTGATCGGGAGCTGTTGGCTGTTGTCCGAGCTTTGACGGTGTGGAGACATTGGCTCGAAGGGGCGAAACACCCTTTCCTCGTCTGGACAGACCACCGTAACCTGGAGTACATTCGGGGGGGGGTACTGTCACGACTTCCGCCGAGGCTGCCCCCCTTCCTGGTTTGGGCAGGCTTCGGCGTTCGTCGTCACCGGAGTACTAGCTACTGCCGATCCCATTCTCATCACTCCACTTGTCATGTCTTGTCAATCACACACACCTGGTGCTCATTCCCTTAATTAGTATGTGTATAAGTGTTCTATTCCCCTTGTCTTTGTGAGTGACTGTTTTGTTGTGAGAGCGTGTAGCTCGGTTGAGCTACATTTCACTGTGTTATTTGCCAAGGTGGATGTTTTCACTTGTACAGTTTCGTTTGACGCTTGGGGCGTTTGATTTATGCAAATGGCTAAACTCTGGACTTCGGTATTTTACCTCCTGCACCTGACTCCTTCTTTCACACCTCGTCACAATTCCTCTTGTCCAGATGGGATATTGCGTCATCCGTGGATCTATTGGGGCGGTAAATTGCAGTGGTTCTAGGGTGTCGGTTAAGGTGGAGGTGATATGATCCTTAACTAGCCTCTCAAAGCACTTCATGATGACAGAAGGGAGTGCTACGGAGTGACAACAATGGTGGATATCTTGAAGCAAGTGGGGACAACAGACTGGGATAGGGAGAGATTACTTTGTTGCTTACAGAGAGCAAGACGACCACCATCAATCATAGTTAACGAGTTTTAATGTTACTCCGATATTGCCACACATATACCACAGGTGTCATAAAAGAGTATGGTAAACTATCACTCAAAACCACATCAATACTTGTATTTAAATTCTTTAACAAATTCTTACAAGCATACACATTCACAAATACCAATTCATCCCTGTTTCAAAATAGTCAATAGTGAAAATAAAACAAACCCCAACAACACAATGAGTCAGCCTCTCAGTCTTTGGTCCATTAAACATCACCATTGAATAGTCCGTCTTTCTGGAGGCCTGCTGGTCCTCTGAGACCTGCGCAGGGTCTAAAGGCACTGTATCCAAAGATACTGTCATACTCCCAGTACCTGGTGTCACAGAAACATCTCCACTTGTTCTCCTTTCTTTTTCCTGTGTGTCCAGTGGCAATATGCCTGTGTCCTGAGCGTCCTCAAACTTCTCCTGTGTTCTCAAATGGCTTTGTCTATTGCGCCGATACACAGCCCCATCTTTTATCCTGACTGTATATGACCGAGGCGCAACCTCCTCCAAGACAGTAGCCTTTCTATCCCATGAATCCAGACCCCGAATTTGAACCACATCCTGAGCTGCCAATGGTGACAACACTCTAGCAGTTTTGTCATAGTAGCGTTGTTGTCTTGCCTTCAACTACAGGGCCCTGTCCTGCACAGCTAATGGGCAGTCATTCAGGCAGAGAATAGGCAACCTGGAACACAACTTGCGTCCCATTAGGATTTCTGCAGGTGACCGGCCACATTCCAAGGGTGCTGCTCTGTAAGACAATAAAACCAAGTACGGATCAGTTCCACCGTGTGCTGCCTTTTTTAAAGAGTCTCTTCACGATTTGCACACCTTTTTCAGCCTTTCCGTTACTTTTAGGATATAGCGGACTAGAGGGTATACAGTTGAAGTCAGAAGTTTACATACACCTTAGCCAAATACATTTAAACTCAGTTTTTCACAATTCCTGAAATTTAATCCTAGTAAAAATTCCCTGTCTTAGGTCAGTTAGGATCACCACTTTATTTTATGAATGTAAAATGTCAGAATAATAGTAAAGAGAATGATTTATTTCAGCTTTTATTTCTTTCATCACATTCCCAGTGGGTCAGAAGTTTACATACACTCAATTAGTATTTGGTAGCATTGCTTTAACTTGGGTCAAACATTTCGAATAGCCTTCCACAAGCTTCCCACATTCCTCCTGACAGAGCTGGTGTAACTGAGTCAGGTTTGTAGGACTCCTTGCTCGCACAAGCTTTTTCAGTTGTGCCCACATATTTTCTATAGGATTGAGGTCAGGTCTTTGTGATGGCCACTCCAATACCTTGACTTTGTTGTCCTTAAGCCATTTTGCCACAACTTTGGAAGTATGCTTGGGGTCATTATCCATTTGGAAGATCCATTTGCAACAAAGCTTTAACTTCCTGACTGATGTCTTAAGATGTTGCTTCAATATATCCACATCATTTTCCTTCCTCATGATGCCATCCATTTTGTGAAGTGCACCAGTCCCTCCTGCAGCAAAACACCCCCACAGCATGATGCTGCCACCCCCGTGCTTTACGGTAGGGATGGTGTTCTTCGGCTTGCAAGCGGCCCCCTTCTTCCTCCAAACATAACAATGGTCATTATGGCCAAACAGTTCTATTTTTGTTTCATCAGAGCAGAGGACATTTCTCCAAAAAGTATGATCTTTGTCCCCATGTACAGTTGCAAACCGTAGTCTGGCTTTTTTATGGCGGTTTTGGAGCAGTGGCTTCTTCCTTGCTGAGCGGCCTTTCAGGTTATGTCGATATAGGACTCGTTGTAGCCCCGTGTAGCTCAGTTGGTAGAGCATGGCGCTTGCAACGCCAGGGTTGTGGGTTCATTTCCTACGGGGGGCCAGTATGAAAATGTATGCACTCACTAACTGTAAGTCGCTCTGGATAAGAGCGTCTGCTAAAATGTTTTACTGTGGATATAGATACTTTTGTACCTGTTTCCTCCAGCATCTTCACAAGGTCCTTTGCTGTTGTTCTGGGATTGATTTGCACTTTTCGCACCAAAGTATGTTCATCTCTAGGAGACAGAACGCGTCTCCTTCCTGAGCGGTATGACGGCTGCGTGGTCCCATGGTGTTTATACTTGTGTACTATTGTTTGTACAGATAAACTTGTTACCTTCAGGCGTATGGAAATTGCTCCCAAGGATGAACCAGAGTTGGGGAGGTCTACAATTTTTTTTCTGAGGTCTTGGTTGATTTCTTTTGATTTTCCCATGATGTCAAGCAAAGAGGCGCTGAGTTTGAAGGTAGGCCTTGAAATACATCCACAGGTACACCTCCAATTGACTCAAATGATGTCAATTAGCCTATCAGAAGCTTCTAAAGCCATGACATCATTTTCTGGAATTTTCCAAGCTGTTTAAAGGCACCGTCAACTTAGTGTATGTAAACTTCTGACCCACTGGAATTGTGATACAGTGAATTATAAGTGAAATAATCTGTCTGTAAACAATTGTTGGGAAAATTACTTGTGTCATGCACAAAGTAGATGTCCTAACCGACTTGCCAAAACTATAGTTTGTTAACAAGAAATGTGTGTAGTGGTTGAAAAACGAGTTTTAATGACTTCAACCTACGTGTATGTAAACTTCCAACTTCAACTGTGTGTCTGAACTCATAATGCTCCGCAAATGTCTTAAACTGAGATGCATTATCAGAAACCACCACTAGAGGGATCCCATGCCTAGCGGATGATAGTAATGCCTATGCCACAGGCATCCACATACCTTGATGCTCCTGAAGAAGCACTGCTCCATTGCCATCTTTGGAGGCATCCGTGGACACCTAAGTAGGCCTGTCAGGTTAGAAAAACGTTAGCACTGGCTCTTCAGACAAAATGTTCTTTACATTGTTCCACTCTCTTTCATGTTGTGGTCCTCTGTAGCTCAGCTGGTAGAGCACGGCGCTTGTAACGCCAAGGTAGTGGGTTCGATCCCCGGGACCACACAAAAATGTATGCACGCATGACTGTAAGTCGCTTTGGATAAAAGCGTCTGCTAAATGGCATATTATATTATTATATTATTATATTATGTTCTCTGTTCCATGAGAACTCTGTCTTGTCCTGAAGGAGTGTCCTTAAGTTCACTGTTCTAGCTGACAGGTTTGGTACAAACTTCCCCAAATAATTGACCATACCCAAAACACGCTGAATGCCTTTCCTATCTGTGGGATTTGCGATCTCCCTCACCGCTTTACCTTGGCATGATCAGGCTGCACACCCTCGGAGGACGGTTTATCCCCATGAAATGTGATTTCCTTCACACAGAACCGACATTTCTCTGCAGAGTATTTTCCAGCCGCTCTTTGTGTTCCTGAATGGTGGACCCCCAGACCCCAAAATCATCCACATACACTCCAACTCCCTCTAACCCCTCAATGACACTTTCCATGGAGCTCAGAGACAGAACTTATGCCAAAAGGTAACCTCTTAAATGAATATCTTCCAGTATTGACTGTACACAGTTTGGTGCTGGCTGCATCCAACCTCACCTGCCAGAATCCATTTTAAGCATCCAATTTGGAGAAATAGTGTGCGCCAGCCATTTCACACACTAAATCAAATCAAATCAAATTTTATTGGCCACATGCGCCGAATACAACAGGTGCAGACATTACAGTGAAATGCTTACTTACAGCCCTTAACCAACAGTGCATTTATTTTTAATAAAAAAGTAGAATAAAACAAAAAAGTGTTGAGAAAAAAAGAGCAGAAGTAAATAAAATAACAGTAGGGAGGCTATATATACAGGGGGGTACCGGTGCAGAGTCAATGTGCGGGGGCACCGGCTAGTTGAGGTAGTTGAAGTAATATGTACATGTGGGTAGAGTTAAAGTGACTACGCATAAATAATTAACAGAGTAGCAGCAGCGTAAAAAGATGGGGTGGGAGGGCTATCTCCTCCCTCTTAGGAATCTGAAAATGCTCCCTTTTAATACATTTATTAAGGTCCTGGGGGTCCATACAGACTCTCAGATCTCCATTCCTTTTCCGAACACACACCATGGAATTGACCCAGTCTGTTAGCGCCTCTGTTTTCACAAGCACATTGAGTTTCACCATTCTCCCCAACTCCCCCTTTAGATCCTTCCGTAGTGGCACCGGAACTGCATGGTGCATGAATCACTGGCTTGGCATTCTCTGTGAGAATAGAGTGAATGAGAGGCAATGCTCCAAATCCTGTGAACACATCAGAATATCTTTGAGCAATCTCCTCACCATTTTGATTACTTGTCACCTGTTGAACACTGTGCAGCCAGTCAAAGTCATTAATGGTGTACACTCGCTTAACCAGTACCAACGACTCACATGCTGTATCCCCCAAAAGAGAACCATGCCCCTCTGGTACAATCACAAACATAAGTGTGTGGCTTCTTGTTTTCCCCTTTACAGTTAGCCAACACAAACCTTTAGTCTCAATTGCTTGGCCATTATAAGCTTTGAGAGCCACAGCCTTTTGCATGATGGCTGGTTTGTGATTTAGTTCATGAAAATCCATCATGTTGATCTGGTTGGCTTTAGCTCATGTATCCAGCTTTAAGGTCAAAATTGTACCATTGACCACGAGTGGTACAATCCAGTTGTCACTAGCTACAGTATGGACCTGTGATGGTTCTTGCCCGTCCTCCATGCAATCCACAGTGCCCACAAACAAATCACTTTGTTAATTCTCCTCCATTTCAATGGTGTGAACATTTTGTCTCCCATACTTGTCCTTTGCAAAACACATTTTTCCAAAATGATTTTTCTCCTTGCACTTCTTGCAAAATATTCCAAAGGCAGGGCACTTCCTGGAATGGTGCCTGTTGCCACACCTTTTACAGTCATATTGCTTGTGACTCCTTTGGTCAAAGTGATATTGCTTGTGGCTCCTTAGCTCATAGCGCCCCCTTGTGTCCGTGTCCACAAAATCCACTACTGTCCTTTCCACCTCCATAGCAGTGTTTGCTGGTGTGGAGCTAAAGGTTTTAATATGCAATTGTGCCAGCTCATTCGCTTGACATATTTTTACTGCAGTGTCCAAATGTAACTCACTTTCCCACAGCAATCTTTCTCTAACTCTCTAGTCATTTATACCAAAGACAATCTGATCTCGAAGCATAGATGAGGTCTACAAAATTACATGTCTGTGCTTTTAATTGCAAGTCCGTAAGAAAGATGTCAAACATTTCACCTTGTTGTTGTACACGACAGCGAAACACATAACGTTTATACAGTGGGGAGAACAAGTATTTGATACACTGCCGATTTTGCAGGTTTTCCTACTTACAAAGCATGTAGAGGTCTGTAATTTTTATCATAGGTACACTTCAACTGTGAGAGACAGAATCTAAAACCAAAATCCAGAAAATCACATTGTATGATTTCTAAGTAATTCATTTGCATTTTATTGCATGACATAAGTATTTGATCACCTACCAACCAGTAAGAATTCCGGCTCTCACAGACCTGTTAGTTTTTCTTTAAGAAGCCCTCCTGTTCTCCACTCATTACCTGTATTAACTGCACCTGTTTGAACTCGTTACCTGTATAAAAGACACCTGTCCACACACTCAATCAAACAGACTCCAACCTCTTCACAATGGCCAAGACCAGAGAGCTGTGTAAGGACATCAGGGATAAAATTGTAGACCTGCACAAGGCTGGGATGGGCTACAGGACAATAGGCAAGCAGCTTGGTGAGAAGGCAACAACTGTTGGCGCAATTATTAGAAAATGGAAGAAGTTCAAGATGACGGTCAATCACCCTCGGTCTGGGGCTCCATGCAAGATCTCACCTCGTGGGGCATCAATGATCATGAGGAAGGTGAGGGATCAGCCCAGAACTACACGGCAGGACCTGGTCAATGACCTGAAGAGAGCTGGGACCACAGTCTCAAAGAAAACCATTAGTAACACACTACGCCGTCATGGATTAAAATCCTGCAGCGCACGCAAGGTCCCCCTGCTCAAGCCAGCGCATGTCCAGGCCCGTCTGAAGTTTGCCAATGACCATCTGGATGATCCAGAGGAGGAATGGGAGTAGGTCATGTGGTCTGATGAGACAAAAATAGAGCTTTTTGGTCTAAACTACACTCGCCGTGTTTGGAGGAAGAAGAAGGATGTGTACAACCCCAAGAACACCATCCCAACCGTGAAGCAAGGAGGTGGAAACAATGCTTATTTCTGCAGGAGTTAATATTAAGACTATGTAAGGTTATAGACCTACAGTCAGTGTCCAGATTTTAGTTTCCATTTAACCCATCTGAACAGTTTCCTTGGCTTTTTTGAAGTCCCTATCTTGTGACTGTGGAATTTTTTATAGCGTCTCACAATCATCACACATAACATTTTAGCAGACGCTCCTATCCAAAGCAACTTACAGTTAGTGAGTGCATACATTTTCATACTTTTTTCATACTGGCCCCCCGTGGGAATCGAACCCACAACCCTGGCTTTGCAAGCGCCATGCTCTACCAACTGAGCTACACGGGGCACATAACATAGGCATTACTATTCCCCTCTTTTACCACTTCACCAGATCTTTCCCAAACATTACTTTTCTGGCCCTCCCTTCTCTTTATTTCCAATTCTCCCTTTCAAAGCTTTTCTCTTACTAAATTAAACTCAGACATTGTCCTTTTTACATCAGTGGATCGACATTAACCTTTTCTGGCCGTTCTTCAAAAGCATTTCGCGATGGGCTTGTAGGCTATTTGGCGTGGATAAAGTTAGGCCCTAAAGCTTACACACTATTGCCAGATAGAAAAACCTCAATGTAGCCTATAGAGATTAATTGCAAAAGAATAATACATTTATGGATTTTTAATGTATTGTTTTCTCTTTATTCAACCTGACTGCCACCCACCCGCCCTTCATCCACACAATATTTCATGACCCTAAATCTTTTTCTGGTTGATCTTCAACCGTAGTTCAGTGAGGTGGGTTACAAGAGAAGTCGTGTCTCGTACCGCTTGCTCCTGTGTAGGGAAGCAAAGCAGGTCATTGTCTATGTAAGAGGATACTCTTAGTCCGCTGATTCTCAGGGGTGCCAGAGCCGCCTCTACACACTTGCTGAAAGTTAAGGGAGCCAACGCCAATGCTAGCACGGAGGAGACCGCAAGGTATTCGTAGGCTTTGCCCTGAAAGGCAAACCTGAGAAACCTTGTGTGTGCTGCCAGAATACTTATGTGGAAATAAGTGTCCTGCAAGTCGACTGAAGTGAACCAGTCGCCTCAACGGATAGAGCTAAACAGCACATTGAACGTAAACATACGGAACGTGTAATTTCTCAGAAAGCTGTTGAGGATCCGTAGGTCCAGTATGTGGCGTATCCCCCCCCCCCCCCCCCCCCCTTTTGTGAAGAAGGAAGTACCGGGAGTAAAAGCCGTAATGGCTCTCCTCCACAGGTATTATTCTGACAGCCCCATTGCTTAGTAGGGAGGATATCTAGTTTCGGTTTGACGAGTGAATGACAGCACTGTCGTAGTGTAGTTTTAATGATGGCTGATAGGACATGTTGAAATGTCGTATTTGGTTCGACATCGACATTCGTATTTGGAAGTTCGAAATAGAGGATCGTAATTCTGGAGGTTGCGTTTGGCTAAGAAATACTAGAAATTGCTTAGGACTGCCTTCTTACCTTATCCTACGCAAAAATAGGGATGTGATGTAGTGTTATATTATTTTGTTCATCTGAGAAGGAGAACCAATTGTGAAATTGCTGCTTTTTTTGTACACTGAAGGTGGCAGGACCTACAACTCACTGTAGAAAACACTGCTTGAAAAGGTACATTTACGGGTCGAGCACTCCAGTGCACAAGTCCGAAAGCGTACAGTTTCTGGAAGTTTGCGGGGCAATGTTCGGCCCTGCACACGTCTCGTAAATCTCAGATAACGGACAATTTTTGTGCATGGACGTGTATATGTCCGTAAATGGTTTAGTAAATCCCCAGAAACGACCAGAAACGTCCACCCACTTACCAGGCCACATCTTGAAATTCCAGTGCACGCCTTTGACGTCAGTTGCAATACATCTCCATCCATGTCCGCACACATCTCTCCCATAAATGTCAGTAAATTACTGTGCACTTGTTCAAGGTTGTGCATGCTTATTCACCCCACTGAATGCTAATACTAGTCATTCCTAGCTTATTTTAGTGGCTGTCACTGGTACACTAAAAACTAATAAATAAAGTAATGAATTAGTGAATTATGAATGAATAAATTACTTTTAATTATTTGCATTATTATTAATGTCACACATCAGGGTTCCTACACCTTTTCAGAAAAAAAATTCAAGCACCACTATCCAGGTTTTTTTCAGCACCTCACATCACCGCTATACTAAAACAACTCTTAGTTCCTTAAATCTGGCCTTAAATGGCCATGTACTCTCATAATCTCCACCCGGCACAGCCAGAAGAGGACTGGCTACCCCTCAGAGCCTGGTTCCTCTCTAGGTTTCTTCCTAGGTTCCTGCCTTTCTAGGGAGTTTTTCCTAGCCACCGTGCTTCTACATCTGCATTGCTTGCTGTTTGGGGTTTTAGGCTGGGTTTCTGTATAGCACTTAGTGACATCTACTGATATCAATAAATTGGATTTGATTTGAATAAAACACACAAATCCACGTCTTGAAAGATGACAATATCAGTAGAGCAGGAGAAATAAGACAATGTACTGAACAAAAATATGTAAACAAATTTGTGCACAACATTTGAGAGAATGTTTTTGTGCGTATGTAACATTTCTGGGAACTTTTATTTCAGCTCATGAAACATGGGACCAACACTTTACATCAGGGTTCTTCAATTCCGGTCCTGGAGGGCCGAAACACCTCTGTTTTTCATCCTCTCCTTCTAATCAGGGGCTAATTCAGACCTGGGACACCAGGTGAGTGCAATTAACTACCAGGTAGAAATAAAAAACAGAAGTGTTTCGGCCCTCCAGGACCGGAATTGAAGAACCCTGCTTTACATGTTGTGTTTATATTTTTGTTCAGTATAGTATCTGCATTTAGGGTAAGCAGGGCCTGAAACTAAAGTAACCCCCATGGAGGCTAGCCCTGGGCCAAGCTGGATGACTTCTGCCAGTACACTGCTCGATTTTCTTGAAAACACTTTCATAAAACTTAGAATTTCGAATGTGGTGCTTACCTGCTTACTTGGATTCAGGGGGGTATACCTCATATGGAGGTTTATGAACAAGCCTATTCAAAATTGAAAGAGGATCAAACGTTTTCAAAAGAATCAAGCACAGTACTGACAGGAGACATCCAGCTTGGCCTAGGGCGAGGTTCCATAGGGGATGCTATAGTGGTGAGGGTTGAGGGGTCTGTAGGGTCTTGATGTAAACTCCCCAGACATGATCCGTGTTGTGTAGCTCTGGTCCCTCTCTAAGCAGCTCTGTAGTTCTTTATTAAAGGGAAATGTCATCATGGCTCTGCCAAGGCATATAGTCATTACTATATTAACAACATTAAGTTTTTGTCATAAACATAAAAATGATCCTAACCACAAGCTAGAAAGAGCGCATTTTAATTTCACTGGTAGAACTGGGCAGTTTAGACCTGTGTATTCGGCTGCTCATAGTGAACCACAAAGTCCAACATTCAAAGCGAATGAAGTGTCACAATCGTTCACAGACGGGACGGACCAAGGCGCAGCGTGATATGCAAACATGTTTATTTACACGAATAAACACACGACAAAACAATAAACTAACGACACGTGAAGTCCTAAGGTAACACAACAAACCTTATACAGAACAAGATCCCACAACCCACTAGTGCCAAAAGGCTGCCTAAGTATGGTCCCCAATCAGAGACAACGAGCGACAGCTGCCTCTGATTGGGAACCACACCGGCCAACATAGATCTAGACATACTAGACTTATAACATAGACCTACACCACATAGAAAACACCCTGACTCAACAAATAAGAGTCCCCAGAGTCAGGGCGTGACAGTACCCCCCCCCCCAAAGGTGCGGACTCCGACCGCACAACCTTTACTTAACAGGGTAGGGGCCGGGTGGGCATTCCGCCTCGGAGGCGGATCCGGCTCCGGGCGTGACAACCACCTATTCTCCGCCTCCCTGTTGCGCCCCTGGTCTGGTCTGGACCTCGGCGCGCTGCTTCCCCTCTCCTTCCTCCCACTATACTCCAAGCCCTGTCTGGACCCTGGTGTGGGAGACCCCTAACCTGGAGAGGGGCTGACGTCTGGGTCTGGACTGGAGCCGCTGACCGGAGCTGGATCAGGCACCGGTGGAGCGGACTGCTCTGGCTCCGGAGTGGAGCCGCTGACCGGAGCTGGATCAGGCACCGGTGGAGCGGATTGCTCTGGCTCCGAAGTGGAGCATTTGCCTGGAGCTGGACTTGACCCCGGTTGAGCGGACTGCTCTGGCTCCGGAGTGGCGCAGCTGACCGGAGCTGGATCAGGCACCGGTGGAGTGGACTGCTCTGGCTCCGGAGTGGAGCAGCTGACCGGAGCTGGATCAGGCACCGGCGGAGCGGACTGCTCTGGCTCCGGAGTGGAACAGCTGACTGGAACTGGATCAGGCACCGGTGGAGCGGAATGCTCTGTCTCCGGAGTGGAGCAGCTGACCGGTGCCGGACCAGGTACCGGTGGAACGGGCACGGGCCGTGCCGGACTGGACAAACGCACCACTGGTCTGGTGCGAGGAGCAGGCACGGGCCGGACTGGACAAACGCACCACTGGTCTGGTGCGAGAAGCAGGCACGGGCCGGACCGGACTGGCGACGCGCACCACTGGTTTGGTGCGAGGAGCAGGAACAGGCCGGGCCGGGCTGGCGACGCGCACCACTGGCTTGGTGCGAGGAGCAGGAACAGGCCGGCCCGGGCTGGCGACGCGCACCACTGGCTTGGTGCGAGGAGCAGGAACAGGCCGGGCCGGGCTGGCGACGCGCACCACTGGCTTGGTGCGAGGAGCAGGAACAGGCCGGGCCGGGCTGGCTACGCGCATCACTGGCTTGGTGCGAGGAGCAGGAACAGGCCGGGCCGGGCTGGCGACGCGCACCACTGGCTTGGTGCGAAGAGCAGGAACAGGCCGGGCCGGGCTGGCGACGCGCACCACTGGCTTGGTGCGAGGTGCAGGAACAGGCCGGGCCGGACTGGCGACGCGCACCACTGGCTTGGTGTTGAGGAGCAGGAACAGGCCGGGCCGGGCTGGCGACGCGCACCACTGGCTTGGTACGAGGAGCAGGAACAGGCCGGGCTGGCGACGCGCACCACTGTCTTGGTGCGAGGAGCAGGAACAGGCCGGGCCGGGCTGGCGACGCGCACCACTGGCTTGGTACGAGGAGCAGGAACGGGTCGGGCCGTACTGGGAACACGCACCACTGGCTTAGTGCGGGGAGCAGGAACGGACCGGACTGGCGACACGCACCACTTGCTTGGTGTGAGGAGCGGGACTGGGTTCCTTTATTAACCCCCGCTCCTTCTGCTGCCTAACCAGCTCCTCTCGCCGTGCCTCTACACTTTCCTTCTCCCTTTTTATCCTCCTGTAGCGCCTCCCTCTGACCGAATAACTCCTGCTCCCTCTGAACCAATAGCCCCCGTAACATGGTGGCCTCCTCTCCTAACCTGCAGATTCGCCCTTCCACGGCCTCCTGCTGCCTCATCATCCACCCCGTGTGCCCCCCCAAAACATTTTCTTGGGGTTGACTCTCGTGTCTCTGTCGTCGGCACGGTTGGCGCCATTTCTCCTCTCCTACCTGGGCATCAACCTTCATCGCCTCCCGATAACGGACGGCCTCCTCCTCAGTAATTCTCCCCCAACCGAGGAGGACATCTACTAAAGTTACCTCCCGTTGAATCCCCGGCGTTTGCTCCTTCTGGGCACGCTGCTTGGTCCTTGTTTGGTGGGATCTTCTGTCACGATCGTTCACAGATGGGACGGACCAAGCCGCAGCGTGATATGCAAACATGTTTATTTACACGAATAAACACACAACAAAAAAATAAACTAACGACACGTGAAGTCCTAAGGTAACACAACAAACCTTATACAGAACAAGATCCCACAACCCACTAGTGCCAATAGGCTGCCTAAGTATGGTCCCCAATCAGAGACAATGAGCGACAGCTGCCTCTGATTGGGAACCACACCGGCCAACATAGATCTAGCCATACTAGACTTATAACATAGAAATACACCACATAGAAAACACCCTGACTCAACAAATAAGAGTCCCCAGAGTCAGGGCGTGACATGAAGATACAGCCCGCTAGGTAGATGGGGGAATGCCCACAAACTTGGATAATTGTTTACTTCGAATGACCAACACACAGTTTTTCACTAACGTTTGTCATCAGGCCAGTGTGGTGTTCTGTGTCTGGTTGTGCTAATTTCAAACAAGTGCGAAAATGTGTTCTCTACCAGATATTTACCCCGATGCTGCCAGTGGCTTGTGGCTATCAAGAATGATGCAGTGACCAAATATTATCAGAGGGATTTTCAGGCTGAACTGATGGGGAATCCATTTTGACGATAGCTGAGAAGTGATGCTATATCATTGTTTTTTCTTTCACAACAAAACAGAAGATTCTCGATTAGAGGTAACGTAATGTTAGCTATCATGCTAGCTGGACTAGGTAAATTAGCTAGCTAACGTTGCAGTTCTGTATTGAACTCTGAAAGCCATCAGCTAAATAATACAGCTAGCTAGCTATCTTTTGGATACACACTGTCAATCAATTTCGCCTATGCCATGGTAGTCACTTCTAGACTCACTGATACCTTCAGCAAAGTAAACAGCACACTACGCTGCCGAAACATTCAAAATAATAGATTATCATGATTAATATGGTGTAGAACATCAAAATACATCAATTTTTTGATATTTGGCGAAAATAATATGTCCCTATTTCCCCAAAACAATGGCATTCTCAAAATTCTATGATTAGTCTTTTATTTTACCAGCTAACTATTTATCTGCTACCATTTTACTTTATTGTTTGCCTTTTCTGTGGCTTACATTTTGTAGTTTGAACTAGGTGTCACGGTTTCGGCCGAGGCTGCCTCTCTTCCTTGCTCGGGCAGGCTTCGGCGTTCGTCGTCTCCGGAATACTAGCTGCCACCGTTGCATGTTTCTATGTTCGTTTGCTTTTGTCTGATTGTTGTTACACCTGTTATCGTTTAGTGTAATTAGTGTCCTATAAGTTCTCGTTGTGTTTGTCTAGTGTTGTGTGTGATTGTTTTCACTGTCGTGCGCTTAGCTATTGTATGTACAGTTTGCTCGGTTGAGCTGCTCTCCATTCTGTGTTTTGGAGTATTTTGTCGCACGTATTTTGTGCGCCCGCTTTATTTCGCCTGCATGCGGAGTTTCTCGCCTCAGGGCATTTGTTTTCGTGCTGTGTTTTGTTGCCAAACAACTAAAGTCTTTTGGACTTACTTTGTGCGTCCTGCGCCTGATTCCACCACCACACCCACCTACAGCTACACTGACAGAATCACACACCATACTCGATGGAGTCAGCAGGAGCCGCAGCAGCACAGGCGACGTTGGAGGACAGGGTCCGCGAACAAAATGACCATATCCTGCGGATGGGGTCCGCACTGCAGGAGGTGATCACCACCATCCGAGGCTGGGAGACCCGAGGGACTCCTCCACCGCCATCCTCCCTGCCCGCACCATCGGCAAGTCAGCCCATTCCCGCTCCGGAACCCAGAGGAGTTCGACTCTCGCTCCCGAGGGCCTACGATGGGACCGCGGCCGGGTGTCAGGGATTCCTTCTCCAGGTGGAGCTTTACCTGGCCACCGTGCACCCGGCGCCCTCGGGACACGAGAGCGTGTCCTCCCTGATCTCCTGCCTTTCCGGGAAGGCGTTGGAATGGGCCAACGCAGAGTGGAGGAGAATCGACGCTAACACCATCACCTACGACGAGTTCTCCCGCCGCTTCAGGGCGGTGTTTGACCATCCCCCGGAGGGGAAAGCGGCGGGGGAGCGTCTGGTCTGCCTCCGGCAGGGGAAGAGGAGTGCCCAGGAGTTCGCCTTGGAATTCCGTACTCATCTCCGTCCTCATCTTTGGTAGACGATCGTGACAGAGGCCTGTAATTTTCATCATAGGTACACGTAAACTATGACAGACAAATTGAGAAAAAAAAATCCAGAAAATCACATTGTAGGATTTTTTTTGAATTTATTTGCAAATTATGGTGGAAAATAAGTATTTGGTCACCTACAAACAAGCAAGATTTCTGGCTCTCACAGACCTGTAACTTCTTCTTTAAGAGGCTCCTCTGTCCTCCACTCGTTACCTGTATTAATGGCACCTGTTTGAACTTGTTATCAGTATAAAAGACACCTGTCCACAAACTCAAACAGTCACACTCCAAACTCCACTATGGCCAAGACCAAAGAGCTGTCAAAGGATACCAGAAACAAAATTGTAGACCTGCACCAGGCTGGGAAGACTGAATCTGCAATAGGTAAGCAGCTTGGTTTGGAGAAATCAACTTTGGGAGCAATTATTAGGAAATGGAAGACATACAAGACCACTGATAATCTCCCTCGATCTGGGGCTCCACGCAAGATCTCACCCCGTGGGGTCAAAATGATCACAAGAACGGTGAGCAAAAATCCCAGAACCACACGGGGGGACCTAGTGAATGACCTGCAGAGAGCTGGGACCAAAGTAACAAAGCCTACCATCAGTAACACACTACGCCGCCAGGGACTCAAATCCTGCAGTGCCAGACGTGTCCCCCTGCTTAAGCCAGTACATGTCCAGGCCCGTCTGAAGTTTGCTAGAGTACATTTGGATGATCCAGAAGAGGATTGGGAGAATGTCATATGGTCAGATGAAACCAAAATATAACTTTTTGGTAAAAACTCAACTCGTCGTGTTTGGAGGACAAAGAATGCTGAGTTGCATCCAAAGAACACCATACCTACTGTGAAGCATGGGGGTGGAAACATCATGCTTTGGGGCTGTTTTTCTGCAAAGGGACCAGGACGACTGATCCGTGTAAAGGAAAGAATGAATGGGGCCATGTATCGTGAGATTTTGAGTGAAAACCTCCTTCCATCAGCAAGGGCATTGAAGATGAAACGTGGCTGGGTCTTTCAGCATGACAATGATCCCAAACACACCGCCCAGGCAACGAAGGAGTGGCTTCGTAAGAAGCATTTCAAGGTCCTGGAGTGGCCTAGCCAGTCTCCAGATCTCAACCCCATAGAAAATCTTTGGAGGGAGTTGAAAGTCTGTGTTGCCCAGCGACAGCCCCAAAACATCACTGCACTAGAGGAGATCTGCATGGAGGAATGGGCCAAAATACCAGCAACAGTGTGTAAACCTTGTGAAGACTTACAGAAAACGTTTGACCTGTGTCATTGCCAACAACGGGTATATAACAAAGTATTGAGAAACTTTTGTTATTGACCAAATACTTATTTTCCACCATAATTTGCAAATAAATTCATAAAAAATCCTACAATGTGATTTTCTGGATTTTTTTTCTAATTTTGTCTGTCATAGTTGACGTGTACCTATGATGAAAATTACAGGCCTCTCTCATCTTTTTAAGTGGGAGAACTTGCACAATTGGTGGCTGACTAAATACTTTTTTCCCCCACTGTATGTCTCCATCGCCTCCGTTTCAGCCTGCAACAGGGGATACACATGACTCCTTGGAGGCACAGTGTCTACCCGGAGGTTTATCGCGCAATCCCCCACCCGATGAGGTGGTAATTTGGTCGCCTGTGTTTTGGAAAACAATAAACAATCACACACAAAGACAAGGGGGTAGAGGGAACACTGATACAGGTACTGATGATGGGAAATGAACCAGGTGTGTGTAAAAAGAAGACAAATGGAATGATGAGATCAGATGAGGAGCGGCAGTGGATAGAAGGCCGGTGACGACGAACGCCGAAGCCTGCCCGAACAAGGAGAGCTGGCAGCTTCGGAGGCATGTGTAATGATTCTTAACATAACCCAGCTGGTGACTAAGCCTACATACAAGGCCCAACCCTAAAGTCAACTCTGATTGATCTTATATGAGAAATATGTTTCTACTGGTGTCTTCGCCCAAGATATTAGTAACCATTGCCCAGTTGTTTGTGTTAGAGATGTGAGAATACAAAAACCTAAGCCTTGTGTCATCACAAAGAGGAACTTTAAAAACTTCAGTGAACAGGCTTTTTTTCTTTACATGATCTTTATTTTAGTAACCTTGATTGTTCTTCAGCTATCCCTGAAGCTGATTTAGCTTTGAGCCTTTTTGCAGATGTCTTCAATACTATTGTGGATAATCATGCTCTCTTTAAAAAATTAAGGATTAAAGGCAGATCGAATGCCTGGTACACTCTGGAATCATCAGAAGACATTAATAAAAGAGATGATACTTGGGTCAAGGCCAGGAACAAAGGCTTAGGCCCAGATTGGCAAGCTTGTGAGCAACTGAGGAATCATTGTGCAAGACAAATCAGAACGGCTAAATCAGATTATTATGTACAGTTGAAGTCGGAAGTTTACACACACTTAGGTTGGAGTCATTAAAACTTGTTTTTCAACCACTCTACAAATTTCTTTTTAACAAACTATCGTTTTGGCAAGTTGGTTAGGACATCTACTTTGTGCATGACACAAGTTATTTTTCCAACAATTGTTTACAGACAGATTATTTCACATTAATTCACTGTTTAACAATTCCAGTGGTTCAGAAGTTTACATACACTAAGTTAAATGCGCCTTCAAACAGCTTGGAAAATTCCAGAAAATGATGTCATGGCTTTAGAAGCTTCTGATAGGCTAATTGACATCATTTGAGTCAATTGGAGGTGTACCTGTGGATGTATTTCAAGGCCTACCTTCAAACTCAGCGCCTCTTTGCTTGAAATCATGGGGAAATCAAAAGAAATCAACCAAGACCTCAGAAAAAAATTTGTAGACCTCCTCAACTCTGGTTCATCCTTGGGAGCAATTTCCAAACGCCTGAAGGTACCACGTTCATCTGTACAAACAATAGTATGCAAGTATAAACACCATGGGACCACGCAGCCATCATACCGCTCAGGAAGGAGACGCGTTCTGTCTCCTAGAGATGAACGTACTTTGGTGCCAAAACAGCAGAGGACCTTGTGAAGATGCTGGAGGAAACAGGTACAAAAGTATCTATATCCACAGTAAAACGAGTCCTATATCGACATAACCTGAAAGGCCGCTCAACAAGGAAGAAGCCACTGCTCCAAAACCGCCATAAAAAAGCCAGACTATGGTTTGCAACTGCACATGGGGACAAAGATCGTACTTTTTGGAGAAATGTCATCTGGTCTGATGAAGCAAAAATATAACTGTTTGACCATAATGACCATCGTTATGTTTGGAGGAAAAAGGGGTAGGCTTGCAAGCCGAAGAACACCATCCCAACCGTGAAGCACGGGGGTGGCAGCATTATGCTGTGGGGATGCTTTGCTGCAGGAGGGACTGGTGCACTTCACAAAATAGATGGCATTACGAGGAAGGAAAATTATGTGGATATATTGAAGCAACATCTCAAGACATCAGTCAGGAAGTTATGCTTGGTCGCAAATGGGTCTTCCAAATGGACAATGACCCCAAGCATACTTCCAAAGTTGTGGCAAAATGGCTTAAGGACAACAAAGTCTAGGTATTGGAGTGGGCATCACAGCCCTGACCTCAATCCTATAGAAAATGTGTGGGCAGAACTGAAAAAGTGTGTGCTAGCAAGGAGGCCTACAAACCTGACTCAGTTACACCAGCACTGTCAGGAGGAATGGGCCAAAATTCACCCAACTTATTGTGGGAAGCTTGTGGAAGGCTACCCAAAACGTTTGACCCAAGTTAAACAATTTAAAGGCAATGCTACCAAATACTAATTGAGTGTATGTAAACTTCTGACCCACTGGGAATGTGATGAAAGAAATAAAAGCTGAAATAAATCATTCTCTCCACTATTATTTTGACATTTAACATTGTTAAAATAAAGTGCTGATCCTAACTGACCTAAGACAGGGAATTTTTACTAGGATTAAATGTCAGGAATTGTGAAAAACAGAGTTTAAATGTATTTGGCTAAGGTGTATGTAAACTTCCGACTTCAACTCTAACTGCTCTTTCGGATTGTAATGGGAACCCGGCTAAATTCAGGAAAATTGTCAAATCCCTGAAGGGTTCTACCTCCTCCTCTCTTCCACAACAACTTAATTCAGACACTGGCCTCATTACCAAAATAAATGCCATCATTGATGCATTGAATCACCATTTTATTTCAGCGGGCTATCTCTATGAAATAACTTATAAGCCTATTCATAATAATATTGGGCTGGATGCTGATAGGGGAAACTTGCTGAATGATCACAGAAATTAGAGTCAACGCTTTTCTTTTAGGCTATTTACAGAAAAAGAAGTCCTGGATGCTTTGCTAGCAATAGACAACAACAAATCCACAGGGGCCGACCAATTGAATCCCGGTCTGCTTACAGTATGTGTGCAGCGCCCATCATTGTTGGCTCAATAACCCAAATTTTTTATCATGAAATATTCCAAAAGTATGGAAATCAGCTCTTGTGCTGCCACTCTTTAAGGGCGGGGATAGTAGTGATCTTAATAATTATCGCCCCATTTCAAGGCTTCCTTGTCTAGCTAAGATTCTTGAATCCTTGGTAAATGTAAAACTTTGCTCTTTTTATCTGAGAAATGCATTTTGAATGTAAACCAATCAGGATTTAGGGCATAGCACTATTACAGAAACCAATTTAGTTGTTAATTATCTTGTCAATGCATTAGACACTAAAATGAAATGTGCTGCTTTGTTTGTGGACCTGTCAAAAGGTTTTCATACTGTTGATCATGTTATTTTATTGAATAAGTTGTCCTCGATAGACCGTTGAATGCCATCTACCATAGTGCCCTTTGTTTTGTTACAGGTGGCAGTTTTGTTACTTATCACTGCATCCTGTATCAAAAGGTTGGGTGAACTTCGCCTAAAGACCCGTAGATTTCTACATTACTCTCTTTTTGTTTACAAGGCGCTACTTCATATACTTCAGTCTAATCTAACTTTGCTGTTGAACACCTGAGTTGCCTAACCCGTTCACAGGATTGGTTAACTCTTGAGATTCCTAGGGTCTCCAACGAGCTAGGTAAATCTGGTTTTAGTTTTAATGCACCATATTGCTGGAACAAAATTCTAAATACATTTCATCTTGATGTTCGGGTGCCTTTCGGGCAATTTAAAGTATTGATGGGGGACTTATTTGTGGAGGAATGTAACTGTTTTTCTGGGTAATTTGTGATGTTTTATTTGTACTTACCATTACTGTGTTTTTGTATTTTAATGTGTATATGTATATATATATGTAGTTTGGGTGTAATGTGTATGTTTATGTTGTATATACAGGGCGCATTTGTAAAAGAGTCCTAGGTCTTAATATGTCTTCCATGTTAAAATAAACGTACAATTAAAAAAAAAACTCTCTTTGCAGGACTGAATATATATTTATAATTTATATATATATAGGCTGAACAAAAATATAAACGCAACATGCAACAATTTCAACGATTTTCCTGAGTTATAGTTCATATAAGGAAATCAGTCAATTTAAATAAACTCATTAGGCCCTAATCTATGGATTTCACATGGCTGGGCAGGGTGCAGCCATGGGTGGGCCTGGGAGGGCATAGGCCCACCCACTTGGGAGCCAGTCCACCCACTGGGGTGTCAGGCCCAGCCAATCAGAGTACGTTTTTCCCCACAAAAGGGCTTTATTACAGACATAAATACTCCTCAGTTTCATCAGCTGTCCAGGTGGCTGGTCTCAGGTGAAGAAGTCGGACGTGGAGGTCCTGTGCTGGCGTGGTTACACATCGTCTGCGGTTGTGAGGCCAGTTGGATGTACTGCCAAATTCTCTAAAATTACATTGGAAGCAGCTTATGGTAGAGAAATGAACATTACATTTTCTGGCAACAGCTCTGGTGGACATTCCTGCAGTCACCATGCCAACTGCACACTCCCTCAAAACTTGAGACATAGGTGGCATTGTGTTGTGTGACAAAACTGCACATTTTACAGTGGCCTTTTATTGTCCCCAGCACAAGGTGCACCTGTGTAATGATCATGCTGTTTAATCAGCTACTTGATATGCCACACATTTCAGGTGGATGGATTATCTAGGCAAAGGATAAATATTCACTAACAGGGATGTAAACAAATTTGTGCACATTTGAGAGAAATACGTATGGACATTTTCTGGGATCTTTTATTTCAGCTCATGAAACATGGGACCAACACTTTACATGTTGCGTTTATATTTTTTTTCAGCATTTATATATACACTACTGGTCAAAAGTTTTAGAAAACCTACTCATTAAAGGGTTTTTCTTTACTTCTACTATTTTCTACATTGTAGAATAATAGTGAAGACATCAAAACTATGAAATAACACATATGGAATCATGTAGTAACCAAAAAAGAGTTCAACAAATAAACAAAGCTGTCATCAAGGCAAAGGGTAGCTATTTGAAGAATCTCAAATATATTTGTTGAACACTTTTTTGGTTACTACATGATTCCATATGTGTTATTTCATAGTTTTGATGTCTTCATTATTATTATACAATGTAGAAAATAGTGCAAATAAAGAAAACCTGGAATGAGTAGGTGTGTCCAAACTTTTGATTGGTACTTTATATATAAATAAATAAAAGTAGTGAGTGATCATTTTAGAAATTCATGGGACATATAGTTTTTGGTTGCATGCTATTTTATGTCAATCATTTTGCTGCTTGTAGCCTATAACTGAAAGCTAATGTTGTGTAATTGGTTTTATGCTTTGTGCTTTTATGCTTCCATCTATTGAAAATATTTAGCAATTGCAGTATCTTATATTTTTAAATAATGTGTTGATCAGACCATCAAAAAGTTTATATAAGTGTATAGTAGTCCACAACGAATAAGTATATAGTAGTAATTAATTGTATTACTTACAACCATAAAATAACAATTTATAGCATAACAATAAACAATGAAACTGACCACACTGGCCAAATGGGTAAACCAAAAACACTATTTCTTTACATGGGTAACATTATCTTCCAAGCTAACAACCCCTTAAAGCTAGAATCTTTAATTGAAACAATAACAAAGCAGGCACACCGCCTGTGTTTTGGTAAAAAGCTGAGGGATTGGCCTGGGGTAATGTAACCACTCTCAAATTGGATTGAGCATCCATGATATAAACATTGTAGTAGTCATACATAGTTAAACTTGTTTTTGAGGTTATAGAGTGTTTGTTTACATTTACATTGTTTACAGACTTTGGAGTAAAACAAGCTTTTATTTTGGGTTCTCATGGGGTACAAGTTATATTCTTCAAGAATCAATGTGATCAATGAGTATTCAGCATTAACTTATGTCCAAAAATGGAGGTAGCAACTAAACGTATTCTAGCTTTAACATATAAACACACAGACACAGGAAATTAGTTATTTTTTAATAAATATGGTGGCTCTCAAAAAAGAGTCTTTCCTTCTACTTCTGCTGAGCTGTTTGCTGCCTGCAATGCCCGCCTGCCTGCCATCAGAGCAGTGGACCTGTGAATATTTTAAAGTTATTAATTCACAGCAGAATGTAAAGACATTGGAGAGGCAGCTGATAAATAAAGTATGTTTTTCTTATTAATTAGAGAGATTAGTCTATAAAATAATAATACAAAAATGTGGCTCATTTATTAGAAGTGTTCTGCCTTGCATTAATATATACCCTAAAATAAACTACAATTTAAAAACAAGCAAATACTTACATAAGTTTTGATAAAAAAAGAACAACGAAAATGCTATTTAGCTGTCACGACCGTCTACGGAAGGAGTGGACCAAAGCGCAGCGTTTGTAGCGAACATGACTTTATTAAAGTTAAAGTGCACGAACGAGAAAACAATAAACAATGACGGATAGTGAAGTCCTCAGTACACAGACTGAAACATGGAACAAAAACCCACAACCCTAAGGTGAACACTGACAGTTTAAATATGGCTCCCAATCAGAGATAACGAGCCGACAGCTGACACTCGTTACGGGCCTTACCAGGCTGACGACGCGCACCACTGCCTTGGCGCGGGGAGCAGGAATGGGCCGGACCGGGCTGACGAAGCGCACCCTTGACTTGGTGCGGAGAGCGGGACCGGGCCGGACAGGGCTGACGAAACGCACCACAGACTTGGTGCGGGGAGCAGGAACGGGCCGGACAGGGCTGACGACACGCACCACAGACCTGGTGCGGGGAGCAGGAACGGGCCGGACAGGGCCGACGAAACGCACCCTAGGCTTGATGCGTGGAGCCGGAACGGGCCTCCCCAGGCTGACGACTCGCATCCCTGGCTTGGTGCGAGTAGCAGGAGTGGGCTGGACCAGGCTGACGACTCGCACCCTTGGTTTGGTGCGAGTGGCAGGAACAGGCCGGGTCGGGCTGGCGACGCGCACCGTAGACTTGGTGCGGGTGGCAGGAACAGGCCGGGTCGGGCTGGCGACGCACACCGTACACTTGGTGCGGGTGGCAGGAACAGGCCGGACCGGGCTGGCGACGCGCACCGTAGGTTTGGTGCGAGTGGCAGGAACAGGCCGGGTCGGGCTGGCGACGCGCACCGTAGACTTGGTGCGGGTGGCAGGAACAGGCCGGACCGGGCTGGCGACGCGCACCGTAGGTTTGGTGCGAGTGGCAGGAACAGGCCGGGTTGGGCTGGCGACGCGGACCGTAGACTTGGTGCGGGTGGCAGGAACAGGCCGGGTCGGGCTGGCGACGCACACCGTAGACTTGGTGCGGGTGGCAGGAACAGGCCGGGCTGGGCTGGCGACGCACACCGTAGGTTTAGTGCGTGGAGCAGGAACAGGCCGGGCTGGGCTGGCGACGCACACCGTAGGTCTGGTACGTGGAGCAGGAACAGGCCGGGCTGGGCTGGCGACGCACACCGTGGACTTGGTGCGTGGAGTAGGAACAGGCCGGTCCATACTGGGAACACACACCACTGGCCTTAACCGGGGATCAGGAACGGGCCGGACCGGACTGGTAACACACCTCAGTCTCTCACGCCGTGCCTCAACTACTTCCCTCCCTCTACTCGCCAATGGCTCCCGTACTCCGGTAGCCTTCTCTCCACGTCTCCCTGTGGCAGCCTCCTGCTGCCCAGCCGCCCAAGCCATGTGCCCCCCCCAAAAACTTTTTGGGGTTGCCTCTCGTCCTTCCGACGATGGCCCTGCTGACGCCGTTGCTCCTCTCTCGCCAGGGCCTTGATCCTCCCCCAAGGTCCCTTGCCCCCGAGCATGTCCTCCCAGGACCACGATTTGCCCACCTGGGCCATCGCCAGCCTCTCGATCTCCTTACCCGGCACTTCCTCCCATGTCCAGTCTCCTTGCTCCTGGACACGCTGCTTGGTCCTTTTTTGGTGGGTTTTTCTGTCACGACCGTCTACGGAAGGAGTGGACCAAAGCGCAGCGTTTGTAGCGAACATGACTTTATTAAAGTTAAAGTGCACGAACGAGAAAACAATAAACAATGACGGATAGTGAAGTCCTCAGTACACAGACTGAAACATGGAACAAAAACCCACAACCCTAAGGTGAACACTGACAGTTTAAATATGGCTCCCAATCAGAGATAACGAGCCGACAGCTGACACTCGTTACCTCCGATTGGGAGTCACATGACGAGACAAGACACTACAACCAAAACCAAACACAACCAAATGAACACACCCTATACCCAACACAACCAAATGAACACACCCTGGCTCAAACTACACAGTCCCGGAGCCAGAGCGTGACATTAGCACTATAATGGTATATAGTAACATAACATTATTACTAAAATAGTTTCTAAAAGTGTTGTAGGCTACCCTACCCTAGAATTAGGGTTAGAGTTAGGGTTACTCGTAGTTCAGGGTTAAGACTAAAACAGGTGTTAGACCTAACTTTTTCAAGGGATAGACCTAGGGTTAGGGTTAGTTTTCTTTGGGGCAAAAAACTGTATGGGTTTATAGCTCTCTTGCTGTCTTGCGCCTTGCCATGGCCATCTGTGGGTACTACATACCTCTGTCACTACACTCGCTGGGCTCATAATCTGAAGTAGCAACTCACCTTCACTACAAATCACCATTAGCTGGTAAGCAATGAGCTAGACCCATTTATGTAGTTTCCAACTCAGTGAACCTCCGCAGCATACGCTCAATTCGATGCCAACGAATGAACAGATTGCGCATATCAAATTACCCAGCAGCCATTTAGAAACAACAAAAAAGTAAAAAAAAGTTATTTCTAAGCTAAACAAATTGACCAGATCTTGAAGAAGAAGACAGGGACACGCATTTTGATTAGATTTTACACCTTTTTCTGAACATTTTTTTGTTAACCATGATCAGAAAATTGTTCACTTTTGATGGGTAGGTGCCAAGCAACGTGTACCCAGGCGAACACTGATATTGGTCACCAAATAGCTGTAACCTTGGTAATATGTCGTTATCGATAAAATTTCACAACACGGTGCAGAGCGTTTGATTTGGCTGCTGGGAATATACTATCCCCAAAAATTATTGTGTCACACAAGTGTTCAGGTATGCGCGGGAGTCTACAGGAGTCTGCACACTTGCATTGGAAATTCCCACTCACGACCGTGTACCTAAAATTTCAAGAGAATATAGCAGATCCGATTTTACCCAGAAACTCTGCTTTTCATGCAGTGAAAGCAACTTCATAGCTTAAAACTTCAAGACTATAGAGGGTTTTCACCAGAAGTGTTACCCAATACATTTTAAGAAAATGCAGTTTCAGTAAATCTATCTATTGATTGTCCCCATTTTGGTTTTCCAGGTTTTCCTATCCAGTTTTCCAGTTTATATTGAGGATCTCTCCCCCCTAACCATGCAGATGTCTTGGCTCATGTTTTTCCTGGAATACGTATCCCCGCTGTTGCCTTTCCCCCCATGGACTTTAAGAAGCTTTGCTTTGAAAATCTACAATCTCAATTCCCAGTGTGTACATACAGACAGCTGTAGCTTAAAAATATGAGGGACAATGTTTCTCCTGTAGAGCTTCCAAATGATGTGCACTCCAAAACCAAAGGCAGTATTAAGAATATATGACATACAAAAAGGCTGAATATATGAGTAACTGGCCTGATGGAGAAAACACACGATAAAGTTGAGTCTAATGGCAATAGATGAAATCATTTGTGAGGGAAATTCACCGGTGATGAATGTGGTGTAGTGGTTTGTTATTCATGTTGGAATGAGGAACAAGACCCCTTAAGCACACGCACGCATGCACACACACACACACACACACACACACACACACACACACACACACACACACACACACACACACACACACACACACACACACACACACACACACACACACACACACAAACACACCCTTTACCTAGCCCTGAAAAACACAAGACCCCTCAGAAAGAGAGTGAGCAGAGGCTTAAGAATGTGGGTGGGCTTTGTGGCGAGGGTCAGTGAATCACAGAGGGTAGAGCCATGGTAGAGCCCCACCTCTTGCTCCTTAACCCAGATTCCTGACAGTATGGTTATGTTATTCAATAAACACTCCTAACTTTGTTACTGAGGTCCAGCTGTACAGGATGTACCATACACATCGTTTTCATATGGATAATTACCAGACAATTATAAGTGTATGATAGATTGAGAAATTCAAGTAAACTCAATTTTTGGTTGTGTTTATTGAACTCATTTGGGTTGGATGTGTTCATCCATCCATATCTGTATGTGTCCATGTGCTGTTAGGCTAGTAGTTCACAAGGAGGTTTCACATCTGGAACCAGACATCCCAATGTAAATATGATCCAAACAGTGGTCCTTCCAGACACAACGTGAACCCTTCCAGATTGGCAAATTAATGCAATCAATCAAATAGTCATGATCGTGTAGAGTTGAATCGATGACAGATCCCCCAGTAAATTTGCTTCCCCACAAAAGCCCAGGGCCCGGTTTCCCGATTGCAATGGAACTTAGGCTCACGAGTGTTTTAACAATGCATCTCTCCTACAACGGCTGAAGATGTAACATACTTTTCCCAAAAGCAGAGAGAACAGTTGCTAAGCATTCCAATCTTGCCTTAACATAATAATTATTTCACAATACTGAAATCAGCTCCTAGAGAGATATTACCACCTACGGCTGCAAATATTGAGGTGGCTTATTCTGGGCTAATGCTTATCCAATAAAAATGCACTGAATCTCCGATTTGACACGTCATTGCGCACGTTAGGCTACACATCATGAAATATATTGAGACAAATTACATAGTATCCTACAAGTTGCAAAATATAACTAAATTTATTGAACAAGAAATGTATTTCAATATGATTGAAATAGACCTATAGCCTACTGTATTTATATTTTAATGCAGTAATCATTGTTTTCATTTGAAGGATCTTTTTATACATAGCTTGTTTGTATCAACTGCAAAGACATTGGCAACTTTGTACTTGTTGTAGTCAACTTGTTCTGTAGTTAACGGCGGTCACAGACAGACGGATAAACCATGTGATTCTATGTTTAGCGGAGATCTGTGTATAAAGTGACGTGGGACGGCAAAAAAGCATCTAATGACACACTTAGCTGTCTGAGGCAGTCATTACAAGCATTTTCAAGTGCAACGTTAATAACGATGGTTTTGGGAAACAGCTCAGAGATTTAATAACGATGCTCCTACGAAGGTTCTAACGATGAACTTAGCCTTAAAATGCTTCTGGGAAACTGGTCTTAACTCTTTTCATTTACGTCAAAGCAAAATGGGGTCTCTGCGTACACAAATATGACTAGAATATCATCACTACACTACAAAACCTAGCTACAAGAGTCTACAATCTCCACCAAAGACCATTAAACTCAAACCAGATCACAGTGAGCTTCCGCTAATCCAATTAAGTAGATACTGTATATATCGGTTCAATGAGATTATGCAGTGCATACGTGTAACAACATTGAATAGGCACAATGACATACACTGAGATCATCTATGGTCTTATTGGGTGTGTGTGTTTTTGTGTGTTTTTGTGTGTGTGCGCATGCAAATGCAAGCACACACACACACACACACACACACACACACCGACTTGTGCACATGGTTTTGTATCGGTGTGTGTGTGCATTTAATGTGTGGATAAGTGTATCAGTGTATTACATGTTATTTGATGTATTATTTAATGTGTATTTAGAGTGCATACATGTGTCACGTTCGTTCATAGACGGGACGGACCAAGGCGCAGCGTGATATGCATACATGTTTATTTAAACTTAATAAACAACGACAAAACAATAAACGAAACGAAACGTGAAGTCCAAGGTAGACACAAACAACATACCTTTCACGGAACAAGATCCCACAACTCAATAGTGCCAATAAGCTGCCTAAGTATGGTCCCCAATCAGAGACAACGAGCGACAGCTGCCTCTGATTGGGAACCACACCGGCCAACATAGATCTAGACATACTAGACTATAAACATAGATCAACACCACATAGAAAATCGTGACAGTACCCCCCCCCCCCCCCACCCCAAAGGTGCGGACTCCGACCGCACAACCTTTACTTAACAGGGTAGGGGCCGGTTGGGCATTCCGCCTCGGAGGCGGATCCGGCTCCGGGCGTGACAACCACCTATTCTCCGCCTCCCTGTTGCGCCCTTGGTCTGGTCTGGACCTCGGCGCGCTGCTTCCACTCTCCTTCCTCCCACAATACTCCAAGCCCTGTCTGGACCCTGGTGTGGGAGACCCCGAACCTGGAGAGGGGCTGACGTCTGGGTCTGGACTGGAGCCGCTGACCGGAGCTGGACCGGGCACCGGTGGAGCGGACTGCTCAGGCTCCGGACTGGAGCCGCTGACCGGAGCTGGACTAGGCACCGGTGGAGTGGACTGCTCTGGCTCCGGAGTGGAGCCGCTGACCGGATCTGGACTGGACCCCGGTGGAGCGGACTGCTCTGGCTCCGGAGTGGAGCCGCTGACCGGAGCTGGATCAGGCACCAGTGGAGCGGACTGCTCTGGCTCCGGACTGGAGCAGCTGACCGGAGCTGGATCAGGCACCGGTGGAGCGGACTACTCTGGCTCCGGACTGGAGCTGCTGACTGGTGCCGGACCAGGCACCGGTGGAACGGGCACGGGCCGTGCCGGACTGGACACACTCACCACTGGCTTGGTGCGAGGAGCAGGCACAGGCCGGGCCAGGCTGGCGACGCGCACCACTGGCTTGGTGCGAGGAGCAGGAACAGACCGGGCCGGGCTGGCGACGCGCACCACTGGCTTGGTGCGAGGAGCAGGAACAGGCCGGGCCGGGCTGGCGACGCGCACCACTGGCTTGGTGCGAGGAGCAGAAACAGGCCGGGCCGGGCTGGCGACGCGCACCACTGGCTTGGTGCGAGGAGCAGGAACAGGCCGGGCCGGGCTGGCGACACGCACCACTGGCTTGGTGCGAGGAGCAGAAACAGGCCGGGCCGGGCTGGCGACCCGCACCACTGGCTTGGTGCGAGGAGCAGGAACAGGCCGGGCTGGCGACGCGCACCACTGGCTTGGTGCGAGGAGCAGGAACAGGCCGGGCCGGACTGGCGACGCGCACCACTGTCTTGGTGCGAGGAGCAGGAACAGGCCGGACCGGGCTGGCGACGCGCACCACTGGCTTGGTGCGAGGAGCAGGAACGGGTCGGGCCGTACTGGGAACACGCACCACTGCCTTAGTGCGGGGAGCAGGAACGGGCCGGACCGGACTGGCGACATGCACCACTTGCTTGGTGCGAGGAGCGGGACTGGGTTCCTTTATTAACCCCCGCTCCTTCTGCTGCCTAACAAGCTCCTCTCGCCGTGCCTCTACACTTTCCTTCTCCCTTTTAGCCTCCTGTAGCGCCTCCCTCTGACCGAATAACTCCTGCTCCCTCTGAACCAATAGCCCCCGTAACATGGTGGCCTCCTCTCCTAACCTGCAGATTCGCCCTTCCAAGGCCTCCTGCTGCCTCGTCATCCACCCCGTGTGCCCCCCCAAAATGTTTTCTTGGGGTTGCCTCTCGGGTCTCCGTCGTCGGCACTCCTCTTCCCGTGAGGACTCCTCTGGAAGCCCCCACGAGTTAGGGAACAGAAACTCGTCATCGTCGTCATCCTCCGACTCCTCAGTATAATACTGTTCCCACTCCTCTTCCCATGGTCGTAGGGACCCAATCTTGGGGCTGCTTCTCGGGCCTCCTCCTCGGCCGGCTTCCGTGTTGCCGTTGCTCCTCTCCTGCCTGGGCTTCCTTCTTCGCCCAGGGTCCTTTTCCCGAAAATATCTCCTCCCATGACCACCAATTGCCCACCTGTGACATGGCTACTCTCTCCGCCTGGGCACGCTGCTTGGTCCTCGTTTGGTGGGATCTTCTGTCACATTTGTTCATAGACGGGACGGACCAAGGCGCAGCGTGATATGCATACATGTTTATTTAAACTTAATAAACAACGACAAAACAATAAACTAAACGAAACGTGAAGTCCAAGGTAGACACAAACAACATACCTTTCACGGAACAAGATCCCACAACTCAATAGTGCCAATAGGCTGCCTAAGTATGGTCCCCAATCAGAGACAACGAGCGACAGCTGCCTCTGATTGGGAACCACACCGGCCAACATAGATCTAGACATACTAGACTATAAACATAGATCTACACCACATAGAAAATCACACCCTGACTCAACAAATAAGAGTCCCCAGAGTCAGGGCGTGACAACATGAGGTATTGTGTGTAAGTATGTACAGAAATGAAATGAGTAAAAATTATTAAATAAGGAAACAAAACAAAAACACTAACAACTGCAAAGCCTATCCCATCTCTCTCTGGTTGTGGCACAGGGGGACAAATCTAGCTGCCAGTTTAGCTGACTGCTGCTCCTCTCCAAGCAGGATGGGGAGTTTATGTACATCAGGGATGTGTCTAAAGTTTGGTATATCTTTTAGAAAATCCGGGTAGTATGTTTCCCTTATGTTGTCATATTTTGGGCAGGAACACAGGAAGTGCATCTCAGTTTCTACCTCGTGTAAATCACAATACATACATATTCTCTGAACCTTGGCAGCCAAGATTTAAGGTGTCTTCCTCGTTCAATTTCCAGACAGTAGTCGCTCAGTCTGTATTTTTAGATTATTTTTTTTCATTTTACATCTCGTAGGCTTAGATATTCTTACAATGTACATTTTCAATGTAGAGACAGATAACAATCAAGTTTAGTTTGCAACTTAATTTAATGTGTCCAATTTTCAATGTAGTTGTTTCTCAATTTGGAGTCAATTTGTTGGATTTTGATTTTAGAAATTAGTCACTCTCTCTCTCTCTCTCTCTCTCTCTGATAAGCTTTAACAACATGAATGACAAAGCCACTGTTGCTAAAGCGATAAAAATAATAACAAATGAATAATAATAATAATAATAATAATGGTGATTTTGATTACAGAAAGGGGACAAATATATACACTACCGGTCAAAAGTTTTAGAACACCGACTCATTCAAGGATTTTTCTTTATTTGTACTATTTTCTATATTGTAGAATAATAGTGAAGACATCAAAACTATGAAATAACACATATGGAATCATGTAGTAACCAAAAAAAGTGTTAAAAAAATCAAAATATATTTTATATTTGAGATTCTTCAAATAGCCACCCTTTGCCTTGATGACAGCTTTGCACACTCTTGGCATTCTCTCAACCAGCTTCACCTGGAATGCTTTTCCAACAGTCTTGAAGGAGTTCCCACATATGCTGAGCACTTGTTGGCTGCTTTCCCTTCACTCTGTGGTCTGACTAATCCCAAACCATCTCAATTTGGTTAAGGTCCAGAGATTGTGGAGGCCAGGTCATCTGATGCAGCACGCCATCACTCCCCTTCTTGGTAAAATAGCCCTTACACAGCCTGGAGGTGTGTTGGGTCATTGTCCAGTTGAAAAACAAATTATAGTCCCACTAAGCTCAAAGCAGATGGGATGGCGTATCACTGCAGAATGCTGGTTAAGTGTGCCTTGAATTCTAAACAAATCACATACAGTGTCACCAGCAAAGCACCCCCACACCATAACACCTCCTCCTCCATGCTTTACGGTGGGAAATACACATGCGGAGATCATCCGTTCCACTATTATTCTACAATGTAGAAAATAGTAAAAATAAAGAAAAACCCTTGAATGAGTAGGTGTTCTAAAACTTTTGATCGGTAGTATATATATATATATATATATATATATATATATATATATATATATATATATATACAGTGCATTCGGAAAGTATTCAGACACCTTTAATTTTTCCACATTCTGTTAAGTTAGAGCCTTATTCTAAAATAGATTGAATAATTGTTTTCCCTCATCAATCTACCCACAATGATAAAGTGAAAATAGATTATTTTACATTTTTGAAAATGTATTACAAATAAGAAAAAGAAATACCTTATTTACATAAGTATTCAGAATCTTTGCTATTACACTCGAAATTGAGCTCAGGTGCATCCTGTTTCCATTGATCATCCTTGAGATGTGTCTACAACTTGATTGGAGTCCACCTGTGGTAAATTCAATTGATTGGGCATGATTTGGAAAGGCACACGCCTGTCTATATAAGTTTGCACACACCTGTCTATACAGTTGACAGTGCACGTCAGAGCAAAAACGAAGCCATGAGGTCGAAGGAATTGTCTGTAGAGCTCCGAGACAGGATTGTGTCGAGGCACAGATCTGGGGAAGGGTACCAAAACATTTTATGGAAGAAGTTTGGAACCACCAATACTCTTCTTAGAGCTGGCCACCCGGCAAAACTGAGCAATCAGGGGAGAAGGGCCTTGGTCAGGGAGGTGACCAAGGACCCGATGGTCACTCTGACAGAGCTCCAGAGTTACTCTGTGGAGATGGGAGAACCTTCCAGAAGGACAATCATCTCTGCAGCACTCCACCAATCAGGCCTTTATCGTAGATACTTAGGTAGCCTATTGGCACTAGTGGGTTGTGGGATCTCGTTCCGTGTTAGGTATGTTTGTTTTGTGTACCTTGGACTTCACGTTTAGTTTGTTGTTTTGTCATTGTGTTTATAAGGAAAAATAAACATGTACGCATATCACGCTGCGCCTTGGTCCGTCCCGTCTGTAAACGATCGTGACAGAAGATCCCACGAAACGAGGACAAAGCAGCGTGTTCAGGAGCAAATGCCGGGAATTCAACGGGAGGTTACATTGGTAGATGTCCTCCTCGGTTGGGGGAGAAATACGGAGGAGGAGGCCGTCCGTTACCGGAAGGCGATGAAGGAGAATGCCCAGGTAGGAGAGGAAAAACGGCGCCGACAACGGAGACCCGAGAGGCAACCCCAAGAAAAACATTTTGGGGGGGCACACGTTGTGGACGACGAGGCAGCAGGAGGCCTTTAAAGGGCGGATCTGCAGGTTAGGAGAGGAGGCCACCATGTTACGGGGGCTATTGGTTCAGAGGGAGCAGGAGTTATTCGGTCAGAGGGAGGCGCTACAGGAGGCTATAGGGGAGAAGGAAAGTGTAGAGGCACGGCGAGAGGAGCTGGTTAGGCAGCAGAAGGAGCGGGGGTTAATAAAGGAACCCAGTCCCGCACCTCGCACCAAGCAAGTGGTGCGTGTCGCCAGTCCGGCCCGACCCGTTCCTGCCCCTCGCACCAAGCCAGTGGTGCGCGTCGCCAGTCCGGCCCGTCCTGTTCATGCTTCCCGCACTAAGCCAGTGGTGCGTGTTCCCAGTACGGCCCGGCCTGTTCCTGCCCCTCGCACCAAACCAGTGGTGCGCGTCGCCAGCCCGGCCCGGCCTGTTCCTGCTCCTCGCACCAAGCCAGTGGTGCGCGTCGCCAGCCTGGCACGGCCTGTTCCTGCCCCTCGCACCTAGCCAGTGGTGCGCGTCGCCAGCCCGGCCCGGCCTGTTCCTGCCCCTCGCACCAAGCCAGTGGTGCGCGTCGCCGGCCCGGCCTGTTCCTGCCCCTCGCACCAAGCCAGTGGTGTGCGTCGCCAGCCCGGTCCGGCCTGTTCCTGCTCCTCGCACCAAGCCAGTGGTGCGCGTCGCCAGCCTGGCCCGGCCTGTTCCTGCCCCTCACACCTAGCCAGTGGTGCGCGTCGCCAGCCCGGCCCGGCCTGTTCCTGCCATTCGCACCAAGCCAGTGGTGCGCGTCGCCAGCCTGGTCCGGCCTGTTCCTGCCCCTCGCACCAAGCCAGTGGTGCGCGTCGCCAGCCCGGTCCGGCCTGTTTTGCCCCTCGCACCAACCAGTGGTGCGCGTCGCCAGCCCGGCCCGGCCTGTTCCTGCCCCTCGCACCAAGCCAGTGGTGCGCGTCGCCAGCCCGGCCCGGCCTGTTCCTGCCCCTCGCACCAAGCCAGTGGTGTGCGTCGCCAGCCCGGTCCGGCCTGTTCCTGTCCCTCGCACCAAGACAGTGGTGCGCGTCGCCAGCCCGGCCCGGCCCGGCCTGTTCCTGCTCCCCGCACCAAGCCAGTGGTGCATGTGTCCAGTCCGGCACGGCCCGTGCGGGTCAGCTGCTCCACTCCGGAGCCAGAGGAGTCCGCTCCACCGGTGCCCAGTTCAGCTCCGGTCAGCTGCTCTACTCCGGAGCCAGAGCAATCCGCTTCACCGGGGTCCAGTCCAGCTCCGGTCAGCGGCTCCACTCCGGAGCCAGAGCTGTCCGCTCCACCGGTGCCCAGTCCAGCTCCGGTCAGCGGCTCCAGTCCGGAGCCTGTGCAGTCCGTTCCACCAGTGCCCGGTCCAGCTCCGGTCAGCGGCTCCAGTCCAGACCCAGACGTCAGCCCCTCTCCAGGTTCGGGGTCTCCCACACCAGGGTCCAGACAGGGCTTGGTACTTCGTGGGAGGAAGGAGAGGGGAAGCAGCGCGCCGAGGTCCAGACCAGACCAGGGGCGCAACAGGGAGGCAGAGAGTAAGTGGTCGTCACGCCCTGAGCCGGATCCACCTCCGAGGCGGAATGCCCACCCGGCCCCTACCCTGTTATGTTTATTTATGTTGTGCGGTCGGAGTCCGCACCTTTGGGGGGGGTACTGTCACGCCCTGACTCTGGGGTCTCGTATTTGTTGAGTCAGGGTGTGTATTTTCTGTGTAGTCTGTTCTATGTTGCATTTTCTATGTTTAGATCTAGATCGTGTAGATCTATGTTGGCCGGTGTGGTTCCCAATCAGAGGCCGCTGTAGCTCGTTGTCTCTGATTGGGGTCCATACGTAGGTAGCCTATTGGCACTATTGGGTTGTGGGATCTTGTTCCGTGTTAGGTATGTTTGTTTTGTGTACCTTGGACTTCATTTCGTTTGTTGTTTTGTCATTGTGTTTATAAGGAAAAATAAACATGTACACATCTCACGCTGCGCCTTGGTCCGTCCCGTCTGTAAACGATCGTGACAGCAGCGGCGCTCCCCATCCAACTTGACAGAGCTTGATAGGATCTGCAGAGAAGAATGGGAGAAACTCCCCAAATACAGGTGTGCCAATCTTGTAGCGTCTTACCCAAGAAGACTTGAGGCTGTAATAGCTTCCAAAGGTGCTTCAACAAAGTACTGAGTAAATGGTCTGAATACTTATGTAAATGTGATATTTCCATTTTATTGTTTATTATTTTAGCAAAAAATTCAAAAAACCTGTTTTTGCTTTGTCATTATGAGGTATTTTGTGTAGCTTGATGAGGATTTTGTTTTTAAAAAAGTTGGAAAAATGAAGGGGTCTGAATGCACCGCATATATATATATATATAAATTTTGAATATATACATTTGGAATGTTGCCGGAGGGGATGGCTACCGTTTTACGGGCTCCCAGCCAATTGTGCTATTTTGTGGGGGGTTTTCACGTTGTATGTAACATATTTTGTACATAATGTTTCTGCCATCGTCTCTTATGACCGAAAATAGCTTCTGGATATCAGAACAGCGATTACTCACCTTGAACTGGACGAAGATTTTTTCTTTAACGAGTCGGACGCGAAGGATGTACTGCTGATACCGGACAAGGCCCAAATCCCCGTCATCCGCATGAAGAAGAGATGCCGATACAGGGGATGCAGATCTGGGTGCCTTGTGAGAATTTGTCGGTGGGTGGGTACCCCGCCTCTACCATCCGTCCTATTGGCCAATGTGCAATCATTGGAGAATAAACTTGATGAGCTCCGTTCTAGACTATCCTACCAATGGGACATTAAAAACAGTAATATCTTATGTTTCACTGAGTCGTGGCTGAACGACGACATGGATAATATACAGTTGGCTGGGTTTCCGTGCATCGGCAAGACAGAACAACTACCTCCGGTAAGACAAGAGGTGGTGGTCTGTGTCTATTTGTCTATAACAGCTGGTGCGCAAAATCTAATAGTAAAGAATGCTTGAGGTTTTGCTTGCCTGAGGTAGAGTATCACTTGATAAGCTGTAGACCACACTATGTACCAAGGGAGCTGTCTAGCTGTCTATTTATCACCACAAACCGATGCCGGCACTAAGACCGCACTCAACGAGCTGTATAAGACCATAAGCAAACAAGAAAATGCTCATCTAGAGGGGGCGCTCCTAGTGGCCGGGGGACTTTAATGCAGGAACATTTACCAGAGACTCTAGACCACCTTTACTCCACACACAGAGACGCGTACAAAGCTCTCCCTCGCCCTTCATTTGGCAAATCTGATCATAATTCTATCCTCCTGATTTCTGCTTACAAGCAAAAACTAAAGCAGGACGTACCAGTGACTCGCTCATTACAGAAGTGGTCAGATGACGCAGCTACAGGACTTTTTAGCTAGCACAGTTTTGCTAGAACAGACTGGAATATGTTCCAGGATTCATCTGATGGTATTCATACCATTTACATTTTTGTCATTTAGCAGATGCTCTTATCCAGAGCGACTTACAGTCAGTGCATACATTTTTTATTTTTTATTTTCATACTGGACCCCCGTGGGAATCGAACCCACAACCCTGGCGTTGCAAACGCCATGCTCTACCAACTGAGCTACATCCCTCATACCACATCAGTCACCGGCTTCATCAATAAGTGCATCGATGACGTCGTCCCCACAGTGACCATACGTACATACCCCAACCAGAAGCCATGGATTACAGGCAACATCCGCACTAAGCTAAAGGGCAGAGCTGCCGATTTCAAGGAGCGTGATTCTAACCCGGACACTTATAAGAAATCCTGCTATGCCCTCCGATGAACCATCAAACAGGCAAAGCGTCAATACAGGACTAAGATTGAATCATACTACACCAGCTCTGGCGCTCGTCGGATGTGGCAGGGCTTGCAAACTATTACGGACTACAAAGGGAAGCCCAGCCGCGAGCTGCCCAGTGACACAAGCCTACCAGGCGAGAAATTACTTCTATGCGCGCTTCGAGGCAAGCATCACGGAGGCATGCATGAGAGCACCAGGTGTTTCGGACGACTGTGTGATCATGCGGCGATGTGTGTAAGACCTTTAAACAGGTCAACATTCACAAGGTCACAGGGCCAGACGGATTACCAGGACGTGTACTCAGAGCCTGTGCTGACCAACTGACAAGTGTCTTTACTGACATTTTCAACTTGTCCCTGACCGAGTCTGTAATACCTACACATTTGAAGCAGACCACCATTGTCCCTGTGCCCAAGAACACCAAGGTAACCTGCCTAAATAACTACCGACCCGTAGCACTCACGTCTGTAGCCATGAAGTGCTTTGAAAGGCTGGTCATGGCTCACATCAACACCATCATTCCAGAAACCCTAGACTCACTCCAATTCGTATACCGTCGATGTGAGCAAGACCTTTAAACAGGTCAAAATTCGCAAGACCGCGGGAATTACCAGGACGTGTACTCAGAGCATGCGCAGACCAACTGGCAAGTGTCTTCACTGACATTTTCAACCTCTCCCTGACCGAGTCTGTAATACCTACACTTCGGTAGCCATGAAGTGCTTTCAAAGGCTGGTCATGGCTCACATCAACACCATCATCCCGGAAACCCTAGACCCACTCCAATTCGTATACCGCCTCAACAGATCCACAGATTACGCAATCTCTATTGCACTCCACACTGCCCTTTCCCACCTGGACAAAAAGAACACCTACATGAGAATGCTGTTCATTGACTACAGCTCAGCATTCAACACCATAATGCCCTCAAAGTTCATCACTAAGCTAAGGACCCTGGGACTAAACACCTCCCTCTGCAACTGGATCCTGGACTTCCTGACCGGCCGCCCCCAGATGATAAGGATAGGTAACAACACATCCGCCACGCTGATTCTCAACACGGGGGCCCCTCAGCATCGTGCTCAGTCCCCTTCTGTACTCCCTGTTCACTCATGACTGCATGGCCAGGCACGATTCCAACACCATCATTAAGTTTGCAGATGATACAACAGTGGTAGGCCTGATCACCGACAACGACGAGACAGCCTATAGGGAGGAGGTCAGAGACCTGGCCGTGTGGTGCCAGGACAACAACCTCTCCCTGAACGTGATCAAGACAAAGGAGATGATCGTGGACTACAGGAAAAGGAGGGCCAAGCACGCCCGCATTCTCATCAACGTGGCTGTAGTGGAGCAGGTCGAGAGCTTCAAGTTCCTTGGTGTCCACATCACCAACAAACTACCATGGTCCAAACACACCGAGACAGTCGTGAAGAGGGCACGACAACGCCTATTCCCACTCAGGAGACTGAAAAGATTTGGCATGGATCCTCAGATCCTCAAAAAGTTATACAGCTGCACCATGGAGAGCATCCTGATTGGTTGCATCACCGCCTGGTATGGCAGCTGCTCGGCATCCGACTGCAAGGCGCTACAGAGGGTAATGCGTACGGCCCAGTACATCACTGGGTCCAACCTTCCTACCATCCAGGACCTCTATACAAGGCGGTGTCAGAGGAAGGCTCTAAAAATTGCCAAAGAATCCAGCCACCCTAGTCATAGACTGTTCTCTCTGCTTCCGCACGGCAAGCAGTACCGGAGTGCCAAGTCTAGGTCCAAAAGACTCCTTAACAGCTTCTACCCCAAAGCCATAAGACTGATGAACAGCTAATCAAATGGCTACCTTGACTATTTTTTACGCTGCTGCTACTCACTGTTTATTATCTATGCATAGTCACTTTACCCCTACCTATATATACATATTACCTCAATTACCTTTACTAACATGTACCCCGGCACATCGACTCGGTACCGGTACCCCCTGTATGTATAGCCACGTTATTGTTATTTTATTGTGTTACTTTTTTTATATATGTAATTATTATAATACATTTTTTAATGTATCTAAATAAAAGAAATAAAACAAATAGTAATATGAATGTGATAATCTAAAAGAAAACAAAAAAAGAAACAAAAAGAAGATATACAGTATATCGGTACAATGAGATTGAATAGACTGACTTGTGTCTACGTGTTTTTGTGTGTGTGAGTGGGTGTGTGTGCATATACTGTAGAAGCATTTGGATAAGTACATGAGTGTATTACATGTTATTTGATGTATTATTTAATGTGTATTTAGAGTGCATACATGAGGTATTGTGTGTAAGTATGTACAGAAAGGAAATTTACTCTCTCTCGCTCCCTGTCATCTCTGCACTCTCTCTCTTTCCTCTCTCCACCCCCTCCCTCCCCCCTCCCTCCCCACATTCTTCCAATTTCCACTCACTGGCCCAGACAGTCTTAGCCTTGACTCCAGGCCACCCAATGT
The DNA here is from genome assembly GCF_964263955.1 of Coregonus lavaretus. Lineage (NCBI taxonomy): Eukaryota > Metazoa > Chordata > Actinopteri > Salmoniformes > Salmonidae > Coregonus > Coregonus lavaretus. The sequence goes on from NC_139992.1 coordinate 51,829,340, forward strand.
TCTCACTGTCCAACTATTTATCTAACCGCATTGAAACAGCTTCAATTTCACCTCACTGCTCAGCCCCAGCAGCCTCAACCTCAGCACAGTTCTGCTCAGGTTTTTTTCAGAGACCCTGGGTGTGGGGCGAAAGCCCAAACATCTAGCCAAGCAGCAGTGTTAATTTTGTCACCTATTTTAGATTTCGTTTTAGTCTTAGTCTTAATGACTAAAATACCTTTTAGTCTTAGTCTCATTTTAGTCATTTCTTACTTCTTAGTTTTAGTTATTATCTGTCGACTAAAACTCTGTGGAACATTTTTGTCTAGTTTTTGTCAGTCACGGTCATTTTAGTCCTATTTTAGTAATTGTAGTTTTATTTTATTTTATTAAGTAAATAGTTCATACAAACCTCTAACTTAACTTCCATCATGCACATAATAGCTAGCATTCCACAGCCATTTATTCTCATAATAGTCAGTGCTGCTGGTACCCGCCCACCCGACTAGAATCACTGCTCTCGACGGGTCTGACCTAGAGTATGTGGACAACTACAAATACCTAGGTGTCTGGTTAGACTGTAAACTATCCTTCCAGACTCACATTAAGCATCTCCAATCCAAAGTTAAATCTAGAATCGGCTTCCTATTTCGCAACAAAGCCTCCTTCACTCATGCTGCCAAACATGCCCTCGTTAAACTGACTATCCTACCGATCCTTGACTTCGGCGATGTCATTTACAAAATAGCCTCCAACACTCTACTCAGCAAATTGGATGTAGTCTATCACAGTGCCATCCGTTTTGTCACCAAATCCCCATATACTACCCACCACTGTGACCTGTACGCTCTTGTTGACTGGTCCTCACTACATATTCGTCGCCAAACCCACTGGCTCCAGGTCATCAATAAATCACTGCTTGGCAAATCCCTGCCTTATCTTAGCTCATTGGTCACCATAGCAACACCCACCCGTAGTATGCGCTCCAGCAGGTATATCTCACTGGTCATCCCCAAACCTCCTTTGGCCGCCATTCCTTCCAGTTCTCTGCTGCCAATGACTGGAACGAACTGCAAAAATCTCTGAAGCTGGAGACTCTTATCTCCCTCACTAACTTTAAGCATCAGTTGTCAGAGCACCTTACCGATCACTGCACCTGTACACAGCCCATCTGAAATTAGCCCACCCAACTACCTCATCCCCATATTGTTATTTATTTTGCTAATTTGCACCCTAGTATCTCTATTTGCACATCATCTCTTGCACATCTATCATTCCAATGTTAATACTAAATTGTAATTATTTTGCACTATGGCCTATTTATTGCCTTACCTCCATAACTTGCTACATTTGCACACACTGTATATATATTTTCTGTTGTATTTTTGACTTTATGTTTTGTTTACCCCATATGTGTTGTTGTTTTTTATCGCACTGCTTTGCTTTATATTGGCCAGGTCGCAGTTGTAAATGAGAACTTGTTCTCAACTGGCTTACCTGGTTAAATAAAGGTGAAATAAATAATAAATAAATAAATATCCCCTCGTATACCTTAGCTTGTAACATTATTATTGTGGCAGATTGGTTACAATGCCAGCCATAATTAACCATATACTCTAAGCCTTGGCTACAGGTTAAACAATGTACAGCTCTGATTTTCTCCCCATCATAACCTTCAAGGGGTAAATAACAGTGGTTTCCATGAAAAGGGGAGACTTTGATTTTTCCAGAAATGCCAGAAGTATTACTGTACTCCTAATATTCAACAAATAGCATTTGTTTTTCCTATAGGAAAAAAGCAACCACAACTCGCATTTGCGGACCGCGAGAAACCGTATCCGCAACACAGATGAATGAATAACGGCACACATGGGATGGCCCCGTGTAGATCAGTTGGCAGAGCATGGCGCTTGCAACGCCAGGGTTGTGGGTTCGTATGCACTCACTAACTGTAAGTCTGCTAAATGACTAAAATGGGAAATGTAATGGGAAAATAGAGCTTCTGATGAGATCAAAGCAAAAATAGCCTATATGAACATAAGAGAGAGAGTAAACATTATTGTTTCTAGTTGAGGTTAGCTACAGGTGAAGTGTCCTGGCTTCGCATCAGTTCAAAAGATTGACGTGTGACTGAAGAGACCCCCTGGGAGCTGTGGGAGTCCTGCGCAGATCAGCTCAATCAGATCGCACAACTGAAAGATGTCAATTCTGACAATGAGAAGATTGCATGAAACATTCTGCTTGAATGCATGCTTATGATTGGACAAAACAGATGAAAAAGAGATTCATGTGAAATGAAATGTCCATTAGTCTCACATGATGGTATATGGTCTTCTCTATTCACTACAGAAAATTGTAAAGGAATAACGTTAGGAAACAAGAACCTAAACCTACAGCGGTCAAAAGATTTGGCATAAATAGAAGCAAACAGCAACAGCTTAATAACAAGTGTAAAACACACATGCGAAAGCTTAACTACATAAAGGATATTAGTGGGAATATGTCCATGATAAAAACAGAATGGAATATAATTGGATACATTTGAAAAAAGATTAGGCTTAGTTGAGATGCAGCCACCACATCGCTATTTCAATCAATATGGACAGCGCCCGATGCTGAAAGTTGACTAGGAAAATTTAACAAGAGCCATTTGTTTGAGCACTATTTATGAAATAAGTAGTAGGCTTACATGTTTGACAGACGCAATTATGCTATCCATATATTTGTCAGTAGCCTAGAGCTATTTCCTCCAATACTGTCACCATGCGCTCCTTAATTAGGCCTACCTTCTTTCTGCGTCGGACTCGGGCCTCTGGGGTGGAAAGACAACTTCTGAAAGTTCCATGCCTAGATTCATATTAACATCTCAGATTGAGTTCTATCGTGTCGCGTCGAATGCTGGTGCTCATTGCTGTCAAACAAAGGAGTCCGCTCATACTGAACCTGGATCATAAGTTTTATTTATATCACAAGCTTTCAGCATGAGTTACAGACTTGCAGGGTCTGGAGAAACAGCGTCCCAAACATAATCTGTCTGTTTCTGACCCCCTCTTTGTCTAGCTCATACTTATAAACAATGGCAGAATATGGGTTGCTCCCTCTTCCTTCCAATCACCGGTCTCCCCTGGGGCGTCACCCTACAACTGCTACTTTTGAACTAAGATAAACATCTTTTCTTTGTCCCTCTAGAATAGTCATAATCTTTAATACACTACATTTCCCCCCTTCGAGACTAACTAAAAGTCTCGAAAACAAACAGAATAGGATTATGACCAGTAACAATTTATCTTATTGAGTATCTTTAACATTAAACCAAAAACATTCTCCTCTAGAGTGTAAATACCTTTCTATGAAATATGAATAACTGTTTATGAAGTGTGAATACATTACTATGAAATATGAACAAATCTTTATGGAGTGTGAGAGCGAAAAACTGTCCGGCTGTCACGCCCTGGCTCTGGGGACTCTAGTATGTTGAGCCAGGGTGTGAGTTTTCATGTGTGTTGGTTCTAGTTGTTGTATATCTATGTTGGCCAGGGTGGCTCCCAATCAGAGACGGCTGTAGCTCGTTGTCTCTGATTGGGAGTCATACTTAGGTAGCCGTTAGGCATTCATTCATTGTGGTTTCTTGTTCTGTGTTGGTTTGTGTATGTAACCAGGGACGTCACGTTTTCGTTTTTGTTCGTGTGATCATTATCTAAATAAATATGTTCGCATTCAACGCTGCGCCTTGGTCCTCCTCTCTTAACGACGATCGTGACACCGGCAGCCATCTTTCCAGATATCCATCCATCAATCAAGACAGTAAAATTCTCTCACGGTTCCTCTGCCCCAGGCAACCACCTAGGTACTCCCGATAAACTCATAAATCCCTATCAATGCATTTGAAACTATGATGCAATTAAATACACATGTAAGCCCCTGCAAACAAAATCCTATCCAAAAAATGTCCACTCTAAGGCTGGTCAACCCATTGGACCCTACAGTGGACCTCTCCCTGCCTAGACTCCCTGTCCCTAAGCATCAACGAAATAAACAAAAACATCTAAGATCCCCACATGTATACAATAACATCAAATATCATTCTACAAAAATTAATACCTAAGAATATGACACAAATTATGTATTACACATGCAAATATGTCTATATTTCATTGCAGACACTGGAATGTAGTCCACTACACTTCATCTCCTCCGTAGTCTCCTCTTCCAATGTATTGTTGATGATGGAATCGGAATCTTTCCACACCTTCTTTGTTCCATCTCCTCCAGTCATTGTCCTTTCATATTGTCCCTTCATATTGTCCCTTCATATTGTCCTTGTTTGAGTATTTCAATCCCCACATATTCCCCCAAATGCTTCTGGAAGAAAAGAAAAGACCAAACAGTATCTTTTGCAAAACAACACTTTCAAATTAAACATCAATATCAACTAAGAATATAAAAACTATATATAAATGATGTATGAATCAATATAAATGATAGAATAATGAACTAGGATAATACGATTCATTCATACACTTCCCCCCTTTGATTCATACAATCATACTAAAATCACCCTAATATTGAACATTTTTTTTGAAAAATGATCAAATATTCAAAAAGGATATTTATCCATTAATACTCCATCCAGACCCCCTTGTCCATCTTCATCCAGATCAGGAACAGTCAACAACGGCATCTGAGTGTTGTCTCCAGGCATCACTACTCCAACCTATCTCAATATCATAGCTTTCTCAAAGGTCAGTAACAAATTACAAACATCACACACAGTGCTATCAAAACTGCTATTAAAATGTAATCCATCACTGCTCCTACTGGCCTAACTGATCTTGCAACCAAGTCTTCGCTGACCACCCAGCTCCTTCAGATCTACCAAATGCATCCCTTATATTCTTCAATGCATATATAACCCTAGTGATAATATCTGAACTATCTGGACTCAAAGTATAACTAACATTATCAATATGATCTTCCCAAATGTTACACCATACCATGGAAAAAGTCCCCCCTTCTCCCTTAGATTTATCCTTCAATGATAGGCTTGAAGACTATGACATGTCGCCATGTCTCTTTTCACCCTATTTTCAACCCTACATTCAGATTGATCTGTGTTCGGTGCTACCCCTCTTTTAATGGTAGAAACCTCATATGGAAGCTTCAACGTTGACATGTAACAACATCCTGTCCATCAATAGGGTAAGAATATATATATTTCATCACCACAAACCCTCCAAATATCTCTAAAATTCCCCATAGTCACATTGTCAGGCAAAAGCTAATCTTTTAACCATCAAAGTCCTGCTCTTCTTACTAACTGGAACATAAAAAGTAACATATTTCTCATTACTACCCTTAAGGTCATGCTTACCCAAAGTTATCATATAATCATCACAATCTGATATTCCCATAAACATACCCCTTACATCATATGTTTTATTAGAACAAAAACAACTTTTAGCCCTCAATGGTTTCACCTCCAATGCTTCAGGGTTCGCTGTTACCTGATTTTTCTTCCCATTTAACAAATTCCCAGAGGGTAATTCATTTAACCAAGAACACTTAAACCTAGGCTTAAACAAATGTTTTGACAACGACATTATTTTATCTGTTACTGATCGTTGTTGCTGATACAACAGTCATGACAAAGCATAAGATTGACACATACTTGATAGAGATCGAACCCCACGTCTCTGGTGCTGGAATTCTCAACAGACATGGACCCTCAAGATTCCTCACTGATATTACAGAATGAGCTGCTGGAACCAAAGATTCCTACCTGCCCATCTATCTCTAATTTTCACAACAGAAGAATCAAACCCATCCATTTAGTTTCTCTCTTCCCTAACGAGCGGTACTGATCAGATACATTACATTTACATTTACATTTTAGTCATTTAGCAGACGCTCTTATCCAGAGCGACTTACAGGAGCAATTAGGGTTAAGTGCCTTGCTCAAGGGCACATTTACGTCATTTAGCAGACGCTCTTATCCAGAGCGACTTACAAATTGGTGCATTCACCCTATAGCCAGTGGGATAACCACTTTCCAAAATAATAATAATAATAATAATTATTATTATTTTTTTTTTTTAGGGGGGGGGGGGGGGGTAAAAGGATTACTTTATCCTATCCCAGGTATTCCTTAAAGAGGTGGGGTTTCAAATGTCTCCGGAAGGTGGTGAGTGACTCCGCTGTCCTGGCGTCGTGAGGGAGCTTGTTCCACCATTGGGGTGCCAGAGCAGCGAACAGTTTTGACTGGGCTGAGCGGGAACTATGCTTCCGCAGAGGAAGGGGAGCCAGCAGGCCAGAGGTGGATGAACGCAATGCCCTCGTTTGGGTGTAGGGACTGATCAGAGCCTGAAGGTACGGAGGTGCCGTTCCCCTCACTGCTACATAGGCAAGCACCATGGTCTTGTAACGGATGCGAGCTTCAACTGGAAGCCAGTGGAGTGTGCGGAGGAGGGGGGTGACATGAGAGAACTTGGGAAGGTTGAACACCAGACGGGCTGCGGCATTCTGGATGAGTTGTAGGGGTTTAATGGCACAGGCAGGGAGCCCAGCCAACAGCGAGTTGCAGTAATCCAGACGGGAGATGACAAGTGCCTGGATTAGGACCTGTGCCGCTTCCTGTGTAAGGCAGGGTCGTACTCTCCGAATGTTGTAGAGCATGAACCTGCAGGATCGGGTCACTGCCTTGATGTTAGCGGAGAACGACAGGGTGTTGTCCAGGGTCACGCCAAGGCTCTTCGCACTCTGGGAGGAGGACACAACGGAGTTGTCAACCGTGATGGCGAGATCATGGAACGGGCAGTCCTTCCCCGGGAGGAAGAGCAGCTCCGTCTTGCCAGGGTTCAGCTTGAGGTGGTGATCCGTCATCCATACTGATATGTCTGCCAGACATGCAGAGCTGCGATTCGCCACCTGGTTATCAGAAGGGGGAAAGGAGAAGATTAGTTGTGTATCGTCAGCGTAGCAATGATAGGAGAGGCCATGTGAGGATATGACAGAGCCAAGTGACTTGGTGTATAGGGAGAAAAGGAGAGGGCCTAGAACTGAGCCCTGGGGGACACCAGTGGTGAGAGCACGTGGTGCGGAGACAGCTTCTCGCCACGCCACTTGGTAGGAGCGACCGGTCAGGTAGGACGCAATCCAGGAGTGAGCCGCGCCGGAGATGCCCAGCTCGGAGAGGGTGGAGAGGAGGATCTGATGGTTCACAGTATCAAAGGCAGCAGACAGGTCTAGAAGAGCAGAGGAGAGAGAGTTAGCTTTAGCAGTGCGGAGAGCCTCCGTGACACAGAGAAGAGCAGTCTCAGTTGAATGACCAGTCCTGAAACCTGACTGGTTTGGATCAAGAAGGTCATTCTGAGAGAGATAGCAAGAGAGTTGGCTAAAGACGGCACGCTCAATAGTTTTGGAAAGAAAAGAAAGAAGGGATACTGGTCTGTAGTTGTTGACATCAGTGGGATCGAGTGTTGGTTTTTTGAGAAGGGGTGCAACTCTCGCTCTCTTGAAGACGGAAGGGACATAGCCAGCGGTCAAGGATGAGTTGATCAGCGAGGTGAGGTAGGGGAGAAGGTCACCGGAGATGGTCTGGAGAAGAGAGGAGGGGATGGGGTCAAGCGGGCAGGTTGTTGGGCGGCCTGCAGTCACTAGTCGCAAGATTTTATCTGGAGAGAGAGGGGAGAAAGAAGTCAAAGCATAGGGTAGGGCAGTGTGAGCAGGACCAGCAGTGTCATTAGACTTAACAAACGAGGATCGGATGTCGTCAACCTTCTTTTCAAAGTGGTTGACGAAGTCATCCACAGAGAGGGAGGAGGGGGGGGGGGGGGGGGGGGGGGGGGAATTCAGCAGTGAGGAGAATGTGGCAAAGAGCTTCCTAGGGTTAGAGGCAGATGCTTGGAATTTAGAGTGGTAGAAAGTGGCCTTAGCAGCAGAAACAGATGAAGAAAATGTAGAGAGGAGGGAGTGAAAAGATGCCAGGTCGGCAGGGAGTTTAGTTTTCTTCCATTTCCGCTCAGCTGCCCGGAGCTCTGTTCTGTGAGCTCGCAATGAGTCGTCAAGCCACGGAGCTGGAGGGGAGGACCGAGCCGGCCGGGAGGATAGGGGACACAGGGAGTCAAAGGATGCAGAAAGGGAGGAGAGGAGGGTTGAGGAGGCAGAATCAGGAGATTGGAGGGAGAAGGATTGAGCAGAGGGAAGAGATGATAGGATGGAAGAGGAGAGAGTAGTGGGAGAGAGAGAGTGAAGGTTGCGGCGGCGCGTTACCATCTGTGTAGGGGCAGAGTGAGTAGTGTTGGAGGAGAGCGAGAGAGAAAAGGATACAAAGTAGTGGTCGGAGACATGGAGGGGAGTTGCAGTGAGATTAGTAGAAGAGCAACATCTAGTAAAGATGAAGTCAAGCGTATTGCCTGCCTTGTGAGTAGGGGGGGACGGTGAGAGGGTGAGGTCAAAAGAGGAGAGGAGTGGAAAGAAGGAGGCAGAGAGAAATGAGTCAAATGTAGACGTAGGGAGGTTGAAATCCCCCAAAACTGTGAAGGGTGAGCCATCCTCAGGAAAGGAACTTATCAAGGCGTCAAGCTCATTGATGAACTCTCCAAGGGAACCTGGAGGGCGATAGATGACAAGGATATTAAGCTTAAATGGGCTAGTGACTGTGACGGCGTGGAATTCAAATGAGGAGATAGACAGATGGGTTAGGGGAAAAATTTAGAATGACCACTTGGGAGAGATGAGGATTCCTGTGCCACCACCCCTCTGACCAGATGCTCTCGGGGTATGCGAGAACACATGGTCAGACGAGGAGAGAGCAGTAGGAGTAGCAGTGTTTTCAGTGGTAATCCATGTTTCCGTCAGCGCCAGGAAGTCGAGGGACTGGAGGGTAGCATAGGCTGGGATGAAGTCAGCCTTGTTGGCAGCAGAACGGCAGTTCCAGAGGCTGCCTGAGACCTGGAACTCCAGGTGTGTGGTGCGTGCAGGGACCACCAGGTTAGAGAGGCAGCAGCCACGCGGTGTGAGGCGTTTGTGTAGCCTGTGCGGAGAGGAGAGAACAGGGATAGGCAGAGGCATAGTTGACAGGCTGTAGCAGATGGCTACAATAATGCAGAGGAGATCGGAATGAAATGAACTAAACATCTGGGAAAGGAGAGAGCAAGGCCTCCCTCGCCAAAAAAATATAACTCTCCCAACTTCCACCTCAGAAACTATAATTGTTTCACTGAACCACCCGAATAAAACTCTCCCAACTTCCACTTTAGAAATTAGAATTGTTGTAAGCTACAGCGGTTCAATGTTTCAAGGACTAGACTCAACTTACTTTATTCAGCTAGCTAACTATGACGCCATAGCTAACTAGCATGCTAGCATCCAATAACACAGTTTAGCACCAATACTTGGTTACAACAAACTACCAATAGTGTGTTAACACACTAAACAGATAATTCGTGTCCGTGTCTAGTTCTTTCATAACGCAGCAATGATTAAACGTTGGCTAGCTAGCACAAAGATATTGTATTTAGCTACTACAGTACAGCCAGCTGGTAGTGTTGGCTAGCTAGCACAAAGATATTGTATTTAGCTACTACAGTACAGCCAGCTGGTAGTGTTGGCTAGCTAGCAATGGCTGCTGTATTGACTTTGTTTGAAAAACGGCGTCGCTGCGAACGAATGTGGCTGGCTAAAAGGATAATGTATTTAGTTGCTACCGTTGCTAATAGCTACTAGCCAGCTAGTCCAGGAGGTGAGTTAGCTAGCTAGCTTCGTGCTACACACGGCACCGCCGAATACAAAAGTAACCTACAATAACTACATACAACAACTACCCACAACAGCCCACGATGCCTACCTATAATACCTAATAATATACAGCCCACGATGCCTACCTATAATACCTAACTACAATCTAAATACATAGTTTAAGCCTTACTCGACCAAGCTATGTATAAAGCCAAACTTATCCAACGCCAGCTAACTGGGTGGCAGACTGCAATCAGTAGCTGTAATTAAGTACAGCAGCTACCAACCACCTAACGTTAATGCCTCGGATAATGAGGTTAGAAAAACAGCTGAATGGTTGGTAGCTAGCTGGCTCAATTACAGGTACTCTTAAGCGTGAAATAACATTGGAAACAACTAACCACAGTTGCTAAAAGTTACCAGTAGCTACCCGCTAGCTAGCTAGCTTTGTTGGTCCAAGTAGTGGGTTAGCTAGCACTCGTGCTTCGCCGGGGTCCGCCGAATACAATACTTACCTACAATAATTACCTACAATAACCTACAATACCTACAATAACTACCTAAGTAAACTACCTATAATACCTGACTACAATACCTACCTACAATCTAAATACATGGTTTAAGCTTTACTCAACATCATATAAGAAGCCAAGCTTACCTCCTGCTTAGAGAAAACACAACCTCTCCCGACCAAACTGATACCTCTCCTTGTCTGTCATTAAAATCAAAGACCTCATCCTGTACCTCCATGATAGTATCCTTCACTATTTCAGATGAATCTATATTGTTCTCTACTACTATCTGCTCTCCTATTTTAACCCTATTCGTACTATCATTGACAGCACTCTCCATCCGTAACATAAACCCCTGAGTCCTTCTTGCTACCCCCTTTAATTTCTGAAAAGTTGTTGTCGGTGTCGGTGTCATACTTCCTACATTTGCTATTGCCATCGTATCATTAATCCCTTCCAAAGTTACCATTAAAGTAGTTGATTTAGTTGATGTATTAACACTCTTAACTACTTCTAGCGGGAAAGTTACCGATATCCTCTGTGTATTATCTACTGTTGGAGTGACTACTGTAATCTACTCCTCCTGAACTCCTTTGGTGACTGTGGAAGCTTCAACAGATTTCACATCTTCCATTTTAAGCGTCACTTTACGAATTACATAGCCTTTTAACCAATAATTCTTAACCGGAACAAATGTTAATGCTTGCACTAGATAAGTACACATATATTCTCCCTGATCTTTCTCTGTAACATTACGCAAAATAAGTGAACAGTCACTCATAACCCTCTTCCACTTCATATTGTTGTACAAACTATACCTCCTTTGACTAGGTGCAACAGCTTCTACTCCTGGTCCTGATAACAATACTTCTTCTCCATAATTATCTCTCCATGTGGGAGGAACATCCCCATCCTAACCCTAATAAGTATTTTTCCCCCTAAAATTGGTGCTGGAGCTATTGGTTCCCTTATAATCAAATGCGATATATTTATGGCTTTAATAACTATCAATGTTGAAAGAGTTAAATTGCTTCTCACTGTTGTTATAATAGACTGAAGTGTTGATGTCATTGTTGTTACTTCATCCATTTTCCCCAAAGCTTTGAACTCTTTGCTTGTACTTCCATCTATCACCACTAGTGTCACTTTTTCAATTCTCAGTCCTACCTCTTATCCCTGACTTGATTATAAAAAATACACCCACAATTACCTTGATCTTCCTGCTGGGAATTGTAAATATAGATACTCAATCACCCTCAATCTTCTCTTATCATTCAGCAACGCATCTGCTCCTAACAGATCTAAACTCCTACCATATTTATCTTCCCACTAAACTCTAAAAATGTCCTTCACCATTGTTCTCTCTCTCTTACTACTAACTAACATTGAAACTTAGCTTACTGTCTTAGAGTTCCTTCAACCCTAGTTCTCCTAACTTTTTTTTCTCAACAACACCGACCCAAGTAATTTTAACGGTACACCCTTCCCATCCCCTTAATGAGCCATCGAAAGAACTAATGCCCAAATTGTGTGAGAAATCTCACCTTTAAAGCCGGCTTGAGCAGTAGTCAACTCGCGACTCAGGAAGGAAACCAAGAACGATGCAATCAGTATCCCGGACGAGCCCCCATTTATCGTGTCGCGTCGAATGCTGGTGCTCATTGCTGTCAAACAAAGGAGTCCGCTCATACTGAACCTGGATCATAAGTTTTATTTATATCACAAGCTTTCAGCATGAGTTACAGACTTGCAGGGTCTGGAGAAACAGCGTCCCAAACATAATCTGTCTGTTTCTGACCCCCTCTTTGTCTAGCTCATACTTATAAACAATGGCAGAATATGGGTTGCTCCCTCTTCCGTCCAATCACCGGTCTCCCCTGGGGCGTCACCCTACAACTGCTACTTTTGAACTAAGATAAACATCTTTTCTTTGTCCCTCTAGAATAGTCATAATCTTTAATACACTACAGTTCTTTGCAAAAAGCGACAATTTTGGTTCAAGCAAGACTCACTGGTTTGGCTTTGGAGAAATACGGTACATTTATTTTAATTATATTTTTAGCCTATTAATAGAGACATTGGTGATTTTACCACTGTAATCAGAGCAAAATTATCATATAAATATATATGGAGCTTTGTTAAGAGCCCGATGCTCGTTCTGAACGTTAAAACAAATCGCTTGCGGTATGGTTTTGGAACCATAAGGAGCATATCTTTCATATCAACGCAAAATAATGTTCAAAAAACAAAAGGTTAAATTACTACACACCTTTATAGGGTTAGGGTTAAGGTTCCCACATGACCATATTTCCATGTTACAGTGCTTGTTTATGGAAAACAGATGGAAGACAAAGGTGTACCTGTGCTAATTAGCTATCTGCTTCTCCAAACACCTGTGTGTAAACGGAAGACAGACGCCACAAACGGGTTGTCACTGAAAAATACTGGTCGGCTGTAACTGAAAACTCGTTAAAACTTCACGTTTCTAGAACCGTACCGCAACTGAACATTTATTCACGTTTAGAGTATTTTGCTGTCAGAGCCAATTCGCCTCTAAACAGACCATGTAAGGCCCTTGGACTAAAAGGAGTAACGTTAGGCTCCTTTAGTCCATTACTGGGCTAGGGATTTCAATTTAATTTTGTATTTTATTATGATCCCCATTAGCCGACAACAATGGCGATGGCTAGTCTTACTCCGACACATAATGAAAAAGACATTACAGACAAAAGTCTATCAGTTTCACTACATACACACAAAAAGTAGATCACATGGGGGAGAGGCGTTGTGCCGTGAGGTGTAGTTTTATTTGTTTTTTGAAACCAGGTTTTCTGTTCACTTGCACTATATGAGATGGAAGGGAGTTCCATGTAATCATGGCTCTGTATAATAATGTATGTTTCCTTGAATTTGTTCTGGACCTGGGGACTGTGAAAAGACCCCTGGAGGCATGTCTGGCAGGATAACATGCTGACCAGACCGCACGCATGTTGGTTTTGGCCACCTACACCAGACGCGATCAGGACACGCAGGTTGAAATATCAAAATGAACTCTAAACCAACAGGTCGAAAAGCATTAAACATTTATGGCAATTTAGCTAGCTAGCTTGCTGTTGCCAGCTAATTTGTCCTGGGATATAAACATTGGGTTGTTATTTTACCTGAAATGCACAAGGTCCTCTACTCCAACAATTAATCCACAGATAAAAGGGTAAACCGAGTTTGTTTCTAGTAATCTCTCCTCCTTCAGGCTTCTTCGTCTTTTGGACTTTATATGGCGGTTGGCAAACAACTTTAAGGTGCATTACCACCACCAACTGGACTGGAGTGTGGACCTCAGTTCATCTTTCAATCACCCACGTGGGTATATGCTCCTAAATACCAATGAGGAGATGGGAGTGGCGTGACTTGTAGCGTGTCAAGCATCACAAATAGAACCAAGTTCTATTTTAGCGCCTGGCTACGCAGATGCTTGTTTGACGCGCGCAAGCAGGGTGGGTGCAATGCTTGAATAACATGTGTGTAAATGTATTTTGCAACGCTTGCGCACGTGACGCGAGCGGAGTGGTCAGCATGGTACGGGGTAAGTGTGTGTGTCAGCACTGTGTGTAAATTGACTCCGCAAACAATTTGGAATTTCCAACACATTAATGTTTCTTCTAAAAACAAGAAGCGATGCAGTCCGTCTTTCCTCAGAGACTAGCCTGCATAGTATTGATATTAGCCCTCTGATTACAATGAAGAGCAAAACGTGGTGCTCTGTTCTGGGTCAGCTGTAGCTTAACTAGATCCTTCTTTGCAGCACTAGACCATATGACTGGACAATAATCAAGATAAGATAGAAATACAGCCTGCAGGACTTGCTTTGTAGAGTGTTGTGTCAAAAAAGCAGAGCTTCTCTTTATCACGGACAGACCTCTCCCCATCTTTACAACCATTGAATCAATATGTTTTGACCATGACAGTTTACAATCTAAGTTAACACCAAGTAATTTAGTTTCCTCAACTTGCTCAACAGCCACACCATGCATACCAACTTAAGGAATGATTTGTACCAAATACAATGCTGTTAGTTTTAGAGATGTTCAGGACCAGTTTATTACTGGCCACCCATTCTAAAACTCACTGCAACACTTTGTTTAGGGTTGCAGGGATTTCACTAGCTGTGGTTGCTTACGTGTATAGGTGTCACGCCCTGACTCTGGGGACTCTTATTTGTTGAGTCAGGGTGTGATTTTCTATGTTGTATTTTCTATGTTTTCTATGTCTAGATCTATGTTGGCCGGTGTGGTTCCCAATCAGAGGCAGCTGTCGCTCGTTGTCTCTGATTGGGAACCATACTTAGGCAGCCTATTGGCACTATTGAGTTGTGGGATCTTGTTCCGTGAAAGGTATGTTGTTTGTGTCTACCTTGGACTTCACGTTTCGTTTATTGTTTTGTCGTTGTTTATTAGTTTAAATAAACATGTATGCATATCACGCTGCGCCTTGGTCTGACCCGTCTATGAACGACCGAGACAGAAGATCCCACCAAAAACGAGGACCAAGCAGCGTGCCCAGAAGGAGCAAACGCCGGGGATTCAACGGGAGGTAACTTTAGTAGATGTCCTCCTCGGTTGGGGGAGAATTACTGAGGAGGAGGCCGTCCGTTATCGGGAGGTGATGAAGGTTGATGCCCAGGTAGGAGAGGAGAAACGGCGCTAACCGTGCCGACGACGGAGACCCGAGAGGCAACCCCAATACATTTTTTTGGGGGGGCACACAGGGTGGATGACGAGGCAGCAGTAGGCCGTGGAAGGGCGAATCTGCAGGTTAGGAGAGGAGGCCACCATGTTACGGGGGCTATTGGTTCAGAGGGAGCATGAGTTATTCGGTCAGAGGGAGGCGCTACAGGAGGCTAAAAGGGAGAAGGAAAGTGTAGATGCACGGCGAGAGGAGCTGGTTAGGCAGCAAGTGGTGCGTGTCGCCAGTCCGGTCCGGCCCGTTTCTGCTCCCCGCACTAAGCCAGTGGTGCGTGTTCCCAGTACGGCCCGACCCGTTCCTGCTCCTCGCACCAAGCCCGTGGTGCGCTTCGCCAGCCCGGCTTGGCCTGTTCCTGCTCCTCGCACCAACCCAGTGGTGCGCGTTGCCAGCCCGGCCCGGCCTGTTCCTGCTCCTCGCACCAAGCCAGTGGTGCGCGTCGCCAGCCCGGTCCGGCCTGTTCCGGCTCCTCGCACCAAGCCAGTGGTGCGCGTCACCAGTCCAGCCCGGCCCGTTCCTGTCCCTCGCACCAAGCCAGTGGCGCGTGTTCCTAGTCAGGTCCGGCCCGTGCCTGCTCTTCGCACCAGACCAGTGGTGTGTTTGTCCAGTCCGGCACGTCCCGTGCCCGTTCCACCGGTGCCTGGTCCGGCACCGGTCAGCTGCTCCACTCCGGAGCCAGAGCAGTCCGCTCCACCGGTGCCTGATCCAGCTCCGGTCAGCTGCTCCACTCCGGAGCCAGAGCAGTCCGCTCCACCGGTGCCTGATCCAGCTCCGGTCAGCGGCTCCACTCCGGAGCCAGAGCAGTCCGCTCCACCGGGGTCCAGATCCGGTCAGCGGCTCCACTCCGGAGCCAGAGCAGTCCGCTCCACCGGTGCCCGGTCCAGTTCCGGTCAGCGGCTCCAGTCCAGACCCAGACGTCAGCCCCTCTCCAGGTTCGGGGTCTCCCACACCAGGGTCCAGACAGGGCTTGGAGTATTGTGGGAGGAAGGAGAGGGGAAGCAGCGCGCCGAGGTCCAGACCAGACCAAGGGCGCAACAGGGAGGCGGAGAATAGGTGGTTGTCACGCCCGGAGCCGGATCCGCCTCCGAGGCGGAATGCCCACCCGGCCCCTACCATGTTAAGTAAAGGTTGTGCGGTCGGAGTCCGCACCTTTGGGGGGGGGGGGGGGGGGGGGGGGGGGGGGGGGGTACTGTCACGCCCTGACTCTGGGGACTCTTATTTGTTGAGTCAGGGTGTGATTTTCTATGTTGTATTTTCTATGTTTTCAATCCAGTATGCCTAGATCTATGTTGGCCGGTGTGGTTCCCAATCAGAGGCAGCTGTCGCTCGTTGTCTCTGATTGGGGACAATACTTAGGCAGCCTATTGCCACTATTGAGTTGTGGGATCTTGTTCCGTGAAAGGTATGTTGTTTGTGTCTACCTTGGACTTCACATTTCGTTTCATTTATTGTTTTGTCGTTGTTTATTAGTTTAAATAAACGTATGCATGTCACGCTGCGCCTTGGTCTGACCCGTCTATGAACGACCGTGACAATAGGGTTGAATCATCAGCATGCACGGACACACAGGCTTTGTTTATTGCCAGTGGCAGGTTAGTGGTAAAAATAGAAAAGAGTTGTGGGCCAAGAGAGCTGCCCTGCGATACAACACTTTACATGTTTAACATTAGAGAAGCTTCCATCAAAGAAAACCCTCTGTGTTCTATTCGATAAATAGCTCTAAATATGGCAGAGGTTGAAAAGCCACAACACATACATTTTTTCAACACAGGTTATGGTCAATAATATCAAAGGCTGCGCTGAAATCTAACAGTACAGTTCCCCCAATCTTCTTATTATAAATTTCTTTCAACCAATCATCAGTAATTTGTGTCAGTGCAGCACATGTTGAGTGCCCTTCTCTATAAGCATACTGAAAGTCTGTTATTAATTTGTTTACAGAGAATTTGGTCAAACACAATTTTTTACAACAGTTTGCTAAGAGCTGGCAGCAAGCTAATAGGTCATCTGTTAGAAACAGTAAAGGCCTCTTTGCCATTATTGGGTAGCAGAATGACTTCGGCTTCCTCCAGGCCTAAGGACAAACACTTTCTTCTAGGCTTAGATGAAAGATATGACAGATATGAGTGGCTATTGAGTCAGCAACAATCTTCATCTAAGTTGTCAATGCCAGGATGTTGGTCATTACTGATCGATAACAATACTTTTTTCACCTTCCACACTAACTTTACAACTTACAATGCTTTTCGTTGATTATAATTTTTTAATGCATGAATATGATGGATCACTGTTCGTTGTTGGCATTTCCAGCAAATGGTTTAGCAAATGGTTTTGCTATAAATAAGCCATCTTAACAGGAGCATGTTTATCAATAATTGAAAGAAGCAATTTCATAAATTCATCAAGTGCAGCATCTGGATTCTGCTAATTAATCACATCAGACCAGCAAATATTTTTTAACATCATCCACAGCAACATCTTTTGTATGACCTCATACACTATTTTAGGCCCAGCTTTTGGAACCTTGGCTTTCCTGGATATAGCCACTATATTGCGAACACTGCATCCAATGGGTATGGATACAGCTTTTTTTTAAATATATATTTTCCCCCACTTTTTTGATCTTGTCTCATTGCTGCAACTCCCCAATGGGTTCGGGAGAGGCAAAGGTCAAGTCATGCTTTCTCCGAAACATGACCCGCCTACACGCGCTTCTTAACACCTGCACCAATGTGTCAGAGAAAATACTGTTCAACTGATGACAGCCTGCAAGCACCCTCTCCTAACCCGGACGACACTGGGCCAATTGTGCTCCGCCCTATGGGACTCCCGGGCACAGCCAATTGTCACACAGCCTGGGATCGAACCCGGGTCTGTAGTGACACCTCAAGTACTGCAATACAGTACCTTAAACCACTGCGCCACTCGGGAGGCCCTGGATACAGCTTTAGAACAAAGTTCTACAGTATTAATAAAAAGAAGATCAATATGAGGATGATATAGTTCCTGTAGTGTTTGGAAACACCCTGGTAGGTTGATTAATAACCTGAACCAGATTACAGGCACTGGTTACTGTGAGAAGCTTCCTCTTGAGTGGACAGCTTGATGAAAACCAGTCAATATTCAGGTACCCAAGAAAGTAGACCTCTCTGTTTACATCACATACACTATCAAGCAATTCACAAACATTATCTAGATACTGACCGTTGGCACTTGGTGGCTTATAGCAACACCCTAAAATAATAGGCTTTAGAAGAGGCAGGTGAACCTGCAACCATAACACTTCAATGACACTTGACATGAGATCTTCTCTTAGCATTACAGGGATATGGATCTGAATATACTGTATACCAGTGGAGGCTGGTGGGAGGACCTATAGGAGGATGGGCTCATTGGAATGGCTGGAATGGAATTTGGAACGGAGTCAAACGTGTGGTTTCCATATGTTTGATGTGTTTGATATATAAGGCAGCAGCTACAGTGGGGAAAAAAAGTATTTAGTCAGCCACCAATTGTGCAAGTTCTCCCACTTAAAAAGATGAGAGAGGCCTGTAATTTTCATCATAGGTACACGTCAACTATGACAGACAAAATGAGAAAAAAAAATCCAGAAAATCACATTGTAGGATTTTTTATGAATTTATTTGCAAATTATGGTGGAAAATAAGTATTTGGTCAATAACAAAAGTTTCTAAATACTTTGTTATATACCCTTTGTTGGCAATGACACAGGTCAAACGTTTTCTGTAAGTCTTCACAAGGTTTTCACACACTGTTGCTGGTATTTTGGCCCATTCCTCCATGCAGATCTCCTCTAGAGCAGTGATGTTTTGGGGCTGTCACTGGGCAACACGAACTTTCAACTCCCTCCAAAGATGTTCTATGGGGTTGAGATCTGGAGACTGGCTAGGCCACTCCAGGACCTTGTAATGCTTCTTACGAAGCCACTCCTTCGTTGCCCGGGCGGTGTGTTTGGGATCATTGTCATGCTGAAAGACCAGCCACGTTTCATCTTCAATGCCCTTGCTGATGGTAGGAGGTTTTCACTCAAAATCTCACGATACATGGCCCCATTCATTCTTTCCTTTACACGGATCAGTCGTCCTGGTCCCTTTGCAGAAAAACAGCCCCAAAGCATGATGTTTCCACCCCCATGCTTCACAGTAGGTATGGTGTTCTTTGGATGCAACTCAGCATTCTTTGTCCTCCAAACACGACGAGTTGAGTTTTTACGAAGAAAATTCTATTTTGGTTTCATCTGACCATATGACATTCTCCCAATCCTCTTCTGGATCATCCAAATGCACTCTAGCAAACTTCAGACGGGACATGTACTGGCTTAAGCAGGGGGACACGTCTGGCACTGCAGGATTTGAGTCCCTGACGGCGTAGTGTGTTACTGATGGTAGGCTTTGTTACTTTGGTCCCAGCTCTCTGCAGGTCAATCACTAGGTCCCCCCGTGTGGTTCTGGGATTTTTGCTCACCGTTCTTGTGATCATTTTGACCCCACGGGGTGAGATCTTGCGTGGAGCCCCAGATCGAGGGAGATTATCAGTGGTCTTGTATGTCTTCCATTTCCTAATAATTGCTCCCACAGTTGATTTCTTCAAACCAAGCTGCTTACCTATTGCAGATTCAGTCTTCCCAGCCTGGTGCAGGTCTACAATTTTGTTTCTGGTGTCCTTTGACAGCTCTTTGGTCTTGGCCATAGTGGAGTTTGGAGTGTGACTGTTTGAGGTTGTGGACAGGTGTCTTTTATACTGATAACAAGTTCAAACAGGTGCCATTAATACAGGTAACGAGTGGAGGACAGAGGAGCCTCTTAAAGAAGAAGTTACAGGTCTATGAGAGCCAGAAATATTGCTTGTTTGTAGGTGACCAAATACTTATTTTCCACCATAATTTGCAAATAAATTCATAAAAAATCCTACAATGTGATTTTCTGGATTTCTTTTTCTCATTTTGTCTGTTATAGTTGACGTGTACCTATGATGAAAATTACAGGCCTCTCTCATCTTTTTAAGTGGGAGAACTTACACAATTGGTGGCTGACTAAATACTTTTTTCCCCCACTGTACTCTTCCTGGGGTCTGGCAAAATTAAGGCAGTTATACAATATTAAAAACATTAAAATACATTCATTACAGAATTCACAACACACTAAGTGTGTGCCCTCAGGCTCATACTCCACTACCACATATCTACAACACAATATCCATGTGTACGTGTGTGTATAGTGCGCATGTTACCGTGTGTGTATGCATGTTTCTGTTCCTATGTTTGTGTTGCTTCACAGTCCCCTCTGTTCCATAAGGTGTATTTTTTATCAGTTTTTTAAAATCTAATTCTACTGCTTGCATCAGTTACCTGATGTGGAAAAGAGTTCCATGTAGTAATGGCTCTATGTAGTACTGTGCGCCTCCCATAGTCTGTTCTGGACTTGGGGACTGTGAAGAGACCTCTGGTGGCATGTCTTGTGGGGTATGCATGGGTGTCTGAGCTGTGTGCTAGTTGTATAAACAGACAGCTCGGTGCTTTCAACATTATTATTTTTTAAAATGTTTTAGTCATTTAGCAAACACTCTTATCCAGAGTGACTTACAGTTAGTGAGTGCATACATTTATTTTTATTTTTAATACCTCTCATAAATACAAGTAGTCATGGAGTCAATCTCTCCTCTACTTTGAGCCAGGAGAGATTGACATGCATATTAATGTTTTCTTTCTGTGTACATCCAATGGCCAGCTGTGCTGCCCTGTTCTGAGCCAATTGCAATTTTCCTAAGTCCCTCTTTGTGGCACATGACCACACAACTGAACAGTAGTCCAGGTGCGACAAAACTAGAGCCTGTAGGACCTGCCTTGTTGATAGTGCTGTTAAGAAGGTAGAGCAGCACTTTATTAAGGACAGACTTCTCCCCATCTTAGGTACTGTTGTATCAATATGTTTTGACCATGACAGTTTACAATCCAGGGTTACTCCAAGCAGTTTAGTCACCTCAACTTGGTCAATTTCCACATTATTTATTACAAGATTTAGTTGAGGTTTAGGATTTAGTGAATGATTTGTCCCAAATACAATGCTTTTAGTTTTTGAAATATTTAGGACTAACTTATTCCTTGCCACCCGTTCTGAAACGAACTGCAGCTCTTTGTTAAGTGTTGCAGTCATTTCAGTTGCTGTAGTAGCTGACTTGTATAGTGTTGAGTCAAGCCACTGCCTTTACATAAGTAAGTGGCCTAGACAGTTGCCCTGATTCTAACTGGATTATGTTGGAGAGGCTTCTATTAAAGAACACCCTCTTTGTTCTGTTTGCCACAAAAAAGCAGGGGATGTAAAGCCATAACACTGTCACGATCGTTTACGGATGAGACGGACCAAGGCGCAGCGTGATAAGCGTACATATTTATTAAAGTACTGAACACGAACAAAACAACAAATAAACGATACGTGAAGTCCAAGGTAGACTACTAACATACCTATTCGGAACATGATCCCACACAGACTGGTGCCAAACAGGCTGCCTAAGTATGGTCCTCAATCAGAGACAACGAGCTACAGCTGCCTCTGATTGGGAACCACCCTGGCCAACATAGATCTAAACGATCTAGAACCTAAACATAGAAAAACTTAACATAGAAACTACACACCCTGGCTCAACATTTAAGAGTCCCCAGAGCCAGGGCGTGACAGTACCCCCCCCCAAAGGTGCGGACTCCGACCGCCCCACATAAACACAACAGGGTAGGGGCCGGGTGGGCATTCCGCCTCGGAGGCAGATCCGGCTCCTGGCTTGACCACCACTCTCTCTCCACCTCCCTGTTGCTCCCCTGGTCTGGTCTGGCACCGCTGACTGGAGCTGGACCCGACGACGGTGGATCGAACTGTACAGGCTCCGGACTGGAGCCGTTGGCCGGAGCTGGACTGGGCACCGGTGGAGCGGATTGCTCTGGCTCCGGAGTGGAGCAGCTGACGGGCCGTGCCGGAGTGGAACAGGCACGGGCCGTGCCGGACTGGACACACGCACCACTGGCTTGGTGCGGGGAGCAGGAACGGGCCGGACCGGGCTGACGACGCGCACCACTGTCTTGGTGCGGGGAGCAGGAACGGGCCGGACCGGGCTGACGACGCGCACCACTGGCTTGGTGCGGGGAGCAGGAACGGGCCGGACCGGGCTGACGACGTGCACCACTGTCTTGGTGCGGGGAGCAGGAACGGGCCGGACTGGGCTGGCCCTTTCCCCGCGAATATCTCCTCCCATGACCACCATTTGCCCACCTGAGACATCGCTATTCTCTCTTCCTGGGCACGCTGCTTGGTCCTCATTTGGTGGGATCTTCTGTCACGATCGTTTACGGATGAGACGGACCAAGGCACAGCGTGATAAGCGTACATATTTATTAAAGTACTGAACACGAACAAAACAACAAACAAACGATACGTGAAGTCCAAGGTAGACTAATAACATACCTATACGGAACAAGATCCCACACAGACTGGTGCCAAACAGGCTGCCTAAGTATGGTCCCCAATCAGAGACAACGAGCTACAGCTGCCTCTGATTGGGAACCACCCTGGCCAACATAGATCTAAACGATCTAGAACCTAAACATAGAAAAACTTAACATAGAAACTACACACCCTGGCTCAACATTTAAGAGTCCCCAGAGCCAGGGCGTGACAAACACATACATTTTTCCAGCAGCAGACTATGATCGGTAATGTCAAAAGCCGCACTGAAGTCTAACAGAACAGCCCCCACAATCTTTTTATCATTTGTGTAAGTACTTGTTAAATGTCCTTCCCCATAAGCGTGCTCAAAGTCTGTTGTGAATTTGTTTACTGTAAAACAGCATTGTATCTGGTCAAACACAATTTTTTCCAAAATTTTACGAAGGGTTGGTAACAGGCTGATTGGTCGGCTATTTGAGCCTGTAAAGGGGTGTTTACTATTATTAGGTAGTGGAATGACTTTTGCTTCCCTCCAGGCCTGAGGGCACGCACTTTCTAGTAGGCTTAAATTGAAGATATGGCAAATAGGAGTGGCAATGTTGTCCTTTATTATCCTCAGTAATTTTCCATCCAAGTTGTCAGACCCCGGTGGCTTGTCATTGTTGATAGACAACAATCATTTTTTCACCTCTTCCACACTCACTTTACAGAATTCAAAATTACAATTGTTGTCTTTCATAATTTGTTGAGATATACTTGGATGTGTAGTGTCAACGTTTGTTGCTGGCATGTTTGCCAGCAACAAACGTTGCTGGCAAAGTTTGCTAATCTTGCCAATGAAAAAATTATTAAAGTAGTTGGCAATATAAGTCGGTTTTGTAATGAATGAGCCATCTGATTCAAAGAATTATGGAGCTGAGTTTGCCTTTTCCCCCAACATGTCATTGAAGGTGCTCCAAAGCTTTTTACTATCATTCTTAATGCCAATTATCTTTGTTTCATAGTGTAGTTTCTTCTTATTTTTAATCAGCTTAGTCACATGATTTCTCAATTTGCAGTACGTTTGCCAATCGGTTGTGCAGCCAGACTTATTTGCCATTCCTTTTGCCTCATCCGTCATAACCATAACATTTTTCAATTCCTCATCAATCCACGGGGATTTAACCGTTTTTACAGTCATTTTCTTAATGGGTTCATGCTTATTAGTAACTGGGATTAGCAATTTCATAAATGTGTCAAGTGCAAGGTCTTTTTGCTCCTCATTACACACCACGGACCAACAAATATTCTTTACATCAACAACATAGGAATCACCACAAAACGGTATGACCTCTTATACACTATATTAGGTTCAGCCTTTGGAACTTTGGTTTTCCTTGATATGGCTACTATATTGTGATCACTACATACGATGGATCTGGATACTACTTTCAAGCACATTTCTGCTGCATTTGTAAAGATGCGATCAATACATGTTGATGATTTCATTCCTATGCTGTTTGTAACTACCCTGGTAGGTTGACTGATAACCTGAACCAGGTTGCAGGCACTGGTTACAGTTTTAAGCTTTTTCTTGAGTGGGCAGCTTGATGAAAGCCAGTCAATATTTAAATCACCCAGAAAATATACCTCTGTTGATATCACATACAATATCAAGTATTTCACACGTTATCCAGATACTGACTGTTAGCACTTGGTGGTCTAAAGCAGCTTCCCACAAGAATGAGCTTTTGGTGAGGCAGATGAACCTGTAGCCATATTACGTCAACAGTATTTAACATGAGATCCTCTCTAATCTTTACAGCAATGTTTTTCTGAATATCAACAGCAACACCTCCACCACTGGCATTTCAGTCTTTTCTGTAAATGTTATAACCTTGTATTGCTACCACTGTATCATCAAAGGTATTGTCTGTTTTTAGCAAGTTATTCATTTCATGAACCTTGTTTCTTAAGCTACATATGTTAACTTGGGGGCTATTTTAAGCACTTTACTGGGATGCTTAGCAGAAGTATATATTCTCATGTTATTTATGTTAGTGCAGGGTGAGATGCACACAGTGGACTTCCTACAAGGGCACACCGCATCAGTTCTAACAGCATAAATCTGGTTCATAGACACATGACTGCTGCATACAATAGCTGTAGGATAAGCAGGGGCATTCAGGGCAGTTATAAAACGTGTTTTGTTTCCAAAAGGTATCGAAATTGTCAACAAAGGTAACACCCATTGAGCTGCAATAATCACGTAGTTGTTGTGATGAGAAAGAATCCTGCTAAAGCATTCAATGCCACAATTCAGAGAGGGCACAGGGCCAGATATGATGGGTCTGTTATTAGTGTCTAGCAGAGAGTCAATCAGCTCTTTGAAATCCAGTTTCAACTGTTCAGAGCTGCCCTTCATAATGTCATTAAAACCCACATGGACCACGATAGAATTGATGTCCATGTCCTGGCGTAGTACATTTGGGAGCAGCTTAGAAATGTAATTTACTCAAGCTCCGGGATAGGACACTGTTTTTGCACCATGAACGGTCACATTTCTTAACATGGAGCTGCTCAAAATCACGGCTGGCGAGAAGGACAAGGAAATCCACTCACTCTCACACTTCACAGGATGGCGCAGGCCTCCGACAGTTGGAGAAGCCCCTTCGATCCAGAGCAGAGACGGAAGGTTGCTGACGTCGACTTCAAAATCATAGGGGAAAGAGTAGGAGTAGGCACAGCGGCCACAGACACAGGTACCCCCAGTGACGAAGATGCAGGAATATCAGGCTCCAGGGCGGCAAAACTTTCTGTTGTTTGTATCCGCTCCGGGCCTCTCGTTGGGGGTGTAGACTGCTATCTTCAGCTTCCAAGGCTCGTGACATGCGACCATTGTTGATTGCCATGCTCCTCTTGCTGTGCTCTCTTCGACTCCGCTATCAGATGGGGATGGGGGAGAAGAGGCAGGAGATGGCTCCCCTGGCAAACGACCACAGGCCAGTTGGATAACTACAAACGACAAGACTGAAATGCATCCAACATGCGCGAACACCGTCCAGCCATCGGCGCAGAAAAGGGAAACATTCCACTCTGCATTTTCCACAGTTTCTTACGTAGGCTGGCTACCTGCGTGATCAAGGAAGCCACCTCAAGCCTATAATCCTCGGCAATTAAACAATTGCCACATTGGAACTATGAGTGATTCAGTTTCTCCTGAAACAAAGCATAGTAGATACAGCTCCTACAGCGCTGGAACTGTTCATTTACTTCTCCAGACAAAGAGGGCTCCATTGGAAAACTCATCTGGGACTAACTTCGTTAGCTTGATGGCTAACGTTAGCAGCTTACAATGAGCCCGTCCTCCTATAGCTCCTCCCATTAGCATCCACACATATATACAGCAACACCTTCCCCATAGACATTCCTGTCTCTTCTGTAGATGTTATATCCTTGTATTGCTACTGCTGTATCATCAAAGGAATTATCTAAGTGAGTCTCAGAAATGGATAGTATATGAATGTTATCTGATGTTAGCAAGTTATTGCGAGTTGAGTTGATGCCAAAGAGCTCAATTTTGGTCTCATCTGACCACAACACTTTCACCCAGTTCTCCTCTGAATCATTCAGATGTTCATTGGCAAACTTCAGACGGGCATGTGTATGTGCTTTCTTGAGCAGGGGGACCTTGCGGGCGCTGCAGGATTTCAGTCCTTCACGGCGTAGTGTGTTACCAATTGTTTTCTTGGTGACTATGGTCCCAGCTGCCTTGAGATCATTGACAAGATCCTCCCGTGTAGTTCTGGGCTGATTCCTCACCGTTCTCATGATCATTGCAACTCCACGAGGTGAGATCTTGCATGGAGCCCCAGGCCGAGGGAGATTGACAGTTCTTTTGTGTTTCTTCCATTTGCGAATAATCGCACCAACTGTTGTCACCTTCTCACCAAGCTGCTTGGCGATGGTCTTGTAGCCCATTCCAGCCTTGTGTAGGTCTACAATCTTGTCCCTGACATCCCTGGAGAGCTCTTTGGTCTTAACTGAGATTAGGAGCACTCCCTTTAAGAGTGTGCTCCTAATCTCAGCTCGTTACCTGTATAAAAGACACCTGAAATACTTATTTCCTTCATTAAATTGCAAATCAATGTATAACATTTTTGACATATGTTTTTCTGGATTTTTTAGTTGTTATTCTGTCTCTCACTGTTCAAATAAACCTACCATTAAAATTATAGACTGATCATTTCTTTGTCAGTGGGCAAACGTACAAAATCAGCAGGGGATCAAATACTTTTTTCCCTCACTGTAGATAATATGGAAAATAACAAACAAAGCAAGAGAAAAAAATTACTTTATTCAGCAGTCCATCAATCAGTTGGTGTGTGTAAATGTGTGCTGCGGACCCACAGACTTGGCTCGCTTATCCAGTGGAGGCTCCTCAGAAAAGGAAGGGGAGGAACATCCTCAGTCAATTTCAGAAGACATTTTTTTTTAAACTTTTTTAATGTTATCCTTTTTAGATACAACTATACTAAATATATTCACGTCACCAAATAATTAATTAAAAGACACTGTTTTGCAATTAAGGTCTACAGTATCCTCAACAGCACTCTCTGGGGTAGCACCATGGTGTAGCTGGAGGACAGCTAGTTTTTGTCCTCCTCTGGGTACATTGACTTCATACAAAACATAGGATGCTCATTGTTCTCACCCCCTTCCATAGTCTTACACAGTAATTATGACAACTTCCTGATGACGTCCTCCAACCTATCAGAGCTCTTACAGCATATACGGACATGTCCAACCATTGAAAGGATCAGAGAATGAATCTAGTACTGAAAGCATAAGCTACAGCTAGCTAGTACTGCAGTGCATAAAATGTGGTGAGTAGTTGACTCAAAGAGAAAGAAAGACAATAGTTGAACAGCTTTGAACAAATTAATTTCACTTACTTAGCTAGCGAATGCAGCTAGCTAGTTTAGCCTACTCAAACACCCAGCTCAAACAGAGAGGGATGCTATGTTAGCTAGCTGGCTATGGCTATCCAACACTGGAACTCTTCCAAGTCAAGGTAAGCTTTAGGTTTTATAAATGTATGCCACTGGGGACCACTGGTGTAACTGCTAAACTGCTTGCTGTGCACTGTACTGCATGATTGTAGCGGGTTTACTAACGCGTTAGTTATAGTAGCTATGTTAAATATGACGTTAGCTAATATGATGACAACGATGTAGGCTGCGTGTAGCAGTTATGGTATGAAAGTTTGGCTTGGAAAGATTTTACACCTAGTTACAGACAGCTGTTGTGTTGTGCACATAAGCGAAGGGAAAATGTGAGAGGAGGAGGGCGCACAGATGCGAGAAGGAATGATACAACAAGCAAAGTGATCATGCTGTTTGTATGTGGCTGCTATGAAAGTGAACTGTGTTTGCGGGTGATCAGGGGTGTATTCATTCCACTGATTCTGTTAAAAAATGTTTCTTAAGCGGAAGTAAACGGAATTGGTTGGGCAATGCAAATAGTCTGGGTAGCCATTTGATTAGATGTTCAGGAGTCTTATCGCTTGGGGGTAGAAGCTGTTTAGAAGCCTCTTGGACCTAGACTTGGCGCTCCGGTACTGCTTGCCATGCGGTAGCAGAGAGAACAGTCTATGACTAGGGTGGCTGGAGTCTGACAATTTTTAGGGCCTTCCTCTGACACCACCTGGTATAGAGGTCCTGGATGGCAGGAAGCTTGGCCCCAGTGATGTACTGGGCCGTACACACTACCCTCTGTAGTGCCTTGCGGTCGGAGGCCGAGCAGTTGCCATACAAGGCAGTGATGCAACCAGTCAGGATGCTCTCGATGGTGCAGCTGTAGAACCTTTTGAGGATCTGAAGACCCATGCCAAATATTTTTCTTAGGGGGAATAGGTTTTGTCGTGCCCTCTTCACGACTGTCTTGGTGTGCTTGGACCATGTTAGTTTGTTGGTGATGTGGACACCAAGGAACTTGAAGCTCTCAACCTGCTCCACTACAGCCCCATCGATGAGAATGGGGGCGTGCTCGGTCCTCTTCTTTTTCCTGTAGTCCACAATCATCTCCTTTGTCTTGATGACGTTGAGGGAGAGGTTGTTGTCCTGGCACCACATGGCCACGTTGTCGGTGATCAGGCCTACCACTGTTGTGTCATCGGCAAACTTAATGATGGTGGTGGAGTCGTGCCTGGCCATGCAGTCATGAGTGAACAGGGAGTACAGGAGGGGACTGAGCACGCACCCCTGAGGGGCCCCCGTGTTGAGGATCAGCGTGGCGGATGTGTTGTTACCTACCCTTACCACCTTGGGGCGGCCTGTCAGGAAGTCCAGAATCCAGTTGCAGAGGGAGGTGTTTAGTCCCAGGGTCCTTAGCTTAGTGATGAACTTTGAGGGCACTATGGTGTTGAACGCTGAGCTGTAGTCAATGAATAGCATTCTCACATAGGTGTTCCTTTTGTCCAGGTGTGAAAGGGCAGTGTGAAGCGCAATAGAGATTGCATCATCTGTGGATCTATTGGGGCGATATGCAAATTGGAGTGTGTTTAGGGTTTTTGGGATAATGGTGTTGATGTCAGCCATGACCAGCCTTTCAAAGCACTTCATGGCTACAGACGTGAGTGCTACGGGTCGGTAGTCATTTAGGCAGGTTTCCTTAGTGTTCTTGGGCAAAGGGACTATGGTCTGCTTGAAACAGGGAGAGGTTGAAAATGTCAGTGAAGACACATGCCAGTTGGTCAGCGCATGCTCGGAGTACGCGTCCTGGTAATCCGTCATGCAGCCTTCTGATTGTTGACCTGTTTAAAGGTCTTACTCACATCGGCTACGGAGAGCGTGAACACACAGTCATCCGGGACAGCTGATGCTCTCATGCATGTTTCAGTGTTACTTGCCTCGAAGCGAGCATAGAAGTAATTTAGCTCGCCTGGTACGCTTGTGTCACTGGGCAGCTCGAGGCTGTGCTTCCCTTTGTAGTCTGTAATAGTTTGCAAGCCTTGCCAAATCCGACGAGCGTCGGAGCTGGTGTAGTACGATTCGATCTTAGTCCTGTATTGACGCTTTGCCTGTTTGATGGATAATTGGAGGGCATAGCAGGATTTCTTATAAGCTTCCGGGTTAGAGTCCCGCTCCTTGAAAGCGGCAGCTCTACCCTTTAGCTCAGTGCGGATGTTGCCTGTAAACCATTGCTTCTGGTTGTGGTATGTATGTACAGTCACTGTGGGGACGACGTCATCGATGCACTTATTGATGAAGCCAATGACTGATGTGGTGTACTCCTCAATGCCATCGGAAGAATCCCGGAACATATTCCAGTCTGTGCTAGCAAAACAGTCCTGTAGCTTAGCATCTGCTTCATCTGACCACTTTCTGTTTTGATGTCCAGAAGCTATTTTCGGTCATAGGCAACATTATGTACAAACTAAGTTACAAACAATGCGGAAAAAACACACAAAATAGCACAGTTGGTTAAGAGTCCATAAAACGGCAGCCATCCCCTCCGGCGCCATCATCTTTACAAATATACATAGACCGCCACCCCTTGTCTTACCAGAGGCTGCTGTTCCATCCTGCCGATACAGTGATCACCTTGATTACTCTCATTTCTCTCTCGACCTGTGCACCTACGTTGTAAACTTTCATTTGTAGGCAAGGTTGTAACAACCTCATGATGGGTATAGGGAAAATTCAAGTATCATGTAGTAGCCTAAACCAAACGATGTTACATTGAGCTGGGTGAATGGAATATGAATGACAGTAATCCAATATGCTGTCATAGAAATAAAGCCATGCTCATAAAAATACAAAGTTGTCCTCCCTCATCTTAATCGGAACAGACCACAACTGCTCTCATTCCTTCAGGCTTTTGGGAGGGAGGGTGGACAATGAGTCTATCATAGCAGATGTAAGCAATGTCCCTTATATATACACTAGATGACTGATAGGGGGCGCTGTGTTGAATCCACCGTGCCTTCATCTTGGCACTCCCTCACCATTGTAAAAAATATTTTGGCAGCTATAGAAATGCATTTATCAAAATCTGCATTATTTTTTGCCACATTTATTCTATTACAGACACCTTAATGCATACTTTTACATTATATTATGTGAGCTAAACATACAAAGTATAATTCAGAAAGAAAACACCACATGTACGTTTAACCATTTATTAGAAAATATAACAATGCGCGTTTTGGCATTAGGGCTCTGCTCCTTCAGTGTAGCCAGAGCGAAGTGTCATATGAAGATGGTAATATAACTACAGGCAGTGTGCACGATAAACACAGAACCCATACAGGTGGAGGCTGGGGTGGTGGTTGGAAATCAGAAACAAGCATAGCGAGTAACAGCTAGTTACAGCAGCAAGAAACATCAGCGCATGCGAGCGCTTCACATCCGGCACGAGGAAGCATGTGTGAAACTGGTCAACTTAATAGACCTGATGCAATCAGCTGATGCCGCCACACTGCTGAGGAGTATTTCTGTCTGTAATAAAGCCCTTTTGTGGGGAAATATCGATTTCTGATTGGCTGGACCTGGCTCCCCAGTGGGTGGGCCTATGCCCTCCCAGGCCCACTCATGGCTGCACCCTGCCCAGTCATGTGAAATCCATAGATTAGGGCCTAATTAATTTATTTCAATTGACTGATTTTCTTATATGAACTGTAACTCAGTAAAATCTTTGAAATTGTTGCATGTTGCATTCATATTTTTGTTCAGTATAGTTACTGGACCATAGGGCTGACAAAATCATGATCATATTAGCAATACTGCCAAACTATGAGAGTGTAACATCGTAGAAAGTAGAGGATTATGGCCCATAATCTTGAGGGCCAAGCCGTGACTGATTGAGAAGCAGTGCCGATGCAGGAGTGGGCAGCCCACCGCTCAGAGCTGGCCCGCAGAGCCGTGAGGAGATCAAACAGACTGCCTCTAGCAAAGGCTAACATAAACCCGACACCATCGCCTTAAGTGAACTCAAACTTGTGTTAATGAGAGCGGAGAGATACTCTTGATATGCTTGTTGGTTGCTTTTCAGTAGGCCATGAAGAGTAGGCAAACAAATGGATTCCTGAGCGGACTACATGCTGAAGCGTCCTGACTCAGAATCGCTGCTATCGGACCATGATAAGAAAGGCTGCCTTTGCCTACCTGAAATTTGGAATAGAAAATGCAACATGGTTATAAACAGAATACATTGTAGAGAGAGAATAGTAGAAAATGACTGCTGAAGCACACTGCCCAGCCATACCATCACATAGCATAACACATAGGGTATCATCCACTTCGCCAGATGATTACATGACCCAGTTGATGGGATGGTGATTACAGCCATCTATTGTATAATAATGCTAAAATATTTGTAGCTGGAATTTGTCTTTCAGCATCAGTAGAACACGCCTGACTCTCCTCCACCAGTCATACAAGGAGAATGGTTTAATGCCTCCCATCAAAAAGAGAGCTGGCCCAAGCAAGCACAGGTTACACCTGAAGCATGAGGACTTGCCACAAGTTGTGAACTTCATCAACTACGCAGAGGATAATGCAGTAGTATTAACAGAACGCCACCCTGGACACAAACACTTTGGTGGAAAGCTGCTGCCATCTCATGTGACAAAAGCAGCAGTGTGGCGTCTCTACAAAGAATTGATGACAACACTTGGTATGTAAAGCATAAACAACACGCTTTTATTATTTACTCCCTGTTCACACATGACTGCATGGCCAGGCACGACTCCAACACCATCATTAAGTTTGCCGACGACACAACAGTGGTAGGCCTGATCACAGACAACGATGAGACAGCCTATAGGGAGGAGGTCAGAGACCTGGCCGTGTGGTGCCAGGACAACAACCTCTCCCTCAACGTGACCAAGACAAAGGAGATGATTGTGGACTACAGGAAAAAAAAGAGGACTGAGCACACCCCCATTCTCATCGACGGGGCTGTAGTGGAACAGGTTGAGAGCTTCAAGTTCCTTGGTGTCCACATCACCAACGAACTATCATGGTCCAAACACACCAAGACAGTCGTGAAGAGGGCACGACAAAGCCTATTCCCCCTCAGGAGACTGAAAAGATTTGGCATGGGTCCTCAGATCCTCAAAGAATTCTACAGCTGCACCATCGAGAGCATCCTGACTGGTTGCATCACCGCCTGGTATGGCAACTGCTTGGCCTCCGACCGCAAGGCACTACAGAGGGTAGTGCGTATGGCCTAGTACATCACTGGGGCCAAGCTTCCTGCCATCCAGGACCTCTATACCAGGCGGTGTCAGAGGAAGGCCCTCAAAATTGTCAAAGACTCCAGCCACCCTAGTCATAGACTGTTCTCTCTGCTACCGCACGGCAAACGGTACCGGAGTGCCAAGTCTAGGTCCAAAAGACTTCTCAACAGCTTCTACCCCCAAGCCATAAGACTCCTGAACAGCTAATCATGGCTA
The DNA here is from genome assembly GCF_964263955.1 of Coregonus lavaretus. Classification (NCBI taxonomy): domain Eukaryota; kingdom Metazoa; phylum Chordata; class Actinopteri; order Salmoniformes; family Salmonidae; genus Coregonus; species Coregonus lavaretus. The sequence continues at coordinate 51,862,198 of NC_139992.1, forward strand.
CCCGGACTATTTGCACTGCCCCCCCACCCCATCCTTTTACGCTGCTGCTACTCTGTTAATTATTTATGCATAGTCACTTTAACTCTACCCACATGTACATATTACTTCAACTACCTCAACTAGCCGGTGCCCCCGCACATTGACTCTGCACCGGTACCCCCCTGTATATATAGCCTCCCTACTGTTATTTTATTTTACTTCTGCTCTTTTTTTCTCAACACTTTTTTTGTTGTTGTTTTATCTTTACTTTTTTGTTAAAAATAAATGCACTGTTGGTTAAGGGCTGTAAGTAAGCATTTCACTGTAATGTCTGCACCTGTTGTATTCGGCGCATGTGGCCAATACATTTTGATTTGATTTAATTTACCTCCAACATGGTTGGCACTACTTTTATTGATCTCGCATTATTTCTGTATTTTCCAGAGGTACAGTACCAGTCAAAAGTTTGGACACACCTACTCATTCAAGGGCTTTTCTTTATTTGTACTATTTTCTACATTGTAGAATAATAGTGAAGACATCAACTATGAAATAATACATATGGAATCATGTAGTGATGTGGAAGATTATCACTATACTTTATTAAAAATCAAAGTTCTTCCAGAGTTTTTGTAGATTCAAGATAGACTTTATTACACAAAGTACATAAGCCGAGATGATCTGCAGAGCACCTCCTCTCTCTCTCTCCGCTCCCCGTCTATATAGTCCCATTCACATACCTCCAAGCTCAAAGCCCCTCCCTCACATCAGAGGGCACGTAGATACTTCCCTCGGGACAGTGGGCAGGTGAGGGCTCGACGGATGTCCGCGTCCACATTCCACACGACAGGAGCCACAATGCGTGACAGGGGAATAATGGGTGTCACGTTCTCCCTCCGATCCTCTGTGTCACGCACCCGGGACAACGCATCAGCCTTAACGTTCTTTGATCCCGGCCGGTAGGAGAGGGTAAAGTCAAACCTGCTGAAGAATAGGGCCCACCTTGCCTGACGCGGGTTAAGCGTCTTCGCTGCTCGAATGTACTCCAAGTTCCGGTGGTCCGTCCAGACAAGGAATGGGTGTTTAGCACCCTCCAGCCAGTGCCGCCATGCTTTCAGCGCCTTCTTGAAGGCCAACAACTCATGATCCCCCACATCGTAAATCCGCTCTGTGGGAGACAGCTTCAGTGAGTAGAAGGCGCATGGATGGAGTTTAGGTGGCGATCCAGTGCGTTGGTAGAGAACAGCCCCTACTCCAACCTCAGAGGCGTCCACTTCCACGATGAAGGGCAGAGACGGGTCAGGGTGAGCCAGAACAGGTGCGTTAGTAAAAAGTTCCTTGAGTGCATGGAAGGCTTCGTTGGCCTCCCCAGTCCAGCTCAGCTGTCGAGGACCTCCCTTCAGAAGGGAGGTGAGAGGGGCCACCACTGTGCTGAAACCCCTAATGAAGCGCTTGAAATAGTTGGCAAAACCAAGGAAGCGCTGCACCGCCTTGATGTTGGATGGAACAGGCCACAACCATACTGCACTGACCCTCTGCTCTTCTATCTCCACTCCCATGGTGGATATCCGATAGCCCAGGAAGGAGACCACCTGGTGAAAGAAAATGCACTTCTCCGCCTTGGCATACAGGTGATGCCCTATCAGCCTCTCCAAAACGGACCTGACATGAGAGACACGTTGCTCGCGTGTAGTGGAGTACACCAATATGTTGTCTATGTACACCACTACACAGCGACCCAACATGTCTCTAAATACCTCGTTAATTAATTATTAAAACACCCAGGGTGCATTTGTCAGGCCGTAGGGCATTACCCTGTTTTTGTAGTGCCCTGTGCTGGTGCTGAAGGCGGTCTTCCATTCATCCCCCTCTCTGATGCACACCAGGTTGTAGGCACTGCGTAAATCCAATTTAGTAAAGTACTTAGCACCGTGCGTCTGTTCGATCACAGTGGGTATGAGAGGCAGGGGATAACTGAATTTAACACTAGCCTTATTCATTGTCCAGTAATCAATACAGGGCCGGAGAGCTCCGTCCTTCTTCTTCACGAAGAATAAGCTGGAGGAGAGGTGGACGGACGGATGAATCCTTGTGCCAGCGCCTCCTGGATGTAGGCCTCCATGGCTTCGGTCTCTGCATGCGAGAGAGGGTAGAGAGAGGGTAGATGTGCCCCCGCGGGAGGGAAGAACCAGGCAGTAGGTTGATAGTGCAGTCCCATGGGCAATGAGGGGGCAGGCACGTGGCACGAGTCTTCGAAAAGGCCACCAGTAGGTCCAGGTATTCCTCTGGGATAGGACGTGGGTGGCCTGGTCCGGACTTTCCACGGAGATGGCACAGATTGACACAGAGAGACACCTCCCCTGACACTCCTGCGACCAACCCAACAACCTCCTCTCTGTCCACGATATACTGGGGTTATGCAACTGTAGCAAGGGGAAACCTAAAACTACGGTGTGTGCAGAAGAGTCTAAGATGAGGAAAGTGATGCGTTCATGGTTGTTGTGATTAACTGTGAGGGAAATGGGAATCGTGGTCTGGCGCACCCCTCCTGTTCCTAGGCGATGGTTGTCTAGGGCATGGACTGGGATAGGGGGTTGAAAAAGGGACTAGAGGAATGCGTAATGATAAGGCCACTGACCGGTCTAGGAAATTACCTGAAGCACCTGAGTCCACTAGGGCAGGACTCAGTGGGGGACCAGGATAGTCAGGGAAGGTGACAGGGCTGGGTGGATAGAGAGGAGCAAGGAACGTCCAGGAGCGCTCCTCGGCCTGTCGCTTCCTCGCCTGGTTCTCCTTCTGTGACATGTGTTCCAGGTGTTGTCCGACTCCCCGCAGTAGGAGCAGAGACCCTGTTGATGTCGGCGTTGATGTTCCACAGGAGGAAGGAGCTGGTCCAGCGTGAATTCCTCATCGTGACAGGCCAGCTCGGTCTGGACATCCACCTGTAGCCCGCAGGGAGAAAACCATCAACAGAGCCTGGTCGTTCCAGCCAGTCGACGCAGCCACCGTCCGTAAATCCAGAGCGTACGCCGACGCTGTCCTGGACCCCTGGCATAGACGGAGGAGATGCTCACCTCCATCTCGGCCCTCTGTTGGGTTGTCGAAGACGGCACAGAAGAGTTGGGTGAAGTGCTCATAGGACTGCACTTCTGGACTGTCCCTCTCCCAGACGCTGTGCGCCCACTCCAGAGCCCGGCCTGTCAGCACCGAGATAACCAAGGCCACCGTCCCGACATGACGGGCAAGGTGGAGGTCACACTGCAGGAGAAACCCCCTACAGTGAGCTGGGGTGCCGTCAAACCGCTCCGGGAGGGGCAGGTGGACGTTGCTGATCGGACCGGGTGATGTAGATGGTGGTGGGGTGGCTAGAACGACCCCGGGGAGCTGGGAAGGTGGTGGTGTAGCCTGCAGTTGGCGTACGGCCCGGAGCACCTCGTCCATGGCAGTCCCGAGGCGCTCCAGGCACGAGTCGTGGTGGCGGAGCTTCGCTCCTACTGCGGAGAGGTCAGGATGTCCTGCTGCTTCCTGTTTTCTTGGGTCGGTCATTCTGTCAGGTTCAGAACTACTGAGTTTATTTAAGCATCATAAATCAAAGCGGGACAAAACCCAAACGCTGTTGTGCTCAGAATATATCTTAATAAACAAAAAGGCACACAGCGAACCCAAAGTGCAAAATATAAAGTTCTCAGGAAAACAATTAACATTACAATGACCGACAAAGACAAATGGCAGAGGGAGTATATATACAGTGATAGAGTGGGGATTGGAACCAGGTGTGTTTAATGATGACGAGACAAGTCCGGGGTTGATGAGTGAAGGGAGTTTGCCAGCAGTAGGTTCGGCAGCAGTTAGAAAGCCGGCGACGCCGAACACCTGAGCTGGACAGGAGGGGGAGCCAAAGTGAAGGGTGGTGTGACATTCACAGAGTTCAAGTAACAGACACATCTCAACATCAACTGTTCATAGGAGACTTTGTATTTGTATTTATTAGGGATCCCCATTAGCTGCTGCCAAGGCAGCAGCTACTCTTCCTGGGGTCCAAACATATTAAAGCATTTACATTACATATAAAACAAAATATAAAACAGTACATCATATGACATTATTACACCACTACCTATCTACAATACAAAATGTTTAATACCACCATACAACAATATCACAATGTGTGCGTATGCATGTGTCTATACCCTTGTGTGTGTCTCTTCACAGTCCCTGTTGTTCCATAAGGTGTATTTTTACATGTTTTGTAAATCTGATTCTACTGCTTGTATCAGTTACCTGATGTGGAATAAAGTTCCATGTAGTCATGGCTCTATGTAGCCTGTTCTGGACTTGGGGACTGTGAAGAGACCTCTGGTGGCATGTCTTGTGGGCTATACATGGGTGTCTGAGCTGTGTGCAAGTATTCCAAACAGACAGCTCGGTACATTCAGCTTATTGACACCTTTTACAAAAACAAGCAGTGATGAAGTCAATCTCTCTTCCACTCTGAGCCAGGAGAGACTGACATGCATGTCATTAATGTTAGCTCTCCGTGTACCTTTTAAGGGCCAGCCGTGCTGCCCTGTTCTGAGCCAAATGCAATTTTCCCAAGTCCCTCTTTGTGGCACCTGACCACACTACTGAACAAAACTAGGGCCTGTAGGACCTGCCTTGTTGATAGTGTTGTTAAGAAGGCAGAGCAGGACATAATTATGGACATACTTCTCCCCATCTTAGCTATTGTTGTATCAATATGCTTTGACCATGACAGTCTACAATCCAGGGTTCAAGCAGTTTAGTCACCTCAACTTGCTCAATTTCCACATTATTCATTACGAGATGTAGTTGAGGTTTAGGGTTTAGTAAATGATTTGACCCAAATACAATGCTTTTAGTTCTGGAAATATTCAGGACTAACTTATTCCTTGCCACCCATTCCGAAATTAACTGCAACTCTTTGTTATGTGTTGCAGTTATTTCAGTTGGCCAACTAGAGGTGTGAATGTCCACATTCCAGCTGCTGTAAAGGATTACAACAAGAGCATGGAAGGTGTGGACCTGTCAGACGCGCTGGTAGGCTACTACAATGTTCTCCACAAGACAACGAAATGGTACAATGCATTGTTCTATCACTTCATTGGTATTGCTCTGGGGAATGCATTCATCCTCCAGAAGGAAATGGCTAAGAGCTGTGGGCAGACCCCCATGACACAGCTAGACTTCAGAGAGCTGCTCATCCAGGAGCTTGCTGACTACGGCATAAAGTCCACTGCAGCACCTTCTGTCCCCTCTTGTGTAGAGGACTGTGGGTGTTCTAAATACTGTAATTGTAAATAATTTGTGGTGTGTTCACTTATGACATTAGATCAGTGTTGGCTGCTAACTTGGCCCTTATCTTAAATAGTTCACTTCTGTGTTGAGAGGCATTGGATCAGCATTCTCATCGCGTCTCTTGTTAGTACCTTTTATGAAGGGAAGCTAATGATCCTGGGAGTGTGTAACTTAAATTTTTTATTACCATAGCATTTTTTTATGTTCTCTATAGTTATGTACTTGAAAATGTATCCATTTTCCAATTCGGCCACTTGCAGACCACTTGGGTACATTTGGGCAAACTCGTGAGGGACACTTGGGGGTCTTTTTTAAAATTATTTTATTTCCCTATATTTAACCAGGTAAGCCAGTTGAGAACAAGTTCTCATTTACAACTGCGACCTGGCCAAGATTAAGCAAAGCAGTGCAATAAAAACAACAACACAGAGTTACATATGGGGTAAAACAAAACATAAAGTCAAAAATACAACAGAAAATATATATACAGTGTGTGCAAATGTTGCAAGTTATGGAGGTAAGGCAATAAATAGGCCATAGTGCAAAATAATTACAATTTAGTATTAACACTGGAATGATAGATGTGCAAGAGAGGATGTGCAAATAGAGATACTGGGGTGCAAATGAGCAAAATAAATAACAATATGGGGATGAGGTAGTTGGGTGGGCTAATTTCAGATGGGCTGTGTACAGGTGCAGTGATCGGTAAGGTGTTCTGACAACTGATGCTTAAAGTTAGTGAGGGAGATAAGAGTCTCCAGCTTCAGAGATTTTTGCAGTTCGTTCCAGTCATTGGCAGCAGAGAACTGGAAGGAATGGCGGCCAAAGAAGGTGTTGGCTTTGGGGATGACCAGTGAGATATACCTGCTGGAGCGCATACTACGGTTGGGTGTTGCTATGGTGACCAATGAGCTAAGATAAGGCGGGGATTTGCCTAGCAGTGATTTATAGATGGCCTGGAGCCAGTGGGTTTGGCGACGAATATGTAGTGAGGACCAGCCAACAAGAGCGTACAGTCACAGTGGTGGGTAGTATATGGGGCTTTGGTGACAAAACGGATGGCACTGTGATAGACTACATCCAATTTGCTGAGTAGAGTGTTGGAGGCTATTTTGTAAATGACATCGCCGAAGTCAAGGATCGGTAGGATAGTCAGTTTTACGAGGGCATGTTTGGCAGCATGAGTGAAAGAGGCTTTGTTGCGAAATAGGAAGCCGATTCTAGATTTAACTTTGGATTGGAGATGCTTAATGTGAGTCTGGAATGAGAGTTTACAGTCTAACCAGACACCTAGGTATTTGTAGTTGTCCACATACTCTAGGTCAGACCCGTCGAGAGTATTGATTCTAGTCGGGTAGGCGGGTGCCAGCAGCGTTCAATTGAAGAGCATGCATTTAGTTTTACTTGTGTTTAAGAGCAGTTGGAGGCTACGGAAGGAGTGTTGTATTGCATTGAAGCTCGTTTGGAGGTTTGTTAACACAGTGTCCAATGAAGGGCCAGATGTATACAAAATGGTGTCGTCTGCGTAGAGGTGGATCTGAGAATCACCAGCAGCAAGAGCGACATCATTGATTTACACAGAGAAAAGAGTTGGCCCAAGAATTGAACCCTGTGGCACCCCCATAGAGACTGCCATAGGTCCAGACAACAGGCCCTCCGATTTGACACATTGAACTCTATCTGAGAAGTAGTTGGTGAACCAGGCGAGGCAGTCATTTGAGAAACCAAGGCTATTTAGTCTGCCAATACGAATGCGGTGGTTGACAGAGGGGGGGCATGGGCAAGTTGCAGTGGAGGGTGCAGAGCTGGTGACCGGGGTAGTGGTAGCCATGTGGAAAGCATGGCCAGCCGTAGCAAAATGCTTGTTGAAATTCTCGATTATTGTAGATTTATCGGTGGTGATAGTGTTTCCTAGCCTCAGTGCAGTGGGCAGCTGGGAGGAGGTTCTCTTATTCTCCATGGACTTTTTGGAGTTAGTGCTACAGGATGCAAATTTCTGTTTGAAAAAGCTAGCCTTTGCTTTCCTAACTGCTTGTGTATATTGGTTCCTAACTTCCCTGAAAAGTTGCATATCGCGGGGGCTATTCGATGCTAATGCAGTATGCCACAGGATGTTTTTGTGTTGGTCAAGGGCAGTCAAGTCTGAGGAGAACCAGGGGCTATATCTGTTCTTAGTTCTGAATTTTTTGAATGGGGCATGCTTATTTAAGATTGAGAGGAAAGCACTTTTAAAGAACAACCAGGCATCCTCTACTGACGGAATGAGATCGATATCCATCCAGGATACTTGGGCCAGGTCAATTAGGAAGGCCTGCTTGCTAAAGTGTTTTAGGGAGCGTTTGACAATGATGAGGGGTGGTCGTTTGACCGCGGACCCGTTACGGATGCAGTCAATAAGGCAGTGATCGCTGAGATCCTGGTTGAAGACAGCAGAGGTGTATTTAGAGGTTAGTCAGGATGATATCTATAAGGGTGCCCATGTTTACGGATTTAGGATTGTACCTGGTAGGTTCCTTGATAATTTGTGTGAGATTGAGGGCATCTAGTTTGGATTGTAGGAGCCGGGGTGTTAAGCATATCCCAGTTTAGGTCACCAAGCAGTACGAACTCTGAGGATAGATGGGGGGCAATCAAGTCACATATGGTGTCCAGGGCACAGCTGGGGGCTGAGGGGGGTCTGTAGCAAGCGGCAACAGTGAGATACTTATTTCTGGAAAGGTGGATTTTTAGAAGTAGGAGCTCAAAGTATTTGGGCACAGACCTGGATAGTATGATAGAGCTCTGCAGGCTATCTCTACAGTAGATTGCAACCCCACCCCCTTTGGCAGTTCTATCTAGACGGAAAATGTTGTATTTGGGGATGGACATTTCTGATTTTTTTGTGGCCTTCCTAAGCCAGGATTCAGACACTGCTAGAACATCAGGGTTGGCGGAGTGTGCTAACGCAGTGAATAACTCAAACTTAGGGAGGAGGCTTCTGATGTTAACATGCAAAAAACCAATGCTTTTACGGTTACAGAAGTCAACAAATGATAGCTCCTGGGGAGTAGGAGTGATACTGGGGGCTGCAGGGCCTGGGTTAACCTCTACATCACCAGAGGAACAGAGGAGGACTAGAATAAGGATACGGCTAAAGGCTTTAAGAACTGGTCTTCTAGTGCGTTGGGTACAGAGAATAAAGGGGGCAGATTTCCGGGCGTTGTAAAATAGATTCAGGGCATTATGTACAGACAAGGATATGGAAGGATATGAGTACAGTGGAGGTAAACCTAAGCGTTGGGTAACAATGAAAGAGATAGCATCACTGGAGGCACCGATTGAGCCGGTCTCCGCGTGTATGGGGGGTGGAACAAAGGAGCTATTTGAGGCAGTTTGAGAGGGACTACAGTGAAATTGTATAATAAGAACTAACTGGAACAGCAGTAGGCAAGGCATATTGACATGGGAGAGAGGCATAAAGCAATCACAGGTGTTATTCGAGAGAGCTAAGACAACAACTGGTAATGGCGATGAAAGTTTGAGCTGAGGCTAAACAGATAAACAGGACAGGGTACTGTGTAAAGGAACAGTCCAGCAGGCATCAGCTGTGCAGCTGAGTGTTAATAAGGTCCAGTGAACAGCAATATGTGAGTCCGAGAGCAGTTCGAATTGGTGCTACAGCACAGGCTAGCAGGGAGCATGGCTGTTGTTTGCGTGTGCTAGCGGGCCGGGGCTAGCAGATGGATCTTCGTGGTCGTCGCAATGGGAAGCCTGTTGAAACCACAGACGATTACGTCGGCAGACCAGTCGTGATGGATCGGCGGGGCTCCCTGTTGACTCTAGGAGGTCCCGTCTGGTTGACAGAGAGCTAGATAGCCGGGAGATGGGCCTGACTCGAGGCTAGCTCAAGGCTGATTAGTCAACAACAACATCTATTTGGTTGCAGCTAGCTAGTTGCGATGATCCGGTGTTAAAGGTCCAGTGATTCAGTGATTCCGGCAGAAAAAATGATATGTTCACGATGTGCAGACAGTGCAGACTGGCCGATAATAGTCCAGGCTAGAGCTGGCTGGTAGGTAGTGCAGGTCACGGACAATGATGAAAAACCGCTAACGGTGGCTAATAGCATGTAGCTAGTTAGCTGGCTACTCCCGTCCGGTAGAGAGAGAGGTAGATAGCCGGGATATGGGCCTGGCTCAAGGCTAGCTCAAGGCTAACTGGTGCTTGCTTCGGGGGCAGTGGTGATTAGCCAACACCAACATCCATTCGGTTGCGGCTAGCTAGTTGCGATCTGGTGTTAAGGTCCAGTGATTCAGTTATTCCGGCAGAAAATTCGACGTTCTGGGTGAAAACCGCTAACGGTGGCTAATAGCAAGTAGCTAGTTAGCTGGCTAGCTAGTTTCAACTGGAGATTCTAGATAAAAGGTAAGTCAATAATAGAATCCGTTCCACATTGGGTGAGGCGGGTTGCAGGAAAGTATATTTAGTAGAAGGATGAAAAGTGTGATAGGGAAATTTGTACGAAAGATAAAAAAAATATATTAAAAAATGGCTATTTACACGGACACACACAGAGTACACGACCGCACTGCTACACCATCTTGGTTTAATAATGATACAATATATGATGTTGTGTTGTCATCCTTCATTGTATCAGTCTGACACTTTACACAAACACTGCTGCTCTCTTGTGGATAACATCTAAATTAACCCCAGCATCCTATCGGAATGTATTGCTTTTCTTTTTCATTTCAAAGATGATGCAACAAAAATAAAAATAGAAAACATATGTTTTTTTGTTTGTTTGATCTTTTACAAGATCTATTGTGTTATGATCTCCTACATTAATTACACATTTCCACAAACTTCAAAGTGTTTCCTTTCAAATAGTATCAAGAATATACATATCCTTGCTTCAGGTCCTGAGCTACAGGCAGTTAGATTTGGATATGTCATTTTAGGCGGAAATTGAAAAGAAGTGTCTGATCCTGAAGAGGTTAATTAAGTATCATATCACCTTACCCGACAACCTAGACCAACTGCAATTTGCATACCGCCCCAATAGATCCACGGATGACGCAATCGCCATCACACTGCACACTGCCCTATCCCATCTGGACAAGAGGAATACCTACAGTATGTAAGAATGATGTTCATTGACTACAGCTCAGCTTTCAACACCATAGTACCATCCGTTTTTTCGCTCATCAAGCAAAGGAGTTTTTGTATGGAGGTCAATGAGATTGTCAAATTTGGTTAACAAAAAAATTTAATGGCTTATTTTCTACGTGTGGCTCTTTTGATCGAATAGAAGTTTCTTAATTATTAGGTTGTTATGCATGTACTGATATAAGTATGTACTTATAAATCAGAGGTCGAGCTGGGAGGAGGTCGTCGAGTAAGCTTGGCGTCGGGTAAGTTTGGCTTTATACATAGCTTGGGCTTTGTCGAGTAAGGCTTAAACTATGTATTTAGATTGTTGTTAGGTATTGTAGGTAGGTATCGTGGGTTGTTGTAGGTAGTTGTTGTATGTAATTATTGTAGGTTAGTATTGTATTCGGCGGTGCCGGGTGTAGCACGAAGCTAGCTAGCTAGCTAACTCACCACCTGGACTAGCTGGCGAGTAGCTATTAGCAACGGTATAGTTGTTTCACGCCTGAGAGTGCCTGTAATTACGCCAGCTGGCTGCCTACAATAGTTACATACAATAACTGCCTACCATTCAGCTGTTTTCTAACCTCATTGTCTGAACCGTTAACGTTAGGTAGCAAGTGGCTACTGTGCTTGAAAATTAGCAAGCTTGTTGCAACCTGGATAGCTACTTGTAAACAATAGCTGGAATGACCGAGCGAACAGACGCGAACTGGCTGAGTCAATTCAGTGGCTAGCTTTGCACTTGGCTAGCTAACAGTAGCTGCTAGGGGTAAGTCATAACCTACACTTGTGTTTTGTTTTTTACATATTGATAGCCCGAGTCGCTCAAGGAATTTGGGACATGGGTGACTAGTTAACGTTAGTTTGGCTCTCTCTGTGTGTTCGTGCCGTGAAAGGAGGGGTTCTTCTTTGTCTGAAAGCAATGGCTAGCTAGTTTGCTAACTATTCTAGCTAACTAACTGGCTGAATAAGTTGACGACGGACTCGCTCAAGCTGTCGGGACTAACCCACAACGTTAGACACGGACACGAACGATCTGCTTGTGTGTTGATACACTGGTGGTTGTTGTGGCTGAGTATTGGCGCTAACAAGGATAACTCTCCAGGTTCCCTTGGAGAGTTCATCAATGAGCTTGACGCCTTGATAAGTTCCTTTCCTGAGGATGGCTCACCCCTCACAGTTCTGGGGGATTTCAACCTCCCTACGTCTACATTTGACTCATTTCTCTCTGCCTCCTTCTTTCCACTCCTCTCCTCTTTTGACCTCACCCTCTCACCGTCCCCCCCTACTCACAAGGCAGGCAATACGCTTGACCTCATCTTTACTAGATGCTGTTCTTCTACTAATCTCACTGCAACTCCCCTCCAAGTCTCCGACCACTACTTTGTATCCTTTTCTCTCTCCCTCTCCTCCAACACTACTCACTCTGCCCCTACACAGATGGTAATGCGCCGTCGCAACCTTCGCTCTCTCTCTCCCGCTACTCTCTCCTCTTCCATCCTATCATCTCTTCCCTCTGCTCAATCCTTCTCCCTCCAATCTCCTGATTCTGCCTCCTCAAATCTCCTCTCCTCCCTTTCTGCATCCTTTGACTCTCTATGTCCCCTATCCTCCCGGCCGGCTCGGTCCTCCCCTGCAGCTCCGTGGCTTGATGACTCATTGCGAGCTCACAGAACAGAGCTCCGGGCAGCTGAGCGGAAATGGAAGAAAACTAGACTCCCTGCAGACCTGGCATCTTTTCACTCCCTCCTCTCTACATTTTCTTCATCTGTTTCTGCTGCTAAGGCCACTTTCTACCACTCTAAATTCCAAGCATCCGCCTCTAACCCTAAGAAGCTCTTTGCCACATTCTCCTCCCTGCTGAATCCCCCCCCCCCCCCTCCCTCCTCCCTCTCTGTGGATGACTTCGTCAACCATTTTGAAAAGAAGGTTGACGACATCCGATCCTCGTTTGTTAAGTCAAATGACACTGCTGGTCCTGCTCACACTGCCCTACCCTATGCTTTGACTTCTTTCTCCCCTCTCTCTCCAGATAAAATCTTGCGACTTGTGACGGCAGGCCGCCCAACAACCTGCCCGCTTGACCCTATCCCCTCCTCTCTTCTCCAGACCAAAGTAATCCTTCTACCCCCTCCCCCCTTTACTCCAACCCACCCCCCCCCCCCCCACCAAAAATAAATAAATAAAATAAAATAAAATAAAACATTGTAAAGTGGTTATCCCACTGGCTATAAGGTGAATGCACCTATTTGTAAGTCGCTCTGGATAAGAGCGTCTGCTAAATTACGTAAATGTAAATGTAAATGTAAATGATTAAGCTAGGGGCCCTGGGTCTGATCCCCGCCCTCTGCAACGGGGTCCTGGACTTCCTGATGGGCCGCCCCCAGGTGGTGAAGGTAGGCAACAACACCTCCACTGCGCTGATCCTCAACACAGGGGCCCCACAAAGGTGCATAATCAAACCCCTCCTGTACTCCCTGTTCACCCATGAATGCGTGGCCACGCACGTCTCCAACTCAATCATCAAGTTTGAGGACAACACAACAGTGGTAGGCCTGATTACCAGCAACGACAGCCTACAGGGAGGAGGTGAGGGCCCTGGCGGAGTGGTGCCAGGAAAATAACCTCTTCCTCAACGTCAACAAAACGAAGGAGCTGATAGTGGACTTCAGGAGACAGCAGAGGGAGCACGCCCAAATCCACATTAACAGTGGAGAAGGTGAAAAGCTTCAAGTTCCTCGACATACACATCACTGACAATCTGAAATCGTCCACCTACACAGACAGTGTGTTGAAAAAAGGTGCAACCATGTCTCTTCAACTTTAGAAGGCTGAAAAAATGTCTTGGCCCGTAAGACCCTCACAAACAAATTGAGAGCATCCTGTCGGGCTGTATCACCGCCTGGTCTGGCAACTGCACCGTCCGCAACCGCAGGGCTCTCCAGAGGGTGGTGCGGTCTGCCCAATATATACCCGGGGGCGCACTGCCTTCCCTCCAGGACATTTACAGCACACGGTGTCACAGGAAGGCCAAAAAGATCTTGAAGGATCTCAGCCACCCGAGCCACGGCCTGTTCACCCTGCTACCATCCAGAAGGTGAGGTCAGTACAGGTGCATCAAAGCATAACATGCCAGCAGCATGTATAACTGACCAAATTATGAAAGTCAAGCATTGTCATTTTTAATTATGAAAAGTGAGTGTTGAAAAGGTAAAACAAATATTTTTGTCTATCAACAATGACAAGCCACCTGGGTCTGACAACTTGGATGGAATATTACTGAGGATAATAGTGGACGATTTACCATATCTTCAATCTAAGCCTACAAGAAAGTGTGTGCCCTCAGGCCTGGAGGGAAACAAAAGTAATTATGCTACCCAAGAATAGTAAAGCCTCCTTTACTGGCTAAAATAGCCGACCAATCAGCCTGTTACCAACCCTTAGTAAAGTTTGACCAGATACAATGCTATTTTACAGTAAACTAATTGACAACAGACTTTCAGCACGCTTATAGGGAAGGACATTCAACAAGCACCGCATGTACACAAATTACTGATGATTGGCTGAGAGAAATTGATGATAAAAAGATTGAGGGGGCTGAATTGTTAGACTTCGGTGCGGCTTTTGACATTATCAATCATAGTCTGCTGCTGGAAAATTTTTTGTGTTATGGCTTTACACCCCCTGCTATATTGTGGATAAAGAGTTACCTGTCTAACAGAACACAGATGGTGTTCTTTAATGGAAGCCTCTCCAACATAATCCAGGTAGAATCAGGAATTCCTCATTGCAGCTGTCTAGGCCCCTTACTCTACTAATGACATGCCACTAGTTTTGAGTAAAGCCTGTGTGTCTATTTATGCGGATAACCCAACACTATACATGTCAGCTACTACAGCGAGTGAAATTATTGCAACACTTAACAAAGAGCTGCAGTCAGTTTCAGAATGGGTGGCAAGAAATAAGTTACTCCTAAATATTTCAAATCATTCTCTAAACCCTAAACCTCAACTAAATCTTGAAATGAATAATGTGGAAATGAAGCAAGTTGAGGAGACTAAACTGCTTGGAGCAACCTTGGATTGTAAACTGTCATGGTAAAAACATTTTGATGCAACAGTAGCTAAGATTGTCACACCCTGATCTGTTTCACCTGGCTTTGTGATTGTCTCCACCCCCTCCAGGTGTCGCACATCTTCCCCATTATCCCCAGTGTATTTATACCCGTGTTCTCTGTTTGTCTGTTGCCAGTTCGTTTTGTTTTGTCAAGCCTACCCGCTACCACTCATCTCCTCGGCCTTCGAGCCACTCCAGGGGGCCAACGTGTTCTCCAAGCTGGATCTACAGAACGCCTACCACCTGGTGCGGATACGGGAGGGGGACGAGTGGAAGACTGCCTTCAACGCGGTCGCAACGAGTATCTGTTCATGCCATTTGGCCTTACCGATGCTCCAGCTGTGTTCCAGGCCCTGGTTAAAGATGTTCTCCACGACATGTTGAACCAGTTCGTCTTCGTCTACCTTGACGACATCCTCGTTTTCTCCCGCTCCGCCCAAGAACACGTGCTCCACATCCGACAGGTCCTCCAACGCCTCCTGGAGAACCAGCTTTTTGTGAAAGCGGAGAAATGTGAATTCCATCGCTCCACCATCCCCTTCCTGGGCTACATCATCACTGCAGGGAGTGTACAGATGGATCCCAGGAAGGTGAGAGCGGTGGTGGATTGGCCCCAGCCTACGTCCAGAGTGCAGCTGCAACGTTTCCTGGGATTCGCCAACTTTTATTGACTCTTTATCCGGGGTTACAGCACCCTGGCTTCCCCCCTGTCTGCACTCACCTCTCCCAAGGTTTCATTCACATGGTCCCCAGCTGCAGACCGGGCGTTCCGTGACCTCAAACACCGTTTCACCACTGCTCCCATCTTGGTTCATCCTGACCCGTCCCGCCAGTTTGTGGTGGAGGCCGATGCTTCGGATATCGGAGTGGGGGCGGTCCTGTCCCAGCCCTCGGCCCTGGACCTCAAGTTACATCCCTGCGCCTTCTTCTCCCATCGCCTCAACACCACGGAGAGGAATTACGATGTGGGGAATCGTGAGCTTCTCGTGGTGAAGATGATGTTGGAGGAGTGGAGGCACTGGCTGGAGGGGGTGGAACATCCTTTCATTGTGTGGACAGACCACAATAACTTGGAATATCTCTGCACTGCCAAGCGTCTCAATTCCAGGCAAGCTAGGTGGGCCCTATTTTTCACCCGGTTCAACTTCTTCTCTTACCGACCGGGATCCAAGAATGTCAAGCCAGATGTGCTGTCACGCAGCTATAGCCCCACGGCTACAGCCCCGGTATCCGAGACCATCCTTCCCACCTCGTGCTTGGCAACGGCACTCAGTTGGGGAAGAGGGAAGCAGGTTCGGGAGGTATTCCCAGCCGAACCCCAGGGGGGGCCCAGATAACCGTATGTTTATTCCTGACGCTGTCCACTCCGCGGTCCTGGAGTGGGCCCACTCCTCCAGGCTTGCCTGCCACCTGGGCTCCTGTCGGACCCTGTCCATTGTGCGACAACGCTTTTGGTGGCCTACCATGGTTCCTGACGTCTCTGCGTTCCTGACGTTCTCTGCACGATCTGTGCGCAGAACAAGACTACTTGGCAAGCTCCAGCTGGTCCTCCAACCTCTACCTGTTCCTCACCGTCCCTGGTCTCACATATCCCAGGACTTCCCCCGTCTGATGGCAACACCGCCATCCTGACAGTTGTGGACCGGTTTTCCAAAGCTGCCCACTTCATTCATTGTCTGCATCTGGGTCTTCTCCTGAAACGTGATAAAGATGGGGAGATGTCTATCCATAATAAAGCTCTACTCTTCCTTCTTAACAGCATTATCAACAAGGCAGGTCCTACAGGCCCTAGTTTTGTCTCACCTGGACTACTGTCCAGTCGTGTGGTCAGGTGCCACAAAAAGGGACTTAGGAAAATTACAATTGGCTCAGAACAGTGCAGCACGGCTGGCCCTTAAATATACACGGAGAGATAAAATCTCTCAAAGTAGATGCGAGATTGACTTCATCACTACTTGTTTTTGTAAGAAGTATTGGCAAGCTGAACGCACCGAGCTGTCTGTTTAAACTACTAGCACACAGCTCGGACACCCATGCATACCCCACAAGACATGCCACCAGAGGTCTTTTCACAATCTCAAATTCCAGAGCAGACAATGGGAGGCGCACAGTGCTACATAGAGCCATGGCTACATGGAACTCTATTCCACATCAGGTAACTGATGCAAACAGTAGAATCAGATATGAAAAACTGATAAAAGTACACCTTATGGAGAAGCGGGAAATGTGAAGAGACACACACACAGGCACAGACAATCATACACATGATTACACACGCACTCTACACACGCGTACACATGGATTTTAAATTGTAGATATGTGGTAGTAAAGTAGTGGCCTGAGGGCACACGCTTAATGTGTTGTGGAAAGTGTTATGAAATGTAATGTCATGTAATATTTTTAATTGTATATAACTGCCTTAATGTTGCTGGACCCCAGGAAGAGTAGCTGCTGCATTGGCAGCAGTTAATGGGGGATCCTTTATAAATACATATACAAATGCAGTGATAGTGCAGCAATCTATGGATAATAGCTAACAAATGACCGGCCGCATAGAGACCAAAATAGTATAGAATCACTGTGATAAGCAATATCTCCTTGCGCATGTCATCACAAAACATTGCTACTCACTGTATATTGACGTGTAGCCTGTATCGCTAGCCTAGCATAGGCTACTTCTTCATTGAATGACCAGGGATGATTCTCTGTGATGATGGGGTGTACATATCATGTTATTTCAGGTTATCTCTTTGGACCACATGTAAAAGCGATTTGGAGTTGTAGAACAGGAGTGACAATATGTATTACAATTGAATTTGAATGAACTGAATGATGAGGATGAAGAAGAGGAGTGATTGAATTTAGAACAATAGTTTAAGAATTGCTCTTCCTCTGTCCCGCATGCACACAAAAAAAATACATTTTTTTGTTTCTACTTTGTCAGAAGAAGCTGTAACTGGACCGTAGCTTATTACTTACTAAAACTGTTGTTACACTGTAAAGTTTTTATTCTAAGATAAATGAAAATGGTCCATTATATTCTTCAAAAATATGTGTTGCCCGAATATATGCAAGTGATGTCTGCTAAATTAACAACTTATTGCTTACTGAAACACCCAAAGTCATCCAATTGTTATTATAGGATTTGAAGCAATAGCCTACCCATGTGTGGTCAACTATTTCAGCACTGTTTTGCGCTGCTTTGAGAGAAGCATGGGGACTGGTCTTGATAAATCAATCAGATTTTTATTTTCACTGAATCTCCGTTTGGCTATTGGTTAGCCTAAAATTAGGTTGTTGAAATGTTAGGATTATTTTGCTCTTCACTCGCAGTCGCTTAGTAGCCTAGACCTACTCCTGACCGGTCACGTTGATCAGTGCCATATTTTCCTAACAGAAACCCTGAGGCCTACATAGGCTACTGTAAAATGCATTTTTGTTTTTCTTGGAATAGAAACACCATAATATTAATCAATTTAATTAAGCCACATTTCTAACAGTATAAACAGCACAACAAATATAATAATAATTTACAAACAAATTATATTCAATCCCATATAGTCTGTTCTAATAAAAAAAATGTTTTAAAGTCTCTAGTACAGCCAATATTAAAAACAGTCAAATGCATTCGTGAATTCAATCGCTTTAGCTGACAGGTTGTGGTTTATTCAATGTTTAATTATTCAAGGCTCCCTTTGTTATTTTGTTTTATAACTGAAATGCTTGACTGTATTTAAAGACATGGATGACTTGTGCGATGACATGCATAAATGAATGAATGATTGATTGATATACTGTATATTGAAGTAGGCCTTTATGTCAATAAGTAAGTTACGCAAAAAAATAAATCAGAAGAGGGTGGCCAGCAGAGATAGGTGGGATGGGCTGAGGGAAGCTGAGAGTTGGGATGTGGAATTGGAGACAAGTGGGAGTGGAGTTGCTGGGCGGGGGATAGAATGACGGTCAAAGATAAAAGTAACAAAATAACACTGAGGGGCAGCGTTGTTACAGCTAATGCCTGAGGCTGATGCCGCGCAGGTGTTTGTATACATGCATATACACACACTCTCATTCAAATGCACACAAATGCACATACACGGACACACACACACATACACACATGTAAATAGTGCCATGCATGCACTCAAACATATTCAGTTGGCCTTGCTGTTATGATTTTTGATGTCCTTGATGTCATTTGTTTTTTCCATTGTTCTTTTCTGTTTTCCTTTGTCTTTCTCTTTTTTCTCTTTTGAAAAAAGGTCTAAGGCACTGTATCGCAGTGCTAGCTGTGCCACTAGAGATCCTGGTTCGAATCCAGGCTCTGCTGTAGCCGGCCGCAACCGGGAGACCAATGGGGCGGCGCACAATTGGCCCAGCGTCGTCCAGGGTAGAGGAGGGAATGGCAGGCAGGGAGGTAGCTCAGTTGATAGAGCATGGCGTTTGCAACGCCAGGGTTGTGGGTTCGTTTCCCTCGGGGGGCCAGTATGAAAAATAATAATGTATGCACTAACTGTAAGTCGCTCTGGATAAGAGCGTCAGCTAAATGACGTAAATGTAAATGTAAATGTTTATTTTGTTGGTTGTTGGTGCATTGGGGGACAGGGGCTTGGGGGGGGGGGGTGGCGGGGGTCTTGGGGTTGGGAATGGATGGTTGAGGGGCAGCTCTAGGGGAACTGTGGGGGGGATCTTGGAGGGCTGGTGCCCTGGCGGTTGGGAGCTTGGGCCGGTGGCTGATAGTTCACTGGTTCGGGTTCCCGTTTTTGACCTTGTGGGAGATCTGTCGACATGCCCCTGGTTGCTTCTGTGGGTCGCTCTGGAGTGGAGTCTGTTAGATGACTGAATGTAATGTAAATGTTGAGCGGCTTCACTGCAATAAAAACCTTGAACCCACCTGTCCTTGAATTTACCAAAATATGTGTATTTTACACTGTAGCAGTAGGCCTACATTAAGATACATATCATAAAAGACAAAAACCTACTGAGCATTTAATCCTCAAAGCTGCGTGGTATGCATATTAACAGTAGAATAGCCGGGACTCAACGAGTAGCCTACCAGTCCAATAAATCAATTGAATATACACAATCACAAAGAAATCAATTAATACTTTCTTTAGGAAGGTAATAAAAAAAAATGATACTAAGACAATTTATTTAAAAAGAACAGAATAGCATGCTTTAAGATGTATTTCTCTTTGTTATAGTAGCTGAGGCAATGGTTCCTTCATCTAAATTAATAAACTTGTTATGCTCTTTCAGATAGGGTATAGCAATCAAAACGTCTGGCCTGCGTGGACCTCTGTAGGATTATTTGGGAACCTCTGTAGGATTATTTGGGAAAGTAAGCAAGCGCAAACAAGCTTTATAAAGACGCCCTCAAAGATGCCCTCTGGTAGTTTCAACAAGCATTAACAGCAACAATGGCTGACAGTAAAATACTATGACATCATGCACTGTAACATACTGTACCATACCGCAGCATCCTACAAGCTGTGAGGAACCAACCGCACACACTCTGCCCAAAGATGGCATTGGGAACAATATATACCATAGGCTACTCCCTCTCTCTCCAGATAAAATCTTGCGACTTGTGACTGCAGGCCGCCTAACAACCTGCCCGCTTGACCCTATCCCCTCCTCTCTTCTCCAGACCATCTCCGGTGACCTTCTCCCTTACCTCACCTCGCTGATCAACTCATCCTTGACCACTGGCTATGTCCCTTCCGTCTTCAAGAGAGCGAGAGTTGCACCCCTTCTCAAAAAACCAACACTCGATCCCTCTGATGTCAACAACTACAGACCAGTATCCCTTCTTTCTTTTCTCTCCAAAACTATTGAGCGTGCCGTCTTTAGCCAACTCTCTTGCTATCTCTCTCAGAATGACCTTCTTGATCCAAACCAGTCAGGTTTCAAGACTGGTCATTCAACTGAGACTGCTCTTCTCTGTGTCACGGAGGCTCTCCGCACTGCTAAAGCTAACTATCTCTCCTCTGCTCTTGTCCTTCTAGACCTGTCTGCTGCCTTTGATACTGTGAACCATCAGATCCTCCTCTCCACCCTCTCCGAGCTGGGCATCTCCGGCGCGGCTCACTCTTGGATTGCGTCCTACCTGACCGGTCGCTCCTACCAAGTGGCGTGGCGAGAAGCTGTCTCCGCACCACGTGCTCTCACCACTGGTGTCCCCCAGGGCTCAGTTCTAGGCCCTCTCCTATTCTCGCTATACACCAAGGCACTTGGCTCTGTCATATCCTCACATGGCCTCTCCTATCATTGCTACGCTGACGACACACAACTAATCTTCTCCTTTCCCCCTTCTGATAACCAGGTGGTGAATCGCATCTCTGCATGTCTGGCAGACATATCAGTATGGATGACGGATCACCACCTCAAGCTGAACCTTGGCAAGACGGAGCTGCTCTTCCTCCCGGGGTAGGACTGCCTGTTCCATGATCTCGCCATCACGGTTGACAACTTCGTTGTGTCCTCCTCCCAGAGTGCGAAGAGCCTTGGCGTGACCCTGGACAACACCCTGTCGTTCTCCGCTAACATCAAGGCGGTGACCCAATCCTGTAGGTTCATGCTCTACAACATTCGGAGAGTACGACCCTGCCTTACACAGGAAGCGGTACAGGTCCTAATCCAGGCATTTGTCATCTCCCGTCTGGATTACTGCAACTCGCTGTTGGCTGGGCTGCCTGCCTGTGCCATTAAACCCCTACAACTCATCCAGAATGCCGCAGCCCGTCTGGTGTTCAACCTTCCCAAGTTCTCTCACGTCACCCCCCTCCTCCGCACACTCCACTGGCTTCCAGTTCAAGCTCGCATCTGTTACAAGACCATGGTGCTTGCCTATGGAGCTGTGAGGGGAACGGCACCTCCGTACCTTCAGGCTCTGATCAGTCCCTACACCCAAACGAGGGCATTGCGTTCATCCACCTCTGGCCTGCTGGCTCCCCTACCTCTGCGGAAGCATAGTTCCCGCTCAGCCCAGTCAAAACTGTTCGCTGCTCTGGCACCCCAATGGTGGAACAAGCTCCCTCACGACGCCAGGACAGCGGAGTCACTCACCACCTTCCGGAGACATTTGAAACCCCACCTCTTTAAGGAATACCTGGGATAGGATAAAGTAATCCTTCTACCCCTCCCTTACACCAACCACCCCCCCCCCCCAAAAAAAAAAAAAAAAACACATTGTAAAGTGGTTATCCCACTGGCTATAAGGTGAATGCACCAATTTGTAAATCGCTCTGGATAAGAGCGTCTGCTAAATGACGTAGATGTAAATGTAAATGTAATCTAAGCTGTTTGTAGCCGGCTATTGACTGACGACAGTAATCGGCAGAGAAGCACATGGTTGATCCTTGCAATCAATTACATCCCCGCAGCAGCCAAACATGGCAACATACTGTAAGCATATTGAATGACACAAGTGAGGTTCAAACACAGCTAGTGAGCATTCGCAAAGAAAGTTAATTTCAGAAACAGCAAACATAGTGAGTAACAACTAGTTAAACAACAACTAGTTAAAGCGAGAGACACCAGCACATGCGAGCACGTGACATCTGGCATTGAGGAAGCATGTGTGAAACTGGTCAACTTAATAGACTGCTTGTAATTAGTGTGTAACTCCAACTGGTGCGATATCAGCTGCCACACTCGGGTTTTCCTTCTGAATTGGCTATGCTTAATTTTTCATAAATTACTTACGTTAATTTCCAGAACAGCTATCTTGTCCTTGAACCTCAGGAACTTGACCACTATTGGGCCTGTCACCTGAGCCGGTGGTGGGTTTTTCAGTCCTGTGGGCAAGCTCCACCACAATCTTCTTGTGGTCCATCTTCAGTTTCTCAGTGATCATTTCTCTCACTTTGTCCTCAGACTCCATCCAGGTTTCATGTGGAGATTCTGCAATTCCGTCTACAATAAGGCTGTTCCTCCTTGATTGTCCCTCGAGATAATCAGATTTCTCTATCATTGTTATCATGGTTTCACATACAGAACTGATGTCCTCTCTTAATGACTTACAGATTGCTATCATTTTTCCGTTCTCCTGTTTAAACTCATGGAGCTGACCCTGGGAGAACTGCAAACTGTTTTTCAGGTCCTGGACCTCTCTGGTCAGATCGTCCATTATTTTATTAGTTGACCACCAGTATTTGGATACTAAGTTATTTTCTTCTTGTTGCAACAACTGCTTGTAGAACTATTTTTGTTCGTTTAAAAGATCCTTCACCGGTGATAGAGAGATATCACTATCCTCAACGGTACTCCCACCGTCTTTGGTCTTTGTCATGGTAGCAACGTAGGCTACGCTGTTCCTCCTCACAGTTCCAGAAAGGGCAGGTCGCAGGGCAGATGGAAACAGCAACAAACAGCAGGGATTCAAACAGTCACACTACCAGGACAATCAGTGGTCCTAGCCGCAAGGGCTGTGGGCTGTGTACAAGCTGCTAAGAAACCTGGCTAGCTTGATAGCTAGCCAACGTTAGTTAGAAGCTAGGCTAGCATCTGCCCAAACAAGGGAACAATGAGCTACTTCTCTGGAACAAAATAGACATGCTATTGTTCCCTGTAAAAGAGTGAATGTCCTACACCTTGATGTTATACTGTATGTTGACAACTATTTGAAAGTAAGTCCCGAGAAAGATACACTTTTCAATACATGCCACCGGAACCAGATATGTAATGATATGTAGGTAATGATATATAAATGTACACCCCTGAGCTCACATCTGGGAAGTCACTCTCCCGCTCCCTCAGATCTTGGAAGCGGGAGTGTGCTTGGAGTAGCTTCCATGGTGGTGGCGTCAATGGTTGGCCTACAGCTAGGGAGGCAGAAACATCAGTCAGTCAAATATCAGCTAAATTATACTTCCTAAGCTAAAGTAATTTTGTTGGTCTCCCTCGACTAGCCTATAGAAGGTCTAGCGCAGCCTCAAAGTATAGAGACGCAGAAAGCATCACTGAGTTAATCATCGTTATAGATGGCTTTATATAATCTGGACAGTTTTTTTCTCCAAATTTTAAGACAACAACGGGTAGCCTATGCTAGATGTCCTTCTCTATAATAAAAGTTAGACCCTCACATACCCCCTCAATTCAAGCCCTGCTTTAAACCAAAACACATCAAGCCCTCAACAAAAATGTAGGTAGCTTATAGCCTAAGGAGTGCAGTATAAGCCTATTCAATAACAACTAATAGCCTAATTGCATCTGTAAAACAGGTAAGCCTACCTCTTATTTCTTAAAGTGGCAGTGCAGTTAAAAACGTGATTTTCATTTTTTTTCATGATATTTCCACACTAGGAGTTTGAAATAACACTCTGAAATTGTGAAAATGTTGATAATGCCATTTTTGTGTAAGACCCGATTGAAAAAAATTCCTGGAATTTCAGCCTGTTCAGGTGGGATGGAACTTTTGGCCCACATCATGACATCACAATGTGATGTGATTATAATAGACCAAAGACATTGTCTTACGTCAGATTCCGTCACTCTTACGCGACGCTCATCCCTCAACCGATCTGTCTTGTAGGACGTGGAACTCATCTCTAAAAATCTAGATTTTGCTCATCCGCCTAACACTAGTTTCTAATTCTCAAAATCACTCCGCTCTCGGTAGCTATGACGCACTGGCTTCTACAGCAAACCATGCTCCAGCATGGTTTAAGATGGTGCCGACAGAGAGGGCTGCCTCGCTTCTAGTCCTTAGGAAACTTTGCAGTATTTTTTTTTTTTTATGTATTATTTCTTACATTGTTAGCCCAGAAAATCTTAAGTGTTATTACATACAGTCAGGAAGAACTATTGGATATCAGAGCGGCGTCAATTTACCAGCACTACGACCAGGAATACGACTTTCCCGAAGCGGATCCGTTGTTCGCACCACCCAGGGCATTTGAACTGATTCCAGAGGCTGACTCAAAACAACGCCGCCAGAGGAGAGGGAGCCGGAGCGGTCTCCTAGTCAGACTTAGGAGGTGTGCACACCACCCATCGCTTCCGAGTATATTACTCGCTAATGTCCAGCCCCTAGACAACAAAGTGGATGAGATCAGGGCAAGGGTTGCTTTCCAGAGAGACATCAAGGATTGTAACATACTCTGTTTCATGGAAACATGGCTCTCTCGGGATATACTGTCCCCGTCCATACAGCCATCTGGGTTCTCAGTACATCGCGCCAACAGGAATAAATATCTCTACGGGAAGAAGAGGGGTGGGGGGGTATGTTTCATGACTAACGACTCATGGTGTAATTGTAACAACATACAGGATCTCAAGTCATTTTGTTCACCTGACCTAGAATTCCTCACAATCAAATGCCGACCGTATTATCTCCCAAGAGAACTCTCTTCGGTTATTGTTACAGCCGTGTATATCCCCCCTCAAGCCGATCCCACGACGGCCCTCAAGGAACTCCACTGGACTTTATGCAAACTGGAAACCATATATCCTGAGGCTGCATTTATTGTAGCTGGGGATTTTAACAAAGCAAATTTGAGAGAAAGGCTACCTAAATTCCCTCAGCATATTGACTGTAGCACTCGCGCTGGAAAAACACTGGACCATTGTTACATTCTGGAAAAACGCTGGACCTCCCCCGCCCTCCTTTCGGCAAATCTGATCACGACTCCAGTTTGCTCCTCCCTTCCTATAGGCAGAAACTCAAACAGGAAGAACCCGTGCTTAGGACTATTCAATGCTGGTCTGACCAATCGTAATCCACGCTTCAAGATTGTTTTGACCCGATGTCACAGAAAGGCCAAAAAGATAATCAAGGACAACTACCACCCGAGCCACAACGCGATAACGTCGCAGAGAGCATTCAGCTGTGCTGTAGAACTCTGCACACTAATCACGTCAGAACAGATATCATGAAAACGAATTTGTGCATTAGCTAGAATTTCAGTACACTACCTAGCTAGCTAGAGGGACTATCATCATTGAGTGTGTGAAATGGTGTTGTTAGCATCCCTGCCTTTCTTTTCATATGGATTGATTTGAGACTGGTTCAGCCAGCAAGCAGACACTGTTAGCTAGCTAACACGTGCACATTTCGTGCACATTTCGAATTTCATCAATACTGATTCTACTACCACAAAACACCATAGCTAGATGTAGAATTAGGTAGTGCTCATGAAAAAAACGTCAATATTAGCTACAGGTTTATAGTTTCTGGTAAGATTAACTCTGACTCTGTTGAGGATGAAAGGGGGTTCAGTGGACAAAGATATTTACATACACAGCCCTGTGTATGTCACCGTGGGAACATTTTCGAATGTTAGGACAGCATATTGTGTGTGGGGGGGGGGGGGGGGGGGGGGGGGGGACCATCCTATCAGCCGATCAGGGCTGTGTATGTAAATATCTTTAGATTTGTTTCCTAATGCCTACACAATCTGACTGAGCATTTTTAGGGCCAAAGGAGGCTCAGGGAAATAAAAGATTACAATTATATTTTTCATTAAATAAACACACACAGTGATGATTTAAAAATAAAATAAAAAATACTGCATGGGAGCTTTATATAGTGCTTCTTTCCAAAACAGTGTCACGTGTACACGATGTCTACACCAGTGGAAGCTCCTCAGAGGATGGAGGGGAGGGCCATCCTACTCAGTGAATTTCATAAAAATACAAATAGGGAAACATTAAAAAAGTTATCCTTTCTAGATAAAACTATTTAAAATATATTCACGTCACCAAATAACTGATTTAAAACACTGTTTTGCAATGAAGGCCTACAGTAACCTCAACAGCACTCTCTAGGGTAGCACCAAGGTGTAGCCGGAGGACAGCCATATTCCGTCCTCCTCTGGGTACATTGACTTCAATACAAAACCTAGGAGACTCATGGTTCTCACCCCCTTCCATAGACTTACACAGTAATTATGACGACTTCCGGAGGACGTCCTCCAACAAATCAGAGCTCTTGCAGCATGAACTGACATTTTGTCCACCCAATCAAAGGATCAGAGAATGAATCTAGTACTGAAAGCATAAACTACAGCTAGCTAGCACTGCAGTGTATAAAATGTGTCTATCACCTTGATTACTCCAATATGTCTCTCCACCTGTGCACCTACGTTATAAACTTTAATTCGTAGGCTAGGTCGTAGCAACCTCATGTGTAGGGAATATTTTTTTTGTATCATGTAGTAGCCTAAACCTATCGATGTTACATTGAGCTAGGTGAATAGAATACAGTCATCCAAAATGCTGTAATAGAACTAAGGTCATGCAAAAAAATTATTTAAAAAAGGCCTCCCTAATCCGACCGCCACTGGTCTACACAACGTTAACACGAGGTCTACATGACGTGTGCATGTCATATGACATGTAAATATAATCACATCATCAAATAACTGATTAAAACACACTATTTTGCAAAGAAGGTCTACAGTAGCCTCAACAGCACTCTGTAGCGTAGCACCATGGTGTAGCCGGAGGACAGTTAGCTTCCGTCATCCTCTGGGTACATTGACTTCAATACAAAACCTAGGAGGCTCATGGTTCTCACCCACTTCCATAGACTTACACAGTAATTATGACAACTTCCGGAGGACGTCCATCAGCATATCAGAGCTCTTGTAGCATGAACTGACATATTGTCCACCCAAAGGATCAGAGAATGAATCTATAACTGAAAGCATAAACTACAGCTAGCTAGCACTGCAGTGTATAAAATGTGGTTAGTAGTTGACATAGAGAGAGAAAGACAATAGTTGAACAGTTTTGAACAAATTAATTTCTTCCAAAATGAAGGAGAAGCAAGAGAGAAATAGAGAGAGATTGTCATTTTTTTTCAGTTACACTTACTTAGGTAGCAAATGCAACTAGCTAGTTTAACCTACTGAAACACCATGCTCAAACAGAGGGATGCTATGTTATCTAGGTGGCTAGGACTTTCCAACACAACACTGAAACTCTTCCAAGTCAAGGTAAGCTTTTGGTATTACTAATTTATTGCCACGGGGTCCGCCGTTGTAACTGCTTACTGACTGTATACAAACGTTACTGCATGATTGTAGCAGGTTTACTAACGCGTTAGTTCTATTAGCTATGCTGACTATGACGTTACTTTAGCTAATATGGGGACAACAATGTAGGCTGTGTGTAGCGGTTTGGCTTGGAAAGTTTTTGTTTGCCTGGTCACATACAGCTGATGTGTTGTGCATTGAAGTCCACAAGTGAAGGGAAGATAAAGAATACAACGTGGCTGTTATGAAAGTGAACTCTGTTTATGCGTGATCAGGGGTGTATTCATTCCACCGATTCTGTTGAAAAACGTTTCTTAAAAGGAATCAAAAGGAACAAAACGTGGATAAACATACCTGAATTTGTCCAATCGAAACTCTCGTTTGCAACTCTTGGACTAATGATTACACCCTATATCAGCTAGATGCAGGCAAGAGTGTGCAAGGCGGTATTGAATTGTCTCTCGACCTGTGTGCACCTACATTGTAAACTTTCATTCATAGGCTAGGTTGTAGCAACCTCATGATGGGTATAGGGAAAATTATGTAGTAGCCTAAACCTATCTCTGTTACATTGAACTGGGTGAATGGAATATGAATGAGAGTCATCCAATATGCTGTAATAGATATAAGGCCATGGTCCTAAAAAAAATAATCGTCCTCCCTCATCTTAAACGGCACTGACCACCACTGGTGCATAGGCTACACAATGTCATGGCTGTGTGTAAATTTAAGCACACTCTCAAGCAAATGTTTATAATGATAAATCTCACACTTTGCGTGGAAATGATCCAACGCATGGTTTATGCACAGATTTGTGCTCACGCATGATTGATAAATGAGGCCCCGGGTTCCTAGTCGATAGGAAAGGTGTGTCTATAGGTAATGTACAGTCAAATATGGATGAAGGAGAATACGTTGAGGGTAGTTGAGCAGTGAGGGCCCACACTAGTCACCCTTGGCTCTTGTTATCCTCTCTCTCTCTCTCTGTGTGTGTGTGTGTTTGTGGCTTTAATAAATACTCCTGTCCTAACCCTCCTGACACACACGCATGCACGCACACATTCACACACACACACACACAGAATGCAAATATGATAGATAGAGTGCCCACATGACTATGTACCTCAGTGGAAAACCGACACACCAAACGCCACTACAGCATTACCTCATGGGTGGTTCTGTGCACAATCAAAGTAATTTCAACATAATTTGTCAACGTATTGTGATGTGTAATCTACGTGGAAAATACATTGGATTTGAAAAAAGTAATTAACGTAAACTGTTGTTTTGAGGGTGAAATTTCAACCACAGGAGTATGTCATGATTGTAACCAATTTTCAACATAGACAAATCTTGTATAAAATATGTTGAATTTGTATCTTTGAAACAACGTCAGATCATCAACGTTATGTCCACTATCGAAAAAACAAACAATAGGCTAGGCAGCACCTCCTACTGTAGAGTTGATCTACAGCTATTAATTTGGTCTCCCAACCAGGGTTTTAACTAAGCTCTGCTTGATGTAATATTTGTCACTGACTACTACCAATGTGATATTGTGAGAATGATTGAGAGACCTCTTAATAACAAAATACATTCACTGCTGCTATCGAAGTCATTCCAAAGGGTAGGTTTAACAGAGCAAATTAAATGTAATTATACTATATAAGTCATATCATCAATGATATTATTTAGGCCTATATAGCATTTGCAAAGTCATCAACAGCAATTGTTTCAATTAAACCCAGGGTTCAACTAAAAATAGACAATACATATAGGCCTAGGGTTTTGAGCTTTGGTTGATTTCAAATGTAATCTTTAAGTTAATCATTAATACGTTGGATTCACGTCTCCATCTCAACCAAAAATCTAAGCTAAAGAATAGGACTAAATCAAGTAATATTTCAAATGCATTTAAAGTTTGATTAGATTAAGTCATATTCTTTAACTTAGATTTTTGGTACAGATGGCGACGTGAATTCAACATATCAATTATTAATTTCTAGATTTGCTTGGTTGTCAACGCAACCAAATACAGTGAGGGAAAAAAGTATATGATCCCCTGCTGATTTTGTACGTTTGCCCACTGACAAAGACATGATCAGTATATAATTGTAATGGATCCAAAGAACACCATACCTACTGTGAAGCATGGGGGTGGAAACATCATGCTTTGGGGCTGTTTTTCTGCAAAGGGACCAGGACGACTGATCCGTGTAAAGGAAAGAATGAATGGGGCCATGTATCGTGAGATTTTGAGTGAAAACCTCCTTCCATCAGCAAGGGCATTGAAGATGAAACGTGGCTGGGTCTTTCAGCATGACAATGATCCCAAACACACCGCCCGGGCAACGAAGGAGTGGCTTCGTAAGAAGCATTTCAAGGTCCTGGAGTGGCCTAGCCAGTCTCCAGATCTCAACCCCATAGAAAATCTTTGGAGGGAGTTGAAAGTCCGTGTTGCCCAGCGACAGCCCCAAAACATCACTGCTCTAGAGGAGATCTGCATGGAGGAATGGGCCAAAATACCAGCAACAGTGTGTGAAAACCTTGTGAAGACTTACAGAAAACATTTGACCTGTGTCATTGCCAACAAAGGGTATATAACAAAGTATTGAGAAACTTTTGTTATTGACCAAATACTTATTTTCCACCATAATTTGCAAATAAATTCATAAAAAATCCTACAATGTGATTTTCTGGAATTTTTTTCTCTCATTTTGACGTGTACCTATGATGACAATTACAGGCCTCTTTCATCTTTTTTAGTGGGAGAACTTGCACAATTGGTGGCTGACTAAATCCTTTTTTTCCCCACTGTACACTGCTCAAAAAAATAAAGGGAACACTTAAACAACACAATGTAACTCCAAGTCAATCACACCTCTGTGAAATCAAACTGTCCACTTAGGAAGCAACACTGATTGACAATAAATGTCACATGCTGTTGTGCAAATGGAATAGACAACAGGTGGAAATGATAGGCAATTAGCAAGACACCCCCAATAAAGAAGTGGTTCTTCAGGTGGTGACCACAGAACACTTCTCAGTTCCTATGCTTCCTGGTTGATGTTTTGGTCACTTTTGAATGCTGGCGGTGCTTTCACTCTAGTGGTAGCATGAGACGGAGTCTACAACCCACACAAGTGGCTCAGGTAGTGCAGCTCATCCAGGATGGCACATCAATGCGAGCTGTGGCAAGAAGGTATGCTGTGTCTGTCAGCATAGTGTCCAGAGCATGGAGGCGATACCAGGAGACAGGCCAGTACATCAGGAGACATGGAGGAGGCCGTAGGAGGGCAAAAACCCAGCAGCAGGACCGCTACCTCCGCCTTTGTGCAAGGAGGAGCAGGAGGAGCACTGCCAGAGCCCTGCAAAATGACCTCCAGCAGGCCACAAATGTGCATGTGTCTGCTCAAACGGTCAGAAACAGACTCCATGAGGGTGGTATGAGGGCCCGATGTCCACAGGTGGGGGTTGTGCTTACAGCCCAACACCGTGAAGGACGTTTGGCATTTGCCAGAGAACACCAAGATTGGCAAATTCGCCACTGGCGCCCTGTGCTCTTCACAGATGAAAGCAGGTTCACACTGAGCACGTGACAGACGTGACAGAGTCTGGAGACGCCGTGGAGAACGTTCTGCTGCCTGCAACATCCTCCAGCATGACCGGTTTGGTGGTGGGTCAGTCATGGTGTGGGGTGGCATTTCTTAGGGGGGCCGCACAGCCCTCCATGTGCTCGCCAGAGGTAGCCTGACTGCCATTAGGTACCGAGATGAGATCCTCAGACCCCTTGTGAGACCATATGCTGGTGCGGTTGGCCCTGGGTTCCTCCTAATGCAAGACAATTCTAGACCTCATGTGGCTGGAGTGTGTCAGCAGTTCCTGCAAGAGGAAGGCATTGATGCTATGGACTGGCTCGCCCATTCCCCAGACCTGAATCCAATTGAGCACATCTGGGACATCATGTCTCGCTCCATCCACCAACGCCACGTTGCACCACAGACTGTCCAGGAGTTGGCGGATGCTTTAGTCCAGGTCTGGGAGGAGATCCCTAAGGAGACCATCCGCCACCTCATCAGGAGCATGCCCAGGCGTTGTAGGGAGGTCATACAGGCACGTGGAGGCCACACACACTACTGAGCATCATTTTGACTTGTTTTGAGGACATTATATCAACGTTGGATCAGCCTGTAGTGTGGTTTTCCACTTTAATTTTGAGGGTGACTCCAAATCCAGACCTCCATGGGTTGATACATTTGATTTCCATTGATAATTTTTGTGTGATTGTGTTGTCAGCACATTCAACTATGTAAAGAAAAAAAGTATTTAATAAGATTATTTCATTCATTCAGATCGAGGATGTGTTGTTTAAGTGTTCCCTTTATTTTTTTGAGCAGTGTACATGCCCGTCTGAAGTTTGCCAATGAACATCTGAATGATTCAGAGGAGAACTGGGTGAAAGTGTTGTGGTCAGATGAGACCAAAATGGAGCTCTTTGGCATCAACTCAACTCGCCGTGTTTGGAGAAGGAGGAATGCTGCCTATGACCCCAAGAACACCATCCCCACCGTCAAACATGGAGGTGGAAACATTATGCTTTGGGGGTGTTTTTCTACTAAGGGGACAGGACAACTTCACCGCATCAAAGGGACGATGGATGGGGCCATGTACCGTCAAATCTTGGGTGAGAACCTCCTTCCCTCAGCCAGGGCATTGAAAATGGATCGTGGATGGGTATTCCAGCATGACAATGACCCAAAACAAATGGCCAAGGCAACAAAGGAGTGGCTCAAGAAGAAGCACATTAAGGTCCTGGAGTGGCCTAGCCAGTCTCCAGACCTTAATCACATAGAAAATCTGTGGAGGGAGCTGAAGGTTCGAGTTGCCAAACGTCAGCCTCGAAACCGTAATGACTTGGAGAAGATTTATTTTGTGGTCATTTAGCAGACGCTCTAATCCAGAGCGATTTACAGGAGCAATTAGGGTTAAGTGCCTTGCTTTTTTCACCTAGTCGGCTCGGGGATTAGAACCAGCGACCTTTCGGTTACTGGCACAACACTCTTAACCACTAAGCTACCTTGATGAAAACATGCTTTGGAGAAGATCTGCAAAGAGGAGTGGGACAAAATCCCTCCTGAGATGTGTGCAAACCTGGTGGCCAACTACAAGAAACGTCTGACCTCTGTGATTGCCAACAAGGGTTTTGCCACCTAGTACTAAGTCATGTTTTACAGAGGGGTCAAATACTTATTTCCCTAATTAAAATGCATATCAATATATAACATTTTTGACATGCGTTTTTCTGGATTGTTTTGTTGTTATTCTGTCTCTCACTGTTCAAATAAACCTACCATTAAAATTATAGACTGATCATTTCTTTGTCAGTGGGCAAACGTACAAAATCAGCAGGGGATCAAATACTTTTTTCCCTCACTGTATCAACATTTCAAGAAGATGTATCTTCTGCTTGGATAATTACAGTGGGGAAAAAAGTATTTAGTCAGCCACCAATTGTGCAAGATCTCCCACTTAAAAAGATGAGAGAGGCCTGTAATTTTCATCATAGGTACACGTCAACTATGACAGACAAAATGAGAATTTTTTTTCCAGAAAATCACATTGTAGGATTTCTTATGAATTTATTTGCAAATTATGGTGGAAAATAAGTATTTGGTCAATAACAAAAGTTTCTCAATACTTTGTTATATACCCTTTGTTGGCAATGACACAGGTCAAATGATTTCTGTAAGTCTTCACAAGGTTTTCACACACTGTTGCTGGTATTTTAGCCCATTCCTCCATGCAGATCTCCTCTAGAGCAGTGATGTTTTGGGGCTGTCGCTGGGCAACAAGGACTTTCAACTCCCTCCAAAGATTTTCTATGGGGTTGAGATCTGGAGACTGGCTAGGCCAATCCCGAACCTTGAAATGCTTCTTACGAAGCCACTCCTTCGTTGCCCGGGCGGTGTGTTTGGGATCATTGTCATGCTGAAAGACCCAGCCACGTTTCATCTTCAATGCCCTTGCTGATGGAAGGAGGTTTTCACTCAAAATCTCACGATACATGGCCCCATTCATTCTTTCCTTTACACGGATCAGTCGTCCTGGTCCCTTTGCAGAAAAACAGCCCCAAAGCATGATGTTTCCACCCCCATGCTTCACAGTAGGTATGGTGTTCTTTGGATGCAACTCAGCATTCTTTGTCCTCCAAACATGACGAGTTGAGTTTTTACCAAAAAGTTCTATTTTGGTTTCATCTGACCATATGACATTCTCCCAATCCTCTACTGGATCATCCAAATGCACTCTAGCAAACTTCAGACAGGCCTGGACATGTACTGGCTTAAGCAGGGGGACACGTCTGGCACTGCAGGATTTGAGTACCTGGCGGCATAGTGTGTTACTAATGGTAGGCTTTGTTACTTTGGTCCCAGCTCTCTGCAGGTCATTCACTAGGTCCCCCCGTGTGGTTCTGGGATTTTTGCTCACCGTTCTTGTGATCATTTTGACCCCACGGGGTGAGATCTTGCGTGGAGCCCCAGATCGAGGGAGATTATCAGTGGTCTTGTATGTCTTCCATTTCCTAATAATTGCTCCCACAGTTGATTTCTTCAAACCAAGCTGCTTACCTATTGCAGATTCAGTCTTCCCAGCCTGGTGCAGGTCTACAATTTTGTTTCTGGTGTCCCTTGACAGCTCTTTGGTCTTGGCCATAGTGGAGTTTGGAGTGTGACTGTTTGAGGTTGTTGACAGGTGTCTTTTATACTGATAACAAGTTCAAACAGGTGCCATTAATACAGGTAACGAGTGGAGGACAGAGGAGCCTCTTAAAGAAGAAGTTACAGGTCTGTGAGAGCCAGAAATCTTGCTTGTTTGTAGGTGACCAAATACTTATTTTCCACCATAATTTGCTAATAAATTCATTAAAAATCCTACAATGTGATTTTCTGGATTTCTTTTTCTCATTTTGTCTGTCATAGTTGATGTGTACCTATGATGAAAATTACAGTCCTCTCTCATCTTTTTAAGTGGGAGAACTTGCACAATTGGTGGCTGACTAAATACTTTTTTTCCCCACTGTACATTTGTGCCACTGACTTAGTCTGGCTTTAATTCCAGTTTATATACATATTAATAATTGATATGTTGGACTTACATCTCCATCTCAACCAAAAATCTAAGTTAAAGTATAAGAATAAATGAAATCAAACTATAAATCAAATCAAATCAAATGTTATTTGTCACATGTGCCGAATGCAACAGACGTAGACTTTACCGTGAAATGCTTACTAACAAGCCCTTATCCAACAATGCAGTTTTAAGAAATTAGAGTTAAGAAAATATTGTTGATAGGGTGTTGATAGGGGACAGAATGCGGTCGGGCCAAGATTGAAATCTTGGTTTCAATCTTGAAACCAAGATTGAACTCTTTGGACTGAATGCCAAGCGTCACGTCTGGAAGAAACCTGGCACCATCCCTACGGTGAAGCATGCTGGTGGCAGCATCATGCTGTGGGGATGTTTTTCAGCGGCAGGGACTGGGAGACTATTCAGGATTGAGGGAAAGATTAAAGTAGCAAAGTACAGAGAAATCCTTGATGAAAACATCCTACAGAGCGCTCAGGACCTCAGACTGGGGCGAAGGTTCACCTTCCAACAGGACAATGACCCTACGCATACAGCTAAGACAACGCCGGAGTGGCTTCGGGACACGTCTCTGAATGTCCTTGAGTGGCCCAGCCAGAGCCCGGACTTGAACCCGATCGAACATCTCTGGAGAGACCTGAAAATAGCTTTGTAGCGACGCTCCCCATCCAACCTGACAGAGCTTGAGAGGATCTGCAGAGAAGAATGGGAGAAACTCCCCAAATACAGGTGTGCCAAGCTTGTACTGTCATACCCAAGAAGACTTGAGGCTGTAATCGCTGCCAAAGGGGCTTCAACAAAGTACTGAGTAAAGGGTCTGAATACTTATGTAAATGTGATATTTCCCTAAATATTCTAAACCTGTTTTTGCTTTGTCATTATGGGGTATTGTGTGGGGGGAAAAAACAATTGAATCCATTTTAGAATAAGGCTGTAATGTAACAAAATGTGGAAAAAGTCACAACAAGCTGCTTAATACTAATATAGAAGTATACTTTTCTTTCTTCAAACATGCATACAATATTGTGTAAAAGAATCATAGTCTAAAAATGTTGAATTACAAAAAATCCTCTAAAAACAGAGCCACGTGGCAAAATAGGAAGTGCAAGGAGATTAAAACCAGACTTCTAATAAGTTAAATCACTAAATGTTCTTTATCTTTGGTTATCCTCATATAAAATATATATACAGTACTTACATTTTGAGAAATATATTAAGTTGGATTTATTCTTACATTAAACATTTTTTTATGAACAAATCATTGAAACGACTTGCATAAATTTTTTTAAGTAGGTTGGTTGTTTTTTGAGTCAATTCCAATTCACCCCAGATTCATTGTTTACTGTCTGGTTGTGTGTGTGAAATTCCAATAAAATCTACCATCTTACTGCCCCAGAATTCCTTCTTCCGCCTGTCCCACTTTCACTCCTTCTCTGTCTCCTCCTGTTTCTAATCTGTATATTTTGTAGACCTCCTTGAAACTGTCGACCCGCTCCACTACAGCCCCATCGATGTGAATGGGGGTGTGTTCGGCCCCCCTTTTCCTGTAGTCCACGATCATCTCCTTTGTCTTGCTCACGTTGAGGGAGAGGTTGTTGTCCTGGCACCACACCGCCAGGTCTCTGACCTCCTCCCTATAGGCGGTCTCCTCGTTGTTGTTGATCAGGCCTACCACCGTTGTGTCGTCAGCAAACTTAATGATGGTGTTTGGGTTGTGCTTGGCCACGCAGTTGTGGGTGAACAGGGAGTACAGGAGGGGTCTAAGCGGGCACCCCTGAGGGGCCCCCGTGTTGAGAATCAGCGTGGCCGATGTATTGTTGCCTACCCTTAACACCTGGGGGCGGCCCGTCAGGAAGTCCAGGATCCAGTTGCAGAGGGAGGTGTCCCAGGGTCCTTAGCTTAGTGATGAGCTTTGTGGGCACTATGGTGTTGAACGCTGAGCTGTAGTCAATGAACAGCATTCTCACATAGGTGTTCTTTTTTTCCAGGTGGGAAAGGGCAGTGTGGAGTGCGGTTGAGATTGCGTCATCTGTGGATCTGTTGGGGCGGAATGCGAATTGGAGTGGGTCTAGTGTTTCCGGGATGATGGTGTTGATGTGAGCCATGACCAGCCTTTCAAAGCACTTCATGGCTACCGAAGTGTAGGTATTACAGACTCGGTCAGGGAGAGGTTGAAAATGTCAGTGAAGACACTTGCCAGTTGGTCCACGCATGCTCTGAGTACACGTCCTGGTAATTTCCGCGGTCTTGTGCATGTTGACCTGTTTAAAGGTCTTGCTCACATCGGCTATGGAGAGCGTGATCACACGGTCGTCCGGAACAGCTGGTGCTCTCATGCATGCTTCAGTGTTGCTTGCCTCGAAGCGAGCATAAAAGGCATTTAGCTCATCTGGTAGACTCGCGTCAGTGGGCAGCTCGCGGCTGGGTTTCCCTTTGTAGTCCGTAATAGTTTGCAAGCCCTGCCACATCCGACGAGCGTCATAGCAGGTGTAGTAGGATTCAATCTTAGTCCTGTATTGACGCTTTGCCTGTTTGATGGTTCGTCTGAGGGCATGCACTCTACAAGGTGTCGAAAGCGTACCACAGGAATGCTGGCCAATGTTGACTGGATGTCCTTTGGGTGGTGGACCATTCTTGATACACATGGGAAACTGTTGAGCGTGAAAACTCCAGCAGTTGCAGTTCATGATACACTCAAACCGGTGTGCCTGGCACCTACTACCATACCCTGTTCAAAGGTACTTACATATTTTGTCTTGCCCATTCACCCTCTGAATGGCACACACACAATCCATGTCTCAATTGTCTCAAGGCTTAAAAATCATTCTTTAACCTGTCTCCTACCCTTCAACTACACTGATTTAAGTTGATTTAACAAGTGACATCAATAAGGGATCATAGCTTTCACCTGGATTCACCTGGTCAGTCTATGTCATGGAAAGAGCAGGTTCATTGGGGCGGCAGGTAGCTTAGTGGTTAAGAGCATTATGCCAGTAACCGAAAGGTCGCTGGTTCTAATCCCAGAGCCGACTAGGTGAAAAATCTGTCAATGTGCCCTTGAGCAAGGCACTTAACCCTAATTGCTCCTGTAAGTCGCTCTGGATAAGAGCGTCTGCTAAATGACTAAAATGTTTTAAAAAATAATAATGTTTGTACACTCAGTGTAGCATGCAAAGACCGCAGGTCTATGGAGATCTTTACAATTGCTGCAATAATCTGCTCAGAATCTTGAACAGCATTGATCACTTACATTATGTACTTTTAATGTAATCGCAACTGCAATCCAGGTCATTTGGTTGTGCTATTAGATGAAGCACAACTAATGTTCAGGACAATGAAGTAGATGAGCTCAGGGCGAGGATCTCCTTTCAGAGAGACATCAGGGATTGTAACATACTCTGTTTCACGAAATCATGGCTCTCTCCGGATATACTGTCCCCGTCCATACAGCCAGCTGGGTTCTCAGTACATTGAGCAGACAGTAATAAAGAACTCTCCGGGGAGAAGAAAGGCGGTGGTTTCACGATTAACTACTCATGGTGTGATTGTGATAAAGTACAGGAACTCAAGTCCTTTTGTTCACACAACCTTGAATATCTCACAATCAAATGTCGACCTTATTACCTCCCAAGAGAATTCTCTTCGGTTATAGTCACAGCCGTGTATATTCCCCCTCAAGCCGATACCACGACTGCCCTCAATGAACTACACTGGACTGGAAACCACAAACACTGGCACAGACACACATACACGTGATAAGACACACACTCTACACACACGTACACATGGATGTTGTATTGTAAATATGTGATAGTGGAGTAGTGGTCTGAGGGAACACACTAAATGTATTCAGTAAAGTGTTATGAAATGTAATGTCATGTAATATTTTAAATTGTATATAACTGCCTTAAAGTTGCTGGACCCTAGGAAGAGTAGCTGCTGTCTTGGCAACAGCTAATGGGGATCCTTAATACATACAAATACAAATACATATCCTGAGGCCACATTTATTGTAGCTGGGGATTTTAACAAAGCAAATTTGAGGAAAACGCTACCGAAGTTCTATCAACTCATTAACTGTAGTACTCGCGCTACACAAACTCTCAACCATTGTTACTCTCCCTTCTGGGATGGTTACAAGGCCCTCCCCCGTCCTCCCTTCGGCAAATCAGATCACGACTCCATTCTGCTTCTCCCTTCCAATAGGCAGAAACTCAAACAGGAAGTACCCGTGCTAAGGTCTATTCAAGACTGAAAGCGCGAACCGACACATTTAACCACGGTAAGGTGACTGGGAATATGGTTGAATACAGTCAGCGTAATTATTCCCTCCGTAAAGCAATCAAAATGTCAGTACAGAGAAAATTGGAGTCACAATTCAACGGCTCAGACACAAGACATATGTGGCAGGGTCTACAGACAATCATGGATTACATAGGAAAAACCAGCCACGTCTTGCTCCCGGACAAGCTAAACACCTTCTTTGCCCGCTTTGAGGATATCACAGTGCCACCGACGCGGTCTCCTCCCAAGGACTGTGGGCTCTCGTTCTCCGTGGCCAATGTTAGTAAGACATTTAAGCATGTTAACCCTCGCAAGGCTGCTGGTCCAGACGGTATCCCTAGCCGCGTCCTCAGAGCATGCGCTGACCGGCTGGCTGGAGTGTTTACGGACATATTCAATCTCTCCCTATCACAGTCTGCTGTCCCCACTTGCTTCAAGATGTCCACCATTGTTCCTGTACCCAAGAAAGCATAAGTAACTGAACTAAATGAATACAAGAGGAATACCTATGTAAGAATGCTGTTCATTGACTATAGCTCAGCCTTCAAACCATAGTACCCTCCAAGCTCATCACTAAGCTCGGGGCCCTAGGTCTGAACCCCGCCCTGTGCAACTGGGTCCTGGACTTTCTGACGGGCCGCCCCCAGGTGGTGAAGGTAGGAAACAACACCACCACTACGCTGATCCTCAACACAGGGGCCCCACAAGGGTGCGTGCTCAGCCCCCTCCTGTACTCCCTGTTCACCCATGACTGCGTGGCCAAGCACGCCTCCAACTCAATCATCAAGTTTGCCGACGACACAACAGTAATAGGCCTGATTACCAACAATGACGAGACAGCCTACAGGGAGGAGGTGAGGGCCCTGGCGGAGTGGTGCCAGGAAAATAACCTCTCACTCAACAAAACGAAGGAGCTGATCGTGGACTTCAGGAGACAACAGAGATAGCACGCTCCTATTCACATCGACGGGACTGCAGTGGAGAAGGTGAAAAGATTCAAGTTCCTCGGCGTACACATCACTGACAATCTGAAATCGTCGACCCACACAGACAGTGTGGTGAAGAAGGCGCAACAACGCCTCTTCAACCTCAGAAGTCTGAAGATATTTGGCTTGGACCCTAAGACCCTCACAAACTTTTACAGATGTACAATTGAGAGCATCCCTTTGGGCTGTATCACCGCCTGGTACGGCAACTGCACCGCCCGCAACCGCAGGGCTCTCCAGAGAGTGGTGCAGTCTGCCCAACGCATCACCGGGGCACACTGCCTGCCCTCCAGGACACCTACAGCACCCGATGTCACAGAAAGGCCAAAAAAATCATCAAGGTCATCAATAAAGGTGAAATAAAATAAAATAAAAACCACCCGAGCCACGGCCTGTTTGTGTCTATTGTTGTGAATTGTTAGATACTACTGCACTGTTGGAGCTAGGAACACAAGCATTTCGCTACATCCGCAATAACATCTGCTAAATAAATGTATGTGTACGTGACCAATAAAATGTGATTTGATTTGATAAGATATTAACATATCTGATATTGTATTTCCATTTGAACTTTGTTGTGCTTTTAAATGGTTGAAAGCTTAGTGATAACACATTTAGATGATAACTAAACCAAAAAGCAGACATTGTTTTCGATTTTGTTTGTGCTTTAAGATGGTGGAAAGCATAGTGACAACACATTGAGAATTCAACAAACTTCTGGCTTTCTTTTTTAGTGGGTGAATAAAAGGTTAAAATCTCATTGATCAACATCTCAACCAAATATTACCCACATTTCCACTTTGAAATGATGTGGTGTGCCCAGTGGGAAGAAAGATGAGGCAGTAAACGTCAGGCCTGGAAATGTTAGACACTCTGACTCTCCACATCCCAACATTCCCAACCTGCAGTCAGCTCACTAATGTGTAAGGATAATCTACTGTACACATCAATCCCACTGCACATATCGAAATCAAATTATCTTTATATCTGTACAGTAAAAGAAAGAATAGTGTATTTTTTTGTCTCATACATATAGACTGACATTGTGCTTTTCAGTGTGTGTCTGTGTGTGTGTGTGTGTGTACTTCTGTGTGTGTGTGTGCTTTCTGAAAGCTTACACCTCTGGAATGCCCCCTGCTGGGACTTCAGGGTTGGACGTGTGTTTATTGGAGCATTTTGGCAGAAAGAGCCGGGAACACCGGCCAGAATAACGGAACAACACTGGAATGTGGTACAGCAGGGAATATCCTGAGTCCTGAGTCAAAGACAAGGCAGTTTGGGGAGGGAAGAGGGAAGCTTTAGGACAGAAGTATTCCAGCTGTGTTAGCCATCAGTTAAATTACACAAGTGTCAACTGTACTTTGTATTAAGGTACCTAGTCGCGTATTGCCACACCTCCAATATTCCAGCGGATAGGAGCCACAAAATGGTACAAACCCTTTATGGTACAAGCGTGAAACTTGGTACACTTGGGAAACTTGGTACACTAATAGTGGACATCATCATCATCACTTATTAAAGATTGGAGGCAGTCTCGTTTTCACTCAGAGAAAGACGGAAATCAAGGTTCTTATTTACCAATCCCAGTTGTGTAGTTTTCTACTACAAACTTGTCACAGAGTGTTCCTTTTCAAAGACATGCTTCTGTGCTTCTGAGGCAATCAAAAGGCTAAATATTCGTGAAAATGAATTACTGGTCTTCTGCTTATTGGCTATCAATTCCTTAACCAAAGGAGTGGAAACATTCCACAAAACCTCTCTCAACCAAATTATTAATTCATTTAAATGTTCGGTGGCTCATCTCCTTCTCCCTCCTCTTGCGAGCCGATTTGGTGTCGGTGGTATTGTTTGTGTGGGCCTGTGTGTGTTTTAGTCTCTCTCTCTCTGTGTTTGTGCGTGTGTGTGTGAGAACATGAAATGTTGGTGTTTTCTCTCCAGGCGGTGTGCATTAGGCCGGATGCCACGCACCTTCGCCCACCACTCTCCTCCCACACCATAGCGCAAGTACACAGAGGGCACAAAACAAGCCCAAGCTGCACCCAGTCTGATAAAGGCAAATCTCATTGATGTTGGATATAGCTAGCTGTAGAGAGGATTGAGACATCTCCGACAATGCCTCTGTGTTAACTGTCTTCGCCTTGGTCTTAGCATTGGGTGTGAGTTAGATTGACTACTGTAGTGTTGAATGTTAGAGCATGGAGTGCAGACTATGGCTATGTTATTCATGTTTTAGTGTTCACACTGAAACATGGCTTAGTGGTTATTTTAGTATTCTGTGTGTGTGTGTGTTTATTCTCATACATCCTTATTTTCATAACTGACTTATTACTGTCAAAATAACAGTTGTCTGACATAAAACAGTTCTCTGCTGTTCAAAACCATTTGCAGTTAAAAAAGTCAGTGACCCCTTTTGGTTTTTGTAAGCCATTTCTATTGCTTGTTCCAAAATGTGTGTAGAATGTGTACCTTTAACATTCAACTTCCTATACATCTCCCCCTCCCCCAAATGATACACTGTTGATCTTGTTTTTGTGTTACACCATAATAATGTATCTGCATTCAAATTTGATTGAATATCAGAACTGACCTGTATCCACCTCACCCCACAGAACTACACATTGCTTTCCAGCACAGACATAACATTATACAAATGCCATTAACATTCCTGAGTGGTAGCCTATTACTTACACAGTAATACGGTACCTGCCATCCAGGAACATTCCGGCAGCTTTGTCTGAATTTTTTGTAATCGTGAACAAGCTGTTGAACAGTACAGTGGTGTGTGTGTGTATTATCTGGATCAAATGGCTTTGTGCTGTGCTAGGGTTGTCCTCTCGACTCTCTCTCTCTGCCACACACTCTCTCTGTCCCTTTCTCTATCACTCACTCCCCCTCTTTCTCGCTCACTGCCTCTCTCTCTTTCTCTCTCCCTTTCTGTTTCTGTCTCTCTTTT
This sequence comes from Coregonus lavaretus, assembly GCF_964263955.1. Lineage (NCBI taxonomy): Eukaryota > Metazoa > Chordata > Actinopteri > Salmoniformes > Salmonidae > Coregonus > Coregonus lavaretus. The sequence continues at coordinate 51,905,091 of NC_139992.1, forward strand.
TCTGTGTGCCGCTCTCTCTTTCTTTTTCAGCACCCCACCTATCTCTCCATATGCTCAGGCCCCGCTCTCTCCCTCTCCCCCTCTGAAATGCACTCCTAGGCAACCTAAGTGGCCGTGTCTCACAGACAGGTACACAGACACTCTCTGGTACCACGGCAACCACACAACATCAGACAGAGAGCCACGCTACATTATTAACCAGAGAGAGAACGGGAGAGGAGAGAGAGAGCAAGGGAAAGAAAGACAGGAAAGAGAGGTACACAGTGACAGAGAGGGAAAGGGGGTAGAGGGGCAGAGCGAGAGAAAGAGAGAAGCTTGTCCGCCCTACTGCTGGCTGATCCAAACACACACACAAACTCACATACCCCTTTGGGAGAATGTTTCCATTTTGATTTGTGAATTTGTGAGAGAGTGTAAGAAAAAGTGTAAGAGAGAGTGTATAAGGGAGAGAGAGAAGTGCAGAGAAATTAATTGAAACATTAAAGTCAAATTAAATTAAGAACTCTATTGATGCCTTCAATAATGTACAATACCAAAACAGTAATTAAGGTGTCGATTTGGCTACTAGAGACATCAATTGCATATTCCAAAAAGCAGCATCAAAGGCAGCACTGAGAATACAGAAGAAGTAAAAAACGTAAAAGATTTAGAAAAATGGTTCGATAAGGAATGTCAAACAATTAGAAAACACCAGAGACAAATTAAAAACACAAGCAGCAAGGCAACCCATAACTACTCTATTGTCACGATCGTCGGTGAGAGAGGAGGACCAAGGCGCAGCGTTGAATGTGAACATATTTATTTAATTTGAATGATCACACGATCAAAACAACAAAACGAAAACGTGACGTCCCTGGTTACATACACAAACCAACACGGAACAAGAAACCACACCAAATGAATGCCTAACGGTTACTTAAGTATGGCTCCCAATCAGAGACAACGAGCTACAGCCATCTCTGATTGGGAGCCACCCTGGCCAACAAAGAAATACAACAACTAGAACAAACACAAATGAAAACTCACACCCTGGCTCAACATACTAGAGTCCCCAGAGCCAGGGTGTGACAGTACCCCCCCCTAAAGGCGCGGACTCCGATCGCGCCAACCAAATACCACAGGGGAGGGACCGGGTGGGCACTCCGCCTTGGCGGCGGATCCGGCTCCGGGCATGATCCCCACTCGCTCTCTAACCCCCCAAAGTACCCCTGGTCCGGTCTGGCCCTGCTGACCGGAGCTGGACTGCACACTGGTGGAGCGGATTGCTCTAGCTCCGGCGTGAAGCAGCTGACGCGTGCTGAACCAGGCACCAGTGGAACAGGCACGGGCTGTGCCGGACTGACGACGCACACCACTGGCTTGGTGTGGGGAGCATGAACGGCCCGAGCCGGGCTGACGAAACGCACCCCTGACTTGGTGCGGGGAGCAGGAGCGGGCCGAACCGGGCTGACGAAACGCACCACTGACTTGGTGCGGGGAGCAGGAACGGGCCGAGCCGGGCTGACGAAGCGCACCACTGACTTGGTGCGGGGAGCAGGAACGGGCCGAGCCGGGCTGACGAAGCGCACCACTGACGTGGTGCGGGGAGCAGGAATGGGCCGAGCCGGGCTGACGAAGCGCACCACTGACTTGGTGCGGGGAGCAGGAACGGGCCGAGCCGGGCTGACGAAGCGCACCACTGACTTGGTGCGGGGAGCAGGAACGGGCCGAGCCGGGCTGACGAAGCGCACCACTGACTTGGTGCGGGGAGCAGGAACAGACCGAGCCGGGCTGACGAAGCGCACCACTGACTTGGTGCGGGGGGCAGGAACGGGCCGAGCCGGGCTGACGAAGCGCACCACTGACTTGGTGCGGGGAGCAGGAACGGGCCGAGCCGGGCTGACGACGCACACCATTGGCCTGGTACGGGGAGCAGGAACAGGCCGGACCGTACTGGGGACACACACCACTGGTCCTACGCAGGGATCTGGAATGGGCCGGACCGGACTGGTAACACACCCCAGTACCTCTCGCCGTGCCTCTACACCTTCCATCCCCTCTTCGACCAGTGGCCCCCGTAACCTGGCGGCCTCCTCTGCCAACCCGCTGGGCCGCTCTGCCGCGGTCTCCTGCTGGCCCGTCGTCCACGGCGTTAGCCCCCCCCTAAAAATTTTCTGGGCGTCTCTCCTACCCGTGGACCAGGTCTCCATGTCCCTCGCCAGCCTTTCGCCCTTCTGCTTCCATGTCAAGCCCTTCTCTTCCTCACCCGGCTTGACCCAGTCGAGGAGGCGAAGGAGATCTGCTAGAGATCTCCCTGGCGATGGCTCCTGGACACGCTGCTTGGTCCAGTCTTGGTGGTTTCTTCTGTCACGATCGTCGGTGAGAGAGGAGGACCAAGGCGCAGCGTTGAATGTGAACATATTTATTTAATTTGAATGATCACACGATCAAAACAACAAAACGAAAACGTGACGTCCCTGGTTACATACACAAACCAACACGGAACAAGAAACCACACCAAATGAATGCCTAACGGTTATTTAAGTATGGCTCCCAATCAGAGACAACGAGCTACAGCCATCTCTGATTGGGAGCCACCCTGGCCAACAAAGAAATACAACAACTAGAACAAACACAAATGAAAACTCACACCCTGGCTCAACATACTAGAGTCCCCAGAGCCAGGGCGTGACATCTATGAGTACTTTGAAACTCTGAAACAGTATGAACATACCCTGAAACGCAATTAACTGAACTACACCAATAAGACACTTCATGAAATTGAAAACGCAATTGACCAAAATCGTTTCTGGGACATGTAGAACAATTTAAGCAAGACAAAGCCAAAAGAATTAGCCATACAAAATGGAGTAATTTGAAAAAAATATTTTTCCAAATGTATAATCTACACAGAAATATTCCACAAACACTTAATCTATTAAAAATTCAAGAAAAAAATGAACATCCTCGAATAAGTCATTAAAAACAACAAAAATCCATTATATTCCCCAATAGTCCCCTGTAGCTCAGTTGGTAGAGCATGGCGCTTGCAATGCCAGGGTTGTGGGTTTGTTTCCCATGGGGGGCCAGTATGAAAAATGTATGGACTACTACAGGAGACATCATGAACATTCTACTGAAATGGTTACTTGCATAGTGGAGTCTTTTGTTAAGACATGTAGCGAGCTAGCTAAACAATGAACCATAATCCCAACTCATGACGTTACTACCCTGCATCAATCCTGCCGGTAGCTAACCAACCAGGTTCAATGTTAGCTAGCTAACATTAGTCTATAACTAGCAAAGCAAATGGCTCTGAGATACGAATAATACTACTACACAGATCATACACATAACTTTAGCTAGTGAGCCAGCTAGCTAACAGGACACTTTAACTGATTTAAAAACTCGATCTCTCGGCATGTCCAGCCCACTCATTATCTCAGCCAATCATGGCTAGCGGGAATGTTGCTGTCTTTTTCTGTAGCTAAACCAACTAGGCTCATAATTTAACAATTTTATTCGTATTTACAGATGGCATACAAGTTTGTTATTAAGGCACATGAAAGTTCACATGTTCCAGAAGGCATTTCTGCAAAAAAAAAGCATTTTGATTAAAAGAAAAAGTTGACATTCAAATGGCTCTCCTGTGAAGTAGTGACTTGCGACATACGCCTAGTTTCCTGAAACGAGTCACATATAACATTATTACACCACTACATATTTACAATATAAAGTGTATAATACCACCATACAACAAATATTACAATGTACGTGTGTGTAGAGTGTGTGTTCTAGCATGTGTGTGTATGCGTGTCTGCACCTGTGTGTGTATCTCTTCACTGTCCCCGTTGTTACATAAGGTGTATTTTTATCTGTTTTTTAAATCTGATTTTACTGCTTGCATCAGTTACCTGATGTGGAATAGAGTTCCAAGTATTCATGGCTCTATGTAATAATGTGCGCCTCCCATAGTCTGTTCTTGACTTGTGAAGAGACCTCTGGTGGCATGTCTTGGGGGATGCATGGGTGTCCGAGCTGTGTGCTAGTAGTTAAACAGACACCTCGGTGCATTCAGCATGTCAACACTTCTAACAACAACAAGTAGTGATGAAGGCAATATCTCCTCCACCTTGAGCCATGAGTGATTTACATACATATTTTCAATGTTATGTATCCGTGTACATTTAAGGGCCAGCCGTGCTGCCCTGTCACTCTTTTTGGCACCTGACCACAAGACTGAACAGTAGTCCAGGTGTGACAAAACTAGGGCCTGTAGGACATGCCTTTTTGATAGTGTTGTTAAGAAGGCAGAGCAGCGCTTTATTATGGACAGACTTCTCCTCAGTTTAGCTACTGTTGTATCAACATGTTTTGACCTTGACAGTTTATAATCCAGGGTTACTCCAAGCAGTTTAGTCACCCCAACTTGCTCAATTTCCACATTATTCATTACACAATTTAGTTGAGGTTTAGGCTTTACTGAATGATTTGTCTCAAATACAATGCTTTTAGTTTTTGAAAAATGTATAGTGTTGAGTCATTCGCAAACATAGACACACTGTCTTTACTCAAAGCCAGTGGAATGTCATTATTAAAGATTGAAAAAAGTAATGGGCCTAGACAGCTGCCCTGGGGAATTCCTGATTCTCCTGATCTTTACTAACGACATGCCACTGGCTTTGAGTAAAGCCAGTGTGTCTATGTATGCGGATGACTCAACAGTATACATGTCAGCTACTACAGCGAGTGAAATCACTGCAACACTTAGCAATGAGCTAAGTTATTTTCAGAATGGGTGGTAAGGAATAAGTTCGTCCTAAATATTTCAAAAACTAAAAGCATTGTATTTGGGACAAATCATTCTCTAAACCTTAAACCTCTACTAAATCTTGTAATACATAATGTGGAAATTTAGCAAGTTGAAGTGACTAAACTGCTTGGAGTAACCCTGGATGGTCAAAACATGTTGATACAACAGTAGCTAAGATGGGGAGAAGTCTGTCTGTTTAGTAGGTAGTAGGTAGAGATATTAGAGGTAATGGTAGTAGTAGTGATAGTTGTATTATTAGTTTTAATAATAGTTACCCTTCCTGGTAACACTTTACAATAAGGTTCCATGTGTAAAGGGTTTATTAAGGGTTTGTAATAATATTAACGGTTATTTAATAATTTCTAAATGGGTTATAACAAATTGGTAAAAATATTGCGATAGCCAGTCATTGGATGCTAAATAGTAGCCATTATTTACCTCCAGCTATTAACCATTTAACAAAAGGAACACCTACACCACCGGTCAAAAGTTTTAGAACACCTCAAGGGTTTTTCTTTATGTTTACTATTTTCTACATTGTAGAATAATAGTGAAGACGTCAAAACTATGAAATAACACATATGGAATCATGTAGTAACCAAAAAAGTGTTAAACGAATCAAAATATACTTTATATTTGAGATTCTTCAAATAGCCACCCTTTGCATGATGACAGCTTTGCACACTCTTGGCGTTCTCTCAACCAGCTTCACATCTTGAATGCTTTTCCCAGTCTTGAAGGAGTTCCCACATGTGCTGAGCACTTGTTGGCTGCTTTTCCTTCACTCCGACTCATCCCAAACCTTCTCAATTTGGTTGAGGTCGGGGTATTTTGGAGGCCAGGTCATCTGATGCAGCACTCCATCACTCTCCTTCTTGGTAAAATAGCCCTTACACAGCCTGGAGGTGTGTTGGGTCATTGTGCTGTTGAAAAAAAAATTATAGTCCCACTAAGCCCAAACCAGATGGGATGGCGTATCGTGCAGAATGCCGTGGTAGCCATGCTGGTTAAGTGTGCCTTGAATTCTAAGTAAATCACAGACAGTGTCACCAGCAAAGCACCCCCACACCATAACACCTCCTCCTCCATGCTTTACGGTGGGAAATACACATGCGGAGATCATCCGTTCACCCACACCGCTTCTCACAAAGACACAGCGGTTGGAACCAAAAATCACCAATTTGGACTCTAGACCAAAGGACACATTTCTACCGGTCTAATGTCCATTGCTCATGTTTCTTGGCCCAAGCAATTCTCCTTCTTATTGGTCTCCTTTAGTAGGGGTTTCTTTGCAGCAATTCAACCATGAAGGCCTGATTCACACAGTCACCAATGAACAGTTGATTTTGAGATGTGTCTGTTACTTGAACTCTGTGTAGCATTTATTTGGGCTGCAATTTCTGAGGCTGGTAACTCTAATGAACTTATCCTCTGCAGCAGAGGTAACTCTAGGTCGTCCATTCCTGTGGCGGTCCTCATGAGAGCCAGTTTCATCATAGCGCTTGATGGTTTTTGCGACTGCACATGAAGAGACTTTCACAGTTCTTGAAATGTTCCGTATTGACTGACCTTCATGTCTTAAAGTAATGATGACTGTTGTTTCTCTTTGCTTATTTGAGCCGTTCTTGCCATAATATGGACTTGGTCTTTTACCAAATAGGGCTATCTTCTGTATACCCACCCTACATTGTCACAACCCAACTGATTGGCTCAAATGCATTAAGAAGGAAAGGAATTCTACAAATTAACTTTTAAGAAGGCACACCTGTTTTCCAGGTGACTACCTCATGAAGCTGGTTGAAAGAATGCCAAGAGTGTGCAAAGCTGTCATCAAGGCAAAGGGTGGCTATTTGAAGAATCTCAAAGATAAAATATATTTTGATTATATTAACACTTTTTTGGTTACTACATGATTACATATGTGTTATTTCATAGTTTTGATGTCTTCACTATTATTCTACAATGTAGAAAATAGTACAAATAAAGAAAAACCCTTGAATGAGTAGGTGTTCTAAAACTTTTGACCGGTAGTATATGTGAGAATGTTGTTCATTGTCTACAGCTGAGCGTTAGTGCCCACAAAGCAAGACAAAGGATATGATCGTGGACTACAGGGAAAGGAGGGCCGAACACGCCCCCATTCACATCAACAGGGCTGTAGTGAAGCGGGTCGAGAGTTTCAAGTTCCTTGGTGTCCACATCACCAACAAACTATCATGGTCCAAACACACCAAGAAAGTTGTGAAGAGGGCACGACAACGTCTTTTCCCCCTCAGGAGACTGAAAAGATTTGGCATGGGTCCCCAGATCCTAAAAAAGTTATACAGCTCCACCATCGAGAGCATCCTGACCGGTTGCATCACTGCCTGGTATGGCAACTGCTTGGCATCCGACCATAAGCTGCTACAGAGGGTAGTGCGTACGGCCCAGTACATCAACGGGGCCAAGCTTCCTGCCATCCAGGACCTGTATACTAGGCGGTGCCAGAGGAAGGCCCAAAAAATTGTCAAAGACTCCATTCAGACTGTTCTCTCTACTACCACACGGCAAGCAGTACCGGAGCGCCAAGTCAAGGTCCAAAAGGCTCCATAACAGCTTCTATCCCCAAGCCATAAGAATGCTGAACAATTAATCAAATGGCCACCTGGACTATTTGCATTGACAACCCCACCCTTTGTTTTTACACTGCTGCTACTCGCTGTTTATTATCTATGCATAGTCACTTTACCCCTACCTACATGTACAAATTACCTCGACTAACCTGTACCCCCGCACATTGACTCGGTACCGGTACCTCCTGTATATATCCTCATCATTGTTATTTTATTGAGTTACTTATTTTGTTCTTTTTTACTTTAGTTTATTTAGTAAATATTTTCTTAACTCTATTTTCTTAAAACTGCATTCTTGGTTAAACCCTTATGTATCATCATGCAACCTTATTTTCAATGGTTGCACAGTTAAACAATAGTTATTTTGCAACTTTTGCATGCGATGCATTGTTGATCTGTCCCAGGAACAGAAATGGTTGGTTTTCAGACCAATTGTCAACTCCCATGATGTGTCTTGCCCCACGTTTGAAACCCATTGGTACACTTATTTATTCCAGGAATGAAGGCCTCATCTGAACATCTCAAGCCATATTATTGGTGTGGTTCACTGGTTTCAGAGAAATTCCCCCGACTTTGAGAGAGCTGCACATCTGTGAAACGCACTTGAAATAAAGACTACCTGGAACATGGCCAGAATTTTGTGTTGACACTTACTGACATCATGTGAAAGAGAATTGTGAAGAATCAGGATGGACGTGGCTATGAGAAGTGTGCAAAGGCCAGACAGAAGATATTGCATGAAAGAAATGTTGTTTACAAGATACAAATGTTGACAGAGTAGAGAGGGTAAATTTACAATGCAATTTATTTCCCTTTTGGATACAGAAGTTCTGCTGGGTGATTTAGCAAGCTGCTCAGCAAGCTAAGTAGCTAGTTAGTTAACATTTGCTAGCACCTCTGTTAGGCTGGACACATTACATTTTTAACAACGCTTTTTTTTCCTGTTGAAAATTAGTTAATTGCATCTGCCATAACCCAGTTTCATAATATTACCGTATCTCCCAGCTGCTTGCCGTTGAAGTCATCACCAAAAAATGCTAACTTCGCTGTTGTTAGCATTGAGATCTACCCACATAAACCTTGTGGGCTTACCTCAGTTAACTTGACATCAACCAGATTACACCTTGGTACACATTTTGGTGACCCATAATGCCAAAAATGGCTGGAGCCTACCTATCAAAAGTGAAACATTTTCTGGTCATGGTTAGCCGTATTTAACCATGTAAAACCTAAACAAAATGCGTGTCCCTGTCCTCTTTTTTAAGATGTGGCCAATTTAAACCGCCAGACGCTTGTTTTCAATAAAGAAATAAAACAAAATTAAATTATTTGTTGTTTCAAAATGGCTGCTGGGTAATTTGATAATGTCTCGAAATCTGTTCGTTCGTAGGCATCAAATTGAGCTTATACTACGCAGGTTCACTGTGTTGCAAACCAAATGGATGGCTCTAGCTCATTGATTTGTAGATCTGACGAAGTTGCTACCTCAGATTATGAGCCCAGCGAGTGTTGCAAATGAGGTACAGTGAGGGAAAAAAGTATTTGATCCCCTACTGATTTTGTACGTTTGCCCACTGACAAAGACATGATCAGTCTATAATTTTAATGGTAGGTTTATTTGAACAGTGAAAGACAGAATAACAACAACAAAAAATCCAGAAATAAGTATTTGACCCCTCTGCAAAACATGACTTAGTACTTGGTGGCAAAACCCTTGTTGGCAATCACAGAAGTCAGACGTTTCTGTATTTATGTATTTATCAAAACCTATGTAAGTATTTACTGGGTTTTGAAATTAATTATTTTACGGTATTTATTATTGCAAGGCAGAACACTTGTTAAACAAGCCAAATTGTTTTATTTTATTTCATGTGGTTTGAACTCGGTGTGACCTAGTGACCTCTATGTGAAAGTCCAGCATTTGGCATGGGATAGGTGGGGGAGGTTTGAGACTGATCTCTGGAATTAAGAAAAATATACTTACTTTCTCAGTTGCCTCTCTAATGTCTTTACGGTCTGCTGTGAATGAATAACTTTTCAATATTCACAGGTCCACCCCTTTGATGGCAGGCATTGCAGGCAGCAAACAGCTCATCAGAAGCAAAAGCAAAGGCTCTTTTAGGAGCAACCATATTTATTAAAAACGAATTTACTCTGTCTATGTGTTTATATGTTGACCCTTTGACATGTAGGAACACACAGGTGTGATCATTCTACAGTGGTCCCTACAGGGTACGCTCAAACCATGTTATGATTGACGCAACAGTCAGCGTTTGAGCTGGCCACAGTTTCTTTCACATAAATATTTTGCACAAACACGGTCTTAACAATGTTATGTCCTCAATGTGAACAGTTTATTTTTGGATGCAATTTTTAGACATTCACAGAAGTACAACAGCAGCATAACACAATTTTCATCCAAATCGGAAAATGTAGGCCACATTAGTCCTAGCGCTGAATAAAGAGTGAGCTAACACTGTCAAGGTCGAGGTAAGGAGTAGACCAAGGCGCAGCGTGATGAACAAACATGACTTTAATTAGTTAAAGCACGAAACAAAACAAGAAACGACTCGTGACGTCCACGGTATCAATGACCGAACACGGAACAAAAACCCACAACCACAAAGGGAAAACATACAGTTTAAATATGGCTCCCAATCAGAGACAACCAGCCAACAGCTGACACTCGTTGCCTCTGATTGGGAGTCACTCAGGCAAACATAGAATACAACAAACTAGAATGAACACCAACATAGAAATACACACATAGAAATGAACACACCCTGGCTCAACATAATGAGTCCCAGAGCCAGGGTGTGACAGTACCCCCCCCTAAAGGCGCGGACTGCGACCGCGCCTCAACTAAACAAACCAGGGGAGGGCTGGGCGGGCATACCTCCTCGGCGGCGGTTCTGGCTCCGGCCTTGACCACCACCCTCCAATACACCCCCCATAGTGCCCCTGGTCCAGTCTGGCCCCGCCGGCTGGAGCAGGACTGGACTTAGCAGGAGCGATCCTTACCAGGCTGTCGACTCGCACCCCTGGCTTGGTGCGTGGAGGAGGAACGAGCCTTACCAGGCTGACGACTCGCACCCCTGGCTTGGTGCGTGGAGGAGGGACGGGCCTTACCAGGCTGACGACGCGCACCCCTGGCTTTGTGCGTGGAGGAGGAACGGGCCTTACCAGGCTGACGACTCGCACCCCTGGCTTGGTGCGTGGAAGAGGGACGGGCCTTACCAGGCTGACTTCTCGCACCCCTGGCTTAGTGCGAGTGGCAGGAACAGGCCGGACCGGGCTGTGGAGACGGATAGGAGGCCTGGAGTGAAGAGCGGCCACCACCCGTCCTGGCTGAATGCCTACCCTCACACACTCTGTGTGAGGCATCCGCACAGGACGTACAGGGCGGTGTACCCCTGGCCTGGTGGCCTTCTGGATCCGCCCCCTTTTCTCCTCCGTCAGCCCCGTCGTCCATGCCGTGTGACCCCCCCCTAAAAATTTTCTGGGGTTGCCTCACGACCGTCCGACGAAGACCCTGATCACGCCGTAGCTCCTCTCTACGGCGCGCCACCACCGTCTCTTCTCCCGGCGCTTCCTCCCATGTCCAGCCCAAGAGCTGCCCCTGGACACGCTGCTTGGTCGTTGCATGGTGGGTTTTTCTGTCAAGGTCGAGGTAAGGAGTAGACCAAGGCGCAGCGTGATGAACAAACATGACTTTAATTAGTTAAAGCACGAAACAAAACAAGAAACGACTCGTGACGTCCACGGTATCAATGACCGAACACGGAACAAAAACCCACAACCACAAAGGGAAAACATACAGTTTAAATATGGCTCCCAATCAGAGACAACCAGCCAACAGCTGACACTCGTTGCCTCTGATTGGGAGTCACTCAGGCAAACATAGAATACAACAAACTAGAATGAACACCAACATAGAAATACACACATAGAAATGAACACACCCTGGCTCAACATAATGAGTCCCAGAGCCAGGGTGTGACAAACACAAGCGGTCATATTTAGCCAACTCTTGGCTGATAGAAACCACAATATGATTAGCTAATAGCAATTACTATTTACAATTCATCATATCACGGGTGAGCTCAACAGCGATCTAAATAATTGAGTGAAATACTTTCTAAAAGTCGAAAGTAATCCGATGGTCGGTAGTTTGTGCGTGCCGCCATATTTGTTTTTCTTCGTCAACCAAAGATAAGAGGTAACATGAGTTGGGTTTGTTTGCAGTATGCATGTTGAAGGCGAAGGGGTTGTGTAGTCAACCATCATTCACTTCCTTCCAGAAGTTTATTCAAAAGACGAGTGGACCATCCCTTCACCTCGTTTTGCTGTAACATCCTTGGTCTGACAGATGTTTATGTGACACCCAGAATGCATTGAATGATGTCAACAAAAATAATCAGAATGCATGATTTGTCCCCAGTACTTGAAAGCGTGAATAAAATAGTAAATAAAGAAATGATTACCACAGAAAACATTTTCTGATAATGACCCATGCCGGTGTTATGATACTGATGATTTGTCACCACAGATGGTTTGTTTATGTTTCTACCGTTGTGGCTAGATGGAGTAGGTAGACGTACAACAGCGCTATCTAGTGGTTGCGTCAGGGTCAACAGTTGTTGATAACTGTAGCATTGTAGCTAAGCTTAGCCCTTTTCCTAACCTTAACCTCATTCTCTTAACCTCCTACGTTAATTCACCGAACTTGATGTGTTAGTTCTCCTAACCTGCCACGTTAATTATCCTAACCTGCTATGTAAACAAACTATTGGTGGAGACAAATAATCAGTATCACCACACTGGCAGCCAATCACATCATTACATTTACATTTACGTCATTTAGCAGACGCTCTTATCCAGAGCGACTTACAAATTGGTGCATTCACCTTATAGCCAGTGGGATAACCACTTTACAATATTTATTAATTTTTTTATTTTTTGGGGGGGGGTTGGGTAAGGGGGGGTAGAAGGATTACGTTATCCTATCCCAGGTATTCCTTAAAGAGGTGGGGTTTCAAGTGTCTCCGGAAGGTGGTGAGTGATTCCGCTGTCCTGGCGTCGTGAGGGAGCTTGTTCCACCATTGGGGTGCCAGAGCAGCGAACAGTTTTGACTGGGCTGAGCGGGAACTGTGCTTCCGCAGAGGTAGGGGGACCAGCAGGCCAGAGGTGGATGAACGCAATGCCCTCGTTTGGGTGTAGGGACTGATCAGAGCCTGAAGGTACGGAGGTGCCGTTCCCCTCACAGCTCCGTAGGCAAGCACCATGGTCTTGTAGCAGATGCGAGCTTCAACTGGAAGCACATCACCCCTGACACTCACTTGGAGCCATTCAGTGTTGTTGTTTATGTATGTAGATAGTGGTTTAAGCTGTAGCATTAGCAATGTCTTTCAAAAGGAGACAACTCACAAATGCGGAAGTTCTGGAGATGTAAAAAAATTCTGACAATGATTCTGAGTATGACAGTGAGGAATCATATTCTGACAGTGACAGTGAGGAGCTGCCTCCCAACCTTGTGGCCATTGTCCGGCTCATCTAGCTAATCCTCGCCTTACATTAACATAGCTTGCCTCAAAGTTGTCCACCACAGTGAAATGGGCTTCTTCTATGTGAATTAATGAGGAGGCGGAACACACCTAATTTCAAACTGTTGTTAGCCTATAAATAATTAGCAGGCAGCATGCCTTGGTTTGAGGGCAGCGCGGGTTATCTGTCCTGTTGCGTAACAATCAAATTCTGGATCAGTGAGCGAATTCTGACATCACGCTCATAAGAAAACTCAGTCTGGGGTGACTGTTAGAGATATTTGGAACTCACACGTGAAAAGGTTAAAAAGGATCTAAGTTGAGTATTTACCAAGCATTCTGGATGTTTTGCTAGGCAAGAGTTTGGAAATTAGGCAATAATCTTCTGGTCACACATGTCACCACCTTTGTGAAGGGGGGGGGGGGGGGGTGTCTATGTGCTGCCTTCCAGACCCAGGGGGAAGGTAGCAGAATTCTAACACGCTTACCAAACCGGACGCGTCGCGTGCGCGAGCGTTGCAAAATAAATGTACACATAGATGTTATTCAATCATTGCACCCACACTGCCCGCGAGCGTCTGCGTGGCCAAGCGCTAAAATAGAACTTGGTTCTATTTGTGACCCTCGACACGCTGCAAGTCCTGCCTCTCCCATCTCCTCATTGGTTTTTAGGAGCATATACACACGTGGGTGATTGAAAGATGAACTGAGGTCCACACTCCAGTCCAGTTGGTGGTGGTAATGCATTTTAAAGTTGGTTGCCAACCGACATATAAAGTCCAAAGAAGAAGAAGAAGCCTGAACTTGGTTTACTGTTTTGTCTGTGGATTAATTGTTCGAGTAGAGGACCTTCTGCATTTCAGGTAAAATAACAACCCAATGTTTATATCCCAGGACAAATTAGCTAGCAACAGCAAGCAAGCTAGCTAAATTGCCATAAATGTTTCATGCTTTTCGACCTGTCCCCAAGTGAAGTATAGTATAGTTGGTTCAGAGTTCGTTTTGATATTTCAACCTGCGTGTCCTGATCGTGTCTGGTGTGGGAGGAAAAAATCAACATGCACGCGATGGCGCACACTGACGCACGCGTGCGTGCGGTCTGGTCAGCACGTAAGGTTAAACATACAGTATGTGTTAAAGATTCTGCACAAAAGCACGTATTGTATAACTTGATAGGATTCAACTGAATATAACAGTTTTGTTGACACCAGACTAGCTGAGATAGAATGTGTATATAGATATAGATACCAAATCTCTGTTTGCGACATGCTTGTTATACTAACAACCTCTCACAGTCTCACTGCAGAAAAAACTGTGTCCACGACTGGCCTCGAACACGCAACCCTCTGATCCAGAGTCATGGAATTACACCCTAGCCTACTTGATGGTAATAGTGCTCACTGTTGCACCTAGTGGCCGGTTTTAAAGGCATTTCCCGACTTCCTCAGGAAATGGATAGTCGTCCAATTTCAACGTCAATCTTGAACAACGTGGCTGGTTGACTAAAACATAACCAATCTTTGTTTAAAATAAATGCCGAACTTGTTTTTGCAGGGACGCGGTTAGCTTTTAACAGCTAGGACCGCTATTTATTGTCCCAGAATCCCGCTTAAGAGACAGGTTGAAGCCTGCTTGACAGAACCACTAAGCTGCTAGCCATCAAGCTAACGAAGTTAGTCCCAGATGAGTTTTGCAATGGAGCCCTCTTTGTCTGGAGAAGTAAATGAACAGTTCCAGCGCTGTAGCAGCTTTATCTACTACGCTTTGTTTCGGGACAAACTGGATCACTCAGAGTTGCAATGTGGCAATTGTTTCTTGCCGAGGATTATAGGCTTGAGGTGGCTTCCTTGTTCACGCAGGTCGCCAGCCTATGTAAGAAACTGGGGAAAATGCAGAGTGGAATGTTTATCTTTTCTACGCAGGTGGCTGGATGGCGTTCGCACTTGTTGGATGCATCTCCGCCATGTTGTTTGTCGTTATCCGACTGGCCGGTGTTGCCCAGAGTTCGTTCGCCAGGGGAGCTATCTCCTGCCTCTCCTCCCCCATCTGATAGCGGAGTCGAAGGAGCACAGCAAGAGGAGCATGGCAATCAACGATGGTCGCATGTCACAAGCCGTGGAAATCCGAAGACAGCGGCCTCCCGCAAAGCAGTCTACACTCCCAGCAAGAGGCCTGGGGCGGATACAAACAACAAATAGTTTCACCATCCTGGAGCCTGATCTTCCTGAACCTTCGTCGCTGGGGGTACCTGTGTCTGCGGCCGCAGTTCCTACTCCTACGATTTTGAAGTCGACATCAGCAAACGTCTGTCCCTGCTCTGGATCGAGCGGGGCTTCTACAACTGTCGGAGGCCTGCACCAGGCGCCGGGAGCAACGGGCTCAAGTTATCCTGCCTCTCGCCCGTCCATAAAGGGTTCTCTGAATCCTGTGAAGCGTGGGATTGGGCGGATTTCCTCGTCCTTCTCAACAGCCATGATTTTGGGCAGCTCCATGGTAAGAAATGTGACAGTTCCTGGTGAAAAAACAATGTCCTATCCTGGAGCTTGAGTAAATGACATTACTAAGCTGCTCCCGAATGTACTACATCAGGACATGGACATCTATTCTATCATAGTCCATGTGGGTTTTAATGACATTATGAAGGGCAGCTCTGAACAGTTGAAACTGGATTTTAAAGAGCTTCTTGATTCACTGCTAGACACTAATAAAATACCTATCATATCTGGCCCTGTGCCCTCTTTGAATCATGGCATTGAACGCTTTAGCAGGACTCTTTCTCTTCACAACTGGCTACATGATTATTGCAGCTCAATGGGTGTAACTTTTGTTGACAATTTCGATACCTTTTGGAAACAAAACACGTTTTTTAAGGAGGATGTGATCCACCCAAATCATTTGGGTTCCTGGATCCTTTCACAGCATAATAAGGCTACGTTGAGACAATGACATATCAATGACCCAAGTCCAGCTCAGTTAATGCCTACCATTGTGACGCTGAGTTGTCATAATGCTTCAGCAAATGTACATTATGCCAGAGGCGTTGGTAGACACAATGTAAGTAACCTAATTGATGTCCCTCTAACTGGCCCGAATGCCTCTGCTGGTCCTACAGCTATTGTATGCAGTAATCATGTGCCTATGAACCAGATTTATACTGTTAGCACTGAGGCGGTGTGCCCTAGTAGGAAGTCCAGTGTGTGCAGCTCACCCTGCACTAACATAAATAACATGAGCATATCTACTTCTTCTAAGCTTCCCAGTAAAGCAATGAAAACAAGTAAGCATCCCAGAAAAGTGCTCAAAATCTTCCACTTGAACATATGTAGCTTAAGAAACAAGGTTTATGAAATCAATAATTTGCTAGTAACAGATGACATTCATATTCTGACTATCTCTGAAACTCACTTAGATAAAACCTTTGATGATACAGTGGTAGAAATACAAGGTTATAACATTTCCAGAAAATACAGAAATGCCAATGGTGGAGGTGTTGCTGTTTATATTCAGAACCACATTCCGTAAAGCTTAGAGAGGATCCCATGTTAAATACTGTTGATGTAATATGGCTACAGGTTCATCTACCTCACCTAAAGCCCATTCTTGTGGGAAACTGCTATAGACCACCAAGTGCTAACAGTCAGTATCTTGATAACATGTGTGAAATGCTTGATAATGTATGTGATATAAGCAGAGAGGTATATTTTCTGGCTGATTTAAATATTGACAGAATTTCATCAAGCTGCCCACTCAAGAAAAATCTTCAAACTGTAACCAGTGCCTGCAGCCTGGTTCAGGTTATCAGTCAACCTACCAGGGTAGTTACAAACAGCACAGGAATGAAATCATCAACATGTATTGATCACATCTTTACTAATGCTGCAGAAATTAGCTTGAAAGCAGTATCCAGATCCGTCGGATGTAGTGATCACAATATAGTAGCCATATCTAGGAAATCCAAAGTTCCAAAGACTGGGCCTAATATAGTGTATAAGAGGTCATACAATAAGTTTTGTAGTGATTTCTCTGTTGTAGATGTTAAGAATATTTGTTGGTCCGTGGTGTGTAATGATGACCAAACAGACAATGCACTTGACACATTTATGAAATTGCTAATACAAGTCAGTAATAAGCATGCACTCATTAAGAAAATGACTGTAAAAACTGTTCAATCCCTGTGGATTGATGAGGAATTGAAAAATTGCATGGCTGAGAGGGATGAGGTAAAAGGAATGGTAAATAAGTCTGGCTGCACAACCACTTGGCAAACGTATTGCAAATTGAGAAATCATGTAACTAAACTGAATAAAAAGAATAATAAACTACACTATTAAACAAAGATAAAGGATGATAGTAAAAGGCGTTGGAGTAACTTAAATGACATTTTGGGAAAAAAGGCAAACTCAGCTCCATCATTCATTGAATCAGATGTCTCATTCATCACAAAATGGACTGATATTGCCAACTACTTTAATGATTTTTCATTGGCAAGATTAGCAAACTTAGGCATGACATGCCAGCAACAAACGCTGACACTACACATCCAAGTATATCTGACCAAATTATGAAAGACAATCATTGTAATTTGGAATTCCGTAAAGTGAGTGTGGAAGTAGTGACAATGACAAACCATCGGGGTCTGACAACTTCGATGGAAAATTACTGAGGATAATAGCGGACGATATTGCCACTCCTATTTGCCATATTTTCAATTTAAGCCAGTCATTCCGCTACCTAAGAATAGTAAAGCCCCCTTTACTGGCTCAAATAGCCGACCAATCAGCCTGTTACCAACCCTTAGTAAACTTTGGGAAAAAATTGTTTGACCAGATACAATTCTATTTTACAGTAAACAAATTGACAACAGACTTTCAGCACGCTTATAGTGAACGACATTCAACAAGCACAGCACTTACAGAAATTACTGATGATTGGCTGCGAAAAATTGATGATATAAAGATTGTGGGGGGGCCTCCCGAATGGCGCAGCGGTCTAAGGCGCTGCATCACAGTGCTTGAGGCGTCACTACAGACCCGGGTTCGATCCCATGCCATGTCACAGCAGACCATGACCGGGAGACTCATAAGGCGGCGCACAATTTGCCCAGCGTCGTCCGGGTTAGGGGAGGGTTTGGCCGCCTGGGATTTCCTTGTTCTGTCACGCTCTAGCGACTCCTTGTGGTGGGCTGCAAGCTGACTTTGGTTGCCAGCTGGAAGGTGTTTCCTCTGACACATTGGTGCTTCCGGGGTAAGTGAGCAGTGTGTCAAGAAGCAATGTGGCTTGCCAGGATCGTGATTCGGAGGACGCATGGCTCTCGACCTTCACCTCTCCCGAGTCCGTAGGGGAGTTGCAGCGATGGGACAAGACTGTAACTACCAATTGGAGAAAAAGGGGTTGGCGGCTGTTTTGTTCTACTACAGTGCGGATTTTCCATTATAGATCGTAGTCTGCTGCTGGAAAAACGTATGTGTTATGGCTTTACAGAGTTACCTGTTTAACAGAACACAGAGGGTGTTCTTTAATGGAAGCCTCGCCAACATAATCAGGAATTCCCCACGGCTGCTGTTTAGGCCCCTTACTTTTTTCAATATTTAATATCGACATTCCACTGGCTTTGAGTAAAGCCAGTGTGTCTATCTATGTATGTGGATGACTCAAACCTATACACGTCAGCTACTACAGCGACTGATATGACTGCAACACTTAACAAAGAGCTGCAGTTAGTTTCAGAATGGGGTGGCAAGGAATGAGTAAGTCCTAAATATTTCCTAAACTAAAGGCATTGTATTTGGGACAAATCATCGACTAAACCCTAAACCTCAACTAAATATTGTAATACATCATGTGGAAATTGAGCAAGTTGAGGTGAATAAACTGTTTGGAGTAACCCTGGATTGTAAACTGTCATGGTCAAAACATATTGATACAACAGTAGCTAAGATGGAGAGAAGTCTGTCCATAATAAAGCGCTGCTCTACCTTCTTAAAAGCACTATCAACAAGGAAGGGCCTACAGTCCCTACTTTTGTCGCACCTGGACTACTGTTCAGTCGTGTGGTCAGGTGCCACAAAGAGGGACTCAGGAAAATTGCTATTGGCTCAGAACAGGGCAGCACGGCTGGCCCTTGGATGTACACAGAGAGCTAACGTTAACATGTCAATGTCTCCTGGCTCAAAGTGGAGGAGAGATTGACTTCATCACTACTTGTTTTTGTAAGAAGTGTTGACATGTTGAATGCACCGAACTGTCTGTTTGAACTACAGGTGCACAGCTCGGACACCCATTCATACCCCACAAGACATGTCACAAAAGGTCTCTTCACAGTCCCCAAGTCCAGAACAGACTATGGGAGGTGCACAGTACTACATAGAGCCACGACTACATGGAACTCTATTCTACATCAAGTAACTGATGCAAGCAGTAAAATTTGATTTAAAAAACAGATAAAAAGACACCTAATGGAAAGGCGTGGACTGTGTAGCAACACAAACATAGGCACAGACACATGCATACATACACAATTACATACGCACTATACACACACTTACACATGGATTTTGTATTGTAGATACAGTACCAGTCAAAAGTTTGGACCCACATACTCATTCAAGGGTTTTTCTTAATATTTTTACTATTTTCTACATTGTAGAATAATAGTGAAGACATCAAAACTATGACATAACACATATGGAATCATATAGTAACCAAAAAAGTGTTAAACAAATCAAAATATATTTTATATTTGAGATTCTTCAAAGTAGACACCCTTTGCCTTGACAGCTTTGCACACTCTTGGCATTCTCCCAACCAGCTTCATGAGGTAGTCACCTGGAATGCATTTAAATTAACAGGTGTGCCTTGTTAAAAGTTAATTTGTGGAATTTATTTCCTTCTTAATGCGTTTGAGCCAATCAGTTGTGTTGTGACATGGTAGGGGTAAAAGACCAAGTCCATATTATGGCAAGAACAGCTCAAATAAGCAAAGAGAAATGACAGTCCATCATTACTTTAAGACATGAAGGTCAGTCAATGCGGATCATTTCAGGAACTTTGAGTTTCTTCAAGTGCAGTGACAAAAACCATCAAGCGCTATGATGAAACTGGCTCTCATGAGGACCGCCACAGGAAAGGAAGACCCATAGTTACCTCTGCTGCAGAGGATAAGTTCATTAGAGTTAATTGCAGCCCAAATAAATGCTTCACAGAGTTCAAGTAACAGACACATCTCAACATCAACTGTTCAGAGGAGAATCAGGCCTTCATGATCGAATTGCTACAAAGAAACCACTACTAAAGGACACCAATAAGAAGAAGAGACTTGCTTGGGCCAAGAAACATGAGTAATGGACATTAGACCAGTGGAAATCTGTCCTTTGGTCTGATGAGTCCAAATTTGGGATTTTTGGTTCCAACCGGTGTGTCTTTGTGAGACGCAGAGAAGGTGAACGGATGATCTCTGCATGTGTGGTTCCAACCGTGAAGCATGGAGGAGGAGGTGTGATGGTGTGGAGGTGCTTTGCTGGTGACACTGTCAGTGATTTATTTAGAATTGAAGGCACACTTAACCAGCATGACTACCAGAGCATTCTGCAGCGATACGCCATCCCATCTGGTTTGCGCTTAGTGGGACTATCATTTGTTTTTCAACAGGACAATGACCCAAAACACACATCCAGGCTCTGTAAGGGCTATTTGACCAAGAAGGAGAGTGTTGCATCAGATGACCTGGCCTCCACTGTCACCTGACCTCAACCCAATTGAGATGGTTTGAGTGAAGGAAAAGCAGCCAACAAGTGCTCAGCATATCAAATCAAATGTTATTTGTCACATACATGTGTTTAGCAGATGTTATAGCGGGTGTAGCGAAATGCTTTTGCTTCTAGCTCCGACAGTGCAGTAATATCTAACAAGTAATATCTAACAATTTCACAACATATACCCAATACACACAAAACTAGTAAGGAATGGAATTTCAGAATATATACATATATGGAAAAGCAATGACAGAGCGGCATGGACTAAGATACAGTAGAATATTATAGAACAGAATACAGTATATTGTGGCGTACAGCAGGTCAGCCACCAGGGGGAGACTCGTCGAGGCCTGGTAACAGATTGAGTATACATCACGAGGCGGTGGCTCCATCTGCTGGACGTGCCAGGTCTCGACAGGCTCCCCGGACAGGACTAATTGGGGCTGATTGGGAGCTGGTGAGTAATTAAGGGCGGATTGCTCACCAGCTGTGCAAGGCCCATAAAGCTGCCAGAAGGGCAGCACACGAGAGAGGACTGGGGGAAGTAAGGTAACGTCCATGTAGTTGGAGACAGTATCTTGGAGAGGGTCTCATGGGGGAGACGTGTCCTTTTGATTATTTTATTAATAAACACCCTTTGAAACCGAGCTAATCATACTCTGTCCGTGTCTGATCTGTGTAAACGTCTTGACCCAACACCCTGATCTGCCACAACTGGTGGAGAATGCGAGCATCTTGATAACGTGGTCAGATCAGAGTTGACGTTTACACAGCATCAGCATGGACGAGTTGATAGCTCAGTTCGTCCGGGCCCAACAAGCACACCAGGTGGTTCAGGAACGAACGCTGGAGGAACAGCGACTACAAAACGTCCGCCTTGTGGAGGAAGTCAGGAAGCTGCAAGGAGGAGCGTCTCCTGAATCCCATCCCAACCAGTTTTTAATCAAGCTAACGGAAGACGATGACATTGAAACATACCTCTGTACGTTTGAACGGACAGCGCTACGGGAAGGATGGCCAAGGCCGAAGTGGGCAAGTCTGCTGGCCCCGTTCCTCTCTGGGAATGCCCAAAAGGTGTATTGGGACCTGAATGACGAACAGGTGGCTAAATACGACGGACTCAAACGGGAGATACTCAGCCGCTACGGGTACAGCCTGGCCCATCGGGCTCAACATTCCATGACTGGAGGTTCGTACCCGACGCGTCCCCCTGAGCCCAGATGAGCGACCTTCTGTGCGTCACCAGGGCATGGCTCCTAACCGACGTATCCACCCTCTCCCTCCTCGACAAAGTGGTCCTGGATCGCTTCGTACGAGCGCTACTCCAAGACATGAAGAGGGCAGCGAGCCTATGCGCACCCCAGACCTTGGAGGGCCTCCTGGAAGCAGTGGAGACGCATCAGAACACTCAGGCCTACTGAGGGGGAGCTGGGACGAGTCGGCGACCTGTGCGAGGGGACGGAAGGACAACCCCACCGCGGTGTACCCTGAACCGACAGTCGGCAGGGCCAAGGGACCGCAAACCCGTGGAGTGACAGCTGGGGAAGGGCCGACCCGCCACCGACAACCCCAGGTAGATGGAGACCAACGGAGGTGTTTTGAGTGTGGCGCCCGGGGGCACATTGCCTGGAATTGCCCTGCTAGAGAGGAGTCGATGCCATCAGCTAGCACCGGAGGCCAGGTGGGTCATGCCGTAAACTATGTCTCCTCCAGTTGGGCGCACCGTGAATCAACTGCACCCATGGTCCCGGTGAATGTTGACGGACACGACATGGAAGCGCTATTAGACTCCGGAAGCATGGTTACGCTCGTAACCACGAGCCTGCTGAACCAGGAGACCGAACGGGGTAGGGAGATGTCCATTTCCTGTGTTCACGGTGACACAAAGCGGTATCCCGCCGTATGGACCAACATCGTGACACCACAAGGGAGCTGCCAGATGATGGTGGGTGCAGTACCAGAGCTGCCGGTACCTATCCTAGTGGGACGGGATTGTCCGCTGTTTGCGGCCCTATGGCGGAACGAGTTGAAAAAAAAGATAAGAGCCGGCCGAAGAAGAGAGCGGGGACGAACCCTTCGCCTGTGAGGCCAGGACGCCACCAGTTAACCAACCTGACTCTACGGGTCCGGAGTTGGAGGGGGAGCCGGAACCCGAACCCCCTGGGGAACCACTGGAGGAGGAGCCCAGCCTCCCCCTTCTCGATTTCGAGGGGCCAGTCTAGACCCCCGTTGGGGGCCAACTGAGGGGACAATTCGGGATGGCCCAGTGGGAGGATTCGAATTTGAAAGCTGCCGCAGCCCAAGTGATAGCGGTGGATTGGCAGCTACTTCTGGGGGTGAGTGACTGGCGATACCCCCAATTCCAAATTAAGAATAACCTTTCGTCTCCCCAACACACACCTCCGCCCTTCTGCTTCCCGGAGATATACTTATTCCTGTCTGCGTGATGAACTGAGAACCCATCTGGCTGGACCGATTTCGATAGAATATCCCAAGAGAGCCATGTTTCCGTGAAACAAAGTTTGTTACAGGCCTTGATGTCTCTCTGGAAAGAAATCCTTGCCCGGAGCTCGTCGACCTTGTTAACCATAGACTGAACATTAGCAAGTAGTATACTTGGAAGCGGTGGGTGGTGTGCGCGCCTCCTATGTTGAACCAGCAGGCCGCTCCGAGTGCCTCTCCTCCGCCGGCGATGTTTTGGGTCAGCCGCTGGGATCAGTTCAGTTGGCCTGGGGAGAGCAAACAAAGGATCTGCTTCGGGAAAGTCGTATTCCTGGTCATAATGCTGGTGAGTTACCGCCGTTCTGATATCCAATCGTTTTCCCCGGCTGTATGTAATGATACAAAACACTTTCTGAGCTACTAATAATGTAAAAATATATATTAAAAAAATTATAATAATACTGCAAAGTTTCCTAAGAGCTAGTCATGAGGCCGCCATCTTTGTCAGCGCCAGGTACAACTTATGTGGGAACTCCTTCAAGACTGTTGGAAAAGCATTCCTCATGAAGCTGATGCCATGTGTTATTTCATAGTGTTGATGTATTCACTATTATTCTACAATGTAGGAAATAGTAAAAATAAAGAAAAACCCTTGAATGAGTCGGTGTTCTAAAACTTTTGACTGGTACTGTATGTGGTAGTGGTGGAGTAGGGGCCTGAGGGCACACAGTGTGTTGGGAAATCTGTGAATGTATTGTCATGTTTTTAACATTGTATAACTGCCTTAATTTTGCTGGACCCCAAGAAGAGTAGCTGCTGCCTTCTCAGCAGCTAATGGGGATCCATAATAAATACAAATATACTGCTCCATGTTGTGTCTATTTGTCCATCTATGTCCTTTTAAGGTGAACATGTGAGGTGTGTACAAATGTGTGTGTGCCTAAGTGACTGTGTCAGAGGGGAGGCTAGCAGACAGTTCCCAGTGATTGTCCGACAGGTCTGTGACAGGCTTTTGTTTTCTTTTACCGTTATTTAACTAGGCAAGTCAGTTAAGAACAAATTGTTATTTACAATGACGGCCTACACCGGCCAAACTCGGACAACGCTGGGCCAATTGTGCGCTGCCCTATGGGACTCTCAATCACGGCCAGTTGTGATACAGCCTGGAATTGAACCAGGGGGTCTGTAGTGACGCCTCAAGCACTGAGATGTAGTGCCTTATACCGCTGCGCCACTCAGGAGCTTTTCAGGCGCTTCCCTCAGGTGTGTGTGTGTGTGTGTGTGTGTGTGTGTGTGTGTGTGTGTGTGTGTGTGTGTGTGTGTGTGTGTGTGTGTGTGTGTGTGTGTGTGTGTGTGTGTGTGTGTGTGTGTGTGTGTGTGTGTGTGTGTGTGTGTGTGTGTGTGTGTGTGTGTGTGTGTGTGTGTGTGTGTGTGTGTGTGTGTGTGTGTGTGTGTGTGTGTGTGTGTGTGTGTGTGTGTGTGTGTGTGTGTGTGTGTGTGTGTGTGTGTGTGTGTGTGTGTGTGTGTGTGTGTGTGTGTGTGTGTGTGTGTGTGTTCCCCAAGCCCTGCTCAGGTAGTACCTCCCATCCTTTCTAAGCATTGTCATCGTACTGTTGTCTATACTGCCAGGGGTGTTGTCAGTTGTAATCTTGTACCCATTCGTTTCAACTCCTCTTAGATCGGCTATTGTTAGCTCAAAAGGTCTGCTCATCCAGTACTATTAGTTCAAATGTGAATTCCATAAACTTCAATACCCCTCTGTTTTCAAATCACATAGAGGGCTTAGGCTGTTGCACAATAGCAACCAAAGCCCATGTAAGTTAGTTTATAACATTCCATCATTGATTACTCTGAGAGTTCCTTATTCTGACATGGCCTCAGGCCCTATGTTGCCAACCTTGGAAAAGTAATTCCAATTTCTCTATTACAAATGGTGCAGTTCAATGCAATATTATAGCCATACCAACTACTGTATATCAATATCAACCATCAGACAGGGCCTGCAACCGCCTATTGAACGTAGCTTGCTTGAGTTGGTGACTCCATGTGACTTTAAAAATCATAAAGGACTTGGGTTGATGCAGCTGAACATTAGGAGCTTACTTCTTAAACGGGATTACTTCAAGATCTGGGCTATGCAGATGAATCTGGACATTCTGGTATTGACTGAAACGTGGATCTCTGTGGACATTCTGGACTTTGATATTAATATCGAGGGTTATACTGTCTCTTGCCAAAAATGTTTTGCTACTATCTGTAAGCCTTTGTCTGGGGAAAAATTTATCCATAACTGTTGTAGGGGTCTACTGTCCTCTCTTGGCTAACCTTTGTGCACTCGGAGTTAACTAGTTCGTTGTCTTATTTGACTAAATTAGAAGTTATCCTGAGTGACCTAAATTTTGATTGGGAAATGCAGGCATCAGACAATCTAAAAGACATGTAATGATCTAAACCTAACCCAGCTGGTGACTAAGCCTACATGGCCCAACCCTAAAGATCCTTCAAAGTCAACTTTCATTTTGGGACCGGATCTCTTCACTATTTATATAAACATCAAGTTAAAAATATTTAACTTAATCTATATTCAGATTATACTATTATGTATGCTCTTGCCCCGACTGTTGATCTGGCTGTCTCAAAACTACAGTCAGATTTTATAGCTGTGCAGGAATCCCTTGCTGATTTAAAACTTGTACTTAATACGGGCAAAACTAAATACTTGTTGTTTTTAAGCTGTCGTAGGAATGTTTCAGATGAACTACACGTTCACTCATTAGATGCTTCTCCAATTGAACATGTTCCCCATATAAATATTTAGGCATTTTGATTGATACGGCCACTGATGTTTGAGTTTTGTAAAAATCAATTAAAAAAAGCCCCCCAAAAAGCCCCCCCAAAAATGCTCCTGCTCCTTCCCTGACTTTTCCTAAATATTTGTATTTAACACTGCTCATGTCAGAATTTTGAAATCACAAACAAAAAAGTATTTTTACCTGTTTTTTTACCCACACCTATTCCCAACTTAATCTGCCAAGACAATGTGCTGTAAGATGTTGGTACCCAGCCAGGTGCTAATGCGTCTCTCTCTCCTCACTGAATGAATGAATGACAAATAGATGAATGGGTGATAATTGTGCACCTTACTTCACAATTTAATTTAAATTAGGTCTAACTGAATGATAAGGAGGGTGAAGAGGTTGATTTAATTTAGAAAGACAATAGTGTAATGATGAATTTGTGTTATGCCTATTTACTGTATCAGCAGCCAATAATTTGACCATGTACCTTGCGGGTTGATACCATTGTCTTTTACCTTTTACTTTGTAAAAATAAGCTGCTATGGGACTGTTTTATTTACTATAACTCTATTACTAATCAAATGTATTGTAAGGGAAACGAAAACATGCTACAGTGAGGGGGAAAAGTATTTGATCCCCTGCTGATTTTGTACGTTTGCCCACTGACAAAGACATGATCAGTCTATCATTTTAATGGTAGGTTTATTTGAACAGTGAGAGACATAATAACAACAACAAAATCCAGAAAAATGCATGTAAAAAATGTTATGAATTGATTTGCATTTTAATGAGGGAAATAAGTATTTGGCCCCTCTGCAAAATATGACTTAGTACTTGGTGGCAAAACCCTTGTTGGCAATCACAGAGGTCAGAGGTTTCTTGTAGTTGAACACCAGGTTTGCACACATCTCAGGAGGGATTTTGTCCCACTCCTCTTTGCAGATCTTCTCCAAGTCATTAAGGTTTTGAGGCTGACGTTTGGCAACTCGAACGTTCAGCTCCCTCCACAGATTTCCTATGGGATTAAGGTCTGGAGACTGGCTAGGCCACTCCAGGACCTTAATGTGCTCCTTCTTGAGCCACTCCTTTGTTGCCTTGGCCGTGTGTTTTGGGTCATTGTCATGCTGGAATACCCATCCATGACCCATTTTCAATGCCCTGGCTGAGGGAAGGAGGTTCTCACCCAAGATTTGACGGTACATCGTCCCTTTGATGCGGTGAAGTTGTCCTGTCCCCTTAGCAGAAAAACACCCCCAAAGCATAATGTTTCCACCTCCATGTTTGATGGTGGGGATGTTGTTATTGGGGTCATAGGCAGCATTCCTCCTCCTCCAAACACGGTGAGTTGAGTTGATGCCAAAGAGCTCGATTTTGGTCTCATCTGACCACAACACTTTCACCCAGTTCTCCTCTGAATCATTCAGATGTTCATTGGCAAACTTCAGACGGCCCTGTATATGTGCTTTCTTGAGCAGGGGGACCTTGCGGGCGCTGCAGGATTTCAGTCCTTCACGGCGTAGTGTGTTACCAATTGTTTTCTTGGTGACTATGGTCCCAGCTGCCTTGAGATCATTGACAAGATCCTCCCGTGTAGTTCTGGGCTGATTCCTCACCGTTCTCATGATCATTATAACTCCACGAGGTGAGATCTTGCATGGAGCCCCAGGCCGAGGGAGATTGACAGTTATTTTGTGTTTCTTCCATTTGCGAATAATCGCACCAACTGTTGTCACCTTCTCACCAAGCTGCTTGGCGATGGTCTTGTAGCCCATTCCAGCCTTGTGTAGGTCTACAATCTTGTCCCTGACATCCTTGGAGAGCTCTTTGGTCTTGGCCATGGTGGAGAGTTTGGAATCTGATTGATTGATTGCTTCTGTGGACAGGTGTCTTTTATACAGTTAACAAACTGAGTTTAGGAGCACTCCCTTTAAGAGTGTGCTCCTAATCTCAGCTCGTTACCTGTATAAAAGACACCTGGGAGCCAGAAATCTTTCTGATTGAGAGGGGTCAAATACTTATTTCCCTCATTAAAATGCAAATCAATTTATAACATTTTTGACATGCGTTTTTCTGGATTTTTTTGTTGTTATTCTGTCTCTCACTGTTCAAATAAACCTACCATTAAAATTATAGACTGATCATGTCTTTGTCAGTAGGCAAATGTACAAAATCAGCAGGGGATCAAATACTTTTTTCCCTCACTGTACATGTTGCAGTAGGCCTTTAGAATAATGCAAAACATATCCTTGACTCTATCCATCAAAGCAAACGATGCCAGCTGTCACGCCCTGGCTCTGGGGACACTGTTATGTTGAGCCAGGGTGTGTAGATCTATGTGTTGTGTTTCTATGTCGGGGTTCTAGGTATTGTATTTCTGTGTTTGCCAGAGTGGTTCCCAATCAGAGGCAACGAGTGTCAGCTGTGGCTGGTTGTCTCTGATTGGGAGCCATACTTATAGAGGCTGTTTTCCCACATTAGTTGTGGGATCTTGTTCTAGTTGGTTTGTGTTAGACCGTTGACTGTCACGTTATCGTCGTTTATCACTAATAAAGAGTATGTTCGTCTGCAACGCTGCGCCTTGGTCCTCATCTCTTACCGACGATCGTGACACCAGCCCACTAAATTAATGACAAATGGCTGGAATGGACGATAATTGTGCAAGTTACATCACAATCAAATTTTTATTAGGCCTAACTGAATGAGGGTGAAGAGGTGGATTTAGTTTAGAACAACAATAGTGTAGTGATGAGTTTGTTATGCCTATTTATCAGCGTTGGCGCTCATGTTAATAATTTGATCGCGTGCCTTGCGGGTTGATACTGTTCTCTTTTATGTTTTACTTTGTAAAAAGAAGCTGTTACAGGACTGTTTTATTTACTGTAGCTATTACTAATCTAATTTATTATAAGGTAATCGATGCACTTATTGATGAAGCCACTGCATCCTTTATCAAAAGGTTTGCTGGACTTCGCTAAAGACCCGTAGAGCTCAACATTACTCCCTTTTTGTTTACAAGGCCCTATTTTATAAACTTCCTTCTAATCCAACTTTGCTGTTGAAGTATAGACACCTGAGTTGCCTAACCTGTTCAAAGGATTGCTTAACCCAATGTTCTGAGGGTCTCCACCGAGCTAGGTAAAGATTTTAGTTTTAAAGCACCGTTTTGCTGGAACAAAATTCTAAATACATTTCATCTTACTGTTCTGATGCCATTCGGGCAGTTTAGAGTATTGATTGAGGACGCTAACTGTTTTTCTAGGTGATTTGTGATGTTTTACCTGTGCTTCCCATGACTGTGTTTTTGTATTTTAATGTGTGTATACACTACCAGTAAAATGTTTGGACACACCTACCCATTCAAGGGTTTTTCTTTATTTTTTCAGCAAAAAAAATTACATTGTAGAATAATACTAAATACATCAAACTATGATATAACACATATGGAATCATGTAGTAACCAAAAAAGTGTTAAACAAATCAAAATATATTTTATATTTGAAATTCTTCAAATAGCCACCCTTTGCCTTGATGACAGCTTTGCACACTCTTGGCATTCTCTCAACCAGCTTCATGAGGTAGTCACCTGGAATGCATTTCAATTAACAGGTGTGCCTTATTAAAAGTTAATTTGTGGAATTTCTCTCCTTCTTGAGCCAATCAGTTGTGTTGTGACAAGGTATACAAGATAGCCCTATTTGGTAAAAAAACTACTCCAGATTATGACAAGAACAGATCAAATAATCAAAGAGAAACGACAGTCCATCATTACTTCAAGACATGAAGGTCAGTCAGAACTTTGAACGTTTCTTCAAGTGCAGTCGCAAAAACCATCAGGCGCTATGATGAAACTGGCTCTAATGAGGACCGCCACAGGAATGGAAGACCAATAGTTACCTCTGCTGCAGAGGATAACTTCATTTGAGTTACCAGCCTCAGAAATGGCAGCCCAAATAAATGCTTCACATTTTACATTTACATTTTAGTCATTTAGCAGACGCTCTTAACCAGAGCGACTTACAGGAGCAATTAGGGTTAAGTGCCTTGCTCAAGGGCACATTAACGTCATTTAGCAGACGCTCTTAGCCAGAGCGACTCACAAATTGGTGCGTTCACCCTATAGCCAGTGGGATAACCACTTTACAATTTGGGGGGGGGGGGGTTAGAAGGAATACTTTATCCTATCCCAGGTATTCCTTAAAGAGGTGGGGTTTCAAATGTCTCCGGAAGGTGGTGAGTGACTCCGCTGTCCTGGCGTCGTGAGGGAGCTTGTTCCACCATTGGGGTGCCAGAGCAGCGAACAGTTTTGACTGGGCTGAGCGGGAGCTATGCTTCCGCAGAGGAAGGGGAGCCAGCAGGCCAGAGGTGGATGAACGCAATGTCCTCGTTTGGGTGTAGGGACTGATCAGAGCCTGAAGGTACAGAGGTGCCGTTCCCCTCACTGCTCCATAGGCAAGCACCATGGTCTTGTAGCGGATGCGAGCTTCAACTGGAAGCCAGTGGAGTGTGCGGAGGAGGGGGGTGACGTGAGAGAACTTGGGAAGGTTGAACACCAGACGGGCTGCGGCATTCTGGATGAGTTGTAGGGGTTTAATGGCACAGGCAGGGAGCCCAGCCAACAGCGAGTTGCAGTAGTCCAGACGGGAGATGACAAGTGCCTGGACCAGGACCTGCGCCGCTTCCTGTGTAAGGCAGGGTCGCACTCTCCGAATGTTGTAGAGCATGAACCTGCAGGAGCGGGTCACCGCCTTGATGTTGGCGGAGAACGACAGGGTGTTGTCCAGGGTCACGCCTAGGCTCTTCGCACTCTGGGAGGAGGACACAGCGGAGTTGTCAACCGTGATGGCGAGATCATGGAACGGGCAGTCCTTCCCCGGGAGGAAGAGCAGCTCCGTCTTGCCAGGGTTCAGCTTGAGGTGGTGATCCGTCATCCATACTGATATGTCTGCCAGACATGCAGAGATGCGATTCGCCACCTGGTTATCAGAAGGGGGAAAGGAGAAGATTAGTTGTGTATCGTCAGCGTAGCAATGATAGGAAAGGCCATGTGAGGATATGACAGAGCCAAGTGACTTGGTGTATAGGGAGAAAAGGAGAGGGCCCAGAACCGATCCCTGGGGGACACCAGTGGTGAGAGCACGTGGTGCGGAGACAGCTTCCCGCCACGCCACTTGGTAGGAGCGACCGGTCAGGTAGGACGCAATCCAGGAGTGAGCCGCGCCGGAGATGCCCATCTCGGAGAGGGTGGAGAGGAGGATCTGATGGTTCACAGTATCAAAGGCAGCAGACAGGTCTAGAAGGACAAGAGCAGAGGAGAGAGAGTTAGCTTTAGCAGTGCGGAGAGTCTCCGTGACACAGAGAAGAGCAGTCTCAGTTGAATGACCAGTCCTGAAACCTGATTGGTTTGGATCAAGAAGGTCATTCTGAGAGAGATAGCAAGAGAGTTGGCTAAAGACGGCACGCTCAATAGTTTTGGAAAGAAAAGAAAGAAGGGATACTGGTCTGTAGTTGTTGACATCAGTGGGGTCGAGTGTTGTTTTTTTGAGAAGGGGAGTAACTCTCGCTCTCTTGAAGACGGAAGGGACATGGCCAGCGGTCAAGGATGAGTTGATCAGCGAGGTGAGGTAGGGGAGAAGGTCACCGGAGATGGTCTGGAGAAGGGAGGGAGGGGATGGGGTCAAGCGGGCAGGTTGTTGGGCGGCCTGCAGTCACAAGTCGCAGGATTTTATCTGGAGAGAGAGGGGAGAAAGAAGTCAAAGCATAGGGTAGGGCAGTGTGAGCAGGACCAGCAGTGTCATTAGACTTAACAAACGAGGATCGGATGTCGTCAACCTTCTTTTCAAAGTGGTTGACGAAGTCATCCACAGAGAGAGAGGGGGGGAGGGGGGGGGGGGGGGGGGGGGAGGATTCAGGAGGGAGGAAAATGTGGCAAAGAGCTTCCTAGGGTTAGAGGCAGATGCTTGGAATTTAGAGTGGTAGAAGGTGGCCTTAGCAGCAGAAACAGATGAAGAAAATGTAGAGAGGAGGGAGTGAAAAGATGCCAGGTCGGCAGGGAGTTTAGTTTTCCTCCATTTCCGCTCCGCTGCCCGGAGCTCTGTTCTGTGAGCTCGCAATGAGTCATCAAGCCACGGAGCTGGAGGGGAGGACCGAGCCGGCCGGGAGGATAGGGGACACAGAGAGTCAAAGGATGCAGAAAGGGAGGAGAGGAGGGTTGAGGAGGCAGAATCAGGAGATTGGAGGGAGAAGGATTGAGCAGAGGGAAGAGATGATAGGATGGAAGAGGAGAGAGTAGTGGGAGAGAGAGAGCGAAGGTTGCGGCGGCGCATTACCATCTGTGTAGGGGCAGAGTGAGTAGTGTGGGAGGAGAGTGAGAGATAAAAGGAAACAAAGTAGTGGTCGGAGACATGGAGGGGAGTTGCAGTGAGATTAGTAGAGGAGCAGCATCTAGTGAAGATGAGGTCAAGCGTATTGCCTGCCTTGTGAGTAGGGGGGGACGGTGAGAGGGTGAGGTCAAAAGAGGAGAGGAGTGGAAAGAAGGAGGCAGAGAGAAATGAGTCAAATGTGGACATAGGGAGGTTGAAATCCCCCAAAACTGTGAGGGGTGAGCCATCCTCAGGGAAGGAACTTATCAAGGCGTCAAGCTCATTGATGAACTCTCCAAGGGAACCTGGAGGGCGATAGATGACAAGGATATTAAGCTTAAATGGGCTAGTGACTGTGACAGCATGGAATTCAAATGAGGAGATAGACAGATGGGTTAGGGGAAAAATTGAGAATGTCCACTTGGGAGAGATGAGGATTCCTGTACCACCACCCCTCTGACCAGATGCTCTCGGGGTATGCGAGAACACATGGTCAGACGAGGAGAGAGCAGTAGGAGTAGCGGTGTTTTCAGTGGTGATCCATGTTTCCGTCAGCGCCAGGAAGTCGAGGGACTGGAGGTTGGCATAGGCTGGGATGAAGTCAGCTTTGTTGGCAGCAGAACGGCAGTTCCAGAGGCTGCCTGCGACCTGGAACTCCACGTGGGTGGTGCGTGCAGGGACCACCAGGTTGGAGAGGCAGCAGCCACGCGGTGTGGTGCGTTTGTGTAGCCTGTGCAGAGAGGAGAGAACAGGGATAGGCAGAGGCATAGTTGACAGGCTGTAGCAAATGGCTACAAAAATGCAGAGGAGATCGGAATGAAATGGACTAAGCATCTGGGAGCGGAGAGAGCAGGGCCTCCCTCACCAAAAACTTCTACCTCAGAAACTAAAATTGTTTCACTGAACCACCCGAACAAAAAACTCTCCCAACTTCCGCCTTTGGAAATCAGAATTGTTGTGAACCACAGCGGTTCAATGTTTAAAGGAATAGACTCAACCCACTTTGTTCAGCTAGCCAACTATGACACCATAGCCAACTAGCAGACTAGCATCCAATAACAATAACACACCGTTTAGCACCAACACTTGGTCACAACAAACCACCAATAATGTGATAACACACTAAACAGATCATTTGTGTCTGTGTCAAGTTCCTTTCATGACGCAGCAATGATTAGACGTTGGCTAGCTAGGACAAGTATATTGTGGTTAGCTACTACAGTACAGCCAGCTGGTCATGTTGGGTAGCTAGCAATGGCCACTGTGTTGACTCTGTTTGAAGAACGGCTAGCTAGCTAGCTTCGTGCTACAGCCGGCACGGCCGAGGACACTGCCAAGACACAGTAACTACCCACAACAACCCACGAAGCCTAGCTATGACGCCGTAGCCAACCTGCAAGCTAGCATCCATTAGCACACAACTTAGCATCAACACCTGGCCACAACAAACTGCCAAGAGTGTGTCAGCACACCAAACAGACAATTCAAGTCCGTGTCGAGTTCCCTTCACAACGCAGCAAAAAAAAAAAAAAAAAAAAAAATTAAACGTTGGAACTGTTGATGATCACAAGTTTACTGGAGAACGGAGACCAAGTAGAGACTTTCGGACAAGGTGGATAATTGTATAATATGAGGCAGTTTATTCAGAGGTAAAGATATCTGTAAATAGCGTGCACAGACCCGTTCGTCAACCTCGTAGGGAGATATCTGAGAGAGCGAGCCCCTAAACATTGTGTGCTGACATTTTATACAATAAAATAAAGTAGGTTGATTCTAGTAGTTCTGATCTTCTGATTGGTCCTGATGAGTTGGTCGAGGTCACTTCCATTGCATTGGCTCTGAGTCGGGTTCTCTGTCTTCAGATGTTCAGCCTAAGAGAAGGGGTTTTTTTGTGTGTGTGTGCTTAACAATGATGATGTGTGTGTGTGTGTGTGTGCGTGTGTGTATGTGTGTGTGTGTGTGTGTGTGTGTGTGTATGTGTATGTGTGTGTGTGTGTATGTGTGTGTATGTTTAACAATGATGATGTGTGTGTGTGTGTGTGTGTGTGTGTGTGTATGTGTGTGTGTGTGTGGGGGTGTGTGTGTGTATGTCCTCAGAGCAATAACTCGTGAGTTGGGAGAACTGAGAGACCTATGGCGTGGGTGTTGTCCATAGCCACCTGCTGATAAGGCCGACAAGATAGAAGTCTTTGTGCATTGTATTAAATCCAAAGGCCCAACACAAGATGGGTTATGCACAAGATTTTAGTCAGACCAAGCTATAACATTATATATTTACTACGACAAATCCCTCTCTTCACGTCTCCCCAGAGACGTGACCAAGTAACAGTAAAGAAGGAAAACTTAAGACGTGACACAAGCTTAATAGTGCAATTGGCAAAATAGGGAAAACTTTATCAGAAGATAAAGTTTTACATTCCCCCTCTTCACGTCTCACAAGAGACGTGACAAAAAGCTTAAATGCTGCAATTGGCAAAATAGGGAAAACTTTATCAGAGGATAAAGTTTTACATTCCCCCTCTTCACGTCTCACAAGAGACGTGACAGAAAGCTTAAATGCTGCAATTGGCAAAATAGGGAAAACTTTATCAGAAGATAAAGTTTTACATTCCCCCTCTTCACGTCTCACAAGAGACGTGACAAAAAGCTTAAATGCTATTCATCATCCAGATATCCTTGGTCAGCATCGTCAATAGCAAGCAAAGGAAACATCTGACCGTTATCTGCAGGATGTGGATCAATAGCGGTGGTTATAATCCTGGTTGTCAGCGTCCGTATGCATGGAATGCAACAGCATCCACAAAGCACTAGAATTGCAGCAAAAACAGAGATGGATACAAGTATAGAAGAAACAAGCGTTTTATATTTACCAAACGCATCCATCCAAGAGTCCCACATTGAAGTGTCCACCCCTGAGTGGCTCTTCATTTTGCCATTAAGAGTTCGTAACCCTTCCAGGGCGACAGTCAAGCTGCCATCTGTGGCTGTATTGTTGGGAATAAAGGTACAACATTGTTCACCAAACATAGCACATACTCCTCCTTTTTCAGCCAGGAGCATGTCGACAGCAATACGATTTTGGAAAGCCATGAGAGAGGTCGCAGCCAACTGGCCATGCACCGCCTCAAAACCTTGTTGTGTCCAATTGCCTAATTTTTGAACATTAAAATGGACATAATTGATTCTGTCAACATTTTTATTAATCGTGCACCACCAGCAAAATGAAGATTCAAAACCTGCGGCTACTTGGTCAATCAATTTATACTCATCTGGTACCCCCCTAGGGACCCCAATTGCATCAATGTAGGTTGGGTCCCCATGAGTAGGGCCCACAGCGCGCCTGGTCCTGGTAGGAATTAAGTCAGACACATGGGTCACCAGCTCCTGAACACCTGTTGGATACACAGAAATTGGTAGCAAAAGAGAGACTAGTGCACAGGTGCCTGTGGCATTTCCAGGCAGTCCATCAAACAGATGAACGCCTCCACACCACCACCAGACATCAGCCCTGGAAACAGGTTTAAACTCAGCATTAGGCGTATAGATAAACCGACACCATCCAACAGGTACCATACCCAACAATGGTAGACCTTTCGTGAGATTAACACAGGTAAAGTTAGCTCTAGCCACCTGATAGGAAAAAATTGGTTTCTTAGTTGCTTTAGTAACCAAGGGATGAACTACGTCCCATAGTGTACAATTGGCGGAAGGGTTGTCATGTTTCATGACAGACAGGAAGCATTCTGGCGTAATGGCGGCAGGGATAATGCGAAGCAATGGCCGTGCCCCCATACAAACCACACAACTCTGATGAGTCACCTTTGCCGCTTCCTCAGTCAACAAGAGCCAGTTGTTAGAAAGGCCAGAGACACCTGTAGCGGTCAGGATTGCATCATCCAAAGTAGGTGGAGTGGTAAGTAAAATAATATAATTATTCTTATTACCATTTTCATTAATAGCCTGTGCTTTTGTGTTATTAATATGACAAATTCGAACATTCCAATGGACTGGTGCAGTGGTACAGCTTACATAAGGAGCAAGTCTAAAGTCCTGGCAGCCTAATGCAATACCAGGATAGATAGTAAATTTGAGTCCTTTAGAGTTTTTTGTCAAAGTCAAGAGTTTCCTCCATTGTTTTCCTAATGTAGTAGAGGTGCAACTGGACCAGTCATAATTAGTCTCACATACCAAGTTTGTCCAAGTCCAATCGCTATGGGTGACCCCCACTGTCATATACCAGTCCCAGTCACGGTAGTAGGTAAGTTCTCTGAAGTCTACCCACGGCACTGTCGCAGTAGTGGTAACATTAAAGGGTATACATAATGTGGTGCTTCTATACAATTGTCTGGGCCCACAGGAAAGGGTGTTAGAGACAACTTGTCGTTTATTTACGTGGTGGCTGTGGCTTACATTCTGATCTGGGCTCAATGTGTCGGAGTGCAGGTTGGTCGGACGTATGGTTGTGGCATTGAATGTGTCGTTAGGTTTACTAGTGGGTGTAATGGGTGTCTGTGTCATGTGCTGTACTGACCAGAGTATGATTCCTAGAGTAACCCCAATAGTTACAATCAGCAAAACAAGGAGTGGAGCAGAGCACCCCAGTCTCTCCCATGGTGGTCTGTCCCTCCTCTGTTTTTCCCCTCCAGTATCTGAAGATGGGAGTCTCCTCCACATATTCAGATAGTGTTGGTGTCAAGAATTTGATCCGAATGTAATGTGATTAAATCACTTCTGACTTCAGTCAGGGTTCTGGAAGGAGTTGGTGCTGGTGTACAATGTGTCAAGTGGTGCCAAGGTGCGCCTGATTTACCTTTGACCTGGACTGAGTGTGAAGTAACCTCCTTCACTTCGTACGGTCCAGTCCACCTGGGATCTTGCCACTTTCTCTTGTGGACCTTAACCCTCACCCAGTCACCAACTTTTACCTTCAGCGGCGCCGGATCTCCCGTCAGCTCCCCCTCTTGGACCTTGTGAATCTGTTTGGAGAGAGCTGCAGAGAGTTCCGTTAGTTTTCTCACATATTCAGACATTACAATTTGTTGTACATCAAGGGCGGGCATATGACCTCCCTCCCTTGGTGGACCAGGCATGACTCTACCAGTCATAATCTCATGTGGAGAGAGATGGGTGCCTGCTCCTGGAGAGGCTCTCATGGCCATCAACGCCAGGGGCAGAGCTTCAACCCACGTCAACTTTGAACCTGCACATACCTTGGCTATCTTAGCCTTCAAAGTTTGATTGGCGCGTTCCACGAGGCCCTGAGATTGCGGCCGGTACACAGACCCAAACTTGTGCACAATGCCGAACCTCTCCTCCACCTGTCTCAGGTGTTGGTTACTGAAATGGGACCCGTTGTCGGATCGAATTTGTCTTGGAACCCCATACCTTGGTATGAGTTCAGTCTGCAGCCACTTAATAACTGACCTAGCATCCTCACGTGCTGTTGGTATTGCCTCAACCCATTTGGAGAATCGATCTACCATTACCAATAAGTACCTTTTCCCATTAGTTACATTATCAGCCCCCATGTCAGTGTAATCTATGCTAATGTCCTGAAAACATGCATTAGGTACAGGGTATGAACCCATGGGTGTTTGGAAAGGTTTCTTTGGGTTGTGGCTGCCACAAATGCTGCACTCATCACAAAACAAGTCTGTCATGTCCTTAATGTGTGGGTGCCACCAAATATGGGAAACCTTCTGTAAAGTTTTGAGTTTCCCTTCATGGGTGGGCCCATGAGCCTCACGTATCAGCTCGGGACAGAGATTAGCTGGGGCCACCAACCTGCCGTCATGGCATCTCCAAAGTTCATCAGGTCCTTTGGTGGCTCCCATCTGTCCCCATACCGAGTGCTCATACGGGCCCGCTTTGAATTGTAGTTCCTTTATGTGTTGGTCTGTGAGTTCTGTTCTAGCTGGTTGAGTCTGCAGCACCATCTGTCTTGGAGTGTAGCCCCCAGCTTTCTTGGCTGCTTTGTCAGCTGCGTCATTTCCCTCGCTGACTTTGTTCTTGAGTTGCTGATGTCCTTTGCACTTCATGATGGCCACCTGCTCAGGTAGTGAGACTGCTTTTATCAGTCTCTCCATTTGTGCCTTGTGTTTGATCGGAAGGTTTCCTGTTGTGGTGAAGTTACGTCTGACCCATTGTGGTCCATCTGTATGGACTGCTCCATGAGCATATGCTGAGTCAGTGTAGATGTTCACAGTCTTTCCTTCAGCCTTTTCCAGGGCTTGAGTCAAACCAATGATCTCAGCTAGTTGGGCTGAGGCAGGTTGTGGGATGATGTCTGATTCCAGGGTCACGTGTGACCCGTCTGGAAGCTGCTGTACCACTGCATATGCTGCTATGTTCCCTTCTTCTCCTCTATAGCAGCATCCATCGGTGTACAACCATAGATCAGGATTGGTAAGGGGTTCGTTTCCCAAGTCTGGTCGCAGTTTCAGTTCCTGTGCTGCCCTCTCTTCGCAGGAGTGTGCCAACCCTTCTTCTGCATTGAGTGCGTCTGCCATGTTTTTGTCGGTGTTGACAAAAGTAATGTGTGATTGGGTGCATTTA
This sequence comes from Coregonus lavaretus, assembly GCF_964263955.1. NCBI lineage: Eukaryota > Metazoa > Chordata > Actinopteri > Salmoniformes > Salmonidae > Coregonus > Coregonus lavaretus. The sequence goes on from NC_139992.1 coordinate 51,943,943, forward strand.
TTCTGGATTTTGTTCTTTCTTTCAGCGCTGAACGTGAATTCCTTGCTCATCAGATATGCTGCAACCCCATGGTGCGTATGGATTTCCAATTTGTGGCACATTACCAGGTGGGCGGTTTTTTCAATAGCTTTTGCCACTGCAGCCACGTACCTGGAACATGTTGTCTGACCTGCTTCAATATGGTCCAACTTAGAGGAATGATACATCAGTACTCTTCTCTCCCCCTCTTGTTTCTGAAAAAGGATGGAAGAAGTGAACCCCTCCTTTTCAGAAACATCAAGATGAAATTTGTTTTTGTAGTCGGGTGCTGTCAGAGCTGCTGCCACCGAGAGATCGGTTTTTAGGAGAGCAAATGCTGTTGATGCTTCAGGTGTCCAGGTAAGTGAGGAGTGTAAGTTTCTTGGTCCTGCTTCTCTCACTATTTCTCTCAGTGGTTCAGTCCTGGATGTGTAGTCAGGGATGTGGGTACGGCTGTACCCTGTCAACCCCAGGAAGGACAACATGCCTGACACTGTGATGGGACGTGGATGATGGAGTATGGAATCTCGGTGGGATTTCGAGAGACCAGCACCTTCTCCTGAGATTTCTCTGCCAAGGAAAAGGACAGTTCTGCGACAGGACTGGACTTTGCTCATTTTGACCTTGTAGCCTTTGACAGCCAAGAAGTCAAGTAGGGTTTTTGTCATTTGTAGACAGAGATCAGATGTGGGAGCCCCCAGCAAAAGGTCATCTACATATTAGATGAGTATCACTCCTTCAGGGATTTTCAATTCAGCCAGGTGTGTCTTTAGGATATGATTGAAGATTCCGGGAGAACACCTGTAACCCTGTGGAAGAACCGAATACGTATACTGTTGATGTTCATATGTGAAGGCAAAGAGAGGCTGTGAAGCCTCATCCAGTGGAATGCTGAAGAAGGCATTAGCCAGATCCACAACGGTGAAGTATTGGTGTTTTGGTGAGAGATTACTCAGTGTAATGTGAGGGTCAGGGACAGGTAGGTCAATGGGTGCAGTGACGTCGTTCACTGCTCGGAAGTCTTGTACCATCCGGTATGTTTCACCTCCTGTTTTCAAGACTGGTAAGATTGGTGTGTTCCATGGAGACACAGTGCGATATATGACACGAGCTCCCAACAACCCATCTATGGTTGGTTTGATCCCCATGGTCTGTTCAGGTTTCAGACGGTACTGTGTTCGGTAGATAGGAATTTGATCAGGGTTGAGTAAGGTGATGGTGACTGGTGCCACCTGTAGTTGTCCAACATCAAATGGGGTGTGTGTCCATATGCCTTCATCAATGGTGGAAAGCAGTGCTTGTGATGAGGGGTGGTCTGTGTAAGGTTTACCATGGTGTCTTGGGAGAGTCAAACGTTCAGGAAGGCAATGTTCCTCTGTGTCAACTGTCATAAACCTCCACATGTTCTCAGTGGTGGCTTTGGTTATTCCTGGAGTTTGGGTGGGTTCCCACTGGAGTTTGGATGCTCTTCTGATCATAGGCCCAAGGCTCCTTGCTTCAAAACCGTTTCCAACTGCCAGTGTAACATGGGGAGCAGATTCTTCGCCCAGTAGGTACCAGGATTTCAAATGGGAAGGTAGGATAACCGGAGCAGCCACTCCTTCCTGTCCACACACTATGGTACAACATCTGATTGTTGGTGTCAGGTGCATCATGTTTTCATCCCAGTCATCGGTATATGGGTTGACATCATTGTCAGTCACATTAAGTGTACAGTGTATTTCAGCTTGAGGAGTCTTGTATGGGTGAAATGTGTAAATGAGTTGTCTCAGCTGGTTGAACTTGAATTGAACCTCAGGGGTTCCTTGGCCGGATTCGATGCACTTCAACCAGTATATTTCTTGGGTCAGGGAGAGCACTGGGGTTGGGATGATGGGTAGCATCAGCACCCTAACTGGATGAACTGGTGTGGAGGTAATGGGATCAATGGAAACCTCCACACCCTTTTCGGTAAGGTAGATTGAACATTTCAGTTTGCACAATAGGTCCCTTCCTAATAGGTTGATTGGACAGTTGGGACAATATAGGAATTGATGCTTCAAATTGGAAGGGCCCCATTGGAAGAGCAATGGTATGGTCTTGTTTTGTGCTTCGGGTGTTCCTGATACCCCCACCACCTGTATTGATTCCGAAGAGAGTGGTTGACGAGATCTTATGGCAGAGTACGTACATCCTGTATCTACCAAAAATTGGTGGGTAACTCCCTCCACTTCACACATGACAGTTGGTTCAGTGTGGAGTGGAAAATGCTGACCCCCATTCCCGTTCTGTGGTGGTGGGCAGCTTCAGGGCCAGGGAGGATATTCGTCTGACATGCCCTGGAAGGTAGGAGCTGGCTGCTGGTTAGGCTGTTGGTTTGGGTCTTGTTGTGGGTGGTTATATGCTGGTAGGGCAGCATGTGGCTGGTACATCGGTCTTGGGCCTCCTCTTGATCTGAAGGCATAACCTCTACCCCTGTTTGCCAGCCAGTGTAGTTGTTGCGGACTGGGTGGTAATGGACACCATCTGACAGAGTGGCCATATTGATGACAATTGTAACAGGCCCCCCCATTACCTTGTGTCCTTGGCTGTCCCCATTGAGTCTGGTATGGTGCCACCGGTGGCTGATACGGTGGAGTTGGTGCTTGATAGTATGGCTGAGGCACCATTGCGATCGTTGGGAGTGTTGTTGGAGGCGGCTGTTGTGTTTGTATCATTTGTGAGACAGTTTTTTCAATTATTTGAGAAATGTCAGGTTGGTCTTCAGCCACCATCTGTTTCTTTGGCTTATCTCCCTTCTGTGCCTCTTTCAGTTGTAGTTTGAGCAGCTGCACCTGCAGGGATTGGACATGTGTTTCCGCCCCTCCCTTGTCTTTATTGTATTGGGTGATGTGATGATGGACATGGGAGTTAAACTGCGCCCTAGGGAGTGCCATTAATCCCACAGTTCCCCTTAGTTTGGTTCGAACGTCACTTGGGGTCCCGCTCACCACCATCTCTTTCCACATGCTGCACGTGGTGTCGGAGTGATCATATGGTTCGTCATGGACCGTTCTCCAGGTGGTTTTGGCCCTGTCCAGGTAGGCAGCTGGCTGTTCCCCAGGACCGATGGTAAAAGAGGTCAGTGTTGCATGGTTTCGTTCGGTAGGATATGCCCTCCTCAGAACTTCCCACAACACAGTTCTATAGACTTCCGGTGGCGTCACACCTCCGCTCTTTTCCAGACCTGCCTCTCTTGTCAGTACCATCATGGTGGTGTGATCTGTGGCCCTGGCCAAGAGTGCCTTCATGTCTGCCAGAGCAAGCCTAAATCCAGATGTAAGGGTTTGAAGTTGCAACAGCCAAGCAGACGCTCCACCATGGAGGCTGGGCATCTGATCCATCAGGGCGGTCAGGTCAGTCATCTTCCAGGGTTGGTATTCTTCATGTTGTCGGTCTGCTGTTGGTCTAAGTGGCATTTGGGAGTTCAATCCCCTTTCCCTAAGTCTGGCAGATTTTCTGATGGGTTCATGCAAGTCAACAACTTCCCCCACCATCACCCCTTTCAAGGCCCAGGTCTTCCCCTTCTCTGCTTCTTCTATTATGGTGGTGTTATGTGACGCCTGTCCCTGACACGCATCCCACTCAGCCTCATAGGTTTTTTCTTCCTTCCTTTGTTCTCCTTCATCATCCTCACTTGGTTGGTCCCCGATTGAGACCCCCCGTGAGCTTCTTAATGAGCCAGACCCTAACGACCCCCAAAGCTCATTGTCCCCTGCACCCCCTTCTGTCATGGATTGGGTACTTCCCCTTTCTCTTTCGACAAACCATTCTGAGAGTCTGGGTTTAGGCTGATTGGGTGCAGCTGCTTGTCTTAGGCCAGATGCTCCCCCTTTCCTGTATAGATCTGACGGTTGGTTTTGAGTCATCATTACCAGGGACTCTGGGTTGGAACCCCCTCTTGTGGGACTGGGTCTGGGTTGGGTTCCGCCGGCCGGGTGTGGCTCCTCTCGTCCTTGTGGCTCGCTGTTGGCTCGGACTTCCACACAGTGAAGTACTCCTTGCCCTACGCTTAGTGCCATGTTCCCCTCTAGGTGTCCTCCTTGCACCACGAACACAGGCGCTTGTACCACTGCAGGACTTAGGAATGGGTTATAAGGGTTAGTTGGAGGAGTGGGTGTGTATGCGGGTGGTGTGCTCTTCGCTTCCTGTGGCAGGGTCGGATACAGTGGTGCTGAGGGCGCTGGTATGTCACTCATGGACTGTGTCCCCACTATTGGTGTTGTCTCTGTTGTGGGTTCAATCACCACACCCATCATGTCTGGTTTCTTGTATGGGTGTGCTCGTCGTGTTTCCTCAATTGCCCACGTACCTATCCTTAGCTCAGCCTCTGCTCTCTCTCTGTGTTTAGTCCCTTCCTTCTTGAATAAGTGAGACTTATTCCTTTTCACTTCACTTTCTGTTCCTTCCCTCACTGCCTCCCCTAGCTCTTTCTCCATAGAGGTGAGTTGCCCTTTAGACGGGGCACCCCCGCTAAAGTAACCTGCCTGTGTCCATTTGAGTTTCACTCCCTCCCACACTTTCTTCACTGTCTTATACTGTTCTTTCCCTCCCGCTCTATCCTGTATTTTTTGATCTAGATATTCATTAAATTTGAGTTTTGGGACGGTAGTGGTTGCCATGGTTATACAGTTTATTAGACTATCTTGGTGCTCTTAGCCCGTCACTGGCCGAATCCAGCAATGTATTCTTGGCGCTGACTGAGATTTATCTCTGATGTCCCACCCTCGTACACAAAAAATGTTCAATGCTTTATTATTAGGAATTATTTAGCAAAAGGCATTATTGTTTTTCAATTATTCGAATTATTATATATTTTCCCAAAAGGTATCAGAACCGCCCTTTTGGAACAATATATTAACAAACCCGAGCGCTCCCAAAACAATCATCAATTTAATCCCAGGAATTATTTTGCAAAAGTTATTATTGTCTTTCAGGTACTCGAGCTATTATATACTTTCCCAAAAGGTATCAGAATCGCCCTTTTGGAAGAATACATTAACAAACCCAAGCGCTCCTAAAATAATTATCAATCTAATTCTAGGAATTTATTTAGCAAAAGTTATTATTGTTTTTCAGGTATTCGAGTTATTATATATTTTCCCAAAAGGTATCAGAATCGCCCTTTTGGAAGAATATATTAGCAAACTCGAGCGCTCCTAAAATAATTACCAATTTAATTTTGGGAATTATTTTGCAAAAGTTATTATTGTTTTTCAGGTATTCGAGTTATTATATATTTTCCCAAAAGGTATCAGAATCGCCCTTTTGGAAGAATATATTAGCAAACTCGAGCGCTCCTAAAATAATTATCAATTTAATTTTGGGAATTATTTTGCAAAAGTTATTATTGTTTTTCAGGTATTCGAGTTATTATATATTTTCCCAAAAGGTATCAGAATCGCCCTTTTGGAACAATATATTAGCAAACTCGAGCGCTCCCAAAATAATTATCAATCTAATTTTAGGAATTATGAAAATACCAACACCACAAGAGGGAAAAAGTTCAAGTCAGCTTTTAGCGCAGCGGCTACATAACAGGCAAAATAGGACTCAGTGGTCCTCTTAAAAGTTATCCACTAGTTAGTCTCATGAAACGGCCAATCTTACACAACATTCAGGTTATCATTTCAACAATTACATTTTCATTACATATCAGCATCAACACACGAATTCAGTTTAAGTTCCTCACAGTACATATAGTTGAGTGCCACGTCAACCAATTGCCCGACTATCTGAACTTGTATTTTTATTTTTATTTTTTTGATTCTCCTCAAGGAGACTCCCAGTCGTTTAAACCATTCAACTGGCGTCTAGTCGGGAGAACCTTTCCTGGACTTGGATTCTCACGGAATTAACTCAACCCGACTATCTGAATCTTTTTATCAAGTCACCAGATCCTTCTCTTGTGGATCAAATAAAAAGGGTCCATCGCTTGTGAACCAAAACCTCTGTAATAGGCTCCTCACTAGAAAGCCGCAATTCAACAGTAAATAAAACCACTGTAACTAGACTTCTTCTCTTAGAGTCACATTTCAACAGTAAAAATCTAAGATTTCAGATATCAACAGTAAAAAATAAAAGGGTCCGTCTCTCGTGAACCACAACCTCTGTAACTAGACTCCTCCCCTAGAGAGTCACATTTCAACAGTAAAAACCTAAAGAATTCAGATATCTTTACATATGTGCCTTTTGAGTCATAATAGATATGTTATAAATTTATCAGTAATCCATACTCACGCCCAGTACTACTGATCATAATTTGGTTTATCCTACAATACAATATGCAGATTTTGTTTTAACAGGTTCTGCTTACCTTTGTATTGACGGCCGTCTAGATCAGTTTCCTGAGGCGAGCTGGATTCCCGGCTGCTCCTGCGGACAGGTCACCCGTCCTTTCAGATCCGTCTCTTACTTGTCTCCTGTCTCTATCAACTTTTATGGACCGAATTCAGAGTTAGAAAACCATCCTCTGCTACCAAGTTTGTTGATGATCACAAGTTTACTGGAGAACGGAGACCAAGTAGAGACTTTCGGACAAGGTGGATAATTGTATAATATGAGGCAGTTTATTCAGAGGTAAAGATATCTGTAAATAGCGTGCACGGACCCGTTCGTCAACCTCGTAGGGAGATATCTGAGAGAGCGAGCCCCTAAACATTGTGTGCTGACATTTTATACAATAAAATAAAGTAGGTTGATTCTAGTAGTTCTGATCTTCTGATTGGTCCTGATGAGTTGGTCGAGGTCACTTCCATTGCATTGGCTCTGAGTCGGGTTCTCTGTCTTCAGATGTTCAGCCTAAGAGAAGGGGTTTTTTTGTGTGTGTGTGCTTAACAATGATGATGTGTGTGTGTGTGTGTGTGCGTGTGTGTGTGTGTGTGTGTGTGTGTGTGTGTATGTGTGTGTGTGTGTATGTGTGTGTATGTTTAACAATGATGATGTGTGTGTGTGTGTGTGTGTGTGTATGTGTGTGTGTGTGTGGGGGTGTGTGTGTGTATGTCCTCAGAGCAATAACTCGTGAGTTGGGAGAACTGAGAGACCTATGGCGTGGGTGTTGTCCATAGCCACCTGCTGATAAGGCCGACAAGATAGAAGTCTTTGTGCATTGTATTAAATCCAAAGGCCCAACACAAGATGGGTTATGCACAAGATTTTAGTCAGACCAAGCTATAACATTATATATTTACTACGACAGAACCAGCTCTCCAGCGTTGCTAATCGTTACCAGTAGCTACCCGCTAGCTAGCTAGCCTCGTGCCTCGATACTAACCTACAACTACCCACGGAAACCTACAATAACAACAGCACCAACCTACAATAAATACAATACCTAACTACAGCTAACTACCTACCTACGATCTAATACATGGTTAAGCAAAAGTTAAACGTTGGCTAGGACTACATTACCATTGGAACCAGCTCTCCAGCGTTGCTAATCGTTACCTGTAGCTACCCGCTAGCTAGCTAGCCTCGTGCCTCGATACTAACCCACAATTACCCACGGAAACCTACAATAACAACAATACTAACCTAGAGTAAATTCAATACCTAACTACAGCTAACTACCTACCTACGATCTAATACATGGTTAAGCAAAAGTTAAACGTTGGCTAGGACTACATTACCATTGGAACCAGCTCTCCAGCGTTGCTAATCGTTACCAGTAGCTACCCGCTAGCTAGCTAGCCTCGTGCCTCGATACTAATCCACAATTACCCACGGAAACCTACAATAACAACAATACTAACCTACAATAAATACAATACCTAACTACATCTAACTACCTACCTACGATCTAACACATGGTTAAGCTTTACTCAACACTACATGTAGCTTACCTCCTGCTTACCTCCAGCCAGAGAAAAACACGACCTCTCCCGACAACCTCTCCCAAAAAAAAACTTCACAGAGTTCAAGTAACTCAAGAACAGAGTTCAAGTAACAGACACATCTCAACATCAACTGTTCAGAGGAGACTGCGTGAATCAGGCCTTCATGGTCGAATTACTGCGAAGGAATCACTACTAAAGGACACTAATAATAAGAAGATACATGCTTGGGCCAAGAAACACGAGCAATGGACGTTAGACCGATGGAAATGTGTCCTTTCGTCTGGATTCCAAATTTGAGATTTTTGGTTCCAACCGCCGTGTCTTTGTGAGACGCGGTGTGGGTGAATGGATGATCTCCGCATGTGTGGTTCCCACCATAAAGCATGGAGGAGGAGGTGTTATGGTGTGAGGGTTCTTTGCTAGTGACACTGTCTGTGATTTATTTAGAATTCAAGGCACACTTAACCAGCGTGGCTACCACAGCATTCTGCAGTGATATGCCATCCCATCTGGTTTGCGCTAAGTGGGACTATCATTTGTTTTTCAACAGTACAATGACCCAACACACCTCCAGGCTGTGTAATGGCTATTTTACCAAGAAGGAAAGTGATGGAGTGCTGCATCAGATGACCTGGCCTCCACAATCCCCCGACCTCAACCTTATTGAGATGGTTTGGGATGAGTCGGACCGCAGAGTGAAGGAAAAGAAGCCAACAAGTCATCAGCATATGTGGGAACTCATTCAAGACTGTTGGAAAAGTATTCCAGTTGAAGTTGGTTGAGAGAATGCCAAGAGTGTGCAAATCTGTCATCAAGGCAAAGGGTGGCTATTTGAAGAATCTCAAATATAAAATAGATTGGTGTGAAAGAACTTGACTGGCCTGCACAGAGCCCTGACCTCAACCCCATCGAACACCTTTGGGATGAATTGGAACGCCGACTGCGAGCCAGGCCTAATCACCCAACATCAGTGCCCAGCCTCACTAATGTTCTTATGTCTGAATGGAAGCAAGTCCCACAGCAATGTTCCAACATCTAGTGGAAAGCCTTCCCAGAAGAGTGGAGTCTGTTATAGCAGCAAAAGGGGGACCAACTCCATATTAATGCCCATGATTTTTGAATTTGATGTTCGACGAGAAGGTGTCCATATACTTTTGGTCATGTAGTGTATGTATGTAGGTTTGGACACACCTACTCATTCCAGGGTTTTGCTTTATTTTTACTATTTTCTACATTGTAGAATAATAATGAAGACATCAAAACTATGAAATAACACATATGGAATCATGTAGTAACCAAACAAGTGTTAAACAAATCAAAATATATTTTACGTTTTAGATTCTTCAAAGTAGCCACCTTTTGCCTTGATGACAGCTTTGCACATTCTAAGGAGATGGAGGAAATTCTGGCATTTGATTGCAAATATGCGTAGGGAGTCGAAAAGAGAACACACAGAAGGCTGTTGTATAAAACACCTGTCTCCAGATTACATCTTTAATAATAATAATAATAATATGCCATTTAGCAGACGCTTTTATCCAAAGCGACTTACAGTCATGCGTGCATACATTTTTTTTTGTGTATGGGTGGTCCCGGGGATCGAACCCACTACCTTAGCGTTACAAGCGCCGTGCTCTACCAGCTGAGCTACAGAGGACCACAAGGGCAACCATGGCATATGTGACAGAGGGAGAAGCGTTCATCCATGTATATAGATAAGAGAGTCTAGCTAGCTACATTTTCAGATATAAGTTTCTAAATTCAGAAATTAATTTTCATTGCAAGTTAGAGCATACTGTTAGCTAGCTAGCTAATGTTAACTGGCTGGCTCGCTAGTTAACGTTATGTGTATGCATGTTCTGTGTAGTAATATTATTTGTGTCTCAGAGCCATTTCTATTGCTGGTTATGGCCTAATGTTAGCTAGCTAAAATTGAACCTAGTTGGTTAGCGTTTGCTACCTGCAGATTAATGCAGGGTAGTAACGTTATGAGTTGGGATTATGGTTCATTGTTTACTTAGCTACATCATGTCTAACCAAAATACTCTATGCAAGTAACCATTTCAGTGTCCCATTTACACCTTCTGTATCCTGTGCATGTGACAAATAAACATAGATTTTATTTGATATAGTGTGTGTTTACCAGAGACGGTAATATGAAGAACAACATGACCTGCACCAAAGTCAAATTAGGATAGGTTTAATGTTAAGCCAACGAGACAGTGTCCAAGTTCTAAAATTCTCTGGTAGAATGCCATGCTTTTATTTTGCCACACTCACAACCGTAAGCTATTTTCTGTAATTAGCTCACCATTAACTTGTAAATAATTATCTTGTTGGGAGATAATTTTCCTGTAACAAATTAGCTAAAGTTAAGACGTCGTCAGCTATATGATATGGTCATTATTTGAACTGGCTAGCCAGCTAACTTTATGTTAGCTAGCTAGCTAACAAGCTAGAAACAAACCAAAACATTTTATAGAAAGTTGCTTTTAGTTGCCTGGTTTGCTAGATTGACATATTCTAAGTTCATTTTTAAATGGATGTGTTTATTGGTGTTAAAATAAACCAGTTATGCTATTTTGGACCACCAGGCTGCTGATGTCATGCAGCCTGTCATTTTTGACTTTATACTTTTTCATAACGACAACAACAAGTTTGATGTTGGACAACAATAGAATGTTCATGATGTCACGATAGACGTCGTATAAACCAGCCTTTAGTCTTGAAATCTTTGGTTTAGTACACTACCGTACTCACTGTTTAGCACATGGCCTCAGATGTGAATCCTTAAAGAGATCGGTGGGGCTAAGGCTTAAGAGGGTGTGAACAGGGGCGGCCTGTTCAATAGGGCGATATGGGCGACACACTGCCAAACGGGAAAAGGAAGGGATTTTTTTTCTAATCAATTATATCACGGCAACAGTAGTTATCAGTGTTGTAATCTATACGTCTGATCTGCCACAGTGCCACACTGCCACTAAATGTCGAATCAGGCTAAAGTCGTGCTTCAAATGGCTCCCCCCCCTTTTGGGGCGATTTCAGTCAGGTTGAAAATCGCCCAGAAGTCTCTCATAGCCTCTAATGTAAAATCTATTTTTTTCAAATTTCAGAGCCTTCAATACAATCTCTATGGGTGTCTGAGGGCTTGCACTTACGCGCTTTCGTCATACGTAACGTAACGTAACCATGAACGTAACTGAGAAAAGAGCGGATTGTGTCTTTGAAAGAAGTTCCTTTTTGTCGGCGAACAAATGAAGATAAATTGGCAACGAAACAATTAGGACCTCCCAGACCAAATTTAATAATTCAACAGGTTTCTACTAAAGGCGGAAAGTCCTACACCCGAGGATTTTCCAAAAATTGGTACGAACGGAAAAATAACATTGCCACTCAACTTGATGAGGGATACAGGCTAGCTGTCCGCCGCCACAACGATGAGGTTAGTGTTGATAATCACAAGTTTACTGGAGAACTGAGACCAAGTAGAGACTTTGGACAGGGTGGATATGGTATAATAAAGGCAGTTTATTCAGAGGTAAAGATATCTGGAATCGCGTGCACGGACCCGTTCGTCAAACTCTTAGGGAGCTATAAATTAAGCCCCATTACTTACCATATCAGATAAGAGAAATTGCTGCAGCTACATATATTTTACATCCTGGCCCTACATAGTTCACTATTTGCATCACTTACCAAAATATTACATGTGGTCATATATGCTTGGAAAGTGGAGATGCCATAGAACGTCAAAAAAGTAAACATTGCTGGAGACACATTGCCGTTTTGGAGAAGACATCGCGTTTGCTAGTGAAGAGATTTGTTGTGGCAAATGAACTTGGGCTGGGAATTGCCAGGAACCTCACGATAAGATATATGCATCAGCATTGCGAGTCTCATGATTCTATACGTATTGCGATTCGATACTGTGATTTTATTGCGCACCATATGTCTGTTGCAGAGGGATCAGAAAGCCATGAGAACGAGTTTTGATCAGTCATGGAAATAAAAGTGCTGAAAACAAGAACAAGCTATGAAGGAACAATAATGGTGTTTTGGTGCAGGTACAGCCAACTAGCGCTAAAATATTGCGATATTGTCAATACAGTATATCGTAAAGTATCACTATGTAACTCAATTTCTTTCACCCCAATCCCTCAAATTAACGGTAAATAACTGAATTGTTTGCCCCACATTTAGCTAAGATGATTAGCTAGCCAGCTAAAATGTTTTATTTAGTTAGCAGTCGCATCTACAATAGTTTACTGTCAATAACATGTCTCCAAAAATGACGTGGTGTCTCCAATTGTGTTGACATTTTACAATTGCGATGCGCATCCATGAGTATCCACTTTCTGTAGCTCAGCTGGTAGAGCATGGCGCTTGTAACGCCAAGGTAGTGGGTTCGATCCCCGGGACCACCCATACACAAAAATGTATGCACGCATGACTGTAAGTCGCTTTGGATAAAAGCGTCTGCTAAATGGCATATTATTATTATTATTATTATTATTATCTGAAGAGAGCCCCGAAACATTGTGTGCAGACATTTTATGCAATAAATGAAGTAGGTTGAATCTAGTAGTTCTGATCTTCTGATTGGTCCTGATGAGTTGGGTGAGGTCCCCTCCAGGCTACTGTCACTGTTGCATTGGCTCTGAGTCGGGTTCTCTGTCTTCAAATGTTCAGCCTAAGAGAGGGGATTTTTGTGTGTGTGTGTGTGTTTAACAGTGATGATGATGTGTGTGTGTGTGTGTGTGTGTGTGTGTGTTTAACAGTGATGATGTGTGTGTGTGTGTGTTTGTGTGTGTGTGTGTGTGTGTCCTCAGAGCAAGAACTCGTGAGTTGGAAGAACTGAGAGGCCTATGGCGTGGGTGTTGTCCTTGGCCACCTGCTGACAAGGCTGACAAGATAGGACCCTTTTGTCCATTGTTATTGGATAGGAACAGAACTTATAACCAGCTCCTGACCTAAATAGATCTTAGCACAACATTTTACTCAACATATCATATTCCATATTCACTATAACAAATATATTTACTACGACATTAGCAAGAACCGCCACATCCTCAGCCGGCTAATCCAGTGTGTGAAGTTTTGCGGAGTGTTTGAGTTAGCTTTGCGAGGCAAAGATGAAACTGAGGGCTCCACCAACCCTGGTAAGCCAACACTTTTGAGATCAGTCAATAAATGCTTCTGGTATTGACTTATATGCTGCCCCTGTCTTCATGTTGTTGCTGGACATATCTTTTTTAAAATGTGTGTAGGTCACCTAAATCATCAGAAAAATTGCCCCCCCTGAGAATTTTTTCAGGAGCCGCCACTGGGTGTGAACGATGCTGAATCGGTGTAGACAAAGAAGAGCTCTCCAGTAGCTGTAGCAAAACATTCAAGGGCCATTTTCTCAAAAGTGGGGTTACAAGTTTATCAACTTTCAAAGCATAATTACTTTCCCATTGTTCCTCAACTGTAGTGTATGATATATATATTTCTAGCTCTGAGTCTGTACTTTTATCCAATGTAAAAAACACAATTTCAAATGTTGCTAGATAAAACCGATTTGAGCCGGCCGGTCACATATGTGTTGTATTGTGCAGAGCATATTTGAAAAAGAGACCTAGGTCTCAATATGTCTTCTCTGATAAAATAAATATTTACACCAGATGGCCCTTCCCATTATGGCTGACAGAGGAATTCAGCTGGCAGGGTCTCCTCCTCCTGCATGTTCCACTGCTCCTCCTCCCCACACTGACCTATTTGTTTTCTGGGCAGAGCAGATGACGCTCCAGTCCGTGTGCCCTGCTCCCCTCTCTCCACACGGGAGTACATCTGTGGGGCTGCACTGGGCAGATAGGGCCAGACCCTCCATGGAGGGAGTTTAAACAGTGGAGCTCATCCACACACCACCTCAACAGCCCACAGAGAACAAGTCTGTGTAGGGGGTAGGGTTATGCCTATTCATGAATTCTTACATCTTCACTTTCATTGAACAAATGATGCTGAAAATGTACCGTACAATACATTTATCATAACCCATCAGTCTCTTTTTCTTTCTCTTCAGTGGCAAGATGAACATATGAAGCTAGATGAAGAGATTAGTTAAAAGGAGGTGGGAGTCACAGAGCTCTCCATCTAGTATCTGATTAGTCAGTACCTCTCTCTCTCTCTCTGTGAGTGTGAGTGTGTGTGTGTGAGAGAGAGTCTGTGGTCAGGGCAGCATGCAGTGCTTAGGAGGTTCATTTAAAACCACTCAGGCATTTCTGATAGACCCCCATTTTTCACCCCCTATGCATTTTCATCACCCTCTCCTCCTCCTTCCATTATTTGCAGCCACATACACACACAAGGACGCGCCCACACACACTTTCTCACAAATGTGCAGACTCACTCTCTCTCACACACACACACACACACACACACACAGAGGGCCATAGAGGAATGCAGAGCAGGGTAATCACAGCATCATCTGCTCTGTCCTCTGAAGGAAAGACCAATAATGCCTCCCTAATTGAATAACTTATCCACAGCTATTTCCCAAGGGACCAGCCAAGCAATGAGGCAGGGTGTGTGTGTGTGTGTGTGTGTCTTTGTCTTTCTTGGTCTTGTCCTGCCATAGTTATTCAGCACTGTTGAAGTTTTCTCCCCCTCCAGAACAGAGAGGGGCTGCTTGTCTCATGTAAGGCTGAAAAGCTTGCTCAATCTCTGGGCCCGGGAGAGGGATAATTCCCCCTAAGACCCCTTCCTCTGGCTCCCCCGCTCAACCACCCATGGCCTCGTCACAGGGGGCAACCATACATACCGCTTCCTTTTCCTCCACCGGAGAGCATGCCAGCCTGTTAGAGAGCTCTCTCACACACAAACACAGGGATAAAAGACCTCCTGTAGCTCACTTGGTAGAGCATGGCGCTTGCAACGCCAGGGTTGTGTGTTCGATTCCCACAGGGGGCCAGTATGAAAAATGTATGCACTCACTAACTGTAAGTCGCTCTGGATAAGAGTGTCTGCTAAATGACTAAAATGTAAATGTAATGGATACAAGGACAGAGAGACGTGAGCACAAATAGACACAGGGACACAAAATTCTGATTGTGCCCATATTTCTGGACAGGTGTAGATGATTAAAATATGCATTTGATTGTGATCAGATCTTCCTGACCACCTCTGGAGGGAGTCAGGCACACATTGCGTCTGGATATCGTACAAGTGGGATCTGGACAGTAAAACCATTTAAATCATAATCTCTAAAATCATTGACAGGCAGCACCATAGGCTTATGGCATCAATATGTGTCTTAAAATAAATAAATATTATTAGCCTAGTATTAAATCTGTCAAATAATTTCCATACAGGGAAGGACCAGAAAATATGGTTCCAATGCTGGATAAGATACATTTGTATATCATGTGTAGATGCATTTCCAGCCACTCTTGGAGGAAAATAGAAGATTAAGAAATTTTTTGAAAAGCTTGAATGATGGATTTTTGCAGTAAAGCCAGCTTTCATCCAGAGGTGCTCTGGTGAAGAAAGAAGAAAATGGAGGTCTGTCTGTGTTGATTACTTCATGCCATCACAGTTCTTCCACCACAGTGACTGCTCAGATTTTGTGGTTAAAATCACCATTGGAGTATGGTCTACTCTAACGGTGTAGCCGACTCCAAACCACATAACCAGCGTACAGTGGCGGTCAGTGACGTTTTTTTTTTTCATGAGCATGGCTTTATTTCTATTACAGCATTTTGGATGACTCTCATTCATATTCCATTCACCCAGTTCAATGTAACAGCGATATGTTTAGGCTACTACATGATACTCAAATTTTCCCTATACCCATCATGAGGTTGCTACAACTTACCCTATGAATGAAAGTTTACAATGTAGGTGCACACAGGTCGAGAGACAAATTTGAGGTGACAGACAATGTGTAATCATTAGTCCAACAGTTGCAAATGAGTTTCTATTGGACAAATTCAGGTATGTTTATTCCTGTTTTGTTCCGTTTGCTTCCGTTTAAGACACATTTTTCAACAGAATCGGCGGAATGAATACACCCCTGATCACGCGTAAACACAGTTCACGTTGCTCTCCTCCTCTCACCTCTTCCCTTCGCTTGTGGACTTCAATGCATAACACATCAGCTGTATGTAACCAGGCGAAAAAACTTTCCAAGCCAAACTACTATTCTCCTTCATTTTGGAAGAAATTAATTTGTTCAACTATTGTCTTTCTCTCTTTGAGTCAACTACTCACCACATTTTATACACTGCAGTGCTAGCTAGCTGTAGCTTATGCTTTCAGTACGAGATTTATTCTCTGATCCTTTGAATTGGGTGGACAAGATGTAAGTTCATGCTGCAAGAGCTCTGATAGACTGGAGAACAACCTCCAGAAGTTGTCATAATTACTGTGTAAGTCTATGGAAGGGGGTGAGAAACATGAGCCTCGTAGGTTTTGTATTGAAGTGAATGTACCCAGAGGAGGACAGAAGCTATGTCACGAATTCAGCCAAGGCTGCCTCTCCTTCTTGCTCGGGCAGGCTTCGGCGTTCTTCGTCACCGGAGTACTAGCTGCTACCGATCAATGTTTTCTGTGTTACACTTGTCTTGTCTGTATTGATCACACCTGTTACCCATTATGTTAATTTGTTTCCCTATTTTACCCTATAATAACATGCCATTTAGCAGACGCTTTTATCCAAAAAGACTTACAGTCATGCGTGCATACATTTTTGTGTATGGGTGGTCCCGGGGATCGAACCCACTACCTTGGCGTTACAAGCGCCATGCTCTACCAGCTGAGCTACAGAGGACCCTCTGGTTCCCTCCTGGTGTTGTGCATGATTGTTCATTGTTTTGCTGTCTTTTGGTGAGCCGGTATTTGCTCTTCCCTGCGTGGAGGATTTGCTCTGCTATTTTTGTTCCAGTAAAGAACTTCGTTTATATAGTTCTGTGTCCTGCGCCTGATTCCATCCTACCGCTACACAGAGACGCATGACAGAATCACGCACCCATTGTAATGGAGTCAGCAGGCACGTCCATTCCTTCAAGCTCAGTGGAGGAACGCATCCAGCAGCACTCGACCATGCTACAAACTTTGGGCACAGCAATGGATCGAGTCCTGAACAATATGGAGCGATGGGAGAGAGGAGGTTTCCCAACATCTCCTCTTCCTCCAATTCCCCCCACGTCGCTGTCCACACATTCTAACACTGGTTCCAGTGGAATTCGGCTCTCGCTCCCGAGGGCATATGATGGAACAGCTGCCGGGTGCCAGGGTTTTCTGCTCCAGGTGGAGCTCTACCTGGCAACCATCCACCCGGCTCCCTCGGGATACGAGAGCGTGTCCGCCCTCATTTCCTGTCTGTCGGGGAAAGCACTCGAGTGGGCCAACGCGGAGTGGGGAGGTATAGATGCAGAGTCTGTGCGCTATGAGGACTTTACCCGCCGTTTCCGGGCTGTATTCGATCATCCACCGGAGGGGAGAGCGGCGGGAGAGCGGTTGTTCCACCTCAGACAGGGGAAGAGGAGCGTACAGGACTTCGCATTGGACTTCAGAACCTTGGCTGCCAGCGCGGGATGGAATGAGAGGGCCCTGATAGACCACTACCGATGCAGCCTACGGGAGGACGTTCGTTGGGAGCTGGCCTGCAGGGACACCACTCTTAACCTGGACCAGCTGATAGACTAATCTATCCAGCTGGATAACCTGTTGGCCACCCGCGGACGTCCGGATCAGGGTCCGTCCAGTCCATCCCCCAGCACTTCCGAACCTACACCCATGGAGCTTGGAGGTGCTGATGTAAGGGGGACCGGTAAGGGGACTGTTTCCTGCATGAACTGTGGCCGCAGAGGACACACTGCTGGTCGGTGCTGGAAAGGGTCCTCAGGGAGTCGAGTCAGCAGGCAGGGCCTTGGTGGACCATCCCAGGTGAGTAAGCACCCAACTCACCCAGAGCTCCCTGTTGCTCACATGTGTGTGTGTGTAAGATTTCCTGAGTTTTCCCCACATTCCCAGCATAAGGCACTCGTAGATTCCGGCGCAGCTGGGAATTTTATAGACCGTCTGTTTGCACGTAGATTAGGGATCCCTATTGTGCCTGTTGATGTGCCCTTCCCCATACATGCCTTAGATAGTCGCCCTTTAGTGTTGGGCCTGATTAGGGAGGTTACAGCTCCACTCTGGATGGAAACGTAGGAGGGTCATGAGTAGAGAATCAGTCTCTTCCTGATCGATTCTCCTGCGTTTCCCGTGGTGCTGGGGCTTCCCTGGTTAGCCACTCATGACCCCAATATTTCGTGGCAACAGAGGGCTCTCAAGGGATGGTCACGTCAGTGCTCGGGGAGGTGTGTAGGTGTTTCCGTAGGTGCAACTACGGTGGAGAGTCCAAACCAGGTCTCCACGATGCACATTCACCCCGAAAATGCCGATTTGGCTCTCGCCTTCTGTAAAAGGAAGGCGACTCAATTACCACCCCATCGACAGGGGGATTGTGCGATAAATCTCCGGGAGGGCGCTGCAATTCCTCGGAGTCACGTGTATCCTCTGTCACAGGAGGAGATGGCAGCTATGGAAACATATGTCTCCGAATCTCTGGTACAGGGATAAATTCGGCACTCCACTTCCCCTGCCTCCCTGAGTTTCTTTTTTGTGAAGAAGAAGGATGGAGGTTTATGCCCGTGCATTGACTATCGAGGTCTCAATTAGATAACTGTAAAGTACAGTTACCCACTACCTCTCATTGCTAGTGTGACGGAGTCATTGCACTGGGTGTACTTGTTCACCAAATTGGATCTCAGGATCGCGTACAATCTGGTACGTATCCGGGAAGGGGATGAGTGGAAGACGGCATTTAGTACCACCTCTGAGCACTATGAGTACCTCGTCATGCCGTACGGGTTGATGAATGCTCCCTCAGTCTTCCAATCCTTTGTCGATGAGATTTTCAGGGACCTGCACGGACAGGGTGTAGTGGTGTATATAGATGATATTCTCATATACTCTGCTACACGAGACGAGCATGTGTCCCTGGTGCGCAAGGTGCTTGGTCGACTGTTGGAGCATGACCTGTACATCAAGGCTGAGAAATGTCTGTTCTTCCAACAGTCCGTCTCCTTCTTAGGACACAGCCTGTCCGAGTCAGGGGTGGAGATGGCGGATGACCGCATTGTAGCCGTGCGTAATTGGCCGACTCCAACCACGGTTAAGGAGGTGCAGCGATTGTTAGGGTTTGCCAACTACTACCGGAGGTTTATCCGCGGCTTCGGTCAGGTAGTGGCTCCCATTAACTCCTTGCTGAAGTGGGGACCAGTGCGCCTGCGGTGGTCAGCGGAGGCGGACAGGGCTTTTGGTCACCTGAAGGCACTGTTCACTTCGGCTCCTATGCTGGCTCATCTGGATCCCTCCTTGGCATTCATAGTCGAGGTGGACGCGTCCGAGGCTGGGATAGGAGCCGTACTGTCTCAGCTCTCAGGTATGGCCACAAAGCTCCGCCCCTGTGCTTTCTTCTCAAAGAAGCTCAGCCCGGCGGAGCAAAACTATGATGTGGGGGACCGGGAGCTGTTAGCTGTTGTGAAGGCTCTAAAGGTGTGGAGACATTGGCTTGAGGGGGCAAAACACCCTTTTCTCATTTGGACTGACCACCGCAATTTGGAGTACATACGGGCGGCGAGGAGACTGAACCCTCGCCAGGCAAGGTGGGCCATGTTTTTCATGTGTTTTGATTTCACCCTATCCTACAGACCAGGTTCCCAGAATGCTAAGGCAGACACTCTGTCCCGGCTGTATGACACAGAGGAACGGTCCAGGGAGCCCACTCCCATACTTCTGGCTTCTTGTCTGGTGGCACCGGTGGTATGGGAGGTTGACGCAGACATTGAGCGCGCGTTACGCACGGAGCCCACTCCCCCCCAGTGTCCAGTGGGTCGTGTGTATGTTCCGTCTGATGTTCGTGATCGATTTATCTATTGGGCTCACACGTCACCCTCTTCTGGTCATCCTGGCATCGGTCGGACAGTGCGCTGTCTTAGTGGGAAGTACTGGTGGCCTACCTTAGCTCAGGACGTGAGGGTTTATGTTTCCTCCTGTTCGGTGTGTGCCCAGTGCAAGGCACCTAGACACCTGCCCAGAGGAAATTACAACCTCTCCCCGTTCCACAACGGCCGTGGTCACACCTATCAGTGGACTTTGTTACGGACCTCCCCCCTTCACAAGGGAATACCATGATCCTAGTCGTTGTGGATCGGTTTTCTAAGTCCTGTCGTCTCATTCCTTTGCCCGGTCTCCCTACAGCCCTACAGACTGCGGAGGCCCTGTTTACATACGTCTTCCGGCATTAAGGGGTACCTGAGGATATAGTGTCTGATCGGGGTCCCCAGTTCACATCAAGGGTCTGGAAGGCGTTCATCGTCGTCATCCGACTCGCCCTGCTCCACGTCCTCCTGGCCGTCCCCGAAGCCGCGCGTCAAGGGGGGGGGGGGGGGGGGCTACTGTCATGAATTCAGCCGAGGCTGCCCCTCCTCCTTGCTCGGGCAGGCTTCGGCGTTCGTCGTCACCGGAGTACTAGCTGCCACCGATTGATGTTTTCTGTGTTACACTTGTCTTGTCTGTATTGATCACACCTGTTACCCATTATGTTAATTTGTTTCCCTATTTTAACCTCTGGTTCCCTCATGGTGTTGTGCGTGATTGTTCGTTGTTTTGCTGTCTTTTGGTGAGCCGGAATTTGCTCTTCCCTGCATGGAGGATTTGTTCTGCTATTTTTGTTCCAGTAAAGAACTTTGTTTATATAGTTCTGTGTCCTGCGTCTGATTCCATCCTACCGCTACACACAGACGCATGACAAGCTAGCTGTCCTCAGGCTACAGCATGGTGCTACCCTACAGAGTGCTGTTGAGGCTACTGTAGACCTTTGCAAAATAGTGTGTTTTAATCAGTTATTTGGTGACGTGATTATATTTAGTATAGTTTTATCTAAAATGGATAACTTTTTTAATGTTTTATAATGTACATTTTTATTAAATTCACTGAGAATGGTCCTCCCCTTCCTCCTCTGAGGAGCCTCCACTGCCAGAGTAATCTCTTGTGGACAGATTCTCATGGACAGATGAAACGACGAGAATCTGTCAAGGCTCACGTAAAATTATGTGATTACGAGCAGCAGTAGTTCCTGGTTTGGGGTTTTCATCATTGATTATTTGGACAAATCAGGATTGGGCGTGAAGGCTTTGATTTTCAAGACTGTGTGCGGATGATAAATGGTTTCCACTGCGGTTTCCGCAGCCACAAAGTTATATTGTAAAAATTCATGCAAACAAACATTTGGTTACACAATTGTTAATGGCATTCCCCACAATGTAAAACAGGAAATGATAAACTTTTGCGAGACAATTTTACTTCTGGGTAACCAAAATTACATCCAGAGGCACTGGTTTGATCTTCGCATTCACAACTGACCATTTTGTTCTCTGCATCACACTCACACCCGTCTCCCCGCTTATTCATACCTGTGTCTATCCTAAAAATATCTCTATATTTTTTTTATCACTTATTTTCTATTTTCTTCCATAATGGAAACACTTCAATACATACATTTTCAGTAATTAATGAGTCCATATGGTCAAATGTTTACAAAATAACTACGAAATAACTGGTGAGATCAATTAGCTTTAATGAGGCATTAATGGCCATGCATATACTTTTGCTCACATCCACGAACCACAGCTTCAGTCAATGGACTTCTCATTAGAAAATAAGAATGAGTAAAGGAGAGAGGTAACAAGAGAGCGTGAGAGAGGTGTAGAAAGAGAGGCAGGGAGAGCAGGCAGAGGAAGACGGAGAGAGAAGTAGAGTGATTGAGTGAGGTGTAGAGAAAGAGAGAGAAGGAGAGATGTAGAGAGATACAGAAAGGAGAGAGAGGTGTAGTTAGAGTCAGGGAGAGAGTGAGGTAGAGCGAGAGACAAAGTGGTGTAGAGAGTTAGAGGTAGTACATTGATTTACCCTTCATAGTTGATTGCACTACATTTACCTGACAGAGTGCTCTGATTAGTGCCCTGCAGCTCTCTCCCATTTAGTTTCCACAGAGACTAGGTATAAAGCCAGTCACTGGCCCCATTACCTCTCCCTCTTTATCTCTAACTCTCCGACGCTACTTCTCTAACTCTCCATCTCTCTCCCTCCCTCTCCCCTACTCTCTCTCCCTCCATCTCTGCCTCTCTTCTTCGATCCATCCATCCAGCCATCTCCTTTTCCCCTTTCTCCCTCTCTTCCATACTCATATGGTTAATGTAGGGAGCAGCCCAGCCACATCCCCATTACATTCATCTCCATGACTATGGACTGCTGATGAGGCTGTGAGACTCAACCAGCTGATTGATGATAATCTAATTTCACCCTGAAATGGAATCTCTGCTGCCATCTTTGCCAAGTCTGTCTTTTGACTATGATGTACACTTAAACAATCTATGTTGATTCAACGTACAATTGTAAGGCAACCAGCTGCAATAGGATTGTTAGTTTGTTCAACAAAAATGTGACTGCGATTCGATCTTATGTAGCAAAATTTGAAATTGTGTTTTTACATTGGATAAAAGTAGAGACTCAGAGCTAGTAAATGGTATATAATACACTGCAGTTGAGGAACAATAGGAAAGTATTTCTGCTTTGAAAGTAGATAAACTTGTAACCCCACTTTTGAGAAACTGTCCCTTGAATGTTTTGCTACACCTAATGAAGAGCTTTTCTTCGTCCACACCCATTCAGCATCATTTACACGCTCTTAAGCCTTAGCCCCACCCATCTCATTAAGGATTCACATGTGAGGCCATGTGGTAAACACACACTATATCAAATAAAATCTAAGTTTATTTGTCACTGAAATGGTTACTTGCATAGTAGCAATATCAAAAACAGAAAGTGTCCAGATTAAATATTTAATAATTATTAGAAGACGCTTACCCGACACACTTGTCTAAATTGATGGGTCATGTGAAGGAAATGCTATAACCACCCCCCAGCCACATCTAGCTAAGTGGATGGGTCACTATTGTCTAGACATGTACACATGAAATATAATAGATGGCTGTAATCACCCCCAGGCACATCTGGCTAATTTGATGGGTCATGTAATAATCTGGCCCAAGTGGAGTCTTTTGTTTAGACATGTAGCTAGCTAGCTAAACAATGAACTGGCATAATCCCAACTCATACTACTACCAATACAAACATTTCCATAGCTGTAGTATGAATCTGCAGGTAGCTAAAGCTAACAAATTAGGTTCAATGTTAGCTAGCTAACATTAGGCTATAACTAGCAATCCAAATGGTTTTCTGATTAGAATAATATTCATATACAGATCATACACACAACGTTCGCTATCGAGCCAGCAAGCTAACGTTTGCTAGCTAACTAACAGTACGCTTTAACTTGCAATGAAAACGACTTTGACAAAATATGAATCTTATATCTGAAAATGTAGCTAGACTCTTACCCGTATACATAGATGAACGCTTCACGGCAGACTGTAACAATTAAACTCAGTTTTGTTTGTAGTTCCATCTTGTTTGGCCAGCGTTGTGTCAAGTCAATCCTGTTCACACTAACTGCCGTGGCGTGTGCAGAAAGTAGCCCATCACTTTTCCAACTGATCTGTCGATAGCGCCTGCTAAATACAGGGGATCAATGTTGTTGAGAAAAGCAAAACTTTTGTCGTTCTCGATGGCTAACGTTATATCTTTCAAAAACGTTGCAGTAGAAAGGACTATCAATACATACTGAACAGCTCACATTACAGACAGAAGCATGCTACATGGCAGACCAATCCAACCTCATCTCCCGGCATGTCCAGCCCATTCATTGTCTCAGCCGGTCATGGCTAGTGGGAAGGTTCTTGTCTTTTTCCATGACTGAACGAACTTGGCTTGTAATTTAACAATTGTATTTATAATTAGGGATAGAATAAAAGTTTGTTTATAAGGCACATGAAAGTTCACATGTTCCAGAAGGCATTTCTGCCAAAAAACACATTTTGATTAAAAAATACATGTTTATGTTCAAATGCATCTCCTGTGAAGTCGTGATGTGTGACATACGCCTAGTTTCCTGAAACGAGTCACAAATGTTGTTTAGCAAACTCACAACAAAAATTGTGAAAATGTTGTTGAGCAAACTCAAACCTATTGCAGCTGGTTGCCTTACAATTGTATGCTAAATCAAGGCCAACGCTGACCACCACCGCAGTGAGGCCCCGGTCTTCGTACCGGCTGATCGGGTCTGGCTCTCAACCCGGAATCTGCCCCTCTGCCTGCCCTGCCGGAAGCTGAGCCCGCGGTTTGTGGGACCGTTCAAAGTCCTGAGGAGAATCAACGAGGTTACCTATAGGTTATTACTCCCCCCTGATTACCGTATTAACCCCTCCTTTCATGTGTCTCTCCTCAGGCCGGTGGTGGTTGGTCCGCTCCAGGAGTCTGAGGTGCGGGAGGTCCCTCCGCCTCCTCTGGACATCGAGGGGGCCTCGGCGTACTCCGTCCGTTCCATCCTGGATTTGAGGCGTCGGGTGAGGGGCCTTCAGTACCTCGTGGAGTGGGAGGGGTACGGTCCAGAGGAACGGTACTGTCACGACTTCCTCCGAAGCTGCCTCCCCTCCTTGTTTGGGCAGGCTTCGGCGTTCGTCGTCACCGGCCATGTAGCCACTGCCGCTCCATATCTCATCATTCCATTTGTCTTGTCTTGTCAATTACACACACCTGGTTCATATTCCCCTCATTAGTATGTGTTTAAGTGTTCCCGCTGCCCCCTTGTCCTTGTGGGTGATTGTTTCATGTGAGAGGAGTGTAGCTCGATGGAGATGTCAACTCAAGAAGTTTAGCGAAATCAGGATCACCCATAAACATCTCGGACAGATCGACCATGATGGGATCGCTCCTCCTCAACACTAGACTTGATCCCGGCGACTTTCTTAGACATAGCACGTGTAACGACACGCTGGGAACACTCTAGGGTACTTTTCTGATAACCCATCAGGTTACTCTACTCTTGGTTCCTTACAAATGACAGGATTTTGCACGAAATGATTGAGACCCCCTTCACCGGGAGGCGTAACTCCAACGACAATGGAACCAAAAGATCAGACGTTCCACATTATACAAAGGAACGTCCATACAACCCACCTCCACGCTTTGTACTAAAAGTGTACTGAAGTGTCAGACAAAGGAAAAACACCCTCCAAAATGAACGACTGGGCTGCCCCAGTATCTTCACCGGCTGCTTAACAGTATCGCCACTCTGAAACAAAGGGTTCATACACATCTGATCCAAAATGTTTAGGAGATACATCAGTCCCAACCAGAGACTTAATGGTCTGGAGTTCTCCCACAAGAAGAAACATATTTTTCCTCACTCTCATTTGACTGTTTCAACTTAGGACACTGAGAGACAATGTGTCCTTTCTCACGGCAGTAATGACAAACTGGTGGATACAAGAAAAACAGTTTTCTGCTGATCTTTATCTTTGGGCACTGTAGAAATGGACTGAAACCTCGCAGTAGGATGTGACTTCTCTGGATTGCTTTTTGCGTATGGATAACTACTGGGTGGCTTTGTTTGTGAAGGTAGTTTTGTGTCAACACAAACTCATCTGCAAGAACTGCAGCTTTCTCAAGTGAGATCTTTGTGCTCATGAATGTAGATCTCAACGCTTTCGTGAAAGCAATTCTTGAACTGCTCGAGAAGTATGAGAGTCATTAAATCCTTAGGTCCTTGACCTCTTGAGAATTACATCACTGATCAAAAAGACATGCTATTTCCCTTGCGAACTCAACATGGCTTTGTGATTCTGTCTTTTGTAATTTACAGAACTGTTGTCTGTATGCCTCTGGGACCAACTTTTAAGCCCAAATAAATGGCAGCTTTAAAAGTGTCATAATCTGAACTCTGTTCAAGAGAAAGCGGCGTACACTTTCTGAGCCTTTACCACAAGAACACTTTGGAGGAGCAGTGACCAAATATCTCGCATCCATTTTAGGGAGGTGGCAATCCGCTCAAACAAAGTAACATTTACATCCAGCTCCTTTTTGTTGAAGTCGGCTGTTCTGGCCAAGATCAAACACTGTTGAGGGTGCAGGATGGCCTGACTGGATTTGGAGTCATTCAAGATCTATCTCTCCTTGTCCCGCTTCCAGCTCCATCTCTTTTAATCGAATGGCATGCGCATGTTCTTCTTGTTCTAGTCAGGCTACACGTTTTCGTTCTTGTTTGGCTGCATGCTCATCTTGTTTTCCCTGTGCTCCTACTAATTTCTGATGCTCCAATCTCTCCTCACATTCTCTTTCACTTTCCTTGTGCACAAGCTCTAATTTCTGTTGTTTAAATTTTGCCTATAGTTTAACCTCTCGCAATTGTACATCTACCACCCATAGGACCCTTTCCATCATTCTCCCTCTCAGGAAGGATTTCCTCCTCCATACAGTGCTTTCGGAAAGTATTCAGACCCCTTGACTTTTTCCACATTTTGTTACATTACAGCCTTATTCTAAAATTGATGTTTTTTTCATCATCAATCTACACACAATACCCCATAATGACAAAGCAAAAACTGTTTTTTAGAAAGTTTTGCAAAAGTATTAAAAATAAACAACTGAAATATCACATTTACATAAGCATTCAGACTATTTAATCAGTTGAAGCACATTTGGCAGCAATTACAGCCTTGAGTCTTCTTGGTTATGACGCTACAAGCTTGGCACACCTGTATTTGGGGAGTTTCTCCCATTCCTCTCTGTAGATCCTCTCAAGCTCTGTCAGGTTGGATGGGGAGCTTTGCTTTACAGCTATTTTCAGGTATCTCCAGAGATGTTAGATCGGTTTCAAATCCGAGCTATGGCTGGGCCACTCAAGGACATTCAGAGACTTGTCCCGAAGCCACTCCTGCGTTGTCTTGGCTGTGTGCTTAGGGTTGCTGTCCTGTTGAGGTCCTGAGCGCTCTGGAGCAGGTTTTCATCAAGGATCTCGCTGTACTTTGCTCCGCTCATCTTTGCCTCGATCCTGACTAGTCTCCCAGTCCATCCTCCAGATGTGACGCTTGGCATTCAGGCCAAAGAGTTCAAACTTGATTTCATCAGACCAGAGAGTCTTTAGGTGCCTTTTGGCAAACTCCAAGCAGGCTGTCATGTTCGTTTTACTGAGGAGTGGCTTCCATCTGGCAACTC
The DNA here is from genome assembly GCF_964263955.1 of Coregonus lavaretus. Classification (NCBI taxonomy): domain Eukaryota; kingdom Metazoa; phylum Chordata; class Actinopteri; order Salmoniformes; family Salmonidae; genus Coregonus; species Coregonus lavaretus. The sequence goes on from NC_139992.1 coordinate 51,971,011, forward strand.
TACAATAAAGGCCTGATTGGTGGAGTGCTGCAGAGATAGTTGTCCTTCTGGAAGGTACTCCCATCTCCAAAGAGGAACTCTAGAGCTCCATCGGGTTCTTGGTCACCTCCCTGACCAAGGCCCTTCTCCCACGATTGCTCAGTTCGGCCGGGCGGCCAACTCTAGGAAGAGTCTTGGTGGTTCCAAACATCTTTCATTTAAGAATAGCGGAGGTCACTGTGTTTTTGGGGACGTTCAATGCTGCAGAAAGGTTTTGGTACCCTTCCCCAGATCAGTGCCTCGACACAATCCTGTCTCGGAGCTCTTCAGACAATTCCGTCGACCTCATGGCTTGGTTTTTTCTCTGACATGCACTGTCAACTCTGGGACCTTATATAGACTCGTGTGTGCCTTTCCGAATCTTGTCCAATCAATTAAATTTACCACAGGTGGACTCCAATGAAGTTGTAGAAACATCTCAAGGATGATCAATGGAAACAGGATGCACCTGAGCTCAATTTCGAGTCTCATAGCAAAGGGTCTAAATACTTATGTAAATAAGGTATTTCTGTCATTATGGGGTATTGTGTGTAGATTTCTGAGAATAAAAAATATATTTAGTCCATTTTAGAATAAGGCTGTAACTTAACAAAATGTGGGAAAAGTTAAGGGGTCTGAATACTTTCCGAAGGCACTAACTCTTTGACTATGGCGTTTGAATCGGCATGTGCAACTTTGATGTCATAATGCTTTGCAATGATGAGCAGATCCGCCTTCGTACATTTATCTAGCATCCCCCATGTAGGGTTTTCCACAAATGCTTCCAACTTAAAGTCCATGCCTTATTTTTTTTGAAAGCCTGCATGTTTATGCAACTTTCAAAGTGATTCCACCAATCTTATAACCCCTCAAAGTGGACGTCAGTTACAGAAACTACCACAACAGTGTATTTTGAAAACTCAAATATCTGGGCACAGCAGAGCTTCAGAGTAGGTGACTAGAGCGACTACCATACCATTGGGAAACAATATCCTGGACGAGCCCCCATTTTGTTACTTTCCCCAGCAAGAAAACCAAAAATGTCGCTCAAACAGAAGGGGGAACTAACAAAGAGTCACTGACCAACAACCAAAACAAAACAGGTGGGGTTTTAGGAGGACACTCATGGGGGTGTCCACTAAGAATTCACTACTGGAACCTAAAAGACGCCCACTAAATTTGCTCAAGAAGAGGCAAACAAAAGAAAAACCCACACCAAACTTGAAGACAGGAAGCACACTAAAAATGTGGAGCAAAACAAAATCAGACAAAGGTATGTTTTTCTTGAAATCAAACTAAAGGTGTTGACCCTCCACATCTCTCAACACAACTGGAGCACTGGGCCAGCCACTCTTAAATAGCACCTGGGCCAGCACAGTGGAAACACCTTCCTACTAACAAGATGGCAACCAGCACAGGTGTAACACATAATGACTATCGAGGTGACACCAATCGGTGCACGCTACGTGCTAACAACCTCAAAACATACATGGAAAAACCAAAGCCTGTAACAGTAGTCACAAAAATTGATGGGTGTTGGTTTAATTGTGATTTTAATGAATGGAGTGAATTTGTAGCTGTAGTTTCTTTCGTTTGAGAGAAGTGTTTTTTTTTGCGGAGAGTTGGAAAGGACATGGAGTGCCGGAGCAGTGTGCAAGCACCGCTCACATACTCTAATTCCCAGGCATGTGAAATCCATAGATTAGGGCCTAATGAATTTATTTAAATTGACTGATTTCCTTATATGAACTGTAACTCAGTAAAGTCTTTGAAATTGTTGCATGTTGCGTATATAGTTGTTGAATGTAATATGGCCATGGAGATTTTGACTGTGAGCTATTTGTTCTACTCTAGGTTTAAGATTGGGATTAAGGTTAGGATTAAGTTTAGTGTAAGGTATGGGCAAATGGTTAAAGTGCTATTTGTGCGTAGAGAACAATACTAGTACAGTTATTTATAATAGGACTGAATGATGAACGTTGTGAGAGAGTGAGAGACAGAGCTCTCAGAGACTCTCTGCTGTGACATGGTATCCACACTCCCTAACAACTACATCAATGCTGTTGCCATGACTCATCTCGCTGGGTCGCCGTTAGCAACCAATTGGATATGGTCACTCAAAGTAGAATACATTTGTAGAGTCCCTTCAAAACCAAACACTGCCCAGTGACAGTCCACAATGTTGCTCCACCACCACTGTCTAATGAGACATTATAAGAAGTTATAAGATGTGTCCGATGTTTGTGTCCATAACGATCAGAGGGAATCAATGCATAAATGCCCTGCAAGCTGCAAACAGGTAAAATAGTTGTGAGAACTAACTAAATGTACTGGTCTTACACTGTAGTTATACTGAACATGCCTATATTTGATTACTATGTAAATACTATTTGTTCGTCTCACAAAGTAAAGTGGCACTGATTTTACCAATCTGGTAGAGCTATGCAATAAGGTTCCATTTGTAAAGGGTTTATAAAGGGGTTATAATTACGTTATTAATGATTATTTAATCATTTGCAAATGAACTATAAACCATTAATAAACAATTATATTGCATTGGTCAAAATAGTGCTGGCCAAATAGTGAGCCAATAGTTAACTCCAGTTATTAACCATTTATAAATGCACTTACAAATGTGTCATCATGCAACCTAATTTTCAATAGTTGAACAGTAGTTATTTTCTAACTTTTGGGTGTGATGCATTGGTACTCTGTCCCAGGAACAGAAGAGGTTGGTTTTCATAATGTGTCTTGACCCACCTTTGAAACCCTGATGCCCTGGCCAGATTTGCATCCAGGACATTATTCAATCATCATTCCTAACATATTACCCCTTACCAGATTATATCAACACACGCACCACTTCTCTGTGATAGTCCAAGTATGGTGAACGCTCTGGTGTAAAACGGTAACCATAATACCTTTGGTTGGTGAAAAAGTGGAGGAGGTATCCTCTCACAATGTTGAATGTTTTGGTCTTCATACCACCATTCATCGACTGAACGTGTTTAACAAAGTGTTGAATCTTCACTCTTGTATGTAGTGATGAGTTCCCAATACTGCCTATAAGTATGTCTAAGCTCTGAGTGAACTCTCAAATCATCTATAAATGATTTACCCACATGTATAACTGCTAAACCTATACCTTATTTTAAAGTGACAGACCTATAAACAATTATAACTGAGTTATCAACATTTATAACTGCTAAAATAATACCTTATTTTAAAGTGGCAATCCACTGACCATTAACAAATGAGTTACCAACATTTATAACTTCTGAAAATATAGTTTAAAAGAAAGTGGAAAACTTCTGGCCATTTATTAATGAGTTGCAAAACATTTATAACAGCATATAATATAATCTCCTCAAACATGCAATGCATTGTCAGAACAAAATGTAATTTAATAGAATGATACAATGGGAAAACAATTTTAATTTCAGTGACTGAAATCTGTAGCATATCATTGGTATAGTGAGTAGCCGATCTAATTCAGATAACCAGGGGGTGTCTCTTTCTCTCCTTTTTAATATTACGAGTCAGAAGAGAAATTGACAACAGATTAACTATTTAAAATACAACATAGGGTCTCATAGTCCCATTCAGTATCTTTCTTGTTAAGCATTTTTTTCCATCCTGGAGTCTGAGACCTTATGGGAATCTGTGTGAGAGAAGAGGAATTTATGACAATTTAGCATAGACACTCTAGCTACACTTAACTTTACTATCATCATTATTAAGATTTATAGCATTTAAGCTCAGCTAGTTATGTTATCCACTGCTAATAATAATAATAATAGCTAGCTAGTGTTTAACAATACTTGCTTACAAGTTGCAACATCTGACTATTTCTGGTCTAGCGATCGATAACAGCAGAGTACGCTGCCCAAACTTATTTCATTAGAAAGAGTAGATTATCCTGATAAAAATGGTGTACGGCTTCAAAAAATGTAAATATACGCATTGTGAGATATTTGGCAAAATAGACTAGCATGCCTCTCCACAGGAAAACAATGGGCGGAGCTCAGAGTTCCAAGGGCAAAATATTTTTAGAGGCTAGCGTTTGATGACAACAGAGTACACTGCCCAGCCTTATATAATTAGAAAGAGGAGATTCTCATTATTAAAATGGTGTCCGACTTGAAAATATGAAAATATACACATCGTGAGATGTTTGGCGAAATAGACAGTCATGTCCATGTAGAATTTTCCCATAGGGAAACAATGGGGCAGCCTCAGACTTCCAACAGCAATGTGTAAGTTCTGACATTTTGAATGCTAGCTTTTGATGACAACGGAGTACACTGCCCAGTCTTACATCATTACAAAGAGGAGATTCTCCTGATTAAAATTGTGTTTTCCTATGTTGACTTGAAAAAATCTAAATATACACATTTTGAAATATTTTGTGAAATCTTGGATCGCGTCCTACCTGACCGGTCGCTCCTACCAAGTGGCGTGGCGAGAAGCTGTCTCCGCACCACGTGCTCTCACCACTGGTGTCCCCCAGGGCTCAGTTCTAGGCCCTCTCCTATTCTCGCTATACACCAAGTCACTTGGCTCTGTCATATCCTCACATGGCCTCTCCTATCATTGCTACGCAGACGACACACAACTAATCTTCTCCTTTCCCCCTTCTGATAACCAGGAGGCGAATCGCATCTCTGCATGTCTGGCAGACATATCAGTATGGATGACGGATCACCACCTCAAGCTGAACCTTGGCAAGACGGAGCTGCTCTTCCTCCCGGGGAAGGACTGCCCGTTCCATGATCTCGCCATCACGGTTGACAACTCCGTTGTGTCCTCCTCCCAGAGTGCGAAGAGCCTTGGCGTGACCCTGGACAACACCCTGTCGTTCTCTGCTAACATCAAGGCGGTGACGCGATTCTGTAGGATCATGCTCTACAACATTCGGAGAGTACGACCCTGCCTTACACAGGAAGCGGCACAGGTCCTAATCCAGGCACTTGTCATCTCCCGTCTGGATTACTGCAACTCGCTGTTGGCTGGGCTCCCTGCCTGTGCCATTAAACCCCTACAACTCATCCAGAATGCCGCAGCCCGTCTGGTGTTCAACCTTCCCAAGTTCTCTCACGTCACCCCGCTCCTCCGCACACTACACTGGCTTCCAGTTGAAGCTTGCATCTGCTACAAGACCATGGTGCTTGCCTACGTGAGCTGTGAGGGGAACGGCACCTCCGTACCTTCAGGCTCAGATCAGTCCCTACACCCAAACGAGGGCATTGCGTTCATCCACCTCTGGCCTGCTGGCTCCCCTACCTCTGCTGAAGCACAGTTCCCGCTCAGCCCAGTCAAAACTGTTCGCTGCTCTGGCACCCCAATGGTGGAACAAGCTCCCTCACGACGCCAGGACAGCGGAGTCACTCACCACCTTCCGGAGACATTTGAAACCCCACCTCTTTAAGGAACACCTGGGATAGGATAAAGTAATCCTTCTAACCCCCCCATTACCCCACCCCACCCCCCCCCCAAAAAAAAAAAAATATAAATAATAATAATTGTAAAGTGGTTATCCCACTGGCTATAAGGTGAATGCACCAATTTGTAAGTCGCTCTGGATAAGAGCGTCTGCTAAATGACGTAAACGTAAACATAAACGTAACAGACATACCCCTATTTCACCCATAGGAAACAATGGGACGACCTCAGAGTTCCATGAGTATTTTCTTAAAATGTTAGATGTTTTAACTACCAGCAATTGGTCACAGCATAGTACGCTGCCCAAACATACATCATTAAAAATAATAGGTTATCCTGATTAAAATGATGTAGAACCTCAAAACATCAAAATACAGTCATTGAGATATTTGGCAAAATAGACAGACATGTCCCTATTTCCTCAAAACAATGGCAGTCTGAAAGTTCTAAGAGCGGTCTTTTATTTAACCAGCTTACTATTTCTCTGCTACCATTTTCCTTTTTTTGTGTTTAAAATTGTGTCATTTGAACTAGTCCTCTATGTGAAAGCGTGGCAATAACTTAGTAACTTTTCATTATTCACAGGTCTACTCCTCTGATGGCATGGCAGGCAGGCAGACAGGCAGGCTCCACTGATGGCATGTCAGGCAGACAGGCAGGCAGCACACTGCTGAAAATGAACTGCTCAGCAAAGCTAAGGCTCTGTTGAGAGCTACCAGATTTATATATAAAAAAGCAAATTTCAGTCACGTCTGGTCGAGAAAAACGTATTTTCCTAGTTAAGCGGTCCTATGGACAGATACTCCAATCTCCGCCATGGAGCTTTGCAGCTCCTTCAGGGTTATCTTTGGTCTCTTTGTTGCCTGTCTGATTTGCCTGGTCCGTGAGTTTTGGTGGACAGCCCTCTCTTGGCAGGTTTGTTGTTTTTGATAACCCAAGCTTGATCTGTACTTCTCCACAACTTTGTCCCTGACCTGTTTGGAGAGCTTTTTGGTCTTCATGGTGCCACTTGCTTGGTGGTGCCCCCTGCTTAGTGATGTTGCAGACTCTGGGGCTTTTCAGAACAGGTGTTAATATAATGAGATCATGTGACAGATGATGTGACACTTAGATTGCACACAGGTGGACTTTATTTAACTACTTATGTGACTTCTGGAGGTAATTGGTTGCACCAGATCTTATTTAGGGGCTTCATAGCAAAGGGGATGAATACATATGCACGCACCACTTTTCTGTTATTTATTTTTTAGACGTTTTTGAAACAAGTTATTTTTTTCATTTCACTTCACCAATTTGGACTATTTTGTGTATGTCCATTACATGAAATTCAAATAAAAATCAATTTAAATTACAGGTTGTAATACAACAAAATAAGAAAAACGCCAAGAGGGATGAATACTTTAGCAAGGCACTGTATATCAATACACCCAGTCATTACAAAGATATAGGCGTCCTTCCTAACTCACTTGCCGGAGAGGAAGGAAACTGCTCAGGGATTTCACCATGAGGCCAATGTTGACTTTAAAACAGTTAGAGTTTAATGACTGTGATAGGAGAAAACTGAGGATGGATCAACAACATTTTAGTTACTCCACAATACTAACCTAAGTGACAGAGTGAAAAGAAGGAAGACTGTACAGGATAAAAATATTCCAAAACATGCATACTGTTTGCAATAATGCACTAAAGTAAAACTGCAACAAATGTGGTAAAGAAATCAACTTTATGTCCTGAATACGAAGCATTATGTTTGGGGCAAATCCAACACAACACATCATACCACTCTTCATATTTTCAAGCATGCTGGTGGCTGCAGGTTCTTATGGTTATGCATTCGGAAAGTATTCAGACCATTGACTTTTTCCACATTTTGTTATGTTACATCTTTATTCTAAAATTGATTTTTTTTTTAATTCGCTCATCAATCTACACATAATATCCCATAATGACAAAGTGAAAACAGGTTTTTAGAAATGTTTGTACATTTATAAAAAAAAAAAAACTGAAATACCTTATTTACTTAAGTATTCAGACCCTTTGCTATGAGACTCGAAATTGAGCTCAGGTTCATCCTGTTTCCATTGATCATCCTTGAGATGTTTCTGTTTCTACAACTTGATGGGAGTCCACCTGTGGTAAATTCAATTGATTGGACATGATTTGAAAAGGCACACACCTGTCTATATAAGGTCCCACAGTTGACAGTGCATGTCAGAGCAAAAAACAAGCCATGAGGTCGAAGGAATTGTCCGTAGAGCTCCGAGACAATATTATGTAGAGGCAACGATCTGGAGAAGGGTACCAAAAAATTTCTGCAGCATTGAAGGTCCCCAAGACCACAGTGGCCACCATCATTCTTAAATGGAAGAAGTTTGGAACCACCAAGACTCTTCCTAGAGCTGGCTACCAGGCCAAACTGAGCAATTGGGGGAGAAGGGCCTTGGTCAGGGAGGTGACCAAGAACCCAATGGTCACTCTAACAGAGCTCCAGAGATCCTCTGTGGAGATGGGAGAACCTTCCAGAAGGACAACCATCTCTGCAGCACTCCACCAATCAGGCCTTTATGGTAAAGTGGCCAGACGGAAGCAAAACAACCATCAGGTACGTGTCTCAACTGTCCACAGAGGGGTTATTAGTGTGTAGACCAAACTGTTCGGACGCTACAGACAGAAGTTGGCAGATCGGCTGTACCGACTTCAGACGAGTCCCAAGACGCTTGTGTGGGTCGCCAAACCGTTCGGACGCTACAGACAATTTTGTGAGAAGATCAATTTTTGGGATGTCTCATGGTCTGACAAACTCCGCTCTAGCTTGGTCATCTTTTACTGCAGATGCGGAAGTACAACATAGGTGGATGCGGTGGATTAAGACACTTCCAATGCAAAAAAACAGATATCTCTAGTTTAAACTGACACATTTTTATGGGGATTTTTGTATTACGCTAATTCGATATTCCCGCAAATATATATATATATATATATATATATATATATTAGGGCTGTCAAATGATTAAAATTTTTAATCAAATTAATCAGAATTTTCAGTGGATTAATCATGATTAATCACTATTTGCAATTACACCTGAATCCTAACCATTTTTTTTCTGAAATGCATACCAAAAGATAAATAACAGGACACAGATACATAATTTTCATATTATGTCTGTTTATTAACACAGCCAAATAATGGTGTTTTAAATCAAGCTGAAACATACTACACACCATAATATTTGTCTTTGTAATGTTCCATCACTTCCTCTTTGGCATTCCTCTTAACCAGGATGTACAATTTACAGTATTCAATTGAACAGAAAGCAATAAATGTAGTCAAATCATAACAGTGACCTACCACATTTTTGCACAATTTGAGTCATCTGTGGAAAAAAAACATTTTCAATAAAACTTTTAAATCAAACCAAAGAACAATCTTTTACCTTTTCCTCCATTCTTTAATCCAGTTGCTCAAAAATCCAGTTGCTACCTACTATAACATGTTGCACTGAAACTGGTCTTTTTGTTTGAACATCACCTTTCAAATCTACTGAGCTTCATCATCTTTCAGCCAGTTGCTGAGGCAAACTAACTTGTTCACATTTTCTGAAAGTAAAGCTGACCTTTTCTTGTTCACAATGTGACCTGCAACTGAGAAAAGTTGTTCACAGGGAACAGTGGTTGCAGGAGTGGCTAGATATCAAATTATCTGAGGTTGATTTTGTTAATTGCCTGCAAACATTCAGCGTGGTCTGGCGCAAACCACTTGCTGAATCTGACGGCCCAGCAAACGCATGTTTGGCGTTGACATGGTACTTCAAGCTTGAACAGCTCCGGTGAAATTGAAACTCCTTCTTACAAATCTTGCAAATAACCTTGTACTTGTTAACTGTACCATCATCATTCTTTTTATATTTGAATCCGTCAATAGGCCCACTTTGCTCACCTTGCTCCATCTCGCCTCTAGCTCCCAACCACTTTCCTGACCTGAATAATTTGTCACACTGCGCATGCGTGAAATGCGTTAAAAAAATTGACGTAATTAACAGCAAACAACTAATTAAAGTCGTTAACGCGCTACTTTTGACAGCCCTAATATATATATATATATATATATATACACACTGCTCAAAAAAATAAAGGGAACACTTAAACAACACAATGTAACTCCAAGTCAATCACACTTCTGTGAAATCAAACTGTCCACTTAGGAAGCAACACTGATTGACAATAAATTTCACATGCTGTTGTGCAAATGGAATAGACAACAGGTGGAAATTATAGGCAATTAGCAAGACACCCCCAATAAAGGACTGGTTTTGCAGGTGGTGACCACAGACTACTTCTCAGTTCCTATGCTTCCTGGCTGATGTTTTGGTCACTTTTGAATACTGGCGGTGCTTTCACTCTAGTGGTAGCATGAGACGGAGTCTACAACCCACACAAGTGGCTCAGGTAGTGCAGCTCATCCAGGATGGCACATCAATGCGAGCTGTGGAAAGAAGGTTTGCTGTGTCTGTCAGCGTAGTGTCCAGAGCATGGAGGCGCTACCAGGAGACAGTCCAGTACATCAGGAGACGTGGAGGAGGCCATAGAAGGGCAACAACCCAGCAGCAGGACTGCTACCTCCGCCTTTGTGCAAGGAGGAGCAGGAGGAGCACTGCCAGAGCCCTGCAAAATGACCTCCAGCAGGCCACAAATGTGCATGTGTCTGCTCAAACGGTCAGAAACAGACTCCATGAGGGTGGTATGAGGGCCCGACGTCCACAGGTGGGGGTTGTGCTTACAGCCCAACACCGTGCAGGACGTTTGGCATTTGCCAGAGAACAACAAGATTGGCAAATTCGCCACTGGCGCCCTGTGCTCTTCACAGATGAAAGCAGGTTCACACTGAGCACATGTGACAGACATGACAGAGTTTGGAGACGCCGTGGAGAACGTTCTGCTGCCTGCAACATCCTCCAGCATGACCGGTTTGGCGGTGGGTCAGTCATGGTGTGGGGTGGCATTTCTTTGGGGGGCCGCACAGCCCTCCGTGTGCTCGCCAGAGGTAGCCTGACTGCCATTAGGTACCGAGATGAGATCCTCAGACCCCTTGTGAGACCATATGCTGGTGCAGTTGGCCCTGGGTTCCTCCTAATGCAAGACAATGCTAGACCTCATGTGGCTGGAGTGTGTCAGCAGTTCCTGCAAGAGGAAGACATTGATGCTATGGACTGGCCCGCCCGTTCCCCAGACTTGAATCCAATTGAGCACATCTGGGACATCATGTCTCGCTCCATCCACCAACAGGCTGTCCAGGAGTTGGCGGATGCTTTAGTCCAGGCCAGAGAGGAGATCCCTCAGGAGACCATCCGCCACCTCATCAGGAGCATGCCCAGGCGTTGTAGGGAGGTCATACAGGCACGTGGAGGCCACACACACTACTGAACCTCATTTTGACTTGTTTTAAGGACATTACATCAAAGTTGGATCAGCCTGTAGTGTGGTTTTCCACTTTAATTGTGAGGGTGACTCCAAATCCAGACATCCATGGGTTGATAAATTTGATTTCCATTGATAATTTTTGTGTGATTTTGTTGTCAGCACATTAAACTATGTAAAGAACAAAGTATTTAATAAGATTATTTCAGTCATTCAGATCAAGGATGTGTTATTTTAGTGTTCCCTTTATTTTTTTGAGCAGTGTATATATAAAGTGAGGGAAAAAAAAGTATTTGATCCCCTGCTGATGTTGTACGTTTGCCCACTGACAAAGACATGATCAGTCTATAAGTTTAATGGTAGGTTTATTTGAACAGTGAGAGACATAATAACAACAACAAAAATCCAGAAAACGCATGTCAAAAATGTTATAAATTGATTTGCATTTTATTGGGGGAAATAAGTATTTGACCCCCTCTCAATCAGAAAGATTTCTGGCTCCCAGGTGTCTTTTATACAGGTAACGAACTGAGATTAGGAGCAAACTCTTAAAGGTGCTCCTAATCTCAGTTTGTTACCTGTATAAAAGACACCTGTCCATCAATCAATCAGATTCCAAACTCTCCACCATGGCCAAGAACAAAGAGCCCTCCAAGGATGTCAGGGACAAGATTGTAGACCTACACAAGGCTGGAATGGGTTACAAGACCATTGCCAAGCAGCTTGGTGAGAAGGTGACAACAGTTGGTGCGATTATTCGCAAATGGAATAAACACAAAACACGTGGTCCTCTGTAGCTCAGCTGGTAGAGCACGGTGCTTGTAACGCCAAGGTAGTGGGTTCGATACCCGGGACCACCCATACACAAAAAAAATCAAATGTATGCACGCATGACTGTAAGTCCCTTTGGATAAAAGTGTCTGCTAAATGGCAAATTAAAAAAGAACTGTCAATCTCCCTCGGCCTGGGGCTCCATGCAAGATATCACCTCGTGGAGTTGCAATGATCAAGAGAACGGTGAGGAATCAGCCCAGAATTACACGGGAAGATCTTGTCAATGATCTCAAGGCAGCTGGGACCATAGTCACCAAGAAAACAATTGGTAACACACTATGCTGTGAAGGACTGAAATCCTGCAGTGCCCGCAAGGTCCCCCTGCTCAAGAAAGCACATACACAGGCCCGTCTGAAGTTTGCCAATGAACAGCTGAATGATTCAGAGGAGAACTGGGTGAAAGTGTTGTGGTCAGATGAAACCAAAATCGAGCTCTTTGGCATCAACTCAACTCGCCGTGTTTGGAGGAGGAGGAATGCTGCCTATGACCCCAAGAACACCATCCCCAACGTCAAACATGGAGGTGGAAACATTATGCTTTGGGGGTGTTTTTCTGCTAAGGGGACAGGACAACTTCATCGCATCAAAGGGACGATGGACGGGGCCATGTACCGTCAAATTTTGGGTGAGAACCTCCTTCCCTCAGCCAGGGCATTGAAAATGGGTCGTGGATGGGTATTCCAGCATGACAATGCACGGCCAAGGCAACAAAGGAGTGGCTCAAGAAGAAGCACATTAAGGTCCTTGAGTGGCCTAGCCAGTCTCCAGACCTTAATCCCATAGAAAATCTGTGGAGGGAGCTGAAGGTTCGAGTTGCCAAACATCAGTCTCGAAACCTTAATGACTTGGAGAAGATCTGCAAAGAGGAGTGGGACAAAATCCCTCCTGAGATGTGTGCAAACCTGGTGGCCAACTACAAGAAACGTCTGATCTCTGTGATTGCCAACAAGGCTTTTGCCATCAAGTGCTAAGTCATGTTTTGCAGAGGGGTCAAATACTTATTTCCCTCATTAAAATGCAAATCAATTTATAACATTTTTGACATGCGTTTTTCTGTTTTTTTTTGTTGTTATTCTGTCTCTCACTGTTCAAATAAACCTACCATTAAAATTATAGACTGATCATGTCTTTGTCATTGGTCAAACGTACAAAATCAGCAGGGGATCAAATACTTTTTTCCCTCACTGTACATACATACATCCTTTAAAAATATATATATTTCCCTTTATTACTTTCCAACCCCACCACCCCTCCCCTAATTGGAGTAAACTAGTGATCAACAACGCTTAGGCCTCTACTTCCAGTTTATACATACTATATACATTTTATGGACACAGTCAGTTTTTAAATAATTATAAATATTTAGTTTGTTTTTACTCCTGAACTTCCTCTACCCTCAACCTCTACGATCATTTTCATGATGTCCATCCGGTTTACTTCTATATGCCATATCTTTCTAACTGTGCTCTTTTACAAAAGATCTCAAACTATAACCTATATACTTATTATGGACACATAATGCTTTACATTAGTTATCTTGTTATTAGTTGTTGTTAGTTGTTATTAGTCCCATCCTTCAGCTTCATTCAACACCTTCCATCTATCTCTTAACACCATCCATATTGGATTTCTATTTGCCAAATATTTTTCAACTGTACTATGATGTTTCACAAAAGTTCAGAACCCTTCTATTCTCATTGTTTCTACAGATTGTAAATTGAAAATAAAAAAATTTCCTAAAATTATTATTATATTATTGATCGATTGACTTGACACCAAAGGGGGTGGAGTTGCAATCTACTGTAGAGATAGCCTGCAGAGCTCTATCATACTATCCAGGTCTGTGCCCAAACAGTTTGAGCTTCTACTTCTAAAAATCCACCTTTCCAGAAATAAGTCTCTCACTGTTGCCGCTTGCTACAGACCCCCCTCAGCCCCCAGCTGTGCCCTGGACACCATATGTGAATTGATTGCCCCCTATTTATCCTCAGAGTTTGTACTGCTTGGTGACCTAAATTGGGATATGCTTAACACCCCGGCCATCCTACAATCCAAACTAGATGCCCTCAATCTCACACAAAATATCAAGGAACCTACCAGGTACAACCCTAAATCCGTAAACATGGGTACCCTCATAGATATCATCCTGACTAACTTACCCTCTAAATACACCTCCGCTGTCTTCAACCAGGATCTCAGCGATCACTGCCTTATTGCCTGTGTCTGTAACGGTTCCGCGGTCAAACGACCACCCCTCATCACTGTCAAACGCTCCCTAAAACACTTTAGCGAGCAGGCCTTCCTAATTGAGCTGGCCCAGGTATCCTGGATGGATGTAGATCTCATTCCGTCAGTAGAGGATGCATGGTTGTTCTTTAAAAGTAATTTCCACTCAATCTTAAATAAACATGCCCCATTCAAAAAATACAGAACTAAGAACAGATATAGCCCCTGGTTCTCCTCAGACTTGACTGCCCTTGACCAGCACAAAAACATCATGTGGCGTACTGCATTAGCATCAAATAGCCCCTGCGATATGCAACATTTCAGGGAAGTTAGGAACCAATATAAACAAGCAGTTAGAAAAACAAAGGCTAACTTTTTCAAACAGAAATTTGCATCCTGTAGCACTAACTCCAAAAAGTTTTGGGACACTGTAAAGTCCATGGAGAATAAGAGCACCACCTCCCAGCTGTCCACTGCACTGAGGCTAGGAAACACTATTTACATTTACATTTTAGTCATTTAGCAGACGCTCTTATCCAGAGCGACTTACAGTTAGTCACATTATTATTATACTTTTATTTTTGTTTTTTTTCATACCCCCTGTGGGAATCGAACCCACAACCCTGGCGTTGCAAACGCCATGCTCTATTAACTGAGCTACATCCCTGCCGGCCATTCCCCCCCCCCCCCCAAAAAAAAAAATGGATAACACAGTGCCATCCGTTTTGTCACCAAAGCCCCATACACTACCCACCACTGTGACCTGTACGCTCTTGTTGGCTGGTCCTCACTACATATAATATACTCTTATCTCCCTCACTAACTTTAAGCATCAGTTGTCAGAGCACCTTACCGATCACTGCACCTGTACACAGCCCATCTGAAATTAGCCCACCCAACTACCTCATCCCCATATTGTTATTTATTTTGCTCATTTGCACCCCAGTATCTCTATTTGCACATCATTTCTTGCACATCTATCATTCCAGTGTTAATACTAATTGTAATTATTTTGCACTATAGCCTATTTATTGCCTTACCTCCATAACTTACAACATTTGCACACACTGTATATATATTTTCTGTTGTATTTTTGACTTTATGTTTTGTTTTACCCCATATGTAACTCTGTGTTGTTGTTTTTATCGCACTGCTTTGCTTTATCTTGGCCAGGTCGCAGTTGTAAATGAGAACTTGTTCTCAACTGGCTTACCTGGTTAAATAAAGGTGAAATAAAATAAATTAAATAAACACCCAGTAGTGCTATCTGCAAGGTTAGCTCCAGGTAAATATTGCAATCCTTCAGCCATTCATGGACAGTACCAAAACAAATGATTTAATGATTCTGTATCTCCGCAGCAAAATCTGCAGAGCTGGGAAGATTGTATCCCTATATAAATAACATTCTATTGGTAGCAAGAATTTAGTATAATAATTTAAATAGAAAAATTAGAAGTTTTGAATCTGAGTCGTTTTGCGTATCATTCATAAACACTATGCCATGGAATCAGTAAGTCAAAAATCTCTTCCCAACTATTTTGCAATCTATATGGAACGGCTGTCAATCCTTTGGTACTTAAATGAAACTGGTATACTTTTTTATTTATCACAATATTTCACCAATTATGCAAGGCCGACAGACAAGTTTCTTACTTTTTCCCCCTTCCACTATCCTCTTCCATTTTTGCGGTAATGCTGCAATTGTTTGGATGTAATTTTGGGTAGAGTAGAAATTTCCATATGTTTTTGTTAGCGACATAACTCCACCAGTCCTACCTATGATATCATTTATGAAGATTATACTTTAATTTTTTTATCATGTTTTTTATCAATTAGTATATTTCGCTTTAACCACAATATTTGTTGCATTATTTGTTCTGTCGTTTCTAGAGAATTAAATTGAAATTGCAACCAACTTTCTATGGCTTGTTTTAGAAATAGTGATATTTGGGAGGTGATTTCCTTTTCAAATAACTGAAAGTGAGAGGTTGTAATCTGAATAAAGGGAAAAAGGCCATTCTTGAACATGGGGTGAGACAATCTTACTAATTTGCTAGAGAACCAGTTCGGATTTAAGTATAACTTTTGTATGACTGAAGCTTTTAGTGATAGGTCTAATGCGTTAATATTTAATTATTTCTGTCCTCCGAATTCATATTCATTCCAAGTAAAATTGAATCTTTTTTTCTCATATAATTTAAAAAACTGTTCGCTAGGGTTAGGCAAGACCATAAGCAAATAGGTAAACTGGGATAATACTAAAGAGTTAATCAGGGTGTTTGTCCACAAATAGACAGGTATTTACCTTTATGAGGCATGTCTTACCTTGCTTCAAAGTAGCCTATTATGTCTCTTCTCTTTCTACATTTCTAATGGATATTTTCATCTCTGTCACATGAAACCTTTTGGCAACGGTGTTTTTCCGCTCATTGTATTATGGAACGTAGCCTGCTGCCTTGTGCGCAATGTTGCGCCTATAATGTGAAGAATAGTTTAACAACATTTTAAGCTAAACATTCTGATATGTTGCATCAGACTCAATGCTTTTTATGTAATCTAGGCCTACTGGTTGTATGAATTTAGGATCTATCGTCACACAACTGTCTCAGAGTCTTTTTGGAATAGGCTATTTCTTTCTTGACAAGCTGACCAATAGAATATGTAGCCTAAACTTTTCTACTATAGTGGATTGACAAAGGCTAGTGATTTTGCTGTTCGTTAGTCGTCTTGTTGGCTGAGGAAAAGTGAAGAATTCAGAATTCGTAAGAAGAACCACACATTGTTGCATTCTCGACTTGCATGTTTTGTTAATATGAATTACCATATTCTAAATGTGATTCCTGTCATTCTGAGCACCGTGGGTGGATGTCCTAATCAGGTTACGCACCCAATGCATATGTGTACGGTACATTTCTCAAATGTCTGGTAAACTAAAATGTTGTCGGTCAAATGTCCAGCGCCACATTTTCCTAATGGAAATCCTGTATGGTAGCCATATCTAGGAAAACTAAAGTTCCAATGGCTGGGCCTAATATATTATTTAAGAGATTATACAAGAGGTTTTGTATTGATTCCCAAAGTGCATTTGGAAAGTATTCAGACCCCTTGACTTTTTCCACATTTTGATACGTTACAGCCTTATTCTAAAATGGATTAAATAGTTTTTTTCCCTCGTCAATCCACACACAATACCCCATAATGACAAAGCAAAAACAGTTTTTTATAAATGTTTGCAAATGTATTAAAAATAAAAAACGGTAATGTCACATTTACATTAGTATTCAGACCCTTTACTCAGTACTTTGTTGAAGCACATTTGGCAGCGATTACAGCCTTGATTCTTCTTCGGTATGACACTACAAGCATGGCACGCCAAAGAGTTCAATCTTGGTTTCATCAGACCAGAGATTCTTATTTGTCATGGTCTGAGTCCTTTAGCTGCCTTTTGGCAAACTCTAAGCGGGCTGTCATGTGCCTTTTACTGAGGAGTGGCTTCTGTCTGGCCACTCTACCATAAAGGCCTAATTGGTCACCTCCCTGACCAAGGCCCTTCTCCCCTGATTGCTCAGTTTGGCCGGGCAGCCAGCTCTAGGAAGAGTCTTGGTAATTCCAAACTTCTTACATTTTATAATGATGGAGGCCACTGTGTTCTTTGGGACCTTCAATTATGCAGAAAAGTTTTGGTACCCTCCTTGACACAATCCTGTCTCGGAGCTCTACGGACAATTCCTTCGACCTCATGGCTTGGTTTTTGCTCTGACATGCACTGTCAACTTTGGGACCTTATATAGACATGTGTGTGCCTTTCCAAATCACGTCCAATCAATTGAATGTACCACAGGTGGACTCCAATCAAGTTGTAGAGACATCTCAAGGATGATCAATGGAAACAGGATGCACCTGAGCTCAATTTCGAGTCTCATAGCAAAGGGTCTGAATACCTATGTAAATAAGGTATTTCTGTTTTTTGTTTTTAATAAATTAGCAAAAATGTCTAAAAACCTATTTTCACTTTGTCATTATGGGGTATTGTGTGTAGATTGATGAGGAAAATATATAATTTAATCAATTTTAGAATAGGGCTGTAACGTAACAAAATGTGGAAAAAGGGAAGGGGTCTGAATGCTATCCGAATGCACTGTATGTTGAAGATGTAAATAATAATTGCTGTTCTGATGTGTGTAATGAGGAGCAACCAGATGCTGCACTTGACACATTTATGAAATAGCTTATTCCAGTTACTAATAAGCATGCACCGTTTAACAAAATTACTGTAAAAACTGTTACATTTTTGTGGCTTGATCAGAAATGGAAAATGTGTATGGTTGAGAGGGACGAGGCAAAAGGAATGGCAAATAAGTCTGGCTGCACAGATGATCGTCACAGATATCATGTGACTAAACTAAACAAAAAGAAGAAGAAACTGATAAATGATTTAAAAAACTTTGGAGCACCTTAAATTACATTTTGGGCAAAATCAGCGCCATCCTTCAATGAATCAGATGGCTCATTCAGCACAAAACCCACTGATATTGCCAACTTTAATTATTTTTTCATTGGCAAGATTAGCAAACTTAGGCCTGACATGCCAACAACAAACTCTGATCCTACAGATGCATTCATCTGACCAAATCATGAAAGACAAGCATTGTAATTTTGAATTCCTTAAAGTTAGTGTGGAAGAGGTGAAAACATTATTGTTGTCTATCAACAATGACAAGCCACCTGGGTGTGACAACTTGGATGGTATCGGACTATATTGCCACTCCTATTTGCGATCTCTTCAATCTAAGCCTACATAAACCGGACTGGAGACACGCACCACTGGTTTGGTGCGAGGAGCAGGCACGGGCCGTACCGGACTGGAAACACGCACCACTGGTTTGGTGCGAGGAGCAGGCACGGGCCGTGCCGGACTGGATACACCCACCACTGGTTTGGTGTGAGGAGCAGGCACGGGCCGTACTGGACTGGAAACACGCACCACTGGTTTGGTGCGACGAGCAGGCACGGGCCGTGTCGGACTGGATACACGCACTGGTTTGGTGCGAGGAGCAGAAATGGGCCGTACCGGACTGGAGACACGCACCACTGGTTTGGTACGGGGAGCAGGTACGGGGCATACCGGGCTGGCGACACGCACCACTGTTTGGTGCGAGGAGCAGGTACGGGCCGTACCGGGCTGGGAACACCCACCACTGGTTTGGTGCGGGGAGCAGGTACGGGGCGTACCGGGCTGGAGACATGCACCACTGGTTTGGTGCGGGGAGCAGGTACGGGACGTACCAGGCTGTGGAGGCGCACTGGTGACACAGTTCGTAGAACCGGAGCAGGATATACTGGACCTTGGAGGCATACTGGAGGTCTAGAGTGTGAAGCTGGCACAACCCGTCCTGGCTGGATGCCCACTTTCGCACAGCACGTGCGGGGCACTGGCACAGGACACACTGGGCTGTGAACGTGCACTGGCGACACAGTGCGTATGACTTGCGCAGGATATACTGGACCGAGCGGGGCACTGGCCCAGGACGCACTGGGCTGTGAAGGCGCACTGGTGACACAGTGCGTATCTCCGCATACCTTGGTTCCTCAAAGAACACACACTCCTTCTGTTGCCTGGCCAGCTCTTCTCTCCGTGCATCCACTAATTCCTTCTCCCTTTGGGCCTCCTGCAGCGCCTCCTTCTGAAGTGAGAGCTCCTGCTCCCTCTTCTCTAACAGCCCCCGTAATGTGGTGGCCTCCTCTCTCAAACTGTTGATCCACAGATCTTGGAGGACCTCTACAATAGTGGCATCCTCATCCACAGTCAGCCCTTTTACGGCCTCCTTCGTTGACCACCCCGTGTGCCCCCCTCCAAAATGTTCTTGGGGTTGCCTCTCGGGTCTCCTTCGTCGTTTTGCATTTTGGAGTCGCCGTCTTTTCTCCCTCGCTGCCTCTGTTTGCTCCCAAGGAAGGCGATCCATACCATCCGGGATCTCTTCACACGTCCATGATCCTTTTCCGTCCAGTGTCTCCTCCCATGTCCAGGCTTTTTGATTTTCCTGGCCACGCTGCTTGGTCCGTTGGTGGTGGGATCTTCTGTCACGTTCGTTGAGTACAGGATTGGACCAAGGTGCAGTGTGGTATGCGTACATGTTCGTTTATTAATGAAACACCAACAAAAGCAATGTAACGTGAAGTTCTACTGGCTAAACATCAAACAAGCCAAACACACAGAAACAAGATCCCACAACTAAGGTAGGCAAAATGGCTGTCTAAGTATGATCCCCAATCAGAGACAACGGTCGATAGCTACCTCTGATTGGGAACCACACCCGGCCAACATAGATCTACAATAACTAGATCTGTCACGATTCTCTAAAGCAGAACCCAGAAGCAGACCAGGACAAGGTGAGTAGAACGAAGGTGAGTATTTATTTACAGATTCAAATGTAGAAGCAGAATAATCCAGGAGACAGAGCGGGCAGCGGAGGTGAGTTGGTGGGATTGAATAGGCAGATCCAATGATGGCACAGAAGCCACCGACGACCAGGGTGGGGTGAATGTTCCGGGAGAATGACTGTAGACAGAGTAAACGAAGGTAAGTACACAGCAAGCAAAAAGTACAAAACAACAAAACTAACTCTAGTAACTTTGAGGCTGATACGCTGATACAACATACTGTTCATGGCTAACGATCCGGCAGGGAATGGATGTCAGGTCAGAGCTTATGAAGAGGTGATGATCAGGACCAGGTGTGCAGATAGCTGATGAGATGCAGGTGCGGGTAATCGAGAGATCTCCCTCCTAGCTTCGTCGCCCGGCAACCAGACAGGGTGCGTTCAGGAACCTTCAGGAAACAGACTCCAAGACAGAAAACAGGCAACTCAGGCAGAAACAGACTCAGGAAGCGGGATTCATGACAGTACCCCCCCCCCCCCCCCCCCTCCGACGAACGCCACCGGGCGGACTACCCGGAGCGCCAGGATGGAGGCCGTAGAAGTCACGAAGGAGGTCAGCATCAAGGATCTGACGCCGAGGAATCCAACTCCTCTCCTCAGGACCATACCCCTCCCAGTCCACGAGATACTGGAAACTCCGGCCCCGCCATCTGGAATCCATGATGCGGCGCACCGTGTAGACAGGGCCACCTCCGATCATCCGAGGAGGAGGAGGAGGCGGAGAGGGCAGCAGAGGGCTGAGGAGAACAGCTTGAGGCAGGAGACATGAAAGGTGGGATGGACTCTGAGCGTCCTAGGCAATTTGAGTCGAACCACAACAGGATTAATCACTCTCTCCACAACAAACGGACCAATGAACTTCGGTGACTGCTTCTTCGACTCAGTCCGCAGAGGAAGATCCCGTGTAGCCAACCAGACTTTATCTCCGATGGCATAAGCGGGGGCTGGAATACGGCAACGATTCGCCTGGATACCGGTCAGAAACTCTAAGAAGGGCCTTTTTGGCCCGATGCCAAGTCCGGTGGCAACGACGAATGTGGGCCTGGACCGAGGGAACCGATTGATCCTTCTCCTGAGAAGGAAACAAGGGAGGTTGGTAGCCGTACAGGCACTGGAAGGGAGACATCCCAGTGGCAGATGTAGGGAGAGTATTGTGGGCATACTCGACCCATGGCAACTGAGAGACCCAAGAGGTGGGGTTGGAGGAGACAAGGCAGCGCAGCGTGGATTCCATCTTCTGGTTGGCTCTCTCCACCTGACCATTAGATTGGGGGTGAAATCCAGAGGTGAGACTGACTGTAGCACCAATGGCCAAACAGAAGGATTTCCAGACAGCAGAGGTAAACTGAGGACCACGGTCGGAAACTATGTCACTGGGCAACCCGTGGACCCTGAAAACCTCCCTAACAAGGATCTCGGACGTCTCAGAGGGAAGCTTGGAGACGGGCACAAAGTGGGCGAACTTGCTGAATCTGTCCACAATCGTTAGAATGACCGTGTTCCCATCAGAAGAGGGCAACCCAGTGACAAAGTCCAGGGCCAGATGCGACCATGGTCGCCGGGGAATAGGTAGGGGGTGAAGAAGTCCAGAGCTGGGCCGATTGGTACTCTTATTCTGCGCACAAACTGGACAGGCAGCAACAAATCTCCAGGTATCTTCTCCCATGGCAGGCCACCAAAATTGTCTGCGTAGTAACGCCATCGTCTGAGCCACACCAGGGTGACAAGCCAACTTGCTGGCGTGGGACCATTGGAGGACAGCAGAACGGACGGACTCAGGCACAAACAACCGACCAGGTGGACCGTTACCGGGACCGGGCTGCGTCCGAAGGGCCGCCATAACCTCCTCCTCAATCCTCCACGTAACTGCTCCCACGACGAGGTTCTGGGGAAGAATCGTCTCAGTCTTGGCCCCACTCTCCTCCGTCTTGGAGAACATCCGGGACAAGGCGTCCGCCTTTCCATTCTTAGAACCCGGTCGGAAAGTCAGGGAAAAATTAAAGCGTCCAAAAAACAAAGCACTCCTGGCCTGACGGGAGTTGAGACGTCTAGCCGATTGCACGTAAGCAAGATTATTGTGGTCAGTCCAGACAATAAACGGTTGCTCCGCCCCCTCCAACCAGTGGCGCCACTCCTCCAAGGCAAGTTTCACCGCGAGAAGCACCCGGGTTACCCACATCATGGTTTCTCTCTGCAGACGAGGGACAACGAGAGTAGAAGGCGCAGGGATGGAGTTTTCCGTCAGTGGAGCTTCGCTGGGACAGGATGGCGCCAACCCCCACATCAGACGCATCCACTTCAACGACAAACTGACGGGCAGTGTCAGGTTGAGAGAGAATCGGGGCGTTGGTGAATCGACTCTTCAAATCCAGAAATGCTCGGTCTGCCTCAGGATTCCAACAGAAGGTTCTGGTGCTAGAAGTCAGGGCAGTTAATGAAGCGGCCACACGGCTGTAATCACGGATAAATCTACGATAGAAATTCGCAAACCCCAGAAACCTCTGGAGCTGCAATCTCGTACTGGGCTGGGCCCAATCCAGAACCGCCCTAACCTTCTCTTGGTCCATCGTAATCTCTCCCCTGGAGATGATGTACCTGAGAAAGGATGTAGTGTGGGCGTGGAAATCACACTTCTCTGCCTTCACAAACAGGCGGTTCTCCAACAATCGCTGCGGAACCTGCTTGACATGCTGGACGTGGCTGGAAAGCTCCTTAGAGAAGATGAGAATGTCATCCAGGTACATGAACACAAATAGACCGATCATATCTCTCAGAACGTCATTTACCATGCTCTGGAACACTGCTGGAGCATTGGTCAATCCAAACGGCATCACTTGGTACTCGAAGTGTCCCATAGGTGTATTGAACCCAGTCAACCACTCGTCCCCCTCTCTGATCTGGACCAGATGATACGCATTGCGTAGATCCAGCTTAGTGAACACAGTAGCACCCTGTAAGGAGTCGAAAGCAGAGCTCATCAAAGGCAGGGGATACTTGTTCTTGACCGTAATATCATTAAAACCCCGATAATCAATAGACGGTCGAAGAGAGCCATCCTTCTTACTCACAAAAAAGAAACCTGCTCCCAGGGGTGATGACGAGGGACGAATGAGATCAGCAGCTAGAGACTCCTTTATGTAGGTCTCCAAAGCTTCACGTTCAGGTCGAGAGATACTGTATAAACGTCCCTTGGGATAGGCAGCTCCAGGGAACAGGTTAATCACACAATCATATGGTCGGTGGGGAGGAAGTGACAGAGCCTTCTGTTTACTGAACACTTCACCCAAATCGTAATATGTTTCAGGAACCAGGGACACATCTGGGGGGGTAGGATCAATGACCTGACTGGGAACAGAATGGGGACAGGCAGTCTTAAGGCAGTTAGCATGACATTCCATGCTCCAACTAGTTACCTTGCCAGTCCCCCAATCGAATGTGGGATTGTGTTCTCTCAACCAGGGGTATCCAAGAACCAGAGGAACATGGGGAGAAGGCAGAATGAAGAAGGAGATAACCTCTGAATGATTCCCTGACAACAGCATCTTAACCGGTTCAGTCCTCATAGTGATACGTGCCAGACTACTGCCGTTCAGAGTGGTAGCTTCAATGGCTTCCGGTAATTGCTCCTTGGAAAGCTCCAGCTGTTCCACCAAGTCGGCATCCATAAAGCTGCCATCGGCAACTGAATCGATAAAAGCGTTAATCGCTAAACTCGGATTCTTGTTCATGAGGGTTGCAGGAAAACGAGGTCTGTCAGGGCTATTGAGAGGTTGAAACTGGCTCGCTAAAAGTCCTCCCAAACTTAACGAGCCGGGCAGTTTAACGGGTGCTGGGGACAAGCGGAGATGTAATGTCCCGAGTTACCACAGTAGAGGCAGCTGTTGGTCTCACGTCTACGTTGGCGCTCCTCCTTGGTTAACCCGTGCCGCCCCACTTGCATGGTTTCAGGATCTGGAGGCAGGACCCCTCCACTAATCCCGTGAGGTGAACTTCCTGACCCGAATGGTAACCGAGTAGCTGATTGATTGGACGGGCCCCATTGCTCTCCCTCCTTCTCTCTCGGACTCTGTTATCCACCCGAATAGATAATGCTACCAACCAGTTCAGGTCACTAGGCTCAGGATAAGAGATCAACTCATCCTTGAGTTGCTCCGACAACCCCTGATAAAAAAACGCTTGTAGTGACTCCTCATTCCACCCACTCTCCACAGCCAATGTCCTGAATTCGATAACAAAGTCGGCAACACTGCGAGCTCCTTGGCGAAGAGAAAACAAACGCTTAGCTGCATCTTTACCTCGGGCTGGATGGTCAAACAACTTCCTCATCTCTGCCGTGAACTCCTGGTATGACGCCATGCAGGTGTCCTGTCGTTCCCATACGGCTGAAGCCCACTCCAGAGCTCTACCACGCAGCAGTTCAATAACAAAAGCTATCCTAGCCTTGTCTGTGGCGTAAGAGTGGGGCTGCAGATCAAACACTAATCCACAGTGCATAAGAAATGAACGGCATCTTCCCAAAACCCCTTCGTACTTATCTGGCGTCGGAATCTTGGGCTCACGGAAGGGAACAGCTCCAGAAGCGGCAGGCGAGAGGGGTGAAACAGGTGGTGGATTCTCCGCCGGCAAACTGAGCTGAGCCTGGATACTCGTCAGACTGGCAGAAAAGTTCTGAACCGACAATGCTATCTCCTGTAGCGCCGTGCTGTGTTGTCCCAACATCTTCTCCTGATGGGTAATGGCATGGCGAACAGAGTCCAGGTCCGCTGGGTTCATCCTTGGCCGGATCGTTCTGTCACGACTCTCTAAAGCAGAACCCAGAAGCAGACCAGGACAAGGTGAGTAGAACGAAGGTGAGTATTTATTTACAGATTCAAATGTAGAAGCAGAATAATCCAGGAGACGGAGCGGGCAGCGGAGGTGAGTTGGTGGGAGTGAATAGGCAGATCCAATGATGGCACAGAAGCCACCGACGACCAGGCAGGGGTGGGGTGAATGTTCCGGGAGAATGACTGTAGACAGAGTAAACGAAGGTAAGTACACGGCAAGCAAAAAGTACAAAACAACAAAACTAACTCTTGTAACTTTGAGGCTGATACGCTGACACAACATACTGTTCATGGCTAACGATCCGGCAGGGAATGGATGTCAGGTCAGAGCTTATGAAGAGGTGATGATCAGGACCAGGTGTGCAGAAAGCTGATGAGATGCAGGTGCGGGTAATCGAGAGATCTCCCGCCTAGCTTCGTCGCCCGGCAACCAGACAGGGTGCGTTCAGGAACCTTCAGGAAACAGACTCCAAGACAGAAAACAGGCAACTCAGGCAGAAACAGACTCAGGAAGCGGGATTCATGACAAGATCTACACATAGAAATTCACACCCTTATTTGCTGAAATAAATTGATAATAAGAAGCTTGTGGGAGCTGTGTTTTTAGACTTCAGTGCAGCTTTTGACATTATCGATCATAATCTGCTGCTGGAAAAACGTATGTGTTATGGCTTTACATCCCCTGCTGTATCGTAGATTGAGAGTTACCGGTCTAACAGAACACAGAGGGTGTTCTTTAATGGAAGCCTCTCCAACATAATCCAGGTAGAGTCGGGCATTCCCCAGGGCAATTGTCTAGGCCCCTTACTTTTTAAATCTTTACTAATGACCTGCCACTGGCACGAAGTAAAGCCTGTGTGTCTATGTATGCTGATGTCTAAACATTATACACGTCAGCTAAAACAGTAAGTGAAATCACTGCAACACTTAACAAATAGCTGCAGGCAGTTTTAGAATGTGTGGGAAGTAATAAGCTAGTACTAAATGTAAAAAAAAAACGAAAGGCATTTGGGACAAACCATTTACTAAACCTTAAACACCAGCTAAATCTTGTAATTAATCATGTGGAAATTGAACAAGTTGAGGAGACTAAACTGCTTGGTGTAACCCTGGATTGTAAACTGTCATGGTCAAAACATATTGATGCAACGGTGGCTAACATGGGGAGAGTTCTGTCTGTAATAAAGCGTTGTTCTGCTTTCTTGACATTGCTATCAACAAAACAAATCCTACAGAGCTTATTTTTATCCTACCTGGATTACAGTTATAAATTCAAATACCACAAAGAGGGACATAGGCAAATGACAGTAGGCCCAGAACAGAGTAGTACGACTGGACTTTAAATCTACACAGAGAGCTAACATGAATGACATGCATGTCAATCTCTCCT
Source organism: Coregonus lavaretus (assembly GCF_964263955.1). NCBI lineage: Eukaryota > Metazoa > Chordata > Actinopteri > Salmoniformes > Salmonidae > Coregonus > Coregonus lavaretus. Next base: position 51,997,602 of record NC_139992.1, read on the forward strand.
GGCTCAAAGTAGAGGAGAGATTGAGTTCATCACTACTTGTCTTTGTGAGAGGTATTGACATGTTGAAAGCACCGAGCTGTCTGTTCAAACAACTAGCACACAACTCAGACACCCATGCATACCCCAGAAGACATGCCACCAGAAGTATCTTCACAGTCCCCAAAGTCCAGATCAGAAGCACACACACACAGGCACACTCACACGCATACTCACACACACTCCAGCACACGCACTCTAGCACACGCACTCTACACACACGTACATTTTAATATTGTTGTATGTTGGTATTATACATTTTGTGTTGTAGATATGTAGTGGTATAATAATGTTATATGATGTACTGTTTTTGTTTGTTTTTTGTTTTTTGTGTGATGTGCCTTAATGTGTTTTGACCCCAGGAAGAGCAGCAGCTAATGGCGCCATAAGAAATACAAATACAAAAAATGCACACAAGAACAGCCTTTCATTTGTTTGAAAGAGTATTTTTTAAATGAAAATAATGGACTAACCAACCTGAGAGAGCAAAGCCAAGCATTCCTTTAGCGTGCAGTCAGTTTTATTTCAACACACTTAGGAATCCTACACGTTTTCAACTCTTGATTAATTTTCTTGCTCCTTCCGTGTCCTCAATATTTCAGACCTTTCCTTGAATGTAGAAAAACTTGATCCCTTCATTAAAAAATAGTCATTGTTTGCTTGTGATGTAATCCAATGGCTATATTCACAAAATGTTTTTTTCTGCCTCTGCAGGCTCAACATTTAACTCAAATATTAAAAAATACTCAAAACCATTTATTTTGGACTAATATCAAATCCTTCAGCTGATTAAGTTTGGCTTTGCCCAGAGTAAATCAAGTAGAAAATAGTAGTCCATTTCGCCAGCATGAGCCACGCAGGCCTGTGCAGCAGCACATGCAAAATAAAACATTCCAACGATTTCTGTGAAATTATGTCTTGTTTTTAATATCAGCCCCTTGCAAAATACATATAAACTGTCTGCAATTCAGGAAGCCCATATAGATTGGTGTGTGGATACTATAAAGTGAACTACAGACAAAAGGTTATATAAATTGTATTAATGTAAAACACACAAGAATAAAAAGAAGCCTACTGTGTGTCTGAAAGCTTGTAAAATCTTGAAAATGACCTGCTTGTACATGTAAATCATTCAATGACTGAGTGAGAATCACAAGTTATGGACTAGCTCGGAAAGCACAACCATACAACCATGTTATAGCTGTTCGTAGAGAAATCTAATTAGCATGGAAGTGCTCACAGACAAAAATATAAATATTGTAAGAATCATATGGTGTACAAAGATTCCCTCAGATCTTTTTCAGCAGCTAACAAAAAAGTAATGTTTGTAATCATCAATTCTAATTTTATTTTCTTCCATCAATTCTAATTTTATTTTCTTCTGTAGCATTTGTGGAGTTTTGGTAGAGACGCACAAGTATCTCTTCAGCCTCTTTTCCACCCACTACAATCTTCCATTTGAAAAATACATAATTCGCTGTGTGGCAATCATCCTCTCTCTCTCTCTCTCTCTCTCTCTCTCTCTCTCTCTCTCTCTCTCTCTCTCTCTCTCTCTCTCTCTCTCTCTCTCTCTCTCTCTCTCTCTCTCTCTCTCTCTCTCTCTCTCCAGGCTTCTCTGCAACACAACGTCCGCCAATGATTATGTAAACGGTTTCCAGAAAATGAATGTGACCCCTTTAATTTGGGCTGTATGAGATAGAGGGTGGGAGAGAGATGGAGGGATAGGGGTTAGTAAGAAATAGAGTGAGGGGTTGAAAGAGAGACAGAGAGAGGTAGGAAAAAAAGAGAGAGTGATAGAGAGAGAGATGGAGAGAGAAAGAATGAGAGTGGCAGATAGATAGATAGAATGAGAGATAAAAAGAGAGCGAGAGAAAGGGGCCCTACAATTCACCACACTCCCTCTTTTGCTAGCAAGCGAGGCTGGGGAAGTGGCAGCCAGAGAGAAGCTGTTGCCATGACTACTCGCTGGCAGCTTCTCTCCGTGTGTTCCGAGAGCACTGGCTGTTCCCTCTACCCAACACATGGGAGTGACGGAGGGAGGGGTGGAGCCGCTGAACTAAGCAAGTCTAAGGTTTCTCTTCCACAAAACCTAAGGTTTGCCGGCTGGTAAAAGAGCAACAAAAGAGGAACAACAAGGGCTCCGATGTCGGATCAGCCCATGGCCCTTAGTTGGAAGATTGTTGGTGGTTGCTACTACATACATACATCATCTCTATAGTTGCAACACAGTAGCGTTGGAATACTAGTGGTACAATGCAAATCATTATTATCAGGTATCTCCACAGAGTTTGTTACATTACACATTCCAAAGTGCCACTTTTAGTAACTTGTAATACCTCAATTCCATATGGCTCCTCTTTTCCACGCTGGATATTACCTTAACACAATTTGAATTTAAATATGCAATATGCAGAAATCGCTCTCTGCCATTTCCTGGTTGCTAAAATTAAAATATTTAGCCTAAAATCAATTTATGTGACAAAACAAGCACTTATAGTGTAGAGAATTAAACTGCTGTGAAATATATAAAATATTATATTTTCAGCTGTTTGAAGCTGGTGTACAAAACTGAAAGTAATAGATAAAAAAAAAAACTTAAGTACAGGACGCATAGAAATAGCGCACATAGAACAGATTCTTAAACTTGCTTTCAAAGAGATTGACAGATCTATAACTGACATTTCTATATGAATTGGATTGGGCTGCCCAAAAAGTTACATATTGCAGCTTTAATGGTTTTATTTAATTCCCCTGCAGTTCTATCAGTGTGTGTACACAGGTGACTCAGGTATGTCAGAATGAGGTTTCAGTGTCTATGGCTCCACTCTAGCTCAGACAAACTGTGTGTGTGTGTGTGTGTGTGTGTGTGTGTGTGTGTGTGTGTGTGTGCGTGTGTGCGCGCTCGTGGGTGCATGAATGTGTATGCATGTGCGTGTATGTGTGTGCATGTGTGTAGGTAAGATGATCTAGGTAATGGATACAGGTGGAATGGATATAATACACCAGCCAACAGTTTTAGGACATACAGGTCTCCTTGTTACTTTCATAGTCGTCCTTCTCCTCATCTTAACTAGTCAGGGTATAGTTACTTTGTCAGCTAATCCACAGCGTTTCCATCACATTGTGATGGCCTTTTGTTCAGTCGTATTGTGTGTGTGTGTGTGTGAATTCATGGCAGGTTGAAGTTTATTGTCATGAGTCTTGCACTGGAGGCAGAACGGAGTGGTTTCTGCTAGATGGGCCAGCTGCAAAGTCAAATTGGCTATATCTTAAAACATTTGCTATTTGGTCTTAATTTATGGTTAGGGTTAGGCATTAGGGTTGGCAGTGTGGTTAAGGTTAGGGTTAAGGCTAGGTTTAAAATCAGATTTTATGATTTTGTGGCTGTGCCAGCTAGTGACCACTCTGCAGAGCTGCATCCAGTACGAGTCATCTCTATAAATGCCAACCTTCAAATTCGTGTGCATTTGTGTGTGAACCTGAATGTGTGTTGTGTATGTGTGCTGGCGTTTGTGTATGCTTATTTGTCTATGAGTGGTCTACTCTCCACTTGCCTCTCTCTGTGTGTCTGAAAGGCTTTGCCTTTCCAGATGCAGTTGCTATTAGACACTGCACGCAGAGGCCATAGTGGTCATGTTGGAGCCTCCACCCCTATCTCCGCAAACACAGCCCCCGCTCTCTTCCCCTCCGGCCCCCAGTGAGAGGCTGACCTTGGCTGGGCCTGACAGAGAGCTGGCCTGGGGGGGGGACTGCTGTAGCTCCACACCAGCCCACCGAGTCAACCCACTCAGCCAGTGCAGGTGTACTGATGCCTGGACAAACACACACAGAACAGAAACACAGACACACGGACAGGCACACACACACACACAGCACATGGACCACGGGAGTCCCCCCGAGCTAGCAGATGTCCAGTCTCTCTCTCCCTCTGTCTCTGTTCCTCTTTTTCCCTCTCTTTCTCTCTCTCTCATTGCCTCTTCCACTTATAGTAGCTGTGATCTACATCTGTCTATATTAGTTACTATGCTGTTACCTAAGCGGTAATGTGTGTGTGTTATTGGTTTATTCAGATCCCCATTAGCTATTGCTGAAGCAGCAGCTACAGCCTTCAGCATGCCTGTGTCCATACCAGGGTTCTGTACCAACCAACACACTGACTGCCTAGTCCACTCCCTTGGACGACACAGTATATGATTTTGGTTTGTTGGCACTTTTCTTGCTTTCTCATTTGCCTAGTTGACATACAATACTTTTTCATCAAGGTCTAATATTATGTATGTTTTGGAATTATTGGACACATAATTCCAAAGCATACATAATATTTGACCTTGATAAAAAAGTACTGTATGTATTTTCTCAGACACCTGTTCGCATCATTCGGACTAGTTAAGGAGCTCATCTTGGACAATGGGCCTCCTTTCAAGTCGAACAACTTTGAAATGTTACTCAAGAACGATTGAGTAAGAAACATCCTGTCACCACCTGTGATGAGGTGGTGTTGAAGGAGTCAGGTGCAGGAGGGTAAATCACAGAATAACAGGCTTTAATCCGCAAAATACAGGTTTACGCAAAACTGTGTCAAACACACTCCAGGGCACAAAACAGGTGCACTGGAAAATACAAAGCACACAGGAAAAATACTCCTGTCGAACAAAATACACGCGCTCCACCGAGCTTCACTAACCTTCACAATAAACAATCACCCACAAGGACAAGGGGGCAGAAGGAACACTTATACACAGACTAATTAGGGGATAGAACCAGGTGTGTGTGATAACGAGACAAGAAAATTGTGATGATGATTGGGGCGGCAGTGGGTAGTACTCCGGTGACGACGAACGCCGAAGCCTGCCCGAACAAGGAGGGACAGTACACCCCCCCTGACGCGCAGCTCCAGCAGCGCGCCGACCCCGGCCTCGGGGACGGCCAGGAGGACGTGGAGCAGGGCGAGCCGGATGGCGACGGTGGAAATCCCGCAACAGGGAGGAATCTAGGATGTCCCTCACCGGGACCCAGCACCGTTCCTCCGGACCGTACCCCTCCCACTCCATGAGGTACTGAAGGCCCCCCACCCGACGCCTCGAATCCAGGATGGCACGGACAGAGTACACCGGGGCCTCCTCGATGTCCAGAGGAGGTGGAGGAACCTCCCGCACCTCAGACTCCTGGAGCGGACCAACCACCACCGGCCTGAGGAGAGACACATGAAACGAGGGGTTAATAAGGTAATCAGGGGGAAGTAACAACCTATACGTAACTTCGTTGATTCTCCTCAGGACTTTGAACGGCCCCACAAACCGCGGACTCAGCTTCCGGTAGGGCAGGCGGAGGGGCAGATTCCGGGTCGAGAGCCAGACCCGATCCCCCGGTATTCCGGGGCCTCACTGCAGTGACGGTCAGCGTTGGCCTTCTGACGACGCACGGCGCGCTGGAGGTGAACGTAGGCAGCGTCCCACGTCTCCTCCGTGCGCCGAAACCAGTCAATCACCGCAGGAGCCTCGGTCTGGCTCTGGTGCCACGGGACCAGAACCGGTTGGTAACCTAAACCACATTGGAATGGTGTTAGGATAGTAGAGGAGTGGCGGAGAGAGTTCTGGGCATATTCTGCCCATGGCAAGAACACGACCACTCCCCCGGCCGGTCCTGGCAGTAGGACCACAGGAACCTACCCACATCCTGATTTACTCGTTCCACCTGCCCATTTGACTCGGGGTGGAACCCAGAGGTCAGGCTGACCGAGACCCCTAGACGTTCCATGAATGCCTTCCAAACCTTGGACGTGAACTGTGGACCTCGGTCGGACACGATATCCTCTGGCACCCCGTAGTGCCAGAAGACGTGATAAACAGGGCCTCCGCAGTCTGCAGGGCCGTGGTGAGACCAAGCAGAGGAAGGAGGGAGCAGGATTTGGAGAAGCGGTCCACAACAACCAGGATGTTGGTGTTACCTTGGGAGAGGGGAAGATCAGTCAGACAATCAATACTAAGATGAGACCATAGTTGTTGTGGAACTGGTAATGGTTGTAGCTTACCCGTTGGGAGGTGCCTAGGTGCCTTACTCTGGGTGCACACTGAGCAGGAGGAGACGTACACCCTCACATCCTTAGCCAAGGTAGGCCACCAGTACTTTCCACTCAAGCAGCGCACTGTATGGCCGATACCTGGGTGACCAGAGGAGGGTGACGTGTGTGCCCAGAAGATCAGACGATCACGGATAAGAGCAGGCACGTACCGCAGCCCAGCTCGACACTGCGGTGGAGATGGATCTGTCCGTAATGCCTGCTCTATATCCGCGTCCATTGTCCATACTACCGGCGCCACAATACTGGAGGCCGGGAGTATGGGGGTGTTGTCTCTGGGCCTCTCCTCTGTGTCATACAGCCGGGACAGTGCGTCTGCCTTCACGTTCTTCGTACCCGGAATGTATGATAGTGTAAAATTAAACTGGGTGAAGTATAGGGCCCACCTGGCCTGGCGAGGATTCAGCCTTCTCGCTGCCCGGATGTACTCCTGGTTACGGTGGTCCATCCAGACAAGGAAAGGGTGTTTCGCCCCTTCGAGCCAATGCCTCCACACGGTCAAGGCTCGGACAACAGCCAACAGCTCCCGATCACCAACATCGTAGTTCTGCTCCGCCGGGCTGAGCTTCTTAGAGAAGAAGGCACAGGGGCGGAGCTTGGGTGGCGTACCCGAGCGTTGAGACAGGACAGCTCCTATCCCAACCTCGGACGCATCCACCTCCATTACGAACGGTAGTGATGAATTGGGGTGGGCCAGTACTGGGGCTGAGGTGAACAGACCCCGCAGTTTGCTGAAGGTCAGCCTCAGCAGACCAGCGGAGCCGGGACGGCCCACCCTTCAACAGGGAGGTAATGGGAGCTGCGATCTTGCCAAAGCCCTGGATAAACCTCCGATAGTAGTTGGCAAAGCCAAGGAAGCGCTGCACCTCCTTAACCGTGGTTGGAGTCGGCCAATTACACTCGGCTGAAATGCGATCTCCCTCCATCTCCACACCTGAGGTGGAAATGCGGTATCCAAGGAAGGAGACGGACTGCTGGAAAAACATATACTTCTCTGCCTTAGCATAAAGGTCATTTTCCAACAGTCGGGCCAGCACCTTGCGAACCAGGGACACATGCACCAGGATGTCGTCGATGTAGACCACTAACCACGACCAAGCATGTCCCGAAACACCTCGTTCACAAAGGATTGGAAAACAGAGGGAGCATTCATCAAAACATAGGGCATCACCACGTATTCATAATGCCCCGTGGTTGTGCTGAATGCTGTCTTCCACTCATCTCCCTCTCGGATACGCACCAGGTTGTACGCACTCCTGAGATCTAATTTGGTGAAGAAGCGCGCTCCATGCATTGATTCAATCACCGAAGGAATGATGGGGAGAGGATAACAAAATCTTATCGTCTCCCTGTTCAGTGGTCGAAACTCGAGGAGGCGGGTGAAGTGGAGGGACGTATATACCCCTGGCGCAGGGACTCGGTGACATAGGTTTCCATAGCCACCGTTTCAGCCTGTGACAGGGGGTATATATGACTCCTGGGAGGTACAGCGTCTACCCGGAGGTTTATCGCGCAATCCCCCGCCCGATGAGGTGGTAATTTAGTCACCTGCGTTTTAGAGAACGCTTGCGCCAGATCGAGGTATTCAGGGGGAATGCTCACGGTGGAGGTACTGTCTGGACTTTCCACCGTGGTTGCACCAACGGAAAGACACCTCGCGACCACCCCGTGAGAGCCCTCTGCGGTCATGAGAAGGTGGGATTGTGGAGTGCTAGCCAAGGGATACCTAATACCACAGGGAAAGCAGGAGATTCAATAATCGAAAAAATAACCTGCTCAAAATGAGTCTCCTGGGTGATCATGGTGACTGGTATCATGACTTCCGTAACAATCCCGGACCCTATTGGTTGACTATCGAGTGCTCTGATGGGGAGTGGAATGGATAGGAGAACCAATGTTATGCCTTGACGGCGTGCGAATGCCCTGTCCATGAAGTTCCCAGCTGTGCCTGAATCGACTAGCGCCTTACACTGGGGAACTACCATGAGATCGGGAAAGTAGATAGGTAGGGTACAGTGCGCAGCAGAGAGCTCTGAACAAGTGTGGGTGTTCGATATCTGGGGTGCTGCGTGAGTGCCCTGCCTGCTGCCTCCCGGCCCAAAAGAATGTTCACTACGACGTGTAGTGTATTGTCCCATCGTGCCACCAGAGTGGCACTGTCGCTGTCCTCCTCCGCTCTCTCGGCCGGCGGCTCCACCCAGCTCCATCGGCTCGGGATCCGAGTCGTCCGGGGTGGAAACGGGCAGACCCCTACCAGGACGTCCTCTGGCTGCCAGCAGGTTGTCCAAACGAATGGCCATGTCCACCAGTTTGTTGAAGGACAACATGGTGTCTCGGCAGGCGAGCTCCCGTCGGATGTCCTCCCGCAGATGGCACCGGAAATGGTCGATCAGAGCCCGCTCGTTCCACCCGGACTCCGCTGCCAGCGTCCGAGACTCCAACGCGAAGTCCTGCATGGTCCTCATCCCCTGCCTCAGATGGACCAGTCGCTCACCCGCCTCTCTACCCTCGGGCGGGTGATCAAAGACCGCCCGAAAGAGGCGAGCGAACTCCCTGTAGTCTTCCAACGCGGCTCCTCCTTCGTTCCACACCGCGTTGGCCCACTCCAGGGCTTTCCCACAGAGGCAGGAAACGAGGACGGACACCCTCTCCCGCTCCGATGGTTCCGGCCTGATGCTGGCGAAGTAAAGCTCCAATTGGAGGAGGAATCCCTGGCACAGCGCCATCGTCCCATCAAACGCCCGTGGTCGGGATATCTGGATCCCTCCGGGTGCTGGGGTGTAGGTGGCTGGATCCAGATGGCCAGCTGGTCTCGACAGATCGGGTTCTTTCCTCTTCAGGTTGTCCATCGCTTCTCTCAAGCTGGCCAGCATTGTGGAATGCTCCTGGACCTGTGCCACGACTCCAGGCATGCGCTATTGTCCCGCTGACTCCATATGAAGGGCGGGTGATTCTGTGATGAGGTGGTGTTGAAGGAGTCAGGCACAGGATGGTAAATCACAGAATAACAGGCTTTAATCCGCAAAATACAGGTTTACGTAGAACTGCGTCAAACACACTCCAGGGCACAAAACAGGTGCACTGGAAAATACAAGGCACACAGGAAAAATACTCCTGTCGAACAAAATATGCGAGCTCCACCGAGCTTCACTAACCTTCACAATAAACAATCACCCACAAGGACAAGGGGGCAGAGGGAACACTTATACACAGACTAATTAGGGGGATTAGAACCAGGTGTGTGTGATAACGCGACAAGACAATTGTGATGATGATTGGGGCGGCAGTGGTTAGTACTCCGGTGACGACGAATGCCGAAACCTGCCCGAACAAGGAGGGGAGGCAGCCTCGGCCGAAGTCGTGACACCACCTTACCATCCGGCATCAAACAGAGCAGTGGAGAGAGACATGCAAACTTTTTAAGAAGGCCTCGACTAGACTCGACCCACCCATCAAAGGCTTGCCCGCTTCCTGTTCACCTACCAGAACACACCAGACACAGTAACGGAATGTATACCAGCTGAACTGTTTCTGAAATACCAACCACGTACCCGCCTGACACTGCTGAAACCGAAACCAGACTTGTCAAACACTGTGGCTAAGCACCAGCTACAGCAGGTGAAAGCTCATGACAGACACCAAGCCCATGGTACTTGCCTACGGAGCAGCAACAGGAACTGCCCCTCCCTACCTTCAGGCTATGCTCAAACCCTACACCCCAACCCGAGTACTCTGTTCTGCCACCTCTGGTCTCTTGGCCCTCCCACCTCTACAGGAGGGCAGCTCCCGCTCAACCCCCACCCCCTCCAAGAAAGATGTGTGAACTAACACTCGTATTTGACTTTTCCCCCACTACTAGCACAGACTTTGCTGATAGCTACTTTATTTAAAAACATTTACTTACTATTACTGATATATGTGGTTGTCCCACCTAGCTATCATAAGATGAAAAAACTAACTGTAAGTCGCTCTGTATAAGAGTGTCTTCGAAAATGACTAAAATGTAAAAACATATATATAGACACTGAAAGACTGTCAGAGAATTCAAAGAGGGAGAGAGGGTGATGGTACGTGAATTCAGAACTCAGGTGTGATACTGCGACACAGAGGACCTTTGACCTACCAAGTCCAAATTAGTCATCGCCATGTCAATGCTCAAGTGGTCCAACACCCCAGCAGAGACATGCTGAGAGAACGAGAAAAACAACGACCCCCAGGACTATGCTCCTAACTGTGGACATACAAGAGAGACAGAGCTTGACCTTCCACCTGAACCTGACCCACCACCGGAAGCCCAGGAGGATGTATCCTTTTCGACAGTGAAGAGCACCTCAAAAGCTTGACCTTTGAGTTGACCTGTTTCAGGAAGTAACGAACCGTGAACAAAAATACTTTGATATGTCCTAAAGAATAGAAAAAGAAAAAGGACATTACCCATTACATGAAAAGATTAGTTTCTGGTTTGAAAATTCCAGAACACTACCACAAACAAACAGTTATTGGGAGTTATCAAAGCCGTGTCACACACATACACACCCTGCATGTACGTTGGGAAACAAACAGGTACATGTTCAGACAGGCTGAACATGTCTGCATACCTGCCGTGATCGGGTCGAGTATTCCAGGAAATTTACCGGGAATGAACAGTGTCTCTCAGGTTTCCTGACAATGTGTACTGCAGGGAATGCTCAGTGTGCATGTCTGAAAAACTCCTGATCACTCTCCCCCATAATATATGTGCCATTTAGCAAAAACTTTTATCCAAAGCAACTTACAGTAATGCTTGCATCATTTTGCGTATGGATGGTCCCGGGAATCGAACCAACTACCCTGGCGTTACAAGCACCATTCTTGCATTCTTGCAAACCTACAACATTCCACAGGCCACAAATGACATCACAAAATTCATGTTAGGTCAAACTACACTGAACAAAAATATAAACGCAACATGTAAAGTGTTGGTACCAAGTTTCATGAGCTGAAATAAAATATCCCAATATGTGCACAAAAAAAAAAGCTTCAAATTCGTTTACCTCCCTCTTAGTGAGCATTGCTCATTTGCCAAGATCCATCCACCTGACAGGTGTGGCATATCAAGAAGTTGATTAAACAGCATGATCATTACACAGGTGCACCTTGTACTGGGGACAATAAAAGGCCACTCTAAAATGTGCAGTTTTGTCACACGGCACAATGCAATTGGCATGCTGACTGCAGGAATGTCCACCAGAGCTGTTGTCAGAGAATTAAATGTTCATTTCTCTACCGTTGTTTTATAGATATTTGGGAGTACGTCCAACTGGCCTCACAACCGCAGACCACATGTAACCACGCCAGCCCAGGACCTCCAGATCCGGCTTCTTCACCTGCGGGATCATCTGAGACCAGCCACCCGGACAGCTGATGAAACTGTGGGTTTGCACAACCGAAGGATTTCTGCACAAACTCTCAGAAACCGTCTCAGGGAAGCTCATCTGCGTGCTCGTCGTCCTCACCAGGGTCTTGACCTGACATCAGTTCGGTGTCGTAACCGACTTCAGTGGGCAAATGCTCACCTTCGATGGCCACTGGAATGCTGGAGAAGTGTGCTCTTCATGGATGAATCCTGGTTTCAACTGTCCCGGGCAGATGGCAGACAGCGTGTATGGCATCGTGTGGCGAGTGGTTTGCTGATGTCAACGTTGTGAACAGAGTGCCCCACATGGTGGCGGTGCAGTTATGGTATGGGCAGGCATAAGCTACCGACAACGAACACAATTGCATTTTATCGATGGCAATTTGAATGCACAGAAATACCGTGTTGAGATCCTGAGGCCCATTGTCGTGCCATTCACCCGCCGCCATCACCTCATGTTTCAGCATTATAATGCAGGCCCCATGTCGTAAGGATCTGTACACAATTGCTGGAAGCTGAAAATGTCCCAGTTCTTCCATGGCCTGCATATTCGCCAGACATGTCACACATTGAGCATGTTTGGGATGCTCTGGATTGACGTGTACAACAGCGTGTTCCAGTTCCAATATCCAGCAACTTCGCACAGCCATTGAAGAGGATTGGGACAACATTCCACAGGCCACAAACAACAGACTGATCAATTCAACTCTATTCGAAGGAGCTGTGTCGCGCTGCATGAGGCAAATGGTGGTCACACCAGATACTGACTGTTTTTTTTTATCCACGCCCCTACCTTTTTTTCTAAGGTATCTTTGACCAACAGATGCATATCTCTATTCCCAGTCATATGAAATCCATAGATTAGGGCCTAATGAATGTATGTCAATTGACTGATTTCCTTGTTTGAACTGTAACTCAGTAAAATCTTTGAAATTGTTGCATGTTGGATTTATATTTTTGTTCATACAGGTATTCATTCTCAGACCAGTTTGGATTTTTTACTTTACCTTCTATAACGGTATTTTAATGTTTGATTTGTTACATGAAAACATTCAGTAATTATTCTGAAAAATGATGGCAATAATCTGTTTTTAGTGTCAGTAAGAAACTGCTAACTGCGGAGAACTGCTAGATAACATCCAAGCTCAACAAGTCAACAACCTTCGGAGTACAGACCCCCCAGAAGTCGGGCGACTAAAATGCACAGTTATAGGAGAATAATAATTATGTCAAGGAAACATATTTTTTTTATGAAATAGAGGCATACTAAGACAAAAGAAACGCGACACAGTGTATAAAAATAACAAATTAGTGCAGGAAATTGATTAAAATGCTTGAAGTGAATTGAACAAATAACTATGCAAATGTTAACCATTGGTCGAATAACAGTTTGAGGCTACAAATTATTAACACATTAAACTACACATTCATATTTACATAAAAATGCACTCTATTATACACAACAATACACGAAAAGCAAAACACAATCATAAAAAACAGACACATTCTTAAAGTGTTGAATTGTGCAATAGTTGTGCAGTAATAATATAAGTCCAATAGCAGCAGTCATGGTGTGTGTAGCATGAATGTGTGTGTGTGATTGTGTAGGTGTGTGAAACACCTCTGACCTCTCATGGGACCCTTGACCTGCCAATCACCCCCCTTGACCTTTAGGTGTGAATATGTCAATGACGAGTAAGTGAACTCTCTTCACCCCATAGGTCATGTACATAATCCTGTTCAGTGTTATTAGCTGGTAAATCGTTTTACGATGGTTATTACATAGCTATTACTTTGTACTTGTTCTTGTTTATTTCGATGGTAAAGTGTTTACATTGTGTTCATGTGTGTATTCTAGGCTATTCAACTATTCTGGTAGTTTTTTTCCTTCCATCAGTGCACTTTGTTATCTGAGCCATGGGGAGAATCCCTTCACAATAGCTTTACATTGACCTAAAATGGTGGCTTGTAGTTCTCCTTCAAGTCCCGTAAAAGACTACAAGTCCCAGCAGCGCAGTCACTTACAATTACTTCTGGTTTCAGGTATATCCGGTGACATCACTGCTGGAGTATTTCTGCATGGTTAGCATGACTAACATGCTAGCTGGGGTTTCCGATTGTAAAGAGTGTTTTGTGTGCTTGTTTAATATTGTTGGTATAAGCATTTTTTATTGCTGGGTTTTATAGCCATTATCATTGCACTTTATAAACACATTTCTACACTTTTATATGATGTTTACTGCTATTTACCTTCTGATATTGCACTACAATATGCTACCTCAGTTGCTATAGTTGTTATTTATCATTTATGCTAATTTCTTAGTACTGCTCTATGCTAAGCTATTACATGCTATAGTTGCTTATGCTAAGCTATGCTATCGCTAATACCTGGTCTCTCATGCTATTTCAACCACCTGCTAATACTGCTTGCCACTACTGCTAATCTACATTTACCTTACATTTACGTCATTTAGCAGACGCTCTTATCCAGAGCGACTTACAAATTGGTGCATTCACCTTATAGCCAGTGGGATAACCACTTTACAATGTTTTATTTTTTTTTTTGGGGGGGGGGGGGGGGGGTAAGGGGGGGTAGAAGGATTACTTTATCCTATCCCAGGTATTCCTTAAAGAGGTGGGGTTTCAAATGTGTCCGGAAGGTGGTGAGTGACTCCGCTGTCCTGGCGTCGTGAGGGAGCTTGTTCCACCATTGGGGTGCCAGAGCAGCGAACAGTTTTGACTGGGCTGAGCGGGAACTGTGCTTCTGCAGAGGTAGGGGAGCCAGCAGGCCAGAGGTGGATGAATGCAATGCCCTCGTTTGGGTGTAGGGACTGATCAGAGCCTGAAGGTACGGAGGTGCCGTTCCCCTCACAGCTCCGTAGGCAAGCACCATGGTCTTGTAGCAGATGCGAGCTTCAACTGGAAGCCAGTGGAGTGTGCGGAGGAGCGGGGTGACGTAAGAGAACTTGGGAAGGTTGAATACCAGACAGGCTGCGGCATTCTGGATGAGTTGTAGGGGTTTAATGGCACAGGCAGGGGGCCCAGCCAACAGCGAGTTTCCGTAATCCAGACGGGAGATGACAAGTGCCTGGATTAGGACCTGTGCCGCTTGCTGTGTAAGGCAGGGTCGTACTCTCCGAATGTTGTAGAGCATGAACCTACAGGATCGGGTCACCGCCTTGATGTTAGCGGAGAATGACAGGGTGTTGTCCAGGGTCACGCCAAGGCTCTTCGCACTCTGGGAGGAGGACACAACTGAGTTGTCAACCGTGATGGCGAGATCATGGAACGGGCAGTCCTTCCCCGGGAGGAAGAGAAGCTCCGTCTTGCCAAGGTTCAGCTTGAGGTGGTGATCCGTCATCCATACTGATATGTCTGGCAGACATGCAGAGATGCGATTCGCCACCTGGTTATCAGAAGGGGGAAAGGAGAAGATTAGTTGTGTGTCATCTGCGTAGCAATGATAGGAGAGGCCATGTGAGGATATGACAGAGCCAAGTGACTTGGTGTATAGCGAGAATAGGAGAGGGCCTAACTGAGCCCTGGGGGACACCAGTGGTGAGAGCACGTGGTGCGGAGACAGCTTCTCGCCACGCCACTTGGTAGGAGCGACCGGTCAGGTAGGACGCAATCCAAGAGTGAGCCGCGCCGGAGATGCCCAGCTCGGAGAGGGTGGAGAGGAGGATCTGATGGTTCACAGTATCAAAGGCAGCAGACAGGTCTAGAAGGACAAGAGCAGAGGAGAGAGAGTTAGCTATTCTACACTATGCTATTACCATAACATGCTATTGCTGATATAGATGCCATTATGCTATCCTAAGCTATGCTAGTCTATTGTATAATGTGCTATACTGTTGTTTATGCTATTACTGCTCATTCTCTGCTATTACTTAGTAATAATTTCTAGCCATAGTTTATCCTAATGCATACATTTCCTGAAGCTTTGAAACGTCTGTGAGGGAAGCCACCTCTATGTCCTTCACGAGATCCAAGCCAAGGAGACCCCGACCAGTCACCTTGTCACTGCCCCCAAGACGACAGCGCAAATAGGGCGGCTATGCTGACATGCCAGGGTCTTGCTCCTCCACAAAGGATACGCGATACATGGCCCCATCCATCCTCCCCTCAATACGGTGCAGTCGTCCTGTCCCCTTTACAGAAAAGCATCCCCAAAGAATGACGTTTCCACCTCCATGCTTCACGGTTGGGATGGTGTTCTTGGGGTTGTACTCATCCTTCTTCCTCCAAACACGGCGAGTTGAGTTTAGACCAAAAAGCTATATTTTTGTCTCATCAGACCACATGACCTTCTCCCATTCCTCCTCTGGATCATCCAGATGGTCATTGGCAAACTTCAGACGGGCCTGGACATGCGCTGGCTTGAGCAGGGGGACCTTGCGTGCGCTGCAGGATTTTAATCCATGACGGCGTAATGTGTTACTAATGGTTTTCTTTGAGACTGTGGTCCCAGCTCTCTTCAGGTCATTGTCCAGGTCCTGCCGTGTAGTTCTGGGCTGATCCCTCACCTTCCTCTTGATCATTGATGCCCCACGAGGTGAGATCTTGCATGGAGACCCAGACCGAGGGTGATTGACCGTCATCTTGAACTTCTTCCATTTTCTAATAATTGCGCCAACAGTTGTTGCCTTCTCACCAAGCTGCTTGCCTATTGTCCTGTAGCCCATCCCAGCCTTGTGCAGGTCTACAATTTTATCCCTGATGTCCTTACACAGCTCTCTGGTCTTGGCCATTGTGGAGAGGTTGGAGTCTGTTTGATTGAGTGTGTGGACAGGTGTCTTTTATACAGGTAACGAGTTCAAACAGGTGCAGTTAATACAGGTAATGAGTGGAGAACAGGAGGGCTTCTTAAAGAAAAACTAACAGGTCTGTGAGAGCCGGAATTCTTACTGGTTGGTAGGTGATCAAATAAAATGCAAATTAATTACTTAAAAATCATACAATGTGATTTTCTGGATTTTTGTTTTAGATTCCATCTCTCACAGTTGAAGTGTACATATGACAAAGATTAAAGACCTCTACATGCTTTGTAAGTAGGAAAACCTGCAAAATCGGCAGTGTATCAAATACTTGTTCTCCCCACTGTATATACAATGTATGAGTGCATTCAAAGGAAATAAAAGCTACATTTGACACTCCATTAATTATTTGTCTGTACTAGGAAAATATGTTGTGCTATAATTCAGTCAATATGTGATGGATTAAAAAAATCAAAAAAGTTTGGAGTACATTCATCCATCGTCCAACTGTTGCATTTGTTAGAATTGTTTTTAAAACCTTTTTTAAAATGTGATAACCATTGCTAATAACTTACGTGCTCTTTCGTGTCATCTTTTTATTTTATTTTAATTAACCTTTATTTTAACGTAAGACATACAGTGGGGGAAAAAGTATTTAGTCAGCCACCAATTGTGCAAGTTCTCCAACTTAAAAAGATGAGAGAGGCCTGTACTTTTTATCATAGTTACACGTCAACTATGACAGACAAAATGATATTTTTTTTTCCTGAAAATCACATTGTCGGATTTTTTATGAATTTATTTGCAAATTATGGTGGAAAATAAGTATTTGGTCACCTACAAATAAGCAAGATTTCTGGCTCTCACAGACCTGTAACTTCTTCTTTAAGTGGTTCCTCTGTTGCCTCGTTACCTGTATTAATGGCACCTGTTTGAACTTGTTATCAGTATGGTCCTCTGTAGCTCAGCTGGTAGAGCACGGCGCTTGTAACGCCAAGGTAGTGGGTTTGATCCCCGGGACCACCCATACACAAAAATGTATGCACGCATGACTGTAAGTCGCTTTGGATAAAAGCGTCTGCTAAATGGCTTATTATTATATTATAAAAGACACCTGTCCACAACCTCAAACAGTCACACTCCAAACTCCACTATGGCCAAGACCAAAGAGCTGTCAAAGGACACCAGAAAAAAAATTGTAGACCTGCACCAGGCTGGGAAGACTGAATCTGCAATAGGTAAGCAGCTTGGTTTGAAGAAATCAACTGTGGGAGCAATTATTAGGAAATGGAAGACATACAAGACCACTGATAATCTCCCTCGATCTGGGGCTCCACGCAAGATCTCACCCTGTGGGGTCAAAATGATCACAAGAACGGTGAGCAAAAATCCCAGAACCACACGGGGGGACCTAGTGAATGACCTGCAGAGAGCTGGGACCAAAGTAACAAAGCCTACCATCAGTAACACACTACGTCGCCAGGGACTCAAATCCTGCAGTGCCAGACGTGTCCCCCTGCTTAAGCCAGTACATGTCCAGGCCCGTCTGAAGTTTGCTAGAGTGCATTTGGATGATCCAGAAGAGGATTGGGAGAATGTCATATGGTCAGATGAAACCAAAATATAACTTTTTGGTAAAAACTCAACTCGTCGTGTTTGGAGGACAAAGAACTGAGTTGCATCCAAAGAACACCATACCTACGGTGAAGCATGGGGGTGGAAACATCATGCTTTGGGGCTGTTTTTCTGCAAAGGGACCAGGACGACTGATCCGTGTAAAGGAAATAATGAATGGGGCCATGTATCGTGAGATTTTGAGTGAAAACCTCCTTCCATCAGCAAGGGCATTGAAAATTAAACGTGGCTGGATCTTTCAGCATTACAATGATCACAAACACACCGCCCGGGCAACGAAGGAGTGGCTTCATAAGAAGCATTTCAAGGTCTTGGAGTGGCCTAGCCAGTCTCCAGATCTCAACCCCATAGAAAATCTTTGGAGGGAGTTGAAAGTCCGTGTTGCCCAGTGACAGCCCCAAAACATCACTGCTCTAGAGGAGATCTGCATGGAGGAATGGGCCAAAATACCAGCAACAGTGTGTGAAAACCTTGTGAAGACTTACAGAAAACGTTTGACCTGTGTCATTGCCAACAAAGGGTATATAACAAAGTATTGAGAAACTTTTGTTGTTGACCAAATACATATTTTCCACCATAATTTGCAAATAAATTCATAAAAAATCCTACAATGTGATTTTCTGGATTTTTTTTCTCATTTTGCCTGTCATAGTTGACGTGTACCTATGATGAAAATTACAGGCCTCTCTCATTGTTTTAAGTGGGAGAACTTGCACAATTGGTGGCTGACTAAATACTTTTTTCCCCCACTGTATTGAGACCTAGGTCTCTTTTTCAAATGCGCTCTGAATAGTACAATATAAATATACACATTATCCCCCCCCCCACCAACAAAAAAATACTGTAATCACAAATTAAACATCACAAATCACCCAGAAAAACAGTTACATTCCTCCACTAATAAGTCCCTAATCAATTAAGATCACTATTATCCCCGCCCTTATGGAGTGGCAGCACAAGATCTGATTTCCATACTTTTGGAATATTCCCTGATAACAATGTTAAATAAAAAATGTGGGTTACCAAGATCCAACTGGTCAGCCTCTGTGGATTTCTTGTTGTCTACTGCTAGCAAAGCATCCAGGACTTATTTTTCTGTAAAAAGCCTAAAAGAAAAGCTTTGACTATAATTTCTCTGATCATTCAGCAAGTTTCCCCTATCAGCATCCAGCCGAATATCATTGTGAATAGGCTTAGAAAATCTTTCAAAGAGATAAAATGGTGATTAAATGCATCAATGATTGCATTTTTTTTCCATAATGAGACCAGTGTCTGAATTAATTTGTTGTGGCAGAGAGGTGGAAGTAGAACCCTTCAGGGATTTGACAGTTTTCCAGAATTTAGCCGGGTTTCCATTACAAACCGAAAGAGTGGTTACATAATAATCAGATTTAGCCCGCTCGATTCAGTCTTATGTAGTAAAATTTGAAGTTGTGTTTTTTACATTGGATAAAAGTAGAGACTCAGAGCTAAACAATGGTAAATCCAGTTGAGGAACAATGGGAAAGTAATTCTGCTTTGAAAGTTGATAAACTTGTAACCCCACAAAAAGTGCCTTGAATGTTTTGGTACACCTACTGGAGAGCTCTTCTTTGTCAACACCCATTCAGCATCGTTCAAACCCTCTTAAGCCTTAGCCCCACCCATCTCTTTAGGGATTCACATGTGCTAAACAGAGTGAGTATGGTAGTGTACTAAACAACCAAAGATTTCAAGACTAAAGGCTGGTTTATACTATGTCTATTGACATGTCTGTAGACAGTTGTCACAGTGACATCATCGTCGAACATCAAACTTGTCGTTGTTGTTATGAAAAAGTATAAAGACAAAAACGACAGGCTGCATGTCATCAGTTGGTGGTCCAACATAAAATAACTGGTGTATTTAAACACCAATAAACCCATCCGTTTAAAAATGAATTTATTATCTAGCAAACCAGGCAACTAAGAGCAACTTTCTAAACAATGTTTTGGTTCCCTTCTAGATTGTTAGCTAGCTAGCTAACATTAAGTTAGCTGGCTAGCCAGTTCAAATAATGACCATATCATATAGCTGACAACGTCTTAACTTTAGCTAAGTTGTATTCATTAATACAGGAAAATAAACTCACAACAAGATCATTATTTAAAAGTTAATGGCGAGATAATTACAGAAAATAGCTTACGGTTGTGAGTGTGACAAAATAAAAGCAGGGCATTCTACAAGATAATTTTAGATTTTGGACACTGTCTCGTTGGCCTAGCGTTATATCCTAATTTGACTTTGGTGCAGGTCATGTTGGTCTTCACATTACCGTCTCTGGTAAACACACACTATATCAAATCAAATCAAAGTGTTTTTGTCACATGCACAGGATACAGAAGGTGTAAACGATACATTGAAATGGTTACTTGAATACTGGAGTCTTTTGTTTAGACATGTAGCTAGCTAGATAGCTAGCTAAACAATGAACCATAATCCCAACTCATAACTTTACTACCCTGCATGAATCTGCTGGTAGCTAAAACTTACCAACTAGGTTCAATGTTAGCTAGCTAGCTAACATTAGGCTATGACTAGCAATGCAAATGGCTCTGAGATACGAATAATATTACTACACAGATCATACACATAATGTTAGCTAGCGAGCCAGCCATTTAACGTTAGCTAGCTAATAGTATGCTTTAACTTGCAATGAAAACAACTTTCTGACAAAATCAGAAATGTATAATATCTGAGAATGTAGCTAGTTATACTCTCTTACCCGAATACATGGATGAATGTTTCTCCCTCTCTGTCACGGATGCCGTGGTTGCCCTTAGTTTGAATATGTAATCCGGAGACAGGTGCCACTGTATATACAACAGCATTCTGTGTATTCTCTTTTCGACTCCCTCCACATATTTGCAATCAAATTCCAGAATTTTCTCCATCTTCTTAGCTATCATACTTTGGTATAAAAAAAAATATATAAAAAAAATGTTATAAAATATAACATTTGCCCTTTACTACTATAGCCCATAGCAACTCATTAAATAACAAATTCATAAATGGCAAAAATTACAGTCAAAAAAATGAATCATAAGGAATCAGGTTTTGAAGTGTCTGTCCCTATATCTTTGAGATATAAGAAAGCTCAGGAAATACATATATACTGTATATATTTTTTTTTACACATAAATGTATTTAACCCCTTATTTTTGTTGCTACAAAAACTACCTCCATACTTCCATTCATTTGTATGCATTACATTCAGATGAGTCCCGTGGGGCTTGTCATGTTCGTGAGAGTCATATTAGTTTGTAGGCCAAACCATTCGAATGCTACAGACGTTTTAGTGAGAAGACCCATTTTTGGGATGTCTCATGGTCTAGCTTGCTTAGCAAATGGAACTTCCTGTCCTTGACGAACAATAACAAACTAGCTAGCAACATCTCTAATGTTAACCCTAAACTCCTGCTTCACACAAAGTAGCTAGCTTGATAAAATATGTTTATTAAACTCTGGTATGTGGTAGCTAGCTAGCTACCATTACTAGTTAGCTAGCTGCCGGTGCTGGCTTGCTAACTAGCTAGCTAATAAATAATTTACATTTACATGTATACCCACATACATTTATAACTGTCACTAACATGTTAGTTTGCATACATTTATATCATTCCGTTACATCGTTAGTTTACCTTTCTTTCCTCAGTCATTTTTGTGTGGTTGTTCCTGAGGATCGCTTGCAATAGTACAGTAGATCATATTAAGCTAACCTATTACAAGTTGTGTAATAATTGGGCACGTAGCGTATTTTAATCATTATGGAACGCAGACCATATGTAGCGGTTTAAACCTGGAGACTGGTTTACGGTTCATGTCGACTGGACTGTTGTCATCACAGTTCCATGATTAGTGAGGATTATTAAGGTAGATTTATAGGACTACTGTTCAACCCCTATTGTACACTTTTCTCACCTTTCAATATTTCATGAATTGAACAATTGAATAGGACAACTTTCAGGATGAATCAAACCAATGTATTTTTGATTCACCAATATATTTTGTGTATAAAGGCTCTCCAAACCTTTTTTTATTTTGTTATTATTCATAAATACTTTCCTAACCCTAAATAATATACAGTGGGGAGAACAAGTATTTGATACACTGCCGATTTTGCAGGTTTTCATACTTACAAAGCATGTAGAGGTCTGTAATTCTTATCATAGGTACACTTCAACTGTGAGAGACAGAATCTAAAACCAAAATCCAGAAAATCACATTGTATGATTTTTAAGTAATTAATTTGCATTTTATTGCATGACATAAGTATTTGATACATCAGCAAAGCAGAACTTAATATTTGGTACAGAAACCTTTGTTTGCAATTACATAGATCATACGTTTCCTGTAGGTCTTGACCAGGTTTGCACACACTGCAGCAGGGATTTTGGCCAACTCCTCCATACAGACCTTCTCCAGATCCTTCAGATTTCGGGGCTGTCGCTGGGCAATACGGACTTTCAGCTCCCTCCAAAGATTTTCTATTGGGTTCAGGTCTGGAGACTGGCTAGGCTTCTCCAGGAACTTGAGATGCTTCTTACGGAGCCACTCCTTAGTTGCCCTGGCTGTGTGTTTCGGGTCGTTGTCATGCTGGAAGACCCAGCCACGACCCATCTTCAATGCTCTTACTGGGGGAAGGAGGTTGATGGCCAAGATCTCGCGAAACATGGCCCCATCCATCCTCCCCTCAATACGGTGCAGTCGTCCTGTCCCCTTAGCAGAAAAGCATCCCCAAAGAATGATGTTTCCACCTCCATGCTTCACGGTTGGGATGGTGTTCTTGGGGTTGTACTCATCCTTCTTCTTCCTCCAAACACGGCGAGTGGAGTTTAGACCAAAAAGCTATATTTTTGTCTCATCAGAACACATTACCTTCTCCCATTCCTCCTCTGGATCATCCAGATGGTCATTGGCAAACTTCAGACGGGCCTGGACATGCGCTGGCTTGAGCAGGGGGACCTTGCGTGCACTGCAGGATTTTAATCCATGACGGCGTAGTGTGTTACTAATGGTTTTCTTTGAGACTGTGGTCCCAGCTCTCTTCAGGTCATTGACCAGGTCCTGCCGTGTAGTTCTGGGCTGATCCCTCACCTTCCTCATGATCATTGATGCCCCATGAGGTGAGATCTTGCATGGAGCCCCAGACCGAGGGTGATTGACCGTCATCTTGAACTTCTTCCATTTTCTAATAAATGCGCCAACAGTTGTTGCCTTCTCACCAAGCTGCTTGCCTATTGTCCTGTAGCCCATCCCAGCCTTGTGCGGGTCTACAATTTTATCCCTGATGTCCTTACACAGCTCTCTGGTCTTGGCCATTGTGGAGAGGCTGGAGTTTGTTTGATTGAGTGTGTGGACAGGTGTCTTTTATACAGGTAATGAGTTCAAACAGGTGCAGTTAATACAGGTAATGAGTGGAGAACAGGAGGGCTTCTTAAAGAAAAACTAACAGGACTGTGAGAGCCAGAATTCTTACTGGTTGGTAGGTGATCAAATACTTATGTCATGCAATAAAATGCAAATTAATTACTTAAAAATCATACAATGTGATTTTCTGGATTTTTCTTTTAGATTCCGTCTCTCACAGTTGAATTGTACCTATGATAAAAAATTACAGACCTCTACATGCTTTGTAAGTAGGAAAACCTGCAAAATCGTCAGTGTATCAAATACTTGTTCTCCCCACTGTATAACATCAGAGTATTTTAAAATCTACCAACTGGTGCTGTAAAGGAGACAAATATGTGTGTATTTACATGGCTTTCCTTCATTGAGCCCTAATATTCTGAACCGTTCTCTCCATATATTCTGTCGAGAAAATTCAAGAGAATGATTTGCCTCATGTCTTTGTCATGTTAAATTAGACACTCATTCTAACACTCAAGTCCTATTTATGTACTTTAAATGTACTGAAAACCGTAGTCAATGAACACTCCACGAGAATATCTGTTGGCCAGCAAGTGGGAAAGTTTTCAGTGGTTGAATTAAATGTGTTCAGCGCGTGCAAGGGAACCACGTCTGCAAAGCAAAGCCCGTTACGCACCTGCATAAGGTACTACTGAGAAGTGCATAGGAAAGGCGTGCATATTAAAGGAGTACATTTCCTAAGTCTGAATTGGGCCCCAAGGTCCTAAGACTATGTTGTATTGCATGAGATGTGAGATGTGTTACTAAATGACACCCTGACCTGTGCTCCCGTCTCCTGCCTGTTGATATTCTCCATTACACAAATATTACACTTCTCTTTTTCCATCTCTCACTTTTTTGTTCTTATCCCTTCCTCTCTCACTCTTTCTGCTCTGATCTCTCTTATTTTTCCTCCTCTTCTTTTCCCCTCTATCTGTCATTGTTCTTTCTTTCTCTGTCTGTATATTAGCAGGTCTTTGCCCTTCCTCCTCCCCAATTTACTCACTGAAAACAAATGACATCGTCAAAACATAGAACATCTGTAGAAGAATGGTTGAATCACGTAGCTTTCAGGAATTGTGTTTTAATTTCAAGAGTATTTCAATATACATTGGGAGAAATATTGATGTGGTATGGACTAAAATAAGATACTATACATACAGTGGGGGGAAAAAGTATTTAGTCAGCCACCAATTGTGCAAGTTCTCCCACTTAAAAAGACGAGAGAGGCCTGTAATTTTCATCATAGGTACACGTCAACTATGACAGACAAAATGAGATTTTTTTTCTCCAGAAAATCACATTGTAGGATTTTTAATGAATTTATTTGCAAATTATGGTGGAAAATAAGTATTTGGTCAATAACAAAAGTTTCTCAATACTTTGTTATATACCCTTTGTTGGCAATGACACAGGTCAAACGTTTTCTGTAAGTCTTCACAAGGTTTTCACACACTGTTGCTGGTATTTTGGCCCATTCCTCCATGCAGATCTCCTCTAGAGCAGTGATGTTTTGGGGCTGTCGCTGGGCAACACAGACTTTCAACTCCCTCCAAAGATTTTCTATGGGGTTGAGATCTGGAGACTGGCTAGGCCACTCCAGGACCTTGAAATGCTTCAAACCAAGCTGCTTACCTATTGCAGATTCAGTCTTCCCAGCCTGGTGCAGGTCTACAATTTTTTTTCTGGTGTCCTTTGACAGCTCTTTGGTCTTGGCCATAGTGGAGTTTGGAGTGTGACTGTTTGAGGTTGAGGACAGGTGTCTTTTATACTGATAACATGTTCAAACAGGTGCCATTAATACAGGTAACGGGTGGAGGACAGAGGAGCCTCTTAAAGAAGAAGTTACAGGTCTGTGAGAGCCAGGAATCTTGATTGTTTGTAGGTGACCAAATACTTATTTTCCACCATAATTTGTAAATAAATTCATTAAAAATCCTACAATGTGATTTTCAGGATTTTTTTTTCTCAATTTGTCTGTCATAGTTGACGTGTACCTATGATGAAAATGGCATCATCTCTCATCTTTTTAAGTGGGAGAACTTGCACAATTGGTGGCTGACTAAATACTTTTTTCCCCACTGTACTTGATTACTATGGGCAAAGACAGATGTACATGCATAAATACATATACCAACCAATGTGTGAATTCATAATTGGCCCAGCGTCGTCCAGGTTTGGCCAGTGTAGGCCGTCATTGTAAATAAGAATTTGTTCTTAACTAAATTGCCTAGTTAAATAAAGGTAAAAAAATGATTTAAAAAAAATATATATATATGCTGTATATACTATGCTATTATATTCAGTTCTGTAATGTATAATACTATCATTATGTGATCTTGCAGACATTGATTCAGTTTTGATCTAACTTTATGAAATGAGCACCATTCACCTGAGGAGCCTGTTCTCTTAGTATGGGGGACAGAAATTCCACGGAAAGGCTGATCGCAGCCACTCAAAGATGTTATTAAGTCAAATTAGTTGGGATTTGAAGTTGTTTCATCATATAAAGAATCATCCCAAAGTATCAGCTGCAACTAAATACAAATATAATACTTACTTTACATTATAAGGCTGTGTTGAGACAATGACTTATCAATAACCCAAGCCCAGCTCATTGAATCCCTACCATTGAGTCGCTGAGTTGTCATAATGCTTCAGCAAATGTACATTATCCCAGGGGTGCTGGAAGACACAATGTAAGTAACCTACTTTATGTCCCTTTTACTGCCCTGAATGCCTCTGCTGATCCTACAGCTATTGTATGCAGTAATCATGTGCCTATGAACAAGAGGTATACTGTTAGCACTGAGCAGGAAGGCCACTGTGTGCAGCTCACCCTGCACTAACATAAATAACCTGAGCACCTCTGCTAAACTTCCCAGTAAAGCAATAAAAACAATCAAGCATCCCAGAAAAATGCTAAATATAGCCGACATTAACATATGTAGCTTAAGAAACCAGGTTCATGAAATCAATAATTTGCTAGTAACAGATGACATTCATATTCTGACAATCTCTGAAATGTACTTACATAATACCTTTGATGATACAGTGGTAGCAATACATGGTTACAAGATCTATAGAAAAGACAGAAATGCCAAAGGGGGAGGTGTGGCCGTATATATTCAGAACCACATTCCTTTAAAGCTTAGAGAGGATCTCATGTTAAATACTGATTAAGTAATATGGCTACAGGTTCATCTGCGTCATCAAAAGCCCATTCTGGTGGGAAGCTGCTATAGACCACCAAGTGCTAACAGTCAGTATCTGGATAACATATGTGAAATGCTTGATAATGTATGTGATATCAACAGAGAGGTATATTTTCTGGGTGATTTAAATATTGACTCGCTTTCATCAGGCTGCCCACTCAAGAGAAAGCTTCAAACTGTAACTAGTGCCTGCAACCTGGTTCAGGTTATCAGTCAACCTACCAGGGTAGTTACGAACAGCACAGGAATGAAATCATCAACACGTATTGCTCATATATTTACTAATGCTGCAGAAATTTGCTTGAAAGCAGTATCCAAAACCATCGGATGTAGTGATCACAATATAGTAGCCACAGTTCCAAAGGCTGGGCCTAATAAGCCTACTAGAAAGTGTGTGCCCTCAGGCCTGGAGGGAAGCAAAAGTCATTCCCCTACCTAAGAATAATAAAGCCCCCTTTACTGGCTCAAATAGCTGACCAATCAGCCTGTTTTCAACCCTTAGTAAACTTTTGGAAAAAATGGTGTTTGACAAGATACAATGCTATTTTACAGTAAAGAATTGACAACAGACTTTCAGCACGCTTATAGGGAAGGACATTCAACATCACAGCACTTACACAAATGACTGATGATTGGCTGAGAGAAATTGATGATAAAAAGATTGTGGGGGCTGTTTTGTTAGACTTCAGTGAGGCTTTTGACATTATCGATCATAGTCTGCTGCTGGAAAAAAGTATGTGTTGTGGCTTTACACCCCCTGCTATATTGTGGATAAAGAGTTACCTGTCTAACAGAACACAGAGGGTGTTCTTTAATGGAAGCCTATCCAACATAATACAGGTAGAATCAGGAATTCCCCAGGGCAGCTGTCTAAGCCCCTTGCTTTTTTCAATCTTTACTAACAACATGCCACTGTCTTTGAGTAAAGCCAGTGTGTCTATGTATGCGGATGACTCAACACTATACACATCAGCTACTACAGCGACTGAAATGACTGCAATACTTAACAAAGAGCTGCAGTTAGTTTCAGAATGGGTTGCAAGGAGTAAGTTAGTCCTAAATATTTCTAAAACTAAAAGCATTGTATTTGGGACAAATCATTCACTAAACCCTAAACCTCAACTAAATTGTGTAATGTATCATGTGGAAATTTAGCAAATTGAGGTGACTAAACTGCTTGGAGTAACCCTGGATTGTAAACTGCCATGGTCAAAACATATTGATACAACAGTAGCTAAGATGGGGAGAAGTCTGTCCATAATAAAGTGTTATTCTGCCTTCTTAACAGCACTATCAACAAGGCAGGTCCTACAGGCCATAGTTTTGTCGCACCTGGACTAATGTTCAGTCGTGTGGTCAGGTGCCACAAAGAGGGACTTATGAAAATTGCAATTGGCTTAGAACAGGGCAGCACGTTTGGCCCTTACATGTACACAGAGAGCTAACGTTAATAATATGCATGTCAATCTCTCCTGGCTCAAAGTGGAGGAGAGATTTACTTTATCACTACTTGTATTTGTGAGAGGTTTTGACATGTTGAACGCACCGAGCTGTTTGTTTGAACTAGTGGCACACAGCTCAGACACCCATGCATACCCCACAAGACATGCCACTAGAACAGACTGGTCCAGAACAGACTATGGGAGGCGCACAGTACTACATAGAGTCATGACTACATGGAACTCTACTCCACATCAAGTAACTCATGCAAGCAGTAAAATTAGATTCAGAAAATCACCTTATGGAACAGCAGGGACTGTGAAGCAAAACAAACATATGCACAGACACATGCATACAAACACGATAACATACGCACTATACACACATGTACACATGGATTTTGTGTTGTAGATATATGGTAGTAGAGTAGGGGCCTGATGGCACACACTTAATGTGCTGTGAAATCAGATGTGAATGTATTGTAATGTTTTTAAAATTATACATTTACCTTAATTTTGCTGGACCCCAGGAAGAGTACCTGCTGCGTTGGCAGCTAATGGGGCTCCATAATACATTCAAATACAAATACATGGTTGAGGCTCACCAAAACTGTGTGAGGCTACAACATTTCTTAGTATTGTTTTGGGAAAAAATGTGATGGATTTGAACTAAATAATCACCCTATTACTCAGTGGACCTATCGGAGATTAATTAAAGTAATTACATTAATACAAAAAAATGGGTCCCACTTTAAATGACGTGCAGCTTATAAATGCTTCATAAAACCTTCATAAAGCCTTCAGAAATGTCACAAATCATCTTTAACCATATGTCATGCTCTATAAAGGGTTCATAAATGAGGCATAACTGTGTGACATAACCACCAATGTCAAATGTGACATAACCCACTAGGTCAAATATGACAACCTGTGCTTTATAAAGGGGGGCATAAGCACTGCTTAATAAAGGCTTTATAAATCATATTAAATTGAGGCTTCACAAAGCATTTATAACCTTGTCATGCATCTTGGTAGAGCATTGCAATGCCAGGATAGTGGGTTCAATTCCCGGGACCACCCATACGTAAAAATATATGCACACATGACTGTAAGTCACTTTGGATAGAAGTGTCTGCTAAATTGTAAATATTATATTGCTCAACAAAAAAAAATGTAGAATGGCCCAACCTCTTTCCCTCTTGGGTGCATAGTCAATATTGGACCTGACCTCAACTTTCCCCAAAATGCTGTGCTGCAGGATGACACGCACTTTATTTCACACTTTTTTTCATAGAAAAACAAGCAAAAAAAGCTTTTCTGTGTTCGCCAAAATACTTAAACCACATAAGGGGAAGACTTTTGAGGTTTTGGAAAAATCTAAGCAACCTTTATTTTTGAGTGTAGTTTGTCCATTCATTCAGTGTGCATGCCCTGCATTGTTGTTTGGTTAGCGGTGTTTCTATAGCGGAGTAAGCACAAGTGATGAGTTGGCAAATCAAATGTCCACTTGTGGTGCCACTGGACATTGAAAAACAAGTAAGTTAACCTTTATATATTGTAATTTAAATTAGTTTGTAGTAGTTAAGTGTTGAATGATATTACATATCTACCTCAATCGTTATTTCAAATAATTTAGGTGATTTCACATCATTTGCCAGCTAGCTAGCTAGCTAAAGAAATTTAGCTAGGTAGCAGGCTCAGCTAAACAAACATCCCCGTAGAAACAATCACGTCTCATACTAATGCCATGAGATTTGTAAATGAAATAGGAATATAATAATATGAATCGAATGGAGTCTTCCAATCTCCCAATTTAGATTATTTGCCCTTATCCAGATGGTGTGACAAAGGAACTTCCTAACAGACCTGCTAACTTTCTTTGTTGTTACTTTTAAGGTTTAACCAACATGCAGTACCTCCAGCAGGCAGAGAGGCAATAACCATTCGTCCATCAGCTCAGGGACAAGCTACACTATTCACAGCCCTGTATAATGTTCAATGTAATTGCATTGCATTGCTGGACTTTTTTTAACTTAATGTACTTGTATTGTAAAAAAATAAATAATAATAATAATAATAATAATAATAATAAGCCCCGTGTAGCTCAGTTGGTAGAGCATGGCGCTTGCAACGCCAGGATTGTGGGTTCGTTTCCCACGGGGGGGGCCAGTATGAAAAAAATGTATGCACTCACTTCCTGTAAGTCACTCTGGATAAGAGCGTCTGCTAAATAACTTTTTAAAAAAATTTAAAAAAGGAAAGTATGGTTTAAACATGTTTTTAATGTTTATTTGTTTGAGCTGTTAGTGAATTCCCTAAGTGTTAATATATTTGCGTTTACATAATTAAGCCTTTATGTATGTGTTATGAATTAGAGGTCTGCAAGGGACTGATTTCTTCATCCCGCTCCCATAGCTTTTCATACCACACCCCTCCCGTACATTAAGTACATTAAGTTTAAAAATGTCCAGCAATGCAATGCAATTACATTGAACATTACACAGGGCTGTGAATAGTTTAGCTTGTCCCTGAGCTGGTGGACGAATGGTTATTGCCTCTCTGCCTGCTGGAGGTACTGTATGTTGGTTAAACCTTAAAAGTAACAACAAAGAAAGTTAGCAGGTCTGTTAGGAAATGCCTTTGTCACACCATCTGGATAAGTGCAAATAATCTAAACCCAACCACAGCCTCGCAATGTTATTCTAGGCATATGTGATGCAGCTCACTTGCCAGCCATGGTCCCAGCAATTTTGCACCCAATAGGCAATATCAAATGTGCAAAAATAACTTCAGAAATAGGTTAAATTACCAGAGATTCTCACTTGGCCCATTATATTCGGCTATTTGTTTTACTGGGCTACATCAGCCAATATGCTAGATGTAGTTTGAAGAGATCAGAGTTGGAGAGACTTTTGAGCTATTTTTATAGCCTACCTTTTAGGAGTGGGACAATTTTCAGATGGAGAAATATGAGTGATCCCCAAAAAATTCTAGGCAATGAGGTAAACTATAGCCTAATCATATTTCGGAAGTACATTTCCTTGCAAAGATAACTGCCTCGTGCTTCAAAGTAAGTACAGCGTCATGCAAGTATTTTTGGATGTGTTATGAGTGACCGAAGATGTCTCACATCAAACAAAGTATTACAGGACACTACATAAAGTGTCAATAACATACTGCTGGACAGCCACAAAGTCATAAATATGGCTAAACCCATTTCTACAATTTCTCTTAAAATGTTATTATAAACCTAACCCTAACTAATGAATGCCAAGTTTGATGTGTTGTTTCATCAGACCCTCCGCACATTTGGACAGTAGAGTCTGGGAACGAGATTAGGTGTAATGTGACTAACGTGACTTCACTTTAGAGTCTGTGCCCTCCTTCAACACAACATGTCAACCTTTATAAAGCACATGTTTATACTGTATCATAATTGACATAAGTGGGTTGTGTCACATTTGATATTGGTGATTGTCGCACAGTTATGCCACATTTATGAACCCTTTATAAAGCATGAACATATGGTTAAAGATGCTTTGTAACACATTTATGTAGTGCTTTATGAGGCCTTAATAAGTTGAATGTAATGTAAAGCATCTAATGGACTACAGCTAAGGAGGAAAATAGGAAAAGAGAGGGGGAGAGATAGAGAAAAAGTGGGAGAGAGAATGAAAGACAGAATGTGCAGGAGAGAGGGAAGAGGGAGAGAGAGAGGGGGGAGCAGACAGGACGGGAAGTGACTCGGCGGTACGAGGGCTCTCAGGCAGTTAGGAAATGTTGCCGTCTAGTCAATTTGAGGTATTTCTTATCACATCTTTCTCTCTCTCTTTCCCTATCTCACTCTCTCTGTCTCATGTTTCTTTGCCTCTATTTCTCAATTTCTCTCTCTCTCTCTCTCTCTCTCTCTCTCTCTCTCTCTCTCTCTCTCTCTCTCTCTCTCTCTCTCTCTCTCTCTCTCTCTACTTTGCTCCACCTCTCTACACCCTCTCTCTCTCTCTGACTTGGGCACAGCAGGTAACAGGCTGTGTTAGCACCACTGCCCCCTTGCCTCCCTGTGTAGTGGTCTGCTCTTGAACTGCTGTATATAAAGTTCAGCCAGACACAAAAGGGTGCCATCACATCTCAGATCACTAAGTATTTCACAACACAACAGGCAGCTTTTCGCTGAGTCAAATACATGCTTCCTTTCCTTTAGTCCAATCAGTTCAAACGTATCTGTCTTTATACTAAATCTTAATTTTAATTTTGGCAAAATGTTTGAGTAAGGGCTCGATTCAATCCGTAGCTCGGAAGATCTGGGTTGTAGCACGATTGACATTTAAAGGCAATGTTACCGCATTTGCTGAGACTGCAATCAAGGTAAACGCTACAACATATGAAGAATGGGGCCGGAGGGGATGGCTGCCGTTTGACGGGCTCCTAACCAATTGTGCTATTTTGTGTGTTTTTTCACATTGTTTGTAACTTATTTTGTACATAATGTTGATGCTACTGTCTCTTATGACCGAAAAGAGCTTCTGGATATCAGAACAGAGATTACTCACCTCGAACTGGACGAAGAGTTTTTCTTTAATGAGTCAGACGCGAAGGATATAATCCCAGACAAAGCCAAAATCCCGTCATTCACATGAAGAAAATATGGAAATTCAGGATGCGGAGATCAGGATGCCTCGTGAGAATTAGTCGGCGAGTGGGAAACCCGCCTCTACCATCCGTTCTATTAGCCAACGTGCAATCACTGGAGAATAAACTAGATGAGCTCCGTTCTAAATTATCCTACCAACGGGACATTAAAAACTGTAATATCTTATGTTTCACCGAGTCGTGGCTGAACGACGACACAGATAATATACAGTTGGCTGGGTTTTCCGTGCATCGGCAGGACCGAACAGCTACATCTAGTAAGACGAGGGGTGGGGGTGTGTGTCTATTTGTCAATAACAGCTGGTGCGCAATGTCTAATATTAAGGTAGTCTCGAGGTATTGTATGAAAAATGTATAAACTCACTAACTGTAAGTCGCTCTGGATAAGAGTGTCTGCTGAATGACTCAAATGTAAATGTATTGCTCGCCTGAGGTAGAGTACCTCATGATAAGCTGTAGACCACACTTCACATCTACCAGCCGTCTATTTACCACCACAAACCGACGCTGGCACTAAGACCGCACTCAATGAGCTGTATAAGGCCATAAGCAAACAAGAAAATGCTCATCCAAAAGCGGTGCTCCTAGTGGCCGGGGACTTTAATGCAGGCAAACATAAATCCATAACATGTGCAACCAGAGGAAGAAAAACTCTAGACCACTTTTACTCCACACACAGAGACATGTACAAAGCTCTCCCTCGCCCTCCATTTGGAAAATCGGACCATAATTCTATCCTCCTGATTCCTGCTTATAAACAAAAACTAAAGCAGGAAGTACCAGTGACTCACTCAATACGGAAGTCGTCAGATGACGCAGATGCTAAACTGCAGGACTGTTTTGCTAGCACAGACTGGAATATGTTCCGTGGCACTGAGGAGTATGCCACCTCAGTTACCGGCATCATCAATAAGTGCATCGACTGTAACGACGTACACAGGGAGACAGGAAGCAAGTACAGGGTGAGGATTTAATAATAAATAGACATGAAACAAAGCAAGAACAGCGTCTGGACGGAAGAAACAAAACAACATCAATGCAGACACGGGGAACAAACTGAGGAACAGACAGATATAGGGGAGGTAATTAAATAGTGATGAGTCCAATGAAGCGCTGATACACGTAACAATGGTGACAGGTGTGCGTAATGATGGGCAGCCTGGCGCCCTCGAGCGCTAGGGAGGGGGAGCGGGAGCATGCGTGACAGTAATGATGGACAGCCACCTGGCGTCCCACCAGGGCGAGCCTGCCGAGTCAACCGAGGCTTGAGAGCCTCTCGTGCCGGCCCGAGGCGTGGAAGCCTGACGAGCCAGCTGAGGCGTGGGAGCCTGACGAGCCGGCTGAGGCGTGGGAGCCTGACGAGCCGGCTGAGGCGTGGGAGCCTGACGAGCCAGCTGAGGCATCCCCGGTTGCTTCGGCAGCGGCACCCGGACCCGACGTCACCACCAAAAAGACATAAAAAACTCCCTGATGCTTCCAATTGTGGTGTCTGCATTCTGTAACGACGGACACTGGGAGAAAGGAAGCAAGTACAGGGTGAGGATTTAATAATAATAGACATTAAACAAAGCAAGAACAGCGTCTGGACGGAAGAAACAAAACAACATCAATGCAGACACGGGGATCAAACTGAGGAACAGACAGATATAAGGTAATTAAAGAGTGATGAGGTCTTGGTGAGTCCAATGAAGTGCTGATGCGCGTAATGATGGTGACAGGTGTGCATAATGATGGGCAGCCTGGCACTCTGGAGGGCCAGGGAGGGGGAGCGGGAGCAGGCGTGACATCGACGACATCGTC
Source organism: Coregonus lavaretus (assembly GCF_964263955.1). Taxonomy (NCBI): domain Eukaryota; kingdom Metazoa; phylum Chordata; class Actinopteri; order Salmoniformes; family Salmonidae; genus Coregonus; species Coregonus lavaretus. The sequence continues at coordinate 52,032,032 of NC_139992.1, forward strand.
CCCACAGTGACTGTACGTACAGTACATACCCAACCAGACGCCATGGATTACAGGAAACAACCGCACCCAGCTAAAGAGCTGCCGCTTTCAAGGAGCGGGACACTAATCTGGACGCTTATAAGAAATCCCGCTATGCCCTCGGACGAACCATCAAACAGGCAAGCGTCAATACAGGACTAAGATTGAATCCTACCACACCGGCTCTGATTCTCGTCGGATGTGGCAGGGCTTGCAATCTATTACGAACTACAAAGGGAAACCCAGCCGCGAGTTGCCCAGTGACGCGAGCCTACCAGACGGGCTAAATACCTTTTATGCTCGCTTCAAGGCAAGCAACATTGAAGCATAAATGAGAGTACCAGCTGTTCCGGACGACTGTTTGGTCACGCTCTCTGTAACCGATATGAGAAAGACCTTTAAACAGGATAATATTCACAAGGCCGCGGGGCCAGACGGATTACCAGGACGTGTACTCAGAGCATGCGCGGACCAACAGCCAAGTGTCTTCACTGACATTTTGAACCTCTCCCTGACCGAGTCTGTTATATCTACATGTTTCAAGCAGACCACCATAGTCCCTGTGCCCAAGAAAGCGAAGGTAACCTGCCTAAATGACTACCGCCCCATAGCACTCACGTCGATAGCCATGAAGTGCTTTGAAAGGCTGGTCATGGCTCACATCAACACCATCATCCTGGAGACCCTAGACCCACACCAATTCGCATACCGCCCCAACAGATCCACAGATTAGACAATCTCAATCGCACTCCACTCTGCCCTTTCCCACCTGGACAAAGGGAACACCTATGTGAGAATGCTGTTCATTGACTACAGCTCAGCGTTCAACACCATAGTGCCCACAAAGCTCATCACTAAGCTAAGGACCCTGGGACTAAACGCCTCCCTCTGCAACTGGATCCTGGACTTCCTGACGGGCCGCCCCCAGGTGGTAAGGGTAGGTAACAACACATCTGCCAAGCTGATCCTCAACACGGGGGCCCCTCAGGGGTGCGTGTTTAGTCCCCTCCTGTACTTCCTGTTTACCACAACTGTGTGGCCAAGCATGACTCCAACACCATCATTAAGTTTGCTGATGACACATCAGTGGTAGGCCTGATCACCGACAACGATGAGACAGCCTATAGGGAGGAGGTCAGAGACCTGGCAGTGTGGTGCCAGGACAACAACCTCTCCCTCAACGAGAGCAAGACAAAGGAGATGATCGTGGACTACAGGAAAAGGAGGGCCGAACACACCCCCATTCACATCGACGGGGCTGTAGTGGAGCGGGTCGAGAGTTTCAAGTTCCTTGGTGTCCACATCACCAACAAACTATCATGGTCCAAACACACCAAGAAAGTCGTGAAGAGGGCACATCAATGCCTTTTCCCCCTCAGGAGACTGAAAATATTTGTTATGGGTCCCCAGATGCTCAAAAAGTTCCACAGCTGCACCATTGAGATCATCCTGACCGGTTGCGTCAACGCCTGGTATGGCAACTGCTCGGCATCCGACAGTAAGGCGCTACAGAGGGTAGTGCATACGGCCCAGTACATCACTGGGGCCAAGCTTCCTGCAATCCAGGACCTATATACTAGGCATGTCAGAGGAAGGCCCAAACATTTTCAAAGACTCCAGTCACCCAAGTCATAGACTGTTTTCTCTACTACCGCACGGCAAGCGGTACCGGAGTGCCAAGTCTAGGTCCAAAACGCTCCTTAACAGCTTCTACCCCCAAGCCATAAGACTGCTGAACAATTAATAAAATGGCCACCGCGCTACAACGCAGATCATCTTCACCACTACGGATTGAATCGAGCCCTAAATGTTTAGCCATACAGATAGGTTTGGATTTCCCACTTCGTCTCCTTAAAAAAAAAAAAAAAAAAAAAAAAAAAAACATAACAGACCATACACATGACTGCACCTGATTAATTTGATTTAATTGAAAACCTTGACTGTCCATCAGTGACACACATTGCCACAGAAGAGTGTCAGAGAAATATCGTTCAGAGGAGGAAATGTCATTGGCTCCCTGTCAAGTACCTCAACCATAGATGTTCCATCTGTTACCTCTGTTCCCTTTCTCTTGGTGCTGTTGGTCTCTGAGTTCTGCTCTCTCTCTCTCTCTCTCTCTCTCTCTCTCTCTCTCTCTCTCTCTCTCTCTCTCTCTCTCTCTCTCTCTCTCTCTCTCTCTCTCTCTCTGTCTGTCTGTCACTCCCCCTATGCTTCCCCCACTGCCTTCTCTCTCCTTCTCTTAACCCCCCTTTTCCACTTACAGTCAGCCCTTCGCCTCATCCGTCTCCCTTTCTCTCAGGGCGTTGTGCAGGAGTCTTGCCCAGTCTGAGTGGCCTCAGGAGGGGCCCTCGTGGCTGTGGTCTTTCATAAACTCTGCTTGGGAGGCAGGAGGAGGGCTGGGAGACCTGGCTCTGTTCCACAACCATCCCATTCCACCTTCCCCCAGCCCCTGCCTGCAACCACTCTAACCCATCTCTTTCCAACCCATCTATCTCCTTCAACCTTCCCCGTCCAACTCTCCTCCTCCCTCTAGTACTTCCACCTACCACCCACCCTCTCCATTCCCCACCTCCCCCAAGTCCTTCCACCTTCCCCCCTCCATCCCATCCCATCCCATCCCACCTCCCACAACCTCTCATCCTCCATCCCCCCTTCCTCCACCCCCACCCCTCCTAACATCTCATTCAAATCTTGTCTCCATCTCCTCCCTCATTCTCTCTCTGACTCACTTTAACCACCTGCCAGGGGTTCCTTGTGAGTGTGTGTGTGCGAGTGCGTGCGTGTGTGTGTGTGTGTGTGCGACAGTATGTGTGTGTTTGAGGCTAAGTCTGGTCCCCACTCCCTGGCATCTTAAAGATGTCATTTTGGTGAGATCACCAGCCGTCATCGCGGCCACAGCTGCTTTACGGCCCTATAGAGAGGACCGTCAGGCATTGTTAACTATGGAGTCCCTCAGATCATACAATTTACCACCAGTATTATCGCTGGAATAAATTATGGCGCCTTTATGGAATATGCATTCATAAGGTTTAGGTGTTAAGTGCTACATTATCTTATTTAGGTATTGGAAGACCGGGTGATATTCGGTCGTGAACTCAGTTATGGATACATATTTTCACCCAATAATGTATTTGCATAGGGACAAATACAATCACAACATTGATACATTGAACATGCAACAGTCAGATTCATTGCACTATCTTGTCACTTATTCATCTTAATGTAAATATCTAATCATTAGATGTTGTCATTACTCATAAATATCACCGTCTCCATGTATTTGAAGTGTTAACAATGGCCCACACTGGTAGGCTAGCGCTGAAAAGCCCTCTTGTTGTAAAGCCTACTGTAGGCTACATTTATCCAAGCAGCCCATATAGCAATAAAGGCCTGTAATTATAACCCATTACAATTAACACAACTCAAAGAGAGCATCATCCCTCTCCTCCCTTCCTTCCCTCCGTCTATCCCCTCTCCCTCAATCTGTCACCTCCCTCTAAACATCCCTTTACATCTCTCCATGCACCCCTATCCATCCTTCTATCAATCTCTTTCCTCTTTCTTTCTTTTCTTCCTGCTCTTCTCTCCATCCAGCCTCATCCTTTCATCTATCCCTCCATCCTTCTTTTCCTGCCAATCTTCCACTCCTTCCATGCCCTCGTATCTATCCATCTATCAATCTCCCTCTTTCAATCCAACCTGCACATGAACAAAGGCTGCAAAAACACCCAAATACGTCCTTTTAGAAATGGCAACGCTCTCAGTCGAGTGATGCAGGTCTGTACACATGAAATTGTGTCATTCCAAACTTTATCCGCAACGTTATATTCCATTTTGTTGGACTCTAGTGATACATTTCCGTGTGCTAGCATGCGATTGCTTTTCTTGTTTCTCGTATTACCACAATGGGAACGAGAAAGCCTGTGCATGCAATTGAACCCAGCGAGTGTTCTTCAATGGAAGCTTCTCTAACATCAGATACTGTATGTACAGTGCAGTATCCCTCAGGGCAGTTTCCTTGGGCCGTTACTCTTCTCTATTTAAACAAATGATTTGCCACTTTTCTTACAAGAAGCTCAAATGACTATGCATGCTCATTATTGCACACTCTACAAATTGCACCTACAGCCAGTGAGCTCACTGAGACTCTTCGCAAGGAGTTACAGTCAGTGTCAGAATGGGTAATGAACCCTTCAGACCCCAATAGAATTCTAGAATGCTGCTATGGATTACTGAGAAAAATCTAATGTTCGCACACATTTCAAACAGACATAGCTCAAAAACAAAGTTAACAAAGTTAACTTAGTTTTAAAGAGCACAACCTCTTCTTTAACATGACACCTCATTCACGTCAATAGGAATAACACAATAATTTTTGTAAGGTTCTGTATTTATTTTCTTAGTCAACCTTGTGTTCTTGAATGTAGCCCTGTTTCTTTGTGTTCTTGAATGTAGCCCTCTCATTTTTGTTCATTGATTTCACCTATGTTTGTTACTCACCTGGTCTCATTAGCTCCTTATTTAGTTCAGTTCATTCTTGTGCCTTGTGAGGTATTGTTCATTTTGACTCTACTAAGCCTTTTCCTAGCTCGTTTGTGAGAACCCGTTATAGCCTTCAGTCCTAGTTTTTGATTATCCTGCCTGTTTGCCTACCTGTGTATGACCATTGCCTGCCTGTGACCACGATTCCTGCCTTTTGCGAAGGCGAAATAAAGACCTGCCGCGCTCTGCGCATTAATCTACAAATTTTTCTCCCTGAGTATAGATTACAGTTTTGTCTTCCATTCTGTAAAGACGCTCACTATCAACAACGATTAACACTCAACACAACAAAAAAACCTAGAGTATTTATTGTAGTAAATTTGACTAAATTACTCACTCAAAATGTACAATACATTATACTTACAACAAATATTTACATTTTTTATTATCCATAATGTGACCAGAGTACAATATTCAGAAAGTATTTCAAAACCCACACAAAGTAGGCTATTTGACAGTGATTCTTACTTCTGTAACAATATAAAAATGCAAACTATTCAGAGACTACTTCAAAATGTAGATAACCTCTCTCAATAAGATTTAGTACAGACCAGGCCTGACACAAAATGTAGAAATAGTAGCCTACTTTGACAACAATTCAGTGAATGTATTAAATAGAAACATATAAAGAGAAGATACAAAACACAACTGTTCAGAGACAATTTGAAAAAGTACACAATTTCCTTACAATATTTGTAGGACAAATTAATATTTCACACTATCATTTAGCATACAACATGTCATAGAACTTCTGGAGGCACAGCCCCATCCTGCAAAGTGGCACAGAACACGTAGAGCACCCAAAGGAGGTTTCTACACACTCCGGATGCACACCACACACCCACTCTTGCACCCTTCAACTTCACATGCTTTCAAATGAGTTACAACTAGGTTCACACACCCTGGTGCCACACTCTTGGCTACCCTCTTCCTACAACTGTAGACATATCACAAAGTGAATGCACAAGCTGCATTCTGAATGCCTTCAGGGACCCGCGCCTGCGATTTCTGGGAAGGAGCCTTTGCAGGGTCAAGATGGTCAACCCCGCCCATTTCTTATTGTAATCCATGACAAACTCTGGAACAGAAATTCCTACCGCTTTTAAAAACAACTCCAAAACCCCTGCCACTGTCACTTTAGGCCCAGGCTGTGTGGTACAAGGGTGAATGGTGGGACTTGGGGCAGACACACTCCATGGAAACGTAGGCTCCCCTCTCAGGTGTGCTCTCCCTCTTCCCCTCCCTCTTTCTCCTCCTCTGCTTCCTCCTCTCCCTCTTCCTCCTCCTTTTCCTCTCCCTCCACTCTCCTGTCCTTCCTCTTCACTCTCCTCTTCCTCTCTCCCTCCACTCTCCTCTCACTCCTCTTCACTCTCCTCTTCCTCTCTCCCTCCACATCTCTATCCCTCCAATCATCTCTAACTCCTCTTCCTCCCTGCCTTTTGCTGCTGAGCCCTGACTCTCCACATCACTTCTCTCGCTTTCATTGACCTAGAGGATTATAGGAACAGAGAGAGAGGAGCAACAAATAGGATACATTTGTGGTCAGGAACATAATCTCTCTTTCTCCCTCTCACACTGTCTCTCTCTTCCTTCATCTCTTTATTTTTCTCAACCATACACATACTCTCTTCCTAATAATCACCTCTTAGGGGTTTCCATAATAAATTGTGTGATACAGTTATACAGCTCCCATCCTCTCTCTCTCTCTCTCTCTCTCTCTCTCTCTCTACTAACTACAGAGTTCGCCAGTGTTAGCTGATTAGTTACGAATATGGGACAGTTTCCAAAAGAATTGAATCGGTAGAAACAGGATAAAACAAGCAACTTCTTCACTGGCTATGTAAACAAATATCCAACTCAATATCATATGAGCTCCACTGCGTAGGCATCTACCCTAACACGACAGCTAAGCTGTCAAATAATAGGAAAATGAGGCAATGTATAGCCTATGAATATCTGCACCAAGCAAACATGACAAACCATAACCTACAGAAACATGAATTACTCTAACCTTCATTTCGGTGGCTAGTTAGCTGGTTGACTGTATGGCTAGCTAGTGAAAGTGACAGCTGAGGTTGACGCTTCCTGAGCGCAGCCCAAATTTACTGCTACACACAACTTTTCTTGCCTGACAGACTAACTAGATAGCTAGCTATAGCAAGCAGCTTGGCCGTTTCCATATTAATTACATTGGTAGAAACAAGACAAAACAACTAACTAGTTAGTTGCAGTGTTTAGCTGTATATAGTCATCTATTTCTATGAGACAGAGAGCAATCCTTCGAGCTCCACCGCTGATGTGCTCACCAATACCAACCATGTGATCATGACAAGATTTGCTAATCTGATAACTATTCCCCAAGTTTCACAGCATCAATCATCGACAACGCCAAACATGTATCTGCTGTTTACTTATTTCACTCACCTCGACATCATCGCTTTTCAAAGTGCAAGGACGTGTCCAAATCCTTATCATCAACCAACATTCTCTAAGACCTAAACCTCAACTGGAGTTGTGCATAAAGGGTGTGACCATTTAACAAGTTGAAGAAGCTGAACTCCTAGGAGTAACATTGGATGGTCAGTTATCATGGTCAAGTCATATTGACAAAGTTGTTGTGAAGATGGGGAGAGCTATATCTATTATCAAAAGATGTTCTGACATAAATATCAACTGTACTAGTTGTTCAGACTCTGATCTTGTCTCATCTTGATTACTGCCCGGTAATACGGTCAGGTGCAGCAAAGAAAGACCTAGCTAAGCAGCAGCTGGCTCAAAACAAAGCAGCACACCTTGCCCTTAACTGCACACACAGAACTAACATCAACAACATACATGATAGTACTTCATTGTTGAGGGTTGAGGAGAAATGTACTACTTACAGTGCATTCGGAAAGTATTCAGATCCCTTGACATTTTCCACATTTTGTTACGTACAGCCTTATTCTAAAATTGATTAAATTCAATCTACGCACAATACCCCATAATGACAAAGCAAAAACAGGTTTTTCATTTTTTTGCAAAAAAAATTACAAATAAAACTTAAATATCACATTTACATAAGTATTCAGACCCTTTACTCAGTACTTTGTTTAAGCACTTTTGGCAGCGATTACAGCCTCAAGTCTACTTGGGTATGACGCTACAAGCTACAAGTTTCTCCCATTCTTCTCTGTAGATCCTCTCAAGATCTGTCAGGTTGGAAAGGGAGCGTTGCTGCACAGCTATTTTCAGGTCTCTCCAGAGATGTTGGATAGGGTTCAAGTCCGGGCTCTGGCTGGGCCACTCAAAGACATTCAGAGAATTGTCCCGAAGCCACTCCTGCATTGTCTTGGCTGTGTGCTTAGGGTTGTTGTCCAGTTGGAAGGTGAACCTTCGCCCCAGCCTGAGGTCCTGAGCGCTACGGAGCAGGTTTTCATCAAGAATCTCTCTGTACTTTGCTCCATTCATCTTTCCCTCGATCCTGACTAGTCTCCCAGTCCCTGCAGCATGATGCTGCCACCACCATGCTTCACCGTAGGGATGGTGCCAGGTTTCCTCCAGACGTGACACTTGGCATTCAGGCCAAAGAGTTCAATCTTGGTTTCATCAGACTAGAGAATCTTGTTTCTCATGGTCTGAGAGTCCGTTAGGTGCCTTTTGGCAAACTCCAAGCGGGCTGTCATGTGCCATTTACTGAGGAGTGGCTTCTGTCTGGCCACTCTACCATAAATACCTGGTTGTTGGAGTGCTGCAGAGATGGTTGTCCTTCTGGAAGGTTCCCCCATCTCCACAGATGAACTCTAGAGCTCTGTCAAAGTGACCATCAGGTTGTTGGTCACCTCCCTTTCTCAGTTTTGCCGGGCGGCCAGGTCTAGGAAGAGTCTTGGTGGTTCTAAACATCTTCCATTTAAGATGATGGAGGCCACTGTGTTTTGGGGACCTTCAATGCTGCAGAAATGTTTTGGTACCGTTCCCCAGATCTGTGCCTTGACACAATCCTGTCTTGGAGCTCTACGGACAATTCCTTCGACCTCATGGCTTGGTTTTTGCTCTGACATGCACTGTCAACTGTGGGACCTTATATAGACACGTGTGTGCCTTTCCAAATCATGTCTAATAAATTGAATTTACCAAAGGTGGACTCCAATGAAGTTGTAGAAACATCTCAAGGATGATCAATGGAAACAGGATGCACCTGAGCTCAATTTTGAGTCTCATAGCAAGGGGTCTGAATACTTATGTAAATAAGGTATTTCTGTTTAAATTTTTAGTAAATGTGCAAAAATGTCTAAAAACTTGTTTTCTCTTCGTCATTATAGGGTATTGTGTGTAGATTGATGAGGACATTTTTTTATTTCATATATTTTAGAATAAGGCTGTAACGTAACAAAATGTGGAAAAAGGGAAGTGGTCTGAATACTTTCCGAATGCACTCTATCTTCTAGTCTTTTTAAGAAAAAATTTTGTGGTGAAAATGCCTAACCACTTGTATAATCTATTTGCATTAACTTCAAACAGACATACATACCCCACCAGACACGCGACTATGGGTTTCTTCAATGTACCCAAACCAACAACAGATGTAATGTGTCACTCAGTTATGTATAGAGCCATGTCATCATGGAATGCACTGCCACCAGAGTTTACTCTGGCAAAATGCAAGCTTTAAAAAACAGATAAAAAACATATATTGAATCACAGTCACTCTCCTGTTTCTAAAGATCTAATTGAACTGTACTGTAGATAAGAATATGAATATGTATACAGCGCCTTTAGAAAGCATTTACCCCCCTGAGACTTCTTCCACATTTTGTTGGGTTACAGCCTGAATTTAAAAAACATTATGTCAAAGTGGAATTATGTTTTTCAGACTTTTTACAAATTCATAAAAATTGAAAAGCTGAATGTCTTGAGTCACCTTTGTCATGGCAAGCCTAAATAAGTTCAGGAGTAAACATGTTCTTATCAAGTCACATAATAAGTTGCATGGACTCACTCTGTGTGCAATAATAGTGTTTAACATAATTTTTGAATGACGACCTCATCTCTATACTCCACACATACAATTATCTGTAAGGTCCCTCAGTTGAGCAGTGAATTTCAAACACAGATTCATCCAAGACCAGGGAGGTTTTCCAATGCCTCGCAAAGAAGGGCACCTATTGGTAAATTTTTTTATTTTTATTTATTTAAAATAGACATTGAATATCCCTTTGAGCATGAAGAAGTTATTAATTACACTTTGGATGGTGTATCAATACACCCAGTCGCTACAAAGATAAAGGAGTCCTTCCTGTAGAGTTTAATGGCTGTGATAGGAGAAAACTGACAATGGATCAATAACATTGTAGTTACTCCACAATACTAACCTAATTGATAGAGTGAAAAGAAGGAAGCCTGTACAGAATAAAAATATTCCAAAACATGCATCCTGTTTGCAGCAATGCAATAAAGTAATACTGCAAAAAATGTGGCAAAGCTATACATTTTTTTTGTCCTGAATACATGGTGTTATGTTTGGGGCAAATCCAATACAACACATTACTGTGTAATACTCTCCATATTTTCAAGCACTGTGGTGGCTGCATCATGTTATGGGTATGCCTGTAATCATTAAGGACTGGGCAGTTCTTCAGGATAATAAAGAAATGGAATGGAGCTAAGCACAGGCAAAATACTAGAAGAAAACCTGGTTCAGTCTGCTATCCATATATCTGGGAGATTAATTCACCTTTCAGCAGGATAATAACCTAAAACAGGCCAAATCTACAGTTGCTTACCAAGAAGACAGTGAATGTTCCTGAGTGGCTGAGTGGCTGAGTTACAGTTTTTTGGCTGAGTGGCTGAGTTACAGAATTTACCACAGGTGGACTCCAATGAAGTTGTAGAAACATCTCAAGGATGATCAATGGAAACAGGATGTACCTGAGCTCAATTGCGAGTCTCATAGCAAAGGGTCTGAAAACGTATGTAAATAAGGTATTTCCGTTTGTCTAAAAACCTGTTTTTGCTTTGTCATTATAGGGTATTGTGTGTTGATTGATGAGGGGGGGAAAACAATTTAATCAATTTTCGAATAAGGCTGTAACGTAACAAAATGTAGAAAACGTCAAGGGGTATGAATAATTTCCGAATGCGCTGTATTTAGTTGGGTGAGAAAAATACAAAATTCCCTTTTTTTTTAATCCAATCAGTTTGCCATGTTGATTCAACGTCATCACATTGAATGTTTTGTCTGAAATGAAATGGAAACAGCGTTGATTCAATCAGTTTTTGCCCAGAAGGTTGTGTCTTCTCTATCCCCTCTCTCTCTTTCCCCTTTAAAGTGACAATCAGCAGTTGAAACAATAACAAAGCACCTCCCCACCACTGCTTCGGTAAAAAGCGAAGGGATGGGGCTGGAGAAATGTAACCACTGTCAAATTCAAAGGCAGAGCTATGGATGCATGAACTGACCATCCATATCAAAATTATAGTTTTAACCATGTTTTTGGGCTATACAGTGTTTGTTTGCGTTTATTTTTTTACAAATATTGGATTAGAACAAGTTTATATTTTGGGTTCTGATGGGGTAAACCTGGTCGTTCAAGATTAACATAGAAATTGGACATCTATCCATGTCCTGAGGACGTTGGGAAATGCCTTCAAAACCGGCCACAAGGGGCAACAGTGAATGCTGCTACCATCAAGTAGGCTTGGGTTTTGGTAGAGTGCTGGGATGTCAGGGGTGTAATCCCATGACTTTGGATCAGAAGGTTGTGTGTTTGAACACTGGTGTTTTATTTTTGTTTTTAACCCTATCCCTATTTGGAGAACGTGGATGAATGTCTAATTCTGCAGTGAGATTGTGAGAGCTTGTTGGTTGAACTGTGCTCATGAGGCATTTATAAGTTATATTCTTCAAGAATCAATGGGTACATATCATTAATTTATAAGTCCAAAATTGTTCCTTTAAATGGGGAGGCACTCCAGTGATCACTCCCAGCCCTGAGAGGCAGAGAGAAAGGCAAGGAGCAAAAGAGGCAAAGAGAGAGAGGCACAGAGAGAGAGAGAGAGAGAGAGAGAGAGAGAGAGAGAGAGAGAGAGAGAGCTGCATGCATGCATGGACCGATGCGTCGGAAACCTCCCACGAGGGGCCCCATGTAATTAGATGCATGCTGTTCAAGCTAGAGTATATTGTCTTCCTGTTGCCTATGAAGCCTCCACCCACTGGCCCACCCTACATTTAGCAGATCATGTGATGTGGGCGGGCAAGCTAAGTCATTTGCAAGTACAACAGTTCTCTGTGCAGCTCCCCATTCATTTCCTGAGAACTGCAAGAGCTCAGCAGCTGAGAGACAGAAGGGGAGGGAGCTGCACACACAGAGAGAGTGAGAGTGAGAGAGAGAGGAGCGAGAGAGGACTGGAGAAGGGAAAACCGTTTTCTACGGCTCTGAAGCTTCTGACAAGGTCTGTGGAAATGTTTCCTCCTTCTTCTGTTCTTCTCATGCTGTGGTTCTCATTTGTCATGCTTGTGGGATTGTGTGTGTGTGTGTGGTTCAGCTGTCATTGCTGTGTCAAGCCTTAAGACAACTCCTGGTCATCTAGCTACCTACTGCACGCTGGCTGCCTGTGCGCGCCATTGTGCACTGTAAAACTTTTCCCTGTAAAGTTACAGAATTATACTGGCACCAGAGATGCTGTAATATACTGTATTTTACAGTACTATTTCCCTTACTGTAAAACATACTACAGCATACAGCATCCATGCTGTAAATTTACAGCAGGGATGCTGTAATGTTTTACAGTAAGGAAATTAGTACTGTGAAATATATTACAGCTTCTCTGCTGTAAAGCAAAATTACAGTATTAAGCTGGCAACTCTGGTGCCAGGAAAATGCTGTAAACTTACAGTGAAAGTCTCCCTGAAATGTAAATGTAAGAAAAACAATACATTTGTACATAAAATACATTTATTCAAATTGGTAACAACATTAACTACAAATGAACAACATAATTGAAAATAGAAGTAACAACAGTTAACATATGTAACCAAATAAGAGCATAATTACAACACTAATTTAAAAACTATATTGTGTGCCTGTGTGTGTGGTGTGGGGGAGCAGAGAGACAAAGAGAAGGAGATGGAGTTAAAATTGAGATTGGGTACAGTTCTAGATCTATGATCAGGGGCAACTCTATTCGGCGTAAGGGGGTTCAGAGGCGGTGAAACACAATGGGACAGTTTGGGCAGGAGAGCATCCAAGATAGAGAAGTCAGCACAGCATCAGGTGTTCCTCATGAGGCTCCGTAACAATCCTCCTCTGTTCTGATTTGTCAGCTCTTCTCACCCCTAGGACAAGCATGGAAAAATACATTATAGAATGAGAGACAGAGAGCACCAGGGCTCGTGTCGTGTGTGTACTTACCTCACTAGAGGTCTTCATTCAAACTCAGTGAGCTCTTGGAAGAATGAGGCAATGTAGGGGTTGAGAACAGCTGGCTTCCTCTGGGCCACCTTGTCATGCACTTTGTCCCATCTTCAGGGTTCATATTCTTGGGTTGATTCGAACCAGGAATATGTACAGCCATATGTCCAATACAGTTTATTAAATCAACTGAGGCACTGAACAAATACAAATTAGACAGCTACTGTAGATACTGTACACCTACTTCAAACCCTAGTTAACTATATAATAAAATATTGATATAAGCCTACACAATAACTCAGATTATTTTACCAGACTCACAACATGTTCCTTTCTTTCAGTGCCACCAAATGTTTGCATACTACTGGTAAAGTGAGAAGGTTTAGCTAATACTATAACATTATGGAACAGTGTTGTTTAAATTAAACAAATGGTTAGGGGGAGAGGCTGTACGGACACACTGTAAAATGATGACGTATGTTGCGCAGCTGAGAGCCGAGTGAACCGATCACACAGGGTTGTGACAGCTAAGGACACTGTCCCGATGTGGTTGCAGTTCATGCTCTCCCCATTGAGTAGACTGTATCACAGTGACATCTAGATGGCTACCAATATTAGTTATTAGTTGTGTAGGTTGCTATCCTACTTGAAGTATAATCCTGGGAGGGAAGAAAATTGGCCACGTTACTAGCTACCGCCGGCAACACTGATACAGCTGCCCGTATACAGTGCCTTCAGAAAGTATTCACATCCTCAAAATGTTGTGTTTTTGTGACATTTTTGTTACTGGCCTACACACAATACCCCATAATGTCAAAGTGGAATTATGTTTTTTGAAGTTTTTACAAATTAATTAAAAATGAAAAGCTAAAATGTCTTAAGTCAGTAAGTATTCAACCCCTTTGTTATGGCAAGCCTAAATAAGTTCAGGTGTAAAAATTTACTTAACAAGTCACATGATAAGTTGCATGGACTGTTTGGACATGATTTTTGAATGACTACCTCATCTCTGTACCACACACATTTGTTTACCTGTAAGGTCCCTCAGTCGAGCAGTGATTTTCAAACACAGATTCAATCACAAAGACCAGGGAGGTTTTCCAGTGCCTCGCAAAGAAGAGCAGCTATTGGTAGATGGGTAAAAAAAAAAAAAAAGCAGACAATGAATATCCCTTTGAGCATGGTGAAGTTATTAATTACACTATGGATGGTGCATCAATATACCCAGTCACTGCAAAGATACAGGCGTCCTTGATAACTCAGTTGCCGGAGAGGAAGGAAATCACTCAGGGATTTCACAATGAGGCTAATGGTAACTTTAAAACAGTTACAGAGTTTAATGGCTGTGATAGGAGAAAACTGAGGATGGATCCACAATACTAACCTAATTGACAGAGTGAAAAGAAGGAAGCCTGTACAGAATACAAATATTCCAAAACAATACAACAAGGCACTACAGTAATACTGCAAAAAAATGTAGCAAAGCAATTAACTTTTTGAATAGAAAGTGTTATTTTTGGGCCAATACAACACATTACACAGGTGCACCTTGTGGTGGGGACAGTAAAATGCCAATCTAAAATGTGCAGTTTTGTCACACAACACAATGACACAGATGTCTCAAGAGTTGAGGGAGCATGCAATTGGCATGCTGACTACAGGAATGTCCACCAAAGCTGTTATGATAGAATTTAATGTTCATTTCTTTACCATAAGCCGCCTTCGTCGTTTTAGAGATTTTGGCAGTACATCCAACTGGCCTCACAACGGCAGACCACTGGTAACAACGCCAGCCCAGGACTTCCACATCCAGCTTCACCTGTGGGATCGTCTGAGACCAGCCACCCGGACAGCTGATGAAACTGTGGGTTTGCACAACTGAAGAATAGGATAGCAAAACCTGTTGTCGCTTTGTCATTATGGGGTGTTGTGTTTAGATTGCTGAGGATTTTTATTTATTTAATCAATTTTAGAAAAAGGCTGTAACGTAACAAAATGTGAATACTTTCCAAAGGCACTATAGTGTATCTGTATGTATTCCCAGTTCTGTGAAATCCATAGATTAGGGCCTAATTCATTTATTTCAATTGACTGATTTCCTTCCGCAAAGCAGCAGCAGAGACAGAGAGAGAGACAGGGCTGTTAGCAATGGGTTAAACAGTCAGAGGCTCGGGTAGTGGAGGAAGCACGCCTAGGGGGAGGTTTGTGTGTTTGTGTTTGTGTGTGTGTGTGTGTGTGTGTGTGTGTGTGTGTGTGTGTGTGTGTGTGTGTGTGTGTGTGTGTGTGTGTGTGTGTGTGTGGTGTGTGTGTATATGTGTGGGGCGGGTGGTTGGTGTCTTGGATGTCATCGGCAGTGGCTATGACTTCCAGAGGGGTAATAGTCATCGGTATTGATGGGTGGCTGTCACCAGGCTCAACACAACCCAGGCAGGGCTAGGGGTGGCTGGGGGCTGGCCCTGGCCTCTTCTTTTCAATTACAGGAACCGGGCCAGAGCTGACAGCAAAGGCATTTGTACACCAGGGGTTTGGGGCCAGGGAGAGCCAAGGAGGGGAGGGGAGCTACAGGGGACTGAGGGAGGGAGGGAAGGAGGGAGAGAGGAGACTGATGTGGAAACTGAGCACTGACCTCTTAGACCTTACCCCCGTGCTGGAGAGAGTCCCTGCCTTTAACACTGTGAGAGCCGCAGGGTGTGTGTGCGTGTGTGTTTGTGTGTGTGTGTGTGTGTATGTGTTTAGGGTCCGTGTAGCTCAGTTGGTAGAGCATGGCGTTTGCAACGCCAGGGTTGTGGGTTCGAATCCCACGGGGGGCCAGTATGAAAATGTATGCACTCACTAACTGTAAGTCGCTCTGGATAAGAGCGTCTGCTAAAATGTAAAATGTAAATGTATGTGTGGTGGGAGTAGGTGTAGGGAGGATAAGAGCGGACCCCCTGCTGCTCATTTAAACTCTCACTTTAAATCCATTTACCATTGGCCCCCTTGCCTCAGCATTAGTATGCTTTATATGGGGTAATATTGTTTGTACTATATGTACTTAGCATTTGCACTGAACATAATGTTCAAATTCATTAAACAGTTATATTGATACATATACAGAATAACGTATATTACAAAATATAAAAAACATTTATACACAATAATATATGTTTTACTGTATATGCATAGTGCCTTCGGAAAGTATTCAAACCCCTTGACTTTTTCCAAATGTTGTTACGTTACAGACTTATTCTAAAATTGATTAAATAAATAAAAATCCTCAGCAATCTACACACAATACCCCATAATGAAATTTAGCAAATGTATATATATATATATATATATATATATATATATATATATATATATATATATATATATATATAAACATAAGTATTCAGACCCTTTGCTATGAGATTCAACATTTTGCTCAGATGCATGCTGTTTCCATTGATCATCCTTGAGATGTTTGTACAACTTGATTGAAGTCCACCTTTGGTAAATTCAATTGATTGGACATGATTTGGAAAGGCACACACCTGTCTATATAAGGTCCCACAGTTGACATTGCATGTCAGAGCAAAAACCAAGCAATGAGGTCGAAGGAATGGTCTGTAGAGCTCCAAGACAGGATTGTGTCAAGGCACAGATCTGGAGAAGTGTACCAAAGAATGTCTGCAGCATTGAAGGTCCCCAAGAACACAGTGGCCTCCATCATTCTTAAATGAAAGAAGTTTGGAACCACCAAGACTCTTCCTAGAGCTGGCCGTCCGGTCAAACTGAGCAATCGGGGGAGAAGGCCTTCATCAGGGAGGTGACCAAGAACCCAATGGTCACTCTGACAGACCTCTAGAGTTCGTCTGTGGAGATGGGAGAACCTTCCAGAAGGACAACCATCTCTGCAGCACTCCACCAATCAGGCATTTATTATAGAGTGGCCAGAACGAAGCATTCTGTAATGCTGACGTCATCTGGAAGTCGAAGAAAGCGTCCTCTGGCAACGGGGGTCTCCTTGGAGATGTTAAGCTTGGACCTGACACAGACCAGAAACGGCTTTGCGCCCTGGATCCAGAGGTTCCGGCGTCTTCTTCCTTAGGGGCTTCCCATTCGAGATCGGCTCCAGAGGTACCTGTGTCTTCGTCCTCTGTTCTGTCTCCCTCTCCAGTGGCTTCTACCTCAGGTTCAGGTCCTCAGAGCTCCCACCCTCATCAGACCATGAGGCTGCCTGAGTGACCGGCCCATTCAACATCACCAGCTGTCATCATCGGCAGCTCTATTGTGAGAAACATCTCGGTTCCCAATGCAAAAACCCTGTGCTACCCAGGAGCATGAGTACAGGACATCACAAGGCTGCTTCCGACTGTTCTACGACAGATGCCGGGAGCTGACACTGTCGTAGTCCATGTGGGGTCAAACGACATCAGGAGGGCTAGCTTGGAACATCTGAAAATAGATTTTGAAGAACTCATTTTAGCATTAAAAGACTCCAAAAAACGGCCAATAATTTCAGGTCCAGTACCATCATTGGGCCGCGGGTGTAAAATATTCAGTAGGCTACTGGCATTACACATCATGAGCCTATGAACCAGAGTTACACTGTTAGCACTGAGGCGGTGTGCCCTAGTAGGAAGACCACTGTGGGCAGCTCACCCTGCACTATCAGCTCCAATATAAATAACATGAGCAAGTCTACTTCTGATAAGCTTCCCAGTAACGCATTAAAAACAATCAAGCAACCCAGAAAAGTGCTAGAAATAGCCCGTATTAACATATGCAGCCTGAGAAACAAGGTTCATGAAGTCAATAACTTGCTTGTAATAGATGACATTCATATTCTGGCTATCTCTGAAACTCACTTAGATAATACCTTTGATGATACAGTGGTAGCAATACATGGTTATAACATCTACCGAAAAGACAGAAATGCCAACGGGGGCAACCACATTCCTGTAAAGATTAGAGACGATCTCAAGTTCATAACTGTTGAAGTAATATGGCTACAGGTTCATCTGCCTCACCTAAAGCCCATTCTGGTGGGAAGCTGCTATAGACCATCAAGTGCTAACAGTCAGTATCTGGATAATATGTGTGAAATGCTTGATAATGTATGTGATATCAACAGAGCAGTATATTTTCTGGGTGATTTAAATATTGATTGGCTCTCATAAAGCTGCTCACTCAAGAAAAAATGATGACAAGAATATTTGCTGGTCTGTGGTGTGTAATGAGGAGCAACCAGACGCTGCACTTGACACATTTATGACATTGCTTATTATAGTTACTAATGAGCACGCACCTATTAAGAAAATGACTGTAAAAACTGTTAAATCCCCTAGGATTGATGAGGAATTGAAAAATGGTATGGTTGAGAAGGATGAGGCAAAAGGTATGGCAAATAAGTCTGGCAGCCCAACTGATTAGCAAACGTACTGGTTATTTAGAATTAAGAAATCATGTGACTAAACTAAACAAAAAGAAAAAGAAACTTTACTATGAAACAAAAATAAATGATATAAAGAATGATAGTAAAAAGCTTTGGAGCACCTTCAATGAAATTTTGGCAAAAACGGCAAACTCGGCTACATCATTCATTGAATCAGAAGGCTCATTCATCACAAAACCCACTGATATTGCCAACTACTTTAATGACTTTTTCATTGGTAAGATAAGCAAACTTAGGCATGACATGTCAGCAACAAACGCTGACACTACACATCCAAGTATTTCTGACCAAATTATGAAAGACAAGAATTGTACTTTTGAATTCCGTAGTCAGTGAGGAAGAGGTGAAAAAAGTATTGTTGTCTATCAATAATGACAAGCCACCTGGGTCTGACAATCTGGTTGGAAAATTACTGAGGATAATAGCGGACGATATTGTCACTTCTATTGGCTACAAAGAATAGTAAAGCCCCTTTTACTGGCTCAAATAGCCGACCAATCAGCCTGTTACCAATCCTTAGTAAACTTCTGGAAAAAATGGTGTTTGACCAGATACAATGCTATTTCACAGTAAACAAATTGACAACAGACTTTCAGCACGCTTATAGGGAAGGACACCCAACAAGCACAGGACTTACACAAATGACTGACGATTGGCAGAGAGAAATTGATGATAAAATCAATGATGATGTGGGGGCTGTCTTGTTAGACTTCAGTGCAGCTTTTGACATTATCGATCATAGTCTGCTGCTGGAAAAATGTATGTGTTATGGCTTTACAACCCCTGCTATAATGTGGATGAAGAGTTACTTGTCTAACAGAACAGAGAGGGTGTCCTTAAATGGAAGCCTCTCAAACATAATCCAGGTAAAATCAGGAATTCACCAGGGTAGCTGTTTAGGCCCCTTACTTTTTCAATCTTTACTAATGACATACTTTGAGTAAAGCCAGTGTGTCTATGTATGCGCATGACTCAACACTATACACATCAGCTACTACAGCAACTGAAATGACTGCAACACTTAACAAAGAGCTGCAGTTAGTTTCGGAATGGGTAGCAAGGAATAAGTTAGTCCTAAATATTTCCAAAACTAAAAGCATTGTATTTGGGACAAATCATTCACTAAATCCTAAACCTCAACTACATCTTGTAATGAATAATGTGGAAATTGAGCACGTTGAGGTGACTAAATTGCTTGGAGTAACCCTCGATTGTAAACTGTCATGGTCAAAACATATTGATACAAAAGTAGCTAAGATGGTTAGAAGTCCGTCCATAATAAAGCGCTGCTCTGCCTTCTTAACAACACTATCAACAAGATAGGTCCTACAGGCCCTAGTTTTGTCACACCGAGACTACTGTTCAGTAGTGTGTTCAGGTGCCACAAAGAGGGACTTAGGAAAATTGCAGTTGGCTCAGAACAGGGCAGCACGGCTGGCCCTTAAAAGTACACTGAGAGGTAACATTAATTACATGCATGTCAATCTCTCCTGGCTCAAAGTGGAAGAGATTGACTTCATCACTACTTGTTTTTTTAAGAGGTGTTGACAAGCTGAATGTACCTGTCTGTTCAAAATACTAGCACACAGCTCGGACACCCAATGCATACCCCACAAGACATGCCACCAGAGGTCTCTTCACAGTCCCTAAGTCCAGAACAGACTATGGGAGGAACACAGTACTACATAGAGCCATGACTACATGGAACTCTATTCCACATCAGGTAACTGATGCAAGCAGAAGAATCACATTTAAAAAACAAGTAAAAATAAACCTTATTGAACAACAGGGTCTGTGAAGAGACACACACAAAGGTACAGACACATGCATACGCATACATTGTGATGTTGTTGTATGGTGGTATTAAACAGTTTGTATTGTAGATATGTAGTGGTGTAATAATATTATATGTTGTACTGTTTTATCTTTTGTTTTATATGTAATGTAAGTGTTTTTAATATGTTTGGACCCCAGGAAGAGTAGCTGCTGCCTTGACAGCAGCTAATGGGGATCCCTAATAAATACAAATAAACATTTTCCTCAGTAAAAGGCACATGACAGCCCGCTTGGAGTTTGCCAAAAGGCACCTAAAGATTCTCAGACCATGAGAAACAAGATTCTCTGGTCTGATGAAACCAAGATTGAACACTTTGGCCTGAATGCCAAGTGTCACATCTGGAGGAAACCTGGCACCATCCCTACGGCGAAGCATGGTAGTGGCAGCATCATGCTGTGGGGATGTTTTTCAGTGGCAGGGATTGTGAGACTAGTCAGGATCGAGGCAAAGATGAACGGAGCAAAGTACATAGAGATCCTTGATGAAAACCTGCTCCAGAGCGCTCAGGACAATGACCCTAAGCACACAGCCAAGACAACGCAGGAGTTGCTTCGGGACAAATCTCTGAATGTCCTTGAGCCAGAGCCCGGACTTGAACCCGGTCTAACATCTTTGGAGAGACCTGAAAATAGCTGTGCAGCAACGCTCTGCATCCAACCTGACAGAGCTTGAGAGGATCTGCAGAGAAGAATGGGAGAAACTCCCCAAATACAGGTGTGGCAAGCTTGGAGCGTCATACCCAAGAAGACTCGATGCTGTAATCACTGCCAAAGGTGCTTCAAGAAAGTACTGATTAAAGGGTCTGTATACTTATGTAAATGTGATACTTCAGTTTTTAATTTTTTATAAGTTAGCTAAATTTCCTAGAAAACTATTTTTGCTTCATCATTATGGGGTATTGTGTGTAGATTGATGAGGGACAAAACAATTTAATACATTTTAGAATGAGGCTGTAACGTAACGCAATGTGGAAAAAGTCAAGGGGTCTGAATATTTTCCAAAGGCACTGTATAACTGTACATAACTGAGAGAATGCCAAGAGTGTGCAAAGCTGTCATCAAGGCAAAGGGTGGCTATTTGAAGAATCTCAAATATAAAATATATTTTGAACTGTTGAACACTTTTTTGGTTATTACATGATTCCATATGTGTTATTTGATAGTTTTGATGTCTTCACTATTATTCTCCAATGTAGAAAACAATAAAAATAAAGAAAAACCCTTGAAAGAGTAGATGTGTCCAAACTTTTGACTTGTACTGTATATATATATATATATATATATAGTTCAGCCTAGGTAGTCAATTATAAACGTTCAATCAGCAACAGACACAGTATATCTGTCCAATCACTAACAGACCTATAGGGCCCTATAAAATTACTACCTATTTCAGTTTTTTTCCAAATTCCTTTTTCTCCGTTTAGTTTTTCCAGGCTTCCGTTTTCCCCCGTTTTTTCAGGTTTTCACTCTCAAAATCACACCTTTTAACAGAAAAACAACTAGATTGGATGTTTTAAGTCCACAACCATGCTTAAACCACATCAGGAGACCACTTTTGAGGTCAGGGAAAATAGAAGAAATATGTATTTTGGGGTGTAGTTATCCTTTAATGCAAGTGTGCACCAGCAAGAGATCGCTGTTTGGTTAGCGATGTTTCTGTAGTGCTCATGTGATTGCAGAATTTGCTAAACAAATGGCCACTGGATTGATGTAAATAATCATGATATCATTCTGCCAGGTAGACATAGGATAATTTGTAGTTAACATTTAATTGAGAACGTTTTTGGGAAAGCCTTTCCATCTCTACCAGAAGAAGGTTTTCATTAGCATCATCGCTAATGGCTACACAAAGTGTAGACATACGTGTGCACTGCACATACACACACAGACCGGAATATTCCTGTGCCGTTTCAGAAAGATGCAGGAAAATATGAATCACTGATGCATTTTGTTCATGTCTATTGATTATCTTGGGCCAATTAATGCATTTTCGAATAAGTTCAATACAATTAGTTGATTTCCTACTAAGTTCAATACCTTTTTGAATATTGTTGAATTCCATTTTAATATCTGGATTCCATAATTCCGTCCACCTTCTCCGCACGCAGATTTGATAGGGCCCTAGATGTAGTCTGTCCAATCAGTAGCGAACTATCTATGTGTCCAATCAATTAAAAAGACCAATCAGCAATGGACACAGTCAATCAAACCAATCAGCAGTCTACCTGTCCAATCAGTAGCAGACACATTCTACCTGTCCACAAGGTTCATTCCAGTCCAATTATAATTGCTCTAAAGGATCCTGCCACCAATGGCATCATCTGTCTGACACATATTGTAATAACATCGACACAAATTGGAGCAGTTGTTGATGGATGGAATGTCATGGACTAGCTATTGTATTCTATCAACGATAATTGTTTCAACTAATATTGAATAATATTGAATAAACTGACCAGGTCTTGAGAAATTCTCTAAAACAACGTTGGAGGCGGCTGCACATTTAATAGTGGCCTTTTATTGTACCCAGCACAAGTTACACCTGTGTAAGGATCATGCTGTTTAATCAGCTTCTTGATATGCCACACCTATCAGGTGGATGGATTATCTTGGTAAAGGAGAAATGCTCACTAACAGGGATGTAAACAAATTTGTGACTGATTCGGTCTTATGTAGCAAAATATGAAATTGGATAACAGTAGAGACTCAGAGCTAGAAATGTTATAGCATACACTGCAGTTGAGGAACAATGGGAAAAAGTTTGATAAAGTTGTAACCCCACTTTTGAGAAAATGTCCCTTGAATGTTTTGGTACACCTACTGGAGAGCTCTTCTTTGTCTGCACCCATTCAGCATCGTTCACACCCTCTTAAGCCTTAGCCCCACCCATCTCTTTAAGGATTCACAGGCCATGTGCTAAACAGAGTGAGTAGTTTAGTAAACAACCAAAGATTTCAAGACTTAAAGTGGTAAAAGTAGTAGCCTACAATAAGGAAAACTCCAGGTAAAAATACACGTTATCTAGTCCATGGCTTATATCGTAATCTGATTTTGATGCAGGTCATGTTGTTCTTCACATTACCTTCTCTGGTAAACACACACTATTATCTATTTAGTCATTTAGCTGACGCTCTTATCCAGAGCGACTTACAGTTAGTGAGTGCGTACATTTTCATACTGGCCCCCCGTGGGAAACAAACCCACAACCCTGGCGTTGCAAGTGCCATGCTCTACCAACTTGTGTTATCAAATAAAATCTACGTTTATTTATCACATGCACAGGATACAGAAGGTGTAAACAATACAGTGAAATGAAGTGAAATGGTTACTTGCATAGTAGAAATATAAAAACCAGAAAGTGTCCAGATAAAATATTGTATAAATATTATATAGTTATTAGATGACACTTACCCGACACACTTGTCTAAATTGATGGGTCATGTGAAGGAAATGCTATAACCACCCCTCAGCCACATCTAGCTAAGTGGATGGGTCACTATTGTCTAGACATGTACACATGTTCATGAAATACAATAGATGGCCGTAATCACTCCCAGACACACCTGGCTATCTTGATGGGTCATGAAATCATCTGGTGAAGTGGAGTCTTTTGTTTAGACATGTAGCTAGCTAGCTAAACAATGAACCGGCACAATCCCAACTAATACTACTACCAATAGAAACATTGTCTTAGCTGTAGTATGAATCTGCAGGTAACTAAAGAGCTAACCAACTAGGTTCAATGTTAGCTAGCTAACATTAGGCTATAACTTGCAATGCAAATGGTTTTTCTGATTTGAATATTACTACACATATCATACACGTAAAATTAGCAAGTGAGACAGCAAGCTAACATTTGCTAGCTAGCTAAAAGTATGCTTTAACTTGCAATGAAAATGACTTTCTGACTAAATTAGAAACATATAATATCTGAAAATGTAGCTAGACTCTTCCCTGTATACATGGATGAACGCTTCATGGCAGACTGTAACAATTTAACTCAGTTTTGTTTGTAGTTACATCTTGTTTGGCCAGCGTTGTGTCAAGTCACTCCGGTTCACACTTACCATGGCATGTGCAGAAAGTAGCCCATCACTTTTTCCAACTGATCTGTCGATAGTGCCTGCTCAATTCAGGGCATCATTGTTGTTGAGAAAAGTAGCAAAACGTTTGTATTCTCGATGGCTAGCATTCTATCTTTCAAAAACGGCGCGGTAGAAAGGACTATCAACACATATTGAGCAGCTCACATTATAGACAAAAGCATGCTACATGGCAGACCAATCTAAACTCATCTCCCAGCATCTCCAACCCATCCAATCATGGCTAGCGGGAAGGTTCCTGTCTTTTTCCGTGGCTAAACCAACTAGGCTCGTAATTTAACAATTTTATGCATATTTACGGATGGAATACAAGTTTGTTAATAAAGCACATGAAAGTTTACGTTCCAGAAGGCATTTCTGCAAAAAAATGCATTTTGATAAAAAATAAATGTTAACTTTCAAATGCCTCTCCTGTGACGTAGTGACGTGCGACATAAGCCTAGTTTCCTGAAACTAGTCACATGTGTGCACAACATTTGAGAGAAATAAGATTTGTGTGAGTATGGAAAAATGATGTGATCTTTTATTTCAGCTCATGAAACATGGGACCAACACTTTACATTTTGCGTTTATATTTTTGTTCAGTATAATAGCAGACACCTGTCAATGAATGTAACCTGGATTAATACTTGTTGTAATCTGTAGAGTACAGTGTGTAGATTATTTCATCTGGTTGTAGCAATAATCTGGCTACTCTGCATTGTGGGGTAGCCCCTGGCCTGTGCCCGCGTGTGTGTGTGTGTGTTTGTGTGTGTGTGTGTGTGTTTGTTTGTGTGTGTGTGTGAGTATGTGTGTGTGTGTCGGCCCCTGGCTACAGAGAGGGCATTGTGTGTGTCTCTGTTTCTAGGAGCTATCAGGCCCAGCTATTCACCAGGACAGGAGCCTCTCGTCACTGACACACACAATACAAAGACTCCAGCAACACACACACACACACACTGTAAAAAAATCTAGATTCAACAAATAATGATTTAGTAACTGGTTCCACAGCCTTTTTTAGTTCACTTAATTTTTCAGCCAACGTGTTACCTGAACTTAACATTTTAGTTGGCCCAAACTTAGCTCCAATTTAGGAAAACGTATGTTTGGAACACACACACAGTGCTTTGAACATACAATGTTTCCAACGTACATATTTGACACACATTGACATACATGATGACATTGTGCATGTTCATTTATACAGTTAATTATTATTCACCATGTCCTCACCTGGGATTTGAACTCACAACTTGGTTCACGGCATTCCGATCTTTCTGCTACGCCACCATGTCTGTGTGAGCAGTTAATCTGACTATTCTTTCATCATTGATTTGATTTACTTATTTTAGGGTTTTCTGTTTTAATGTTACTCCATACTAATAATTTAAACGATTCTGGAGTGTACTTTTAAAAGCTCAGACACACTGGTAGTAGGATTGTCAAGCGTTTGCTGCCGACAGTACTTAGCTCCTCTGTACAGAGTGTCGGCAGTCAATCTCTTTTGTGTTCATTTACATTTTACATTTTTAGTCATTTAGCAGATGCTCTTATCCAGAGCTACTTACAGTTAGTGAGTGCATACATTTTTTATTTATTTTCATACTGCCACTCAGCCTTGTTAAAATACTCCAAACCAGAAGGTGGCCTGTAGCGTTTTTTTGTCAATGCATATCCATGCGCATTGCTTATGGTCTAGATTCCAAGCTATCTGTGCTAATGTTGTTATTTTGTAGAAAGCCTTTGTTGATACTAACCAGATGGTCACAGCTAGATTACTACCTAGCAAGATGACGAAGAAACAATTTAATTCACTCTCCATAATCCCATACTGCCATTGCCAGGCCATAGCCAAATGTTTAGCTAGCTAGCTAACATTAGCATATTCGCTAGGTAGCACAACATAGCTATCTATCTAGCTAGCTAAGGACACTGCACTAACTCGGCAACTAACACAGGCAGCTGTTTCATGGAATCTAGCTAATCCATTGTGATTGAATTATAATGTCAATACTAGCTACAGTGGTTAGCTTGCTGGGAGGAAGTTTTTAGTGTTGTGTGCATTGTGTCTGTGCACTTAGCCTACCATCCCATAGCCTACATTGAATATGAAGTGTGACTGGCTCATCTGTGGATGTCTTTATTTTTTTGTTGGCTTCCCCACGTGGGGTTTCGTGCTCTCTGATTGGCTCAAAGTAAAGTTATTGGCCAATGACGAGCATTGCGATTCTACAAGGAGAATCGGTAGGTTCGTCGCTACCAGGTCGGCACACAGCAGGTACTGCTTTTGTTCTAGCAAGATATTTACTTTGAAGTGCAAAGTATAGGAATACAGGTGAAATCATTCATTGACACAGACATGGTGGCGTTAGCAGTAATATATGAATGCCATGAACTAAGAGGTTGTAAGTTCAAATCCCAGGTAAGGACATGTTGTAATATTAATTACTGTATTTATGAACATGCACAATGTAATCACGCATTTCAATGTGTGTCAAATATATAAGTTGACATTTTTTATGTTAAAAGCACTATTTTTATGCGTAGGGGTCCCTAACCTAAATTCTGCCAAGTTGGAGCCAACTAAAAACTTTAAATTCAGGTGACACTTCGACCGAAAAGTTGAGTAAACAAAAGAAGCTGTGGAACAAGTTACTAAGTTAAATCAACAAAAACATTTGTTTTACAGTGCACACACACACACACACACACACACACGATTGATGCTGTGAAACGATTTGGTGAAAGAAATGTTGAAATCAGAAATACATTAGCTAATCTGAACTTTATTGCTGCTGACCACCTCTTCTAGTCTTTTTTTAGATTTGTACTGTATGTACGGTACATTATATTTAATGACATACTTTTTTGAACTAAGTGGTCGGCATGTTGCATTGAGACATTTTAGAATATTAATTGATGTATTCA
Source organism: Coregonus lavaretus (assembly GCF_964263955.1). Taxonomy (NCBI): domain Eukaryota; kingdom Metazoa; phylum Chordata; class Actinopteri; order Salmoniformes; family Salmonidae; genus Coregonus; species Coregonus lavaretus. The sequence goes on from NC_139992.1 coordinate 52,059,247, forward strand.
TTTCTGATTTATTACAGTATAGGCTATTTATCAGCAATGGGAATCAAGAAAAACCCTATACACATACATTTCAATAGATGGTTATACAATCAAATCTTAATGTAAGAATGACATGTTTCCTGAGTTTGAAATATACAAACAATCTAAAATATGTGTGTGTTTATGTGTGTATGTATATAAAGGCCATGCTCCTTACTCATTTAGACATCCGTTAAGTTGACAAAATGTTCTTTCTACGTGTCCTCTTGTGTAGTCAATCCTTGACCTCAGGTTCAGCCCATGTTTGTTTACTAAAGTTGTAGGGTTTGTGTCTGTGTGTATGTGGGGAGGGGGGCGGATTATGGAAACACCCACACAATCAGAGGTGGAGGAAGGGGAGAAAGTAGATGATCTGGTTATAGTTGCTGACACAGACAGAAAGATAAGTACAATCTGACATCATTGACAACCCTGTAAATACCACATGGTTCTTTTTTCAGATTACCTTGTCAAAAAGTGTGCAATACTCTCATTTTCCAGGCCAGTGTGTTAGTTATGAGCTATTGGACTAGGGGAAATTAAGAAAAGTGAGAGTGCCAGCCCACTTGTTGTGCAATCAGACGTATATAAGCCTGTATTTCTTGAGGAAAGAAAGAAAATGCATTATGGAATGCTGAAACAGATAGCAGCAAAGTGACAATCAAGGACAAAAAACAGTGTACACATTGAGAGGCGAAAAGAAACAATGGTAGTCTGTAGCTACCTCAGTCTGGCCATGGTGCATGGAATAAAAAGAATACAACTTCTACAAAAGATATTCAGCCACTCTTTGAGAAAAACCGAAGAACATAAAAAGGACTACAGAACTACAAAAAAAAGACAAACACTGAAGGACAAAATATACTTACGCTTTGAAAGTCCTGTGAAAAAAATAGCACATTTACGTTCTCACCCATTCCCCAAAAATCTTTATGGTTTGGGTTTAACATGTTAAATACTGTTGAAGTAATATGGCTACAGGTTCATCTGCCTCATCTAAAGCCCATTCTGGTGGGAAGCTGCTGTAGACCACCAAATGCTAACAGTCACTATCTGGATAACGTGTGAAATGCTAGTAGCCATATCTAGGAAAACCAAAGTTCCAAAGGCTGGGCCTAACATAGTGTATAAGAGGTCATACATTAAGTTTTGTAGTGATTCCTATGTTGTTGATGTAAAGAATATTTGTTGGTCTGTTGTGTGTAATGAGGAGCAAACAGACGCTGCACTTGACACATTTATGAAATTGCTTATTACAGTTACTAATAAGCATGCACCCATTAAGGAAATGACTTTAAAAACGGTTAAATCCCAGTAGATTGATGAGGAATTGAAAAATGGTATGGTTGAGAGGGATGAGGCAAAAGGAATGGCAAATAAGTCTGGCTGCACAACCGATTGGCAAACGTACTGCAAATTGAGAAATCATGTAACTATACTGAATAAAAAGAAGAAGAAGCTACACTATGAAACAAAGATAAATTACATAAACAATGATAGTAAAAAGCCTTGGAGCACCTGAAATACATTTTTGGGAAAAAAAGGCAAACTCAGCTCCATCATTCATTGAATAATATGGCTCATTCATCACAAAACCAATTGTTATTGACAACTTCTTTAATTACTTTTTCATTGGCAAGATTTGCACATTTGGGCATGAAATGCCAGCAACAAACGCTGACACTACACATCCAAGTATATCTGACCAAATTATGAAAGACAAGCATTGTAATTTTGAATTCCGTAAAGTGAGTGTGGAAGAGGTGAAAAAAAGATTGTTGTCTATCAACAATTACAAGCCACCGGGGTCTGACAACTTGGATGGAAAATTACTGAGGATAGTAGAGGGCGATATTGCCACTCCTATTTGCCATATCTTCAATTTAAGCTTACTAGAAAGTGTGTGCCCCCAGGCTTGGAGGGAAGCAAAAGTCATTCTGCTACCTAAGAATAGTAAAGCCCCCTTTACTGGCTCAAATAGCCGACCAATCAGCCTGTTACCAACCCTTAGTAAACCTTGGGACAAAATTGTGTTTGACCAGATTCAATGCTATTTTACAGTAAACAAATTGACAACAGACTTTCAGCATGCTTATAGGGAAGGACACCCAACAAGCACAGCACTTACACAAATGACTGACGATTGGCAGAGAGAAATTGATGATAAAATGATTGTGGGGGCTGTCTTGTTAGACTTCATTGCAGCTTTTGACATTATCGATCATAGTCTGCTGCTGGAAAAATGTATGCGTTATGGCTTTACACCCCCTGCTGTAATGTGGATGACATACTTTGAGTAAAGCCAGTGTGTCTATGTATGCGGATGACTCAACACTATACATGTCAGCTAATGCAGCGACTTAAATGACTGCAACACTTAACAAAGAGCTGCAGTTAGTTTCAGAGTGGGTGGCAAGTAATAAGGTAGTCCTAAATATTTATAAAACTAAAAGCATTGTATTTGGGACAAATCATTCACTAAATCCTAAACCTCAACTAAATCTTGTAATAAATAATGTGGAAATTGAGTAAGTTGACGTGACTAAACTGCTTGGAGTAACCCTAGATTAGTCTGTCCATAATAAAGCACTGCTCTACCTTCTTAACAGCATTATCAACAAGGCAGGTCCTACAGGCCCTCGTTTTGTCGCACCTGGACTACTGTTCAATCGTGTGGTCAGGTGCCACAAAGAGGGACTTAGGAAAATTACAATTGGCTCAGAACAGGGCAGCACGGCTGGCCATTGGATGTGCACATAGAGCTAATATTAATAATATGCATGTCAATCTTCATACCATTCCACTACTTGTATTTATAAGAGGTTTTGACATATTGAATGCACCGAGCTGTCTGTTTGAACTACTGGCGCACAGCTCGGACACCCATGCATACCCAACAAGACATGCCACAAGAGGTCTCTTCACAGTCCCCAAGTCCAGAACAGACTATGGGAGGCACACAGTGCTACATTGTACGGGGGGCACACACCTATGGAACAACGGGGACTGTGAAGAGACACACACAATGGTACAGACACATGCATACGCATACATTGTGATACTGTTGTATGGTGGTATTAAACATTTTGTATTTTAGATATGTAGTGTTGTAATAATGTTATATGATGTACTGTTTTATCTTTTGTTTTATATGTAATGTAAGTTGTCTAATATGTTTGGACCCCAGGAAGAGTAGCTGCTGCCAAGGGGATCTCTAATAAATACAAAGACAAATACATAGAGCCATGACTACATGGAACTCTATTCCACATCAAGTAACACCAATAAAACAAAAACAAAAAAAGTAACTGATGCAAGCGGTAAAATTAGATTTAAAAAACAGATAAAAATACACCTTAAAGAACAGCGGGGACTGTCAAGCAACACAAACATAGGCACAGACACTTGCATACACACACATGATAACATATGCACTATACGCACACGTACACATGGATTTTGTACTGTAGATATGTGGTAGTGGTGGAGTAGGGGCCTGAGGGCACAAAGTGTGTTGTGAAATCTGTGAATGTATTGTAATGTTTTAAAAATTGTATCAACTGCCTTAATTTTGCTGGACCCCAGGAAGAGTAGCTGCTGCCTTGGCAGCTGCTAATGGGGATGCATAATAAATACATATACAAACAGTTATGGATAGAGTGCTTAGTGCTTAGACATAGAGAGACATATCACCTTATTTAACATATCACCATATTTAACCTTACTTCTCACTGTAACCCTAACCTTCGCCTCTAGTCTAGGCAATAACATCATCTAGGCTATGGCATGATCCTTAAGGTTCCTTGGACTGGCCTGTGTGATAACCTGAGGTGAGCCACTAGGAACGATGACGCTCATGGATCTATGGGACCTAGTCCTTGTTCTAATACTGTAGAAATAATCACAGATATAATCACAGATCTCACATTACTTTATTGGTCAGTGAAATGGACTGGAGCTCTTCCTTTTACTCATGGGTCATTCCACCTCAAAAAGCACAAGGAAGAGGATTTCGACACCCACCATCTCAGATTGTGCTGACATTGTTTCTGTAGTTAAAAATAGATAAGATTAGCATTCCTGAAACATTATTCTGTTGAAATATAATTTGATCTCTGACAAATTTCCCATGAGTAAAGGGAAGAGCTCCATTCCATTTAACTTTGACCAATAAAGTAATGTGAGATATGTGATTACATCTGCGATTACTTCTACAGTATTAACTCCTTCAGTTAGCTCGCTAAGTAAGCCATGGCGCTTACCAGAGACTGTATTAGCTGAAAATGAAACGAGAATAACAACAGTTAAAGAGAAGCTGTGCATGTGTGTGTTTGTGTGTTTGGGAGAGAGAGAGAGAGACACACACAGAGTCACAGAAACACAGAAACACAGAGACCAACAGCATCAAGAGAGAGGGAACAGAAGTAACAGATGGAAAATGTCAAAGAGTGGGAGCAAAATCTATGATTGAAATACTTGACAGGGATGCACATTATAGCCAAAGACATTTCCTCCCCTGAAGGACATGCTATATTACTCCAACACTCTTCTTTGACAATGTGTTTAAACTGATGGACAGTCAAGGTTTTCAATTCAATTCAATTAATCAAGTGCAATCATGTGTATGGTCTGCTATGATCACAATAATTTTTTTTATTACGAAGACGAAGCGGGAAATCCAAACCTACAGTTGAAGTCGGAAGTTTACATACACCTTAGCCAAATACATTTAAACTCAGTTTTTCACAATTCCTGACATTTAATCCTAGTAAAAGGTCAGTTAGGATCACCACTTTATTTTAAGAATGTGAAATGTCAGAATAATAGTAGAGAGAATTATTTATTTCAGCTTTTATTTCTTTCATCAAATTCCCAGTGGGTCAGAAGTTTACATACACTCAATTAGTATTTGGTAGCATTGCTTTTAAATTGTTTAACTTGGGTCAAACATTGCGGGTAGCCTTCTACAAGCTTCCCACAATAAGTTGGGTGAAGTTTGGCCCATTCCTCCTGACAGAGCTGGTGTAACTGAGTCAGGTTTGTAGGCCTCCTTGCTCGCACACGCTTTTTCAGTTCTGCCCACACATTTTCTATAGGATTGAGGTCAGGGATTTGTGATGGCCACTCCAATACCTTGACTTTGTTGTCCTTAAGTCATTTTGCCACAACTTTGGAAGTATGCTTGGGGTCATTGACCATTTGGAAGACCCATTTGCGACCAAGCTTTAACTTCCTGACTGATGTCTTGAGATGTTGCTTCAATATATCCACATAATTTTCCTTCCTCATGATGCCATCTATTTTGTGAAGTTCACCAGTCCTCTTGCAGCAAAGCACTCCCACAGCATGATGCTGCCACCCCCGTGCTTCACGGTTGGGATGGTGTTCTTCGGCTTGCAAGCACCCCCTTTTTCCTCCAAACATAATGATGGTCATTATGGTCAAACCGTTCTATTTTTGTTTCATCAGACCAGAGGACATTTCTCCAGAAAGTATGATATTTGTCCCCATGTGCAGTTGCAAACCATAGTCTGGCTTATTTATGGTTGTTTTGGAGCAGTGGCTTCTTCCTTGCTGAGCACCCTTTCAGGTTATGTCAATATAGGACTTGTTTTACTGTGGATATAGATACTTTTGTACCTGTTTCCTGTTTCCTGTTGTTCTGGGATTGATTTGCACTTTTCGCACCAAAGTACGTTCATCTCTAGGAGACAGAACGCGTCTCCTTCCTGAGCGGTATGACGGCTGCATGGTCCCATGGTGTTTATACTTGTGTACTATTGTTTGTACAGATGAATGTGGTACCTTCAGTCATTTGGAAATTGCTCCGAAGGATGAACCAGACTTGTGGAGGTCTACAATTTCTTTTCTGAGGTCTTGGCTGATTTCTTTTGATTTTCCCATGGTGTCAAGCAAAGAGGCGCTGAGTTTGAAGGTAGGCCTTGAAATACATCCACAGGTACACCTCCAATTGACTCAAATTATGTCAATTAGCCTATCAGAAGCTTCTAAAGCCATGACATCATTTTCTGGAATTTTCCAAGCTGTTTAAAGGCACAGTCAACTTAGTGTATGTAAACGTCTGACCCACTGGAATTATGATACAGTGAATTATAAGTGAAATAGTCTGTCTGTAAAGAATTTTGGAAAAATTACTTGTGTCATGCACAAAGTAGATGTCCTAACCGACTTGCCAAAACTATAGTTTGTTAACAAGAAATGTGTGGAGTGGTTGAAAGACAAGTTTTAATGACTCCAACCTAAGTGTATGTAAACTTCCGACTTCAACTGTATCTGTATGGATAAACATTTAGGGCTTGATTCAATCCATATCGGGGAAGATCTGTGTTGTACGGCAAGCGGTACCGATGCACCAAGTCTGGAACCAACAGGACCCTGAACAGTTTCTACCTCCACACCATAAGACTATTAAATAGTTAACCAAATAGCTACCCGGACTATCTGCATTGACCCTCTTTGCACTCTTTTGACCCATTACATATGCTGCTGCTACAGTTTATTGTCTATCCTGTTGCCTAGTCACTTTACCCCACTTATATGTACATATCTACCTCAATTACCTTGTACCCCTGCACATCGACTCAGTACTGGTACCCCGTGCATATAGCCAAGTTATCGTTACTCCTTGTGTATTTACTCAATATTTCAATATGTTTCTCTCTGCATTGTTTGGAAGGACCCGTAAGTAAGCATTTCACTGTTAGTCTACACCTGTTGTTTACGAAGCATGTGACAAATACAATTTTATTAAATTGTATTTTATTTGTAGCTTGACATTTAAAGTTAATTTCCGATTGAGCCAACATATGCAGCGTTTACCGTGAATGCAGTCTCTGCAAATGTGGTAACATTGCCTTTAAATGTAAATCGCGCTACAACCCAGATCTTCCGCGCTATGGATTGAATTGAGCCCTTACTCAAACATTGGAGTACATGACTAACCGAAGTAAACACAGCTGCTGGTTTTATTAAGTCGAGTATGAATGCTGAAAACTTTTCCCCCCTTTTTAAAAATAGGCGCAGTAAGATTTGATATAATGAGTGTCAGTGAGCAGGAATGTTTTCCTTGGTACAGTATTGTCTGTTTCCATGAACTCAGTCAGTGTGTGTATGTGTGTGTGTGTGTGTGTGTGTGTGTGTGTGTGTGTGGCTGTGGAGGTTTACATGGTGTCAGCGTAAATGCTGAGTGAGGTCTGAAAGTGTTACCATTCCGTGAGGCTGCATTGATAGGGCTCGATAGGGCTTCCTCCGTAAGACCATTAAAGTGTGTGTGTGTACGTGTGTGCATGTTCGAGAGAATGAATTTGCTTACTTGTAATTTTTTGTATATGAGTGTATGAGTTTGTGTGCTCATGTGTGTTTATAGTTACTGTAGATGATAAACACTTATTTTTCTACTGTGGCAATGTGTTCATACGGTATGATATATAAGGGTTATGAACTTCCATGCATACTTGAGTGTGTGTTTTATTTTTTTATTTTTTTGTTGGGGGGGGGGGGGGGGGGGGGTTTACATAAATACATACAATTACATACATACAGAACCATTACAGAGATAGAGACGTAAACGTGCTCAACCTCCAGAGGGGGGAGTTTAAGTAAAATTCTTACAAGCTTTTTTGGCAGGTACAGTGGGGAAAAAAATTATTTAGTCAGCCACCAATTGTGCATGTTCTCCCACTTAAAAAGATGAGAGAGTCCTGTAATTTTCATCATAGGTACACATCAACTATGACAGACAAAATGAGGAAAAAAAATCCAGAAAATCACATTGTAGGATTTTTAATGAATTTATTTGCATATTATGGTGGAAAATAAGTATTTGGTCAATAACAAAAGTTTCTCAATACTTTGTTATATACCCTTTGTTGGCAATGACACAGGTCAAACGTTTTCTGTAAGTCTTCACAAGGTTTTCACACACTGTTGCTGGTATTTTGGCCCATTCCTCCATGCAGATCTCCTCTAGAGCAGTGATGTTTTGGGGCTGTCGCTGGGCAACACGGACTTTCAACTCCCTCCAAAGATTTTCTATGGGGTTGAGATCTGGAGACTGGCTAGGCCACTCCAGGACCTTGAAATGCTTCTTACGAAGCCACTCCTTCGTTGCCCGGTGTGTTTGGGATCATTGTCATGCTGAAAGACCCAGCCACGTTTCATCTTCAATGCCCTTGCTGATGGAAGGAGGTTTTCACTCAAAATCTCACGATACATGGCCCCATTCATTCTTTCCTTTACACGGATCAGTCGTCCTGGTCCCTTTGCAGAAAAGCAGCCCCAAAGCATGATGTTTCCACCCCCATACTTCACAGTAGGTATGGTGTTCTTTGGATGCAACTCAGCATTCTTTGTCCTCCAAACACGACGAGTTGAGTTTTTACCAAAAAGTTCTATTTTGGTTTCATCTGACCATATGACATTCTCCCAATCCTCTTCTGGATGTACTCTAGCAAACTTCAGACGGGCCTGGACATGTACTGGCTTAAGCAGGGGGACACGTCTGGCATTGCAGGATTTGAGTCCCTGGCGGCGTAGTGTGTTACTGATGGTAGGCTTTGTTACTTTGGTCCCAGCTCTCTGCAGGTCATTCACTAGGTCCCCCCGTGTGGTTCTGGGATTTTTGCTCACCGTTCTTGTGATCATTTTGACCCCACGGGGTGAGATCTTGCGTGGAGCCCCAGATCGAGGGAGATTATCAGTGGTCTTGTATGTCTTCCATTTCCTAATAATTGCTCCCACAGTTGATTTCTTCAAACCAAGCTGCTTACCTATTGCAGATTCAGTCTTCCCAGCCTGGTGCAGGTCTACAATTTTGTTTCTGGTGTCCTTTGACAGCTCTTTGGTCTTGGCCATAGTGGAGTTTGGAGTGTGTCTGTTTGAGGTTGTGGACAGGTGTATTTTATACTGATAACAAGTTCAAACAGGTGCCATTAATACAGGTAACGACTGGAGGACAGAGGAGCCTCTTAAAGAAGAAGTTACAGGTCTGTGAGAGCCAGAAATCTTGCTTGTTTGTAGGTGACCAAATACTTATTTTCCACCATAATTTGCAAATAAATTCATTAAAGATCCTACAATGTGATCTTCTGGATTTTTTTTTCTCATTTTGTCTGTCATAGTTGACGTGTACATATGATGAAAATTACAGGCCTCTCTCATCTTTTTAAGTGGGAGAACTTGCACAATTGGTGGCTGACTAAATACTTTTTTTCCCCACTGTATCTTATTCTTTAGATGTTTGGGGCTGCTGGTGAACCATTATGTGCAGGCATAATCACTAGACTAGAGCACTTGCCAGAGACTCTAGGGTGTCTATAGCTAGGTGACCAATTCCAAAATGTTCATAAAACCAATATGCCATTTCAGAGTTTCCTTTAGGAAAATTTGGTGCCGGACAACATGACAGGGAAGATTTTAATTTACCGGACATTTGAGAAGTCTAATGGACATCCATAAGCATTCAGATCCAACCTGGCGCAGCCAGCCCAATCAATAAATGAGGGATGTTGGCCAAATGAGCAACATTTACGTGTCCTTAAAAACAGCCTATAACCAATTCTAAAACTTGATTCCTTGTGTTCGATGTGTAGCATATGCAAAACTTTATAGACACTTATGTTAGTTTCTTTAGGCTACTTTTCTAAACCAATAATTGTCCACTTCACGGTTCAGCTGTCAGAGATTAGAGCACTACATGTATCAGGGCATTGCATCTAAAGGCCTATAGGCATAGGTGTCCACTGTATGATATTCATATTTTAATAAATATATATATAGGCTATATAAAGGAAGAGAGGCTTAGGCCTAACCTCAGCGAGAAAGAGATATGCCGGTGGCATGCTACGATACCGACATTCTTTATGTCAGATGGCTACTGCATCTGCTATACAGATATAGACGTACAGAAGAAGGATCATTTTCTATCCGAATATTTTGTATAAACATAAGCATTATATTGTTAGATTATAGGACTAACTGAAACAGTCTTCCTTACCTCAAGTTCAACTGTCGGAGTTAGTTGGCGTGCCGGGGCGCACTGCTTTCATATTGTAGGCCTGCAGTAGCTAAAGCTTAATAATAGCCACACCATACCAAACCTTCACAAACATTTCTAAACTTTATTAGGGTAATATCAAAAGTAAGTCAAGCCATTGTTTATCTGAGAAAATACGAGCAGAAGAGCGAATGTAAACCAGGGAAAAAACGCACTACCTTCCCCTGTGCCCCCCCAAAAATCACACAACCCTCCCCATAAATTTGATCTGTCCCCTATTGGATCCCAATATCAAAATGTTTAATATTGTTATGTCAATTGTGAATTATATATAGGCAACATGTTTTATATTTTGCACCCTTGGCTACACAATGCATTTCTCTACTGGGAGAATAAAGACTGATTTGAATTGAACAGCACTCTTAGCACCTTTTTATCTATCTAGAACCATAGGAGAACCCTTTGAAGAACCCTTTTTGGTGACAGGTAGAACCCTTTTGAGTTCCATGTAGAACCCTTTACACAGAGGGTTCTACATGGAACCAAAATTAGTTCTACCTGGAACCAAAAAGGGTTCTACCAGGAACCAAAAAGGGTTCTACCAGGAACCAAAAAGGGTTATCTTATGAGTGCAGCCGAAGAACCCTTTTGGAACCCTAAGAGTGTGGAAGCATAAGATTATTTAGTACCTTGGTGACTGCAGCCTAAGCCCTCTGCGGAGAGAGGGAGAGGTAGAGAGAGAGCGAGAGAGAGAAAGGGGGGAGAGGGACATTGAGAGAGGGAGAGTAAATAAGGGGAAGGAGTGGTGACACTGTTGATCTCTGAGAGGTAGACTAACACGCACGGGCGCACACACGCATCAACCAGAGAGAGTGAATTGAGAATGCTGATCAATCACACGCATGCATGCACACACACACTGAGAGAGAGAGAGAGCCCTGAGGGGGATAAGGCAGCAGCCTGCTCTAAGAATCCCCCCATTAGGGCAGGAGTGTACAACCATCCCAGAGAGAGAGGGAGAGGGAGAGAGAGAGAGAGAGAGAGAGAGAGAGAGAGAGAGAGAGAGAGAGAGAGAGAGAGAGAGAGAGAGAGAGAGAGAGAGAGAGATGGGAGGAGAGCAGAACAGTTATTGGACTGATGATAATGCTCTCTGCCCCCCCCCCCCCCCCCCCCCCCACTATCTCTCTTTCTCTCTTTCTCCCTCTTCTTTCTCTGTCTCTCCTTCACTGGCCCTGACCCTAAGTCCATCCTATTGGAACCATCGCTTCAGTAAGCTGCCGCTGCATTAACTAACAGTCAGCTATACACTATGTAAACTATGTACACCATTATACAGTATCAATACTACGTGGTTACATTAAAAACACATGTACTTACATTTACAGTTATGGGTCATCAATGTGACTGTTGTTATTGGATCCCCATATATATATATTTTTTAAAATATGTAATGTGAATTGTGTATAGGCTACATGTTGTTTATTTTGCACTGGCTACACAATGCATTTCTCTACTGGAACAATAAAGACTGATTTGAATTAAACTAGAAGCTGAAGATTGTTTAGTACTTTGGTGACTGCAGCCTAAGCCCTCTGCAGAGAGAGGGAGAGGTGGAGAGAGAGGGGAAGGGAGAGGAGCACATTGAGAGAGGGAGAGTAAATAAGGGGAAGGAGTAGTCACTGTTGATCTCTGAGAGGTAGACTAACATGTATTTCCATTCAACATCCTATTTTCCCTAACCTCTAACCCTTACCCTAACCTTAACCCAAACCCTAAACCTAACTCCTAACCCTAATTGTAACCCTAACCCTAAACCTAACCCCTAAGCTTAAAATAGCCTTTGTCCTCATGGAGACATGGGAAATGTCCCCACGTGGGAGAATTTCCCTTGTTATACTGTCCTTGTGGGGACTTTTAGGTCCGCACAATGATAGAAGAACCAACCAGCCCATACACATACACACACACACACACACACACACACACACACACACACACACACACACACACACACACACACACACACACACACACACTACCCAGAGAGTGAAAACCACGTTTACCCAGGTTTACTCCTCCCCACCTCCCCCACATCAGTGCAACTGAGGTTTTTGTGTCAAGGCTATTTTAGACAAACAGCCGCTGAGCTGACACCACTGCACTTTTATGTGGGGGAAATGGTGTGTGTGCATATGTGTGTGTATGTGCGCGTGTCTGTGCCTGCGTGTGTGTGCGTTTGTTGGGGGGTTCCACAGAGGTCATTCTATTGTATTGTTTAACACGACCGACCGTTCAGTAATGGTAAGAATTGAAACGCAACTCTCTGCTTTCTATGGAACTGAAACCTGTGAGCTGTGTAAGTCTCATATACAATCATGACCACTCAAATCTGTAGATTCAAAATCAGTACTTTGACTGCATCTGCGAATCGTACCAATTTTTGTTTTTTATGGTGACCACTCAAAATTGTTGTTTTTAAAGCTGTTTTTAGTCCTTCTTCAGTTTGAGCACAGTTTGTTTTGCTGCTTCGCCCAGAGATCTGAGGTACATGATGAAATCAAACATCAGGCTGCTCCGGCTCTGTTTACCTCTTTCAGGAGTGCTGTGTGTGTGTGTGTTGAGAGTATTCACTCAATGGTTAAACAGTGGTCTCCTTTGGTGTTATGGTGTGAGGTGTGTTTACAGTGTGGTGTGTGTGTGGTGTGTGTGTGTGTGTGCGCATTGTTCTACCTACCTAGGGGGACTATGATATAGAGACAACAACACGTGGTAACTCAGTGTCTGTGTCTGTGTGTGCGTGCATGCCTGCGTTTGTGTGTGTTAATGCAGTGCAGCACAGGGTGGGTGCAAGCAGAGGTCACAGGAGTGTGTGTGTAGCAGACAGTTTTAGAAGTGGAACAGAAGAGGAGGGCCCAGGAAGACAGACTAACTTCACAAATAGTGGGTAAAACCTCCAACACACACATGCAGACGCGACAGAAAACACTTGACTCCTACTTTCACTCTGACTGTGTTCCCCTCGAGTCTGAAGAGGAGTTCTTTATTTCCCACAGTTTGACAAGATGAGAGGCAGTGGTTAGATATCTATAGGCTGTTGTAAAGGCTGCACTGCTGCTGAACACAGTCTGACCTTTCTAAGTGAATAATAATTGCTGTTATTCTATTCTGACTTGGCACAGAAAGTGTTTTGATGCATGGATATCTCATGTTGCAGACGGTAAAGGACTGAACATGGCTGAAAATACAGGGGATGTTTTGGGGTGTTGTGAGTAGTATCATATAATGAAAAGGCAACCAACATAAAAAAAAAAACTGCTTATAGATAACGTGTGGCAACCTTCACATGACAAAGTTACCACACTTGGATAAGAAATGCAACAGCAGACCCTCGGCTTGAACTTAGAGTGTGTGAGGTCTGTTTAGAAGTGTGCGTGTGTGGGTGAGTGTGCGTGCCTGCATGTGTGTGTGTGGTTGTCTGTGTGTGTCTGTGTGCACACTCGCAACACAGTGCATCCAGCGACCTCATCAACCCTATCCTGTCAGCATTACTGACACAAGATCCCCCTAGCAGAAATAATCCAGGCCCAAGGGGAATCCACTGGGATGTAGGGACTTCCGTGTGTATGTGTGTGTGTGTTTACGTGGGTATCATCACTCTAAATTTGGAGCCCATTTCCTCCCAGGTGCTGAGGTCCTGACTGGGGCATTGAGGACATGATATTCAGTCTGTGTGTGTCTGTGTGTTTATATGTGCCATATTCAACTCTCATGTCCTGCCTGTCAACAGTATAATCAAATCAGGCTGTTCATCTTGGTTTTGATGCATCTCTCATATTACGTAAAATATTGATGTGTTTAAATCTTTATCAAATCATATTATACCTCCATTGCAGTGTATTTTGCTTAGTATTGAATACTTCATTAGGTTTCATCAAATGGGTTTAATATTAGCCTGCTGTGTCAGTAAACAGACTAATTTTGCTCCCTTTAGTGTTGAGCTACTGTATGCAATATGTTTACAGTGTATTTTCCCATGTTTTTTTAAATCAAACATTAGGTTAAGTAGGGCTTTGCTCAAGTCTGCTGTCGTGTATATTGTTATATGTACATTAGACCACTCAATATGTAACTGTTCCAACCTTAACCAGCTCCATTTAGCTAGTGCAGTCTGCACTGTAAAACCTGAAAAGTTAAAGGTCCAGTGCAGTCAAAATTCTGTTTTTCCTGTGTTTTATATCATATTGTACAACAGCTGATGAAACTTACACTGTAAAAGTGTGAAATAATTTGATCAATGCTATTTTCTGTTAGTTGCTGGTTGAAAATACAATATTCACAGACCTTCAAATCAGCAGGTTTGCATGGGCAGGAGTTTTGACTTTCCATGGTGACATCACCATGCGGTAAATTGGTTAATAGACCAATAACAAAGAGAGTTCCAAACCTCTCTGCCAATAACAGCTAGTTTTCAGTTTTCCCCTCCCTACTCAGACAACTCCCAGACAGTCCTAGGAAAATTATTGCTTGAGAAGTAGTTTTTGGCTAAAACTATTTTCTACCCACTTGAATGGAAATCTATTACAGTAAGGTATTTAAACGTACACACCAGTAGAAATCCACTTTTTTGAGCTGAAAGACGATGGCCAGAGCTATCTATCTATCTATCTATCTATCTATCTATCTATCTATCTATCTATCTATCTATCTATCTATCTATCTATCTATCTATCTATCTATCTATCTATCTATCTATCTATCTATCTATCTATCTATCTATCTATCTATCTATCTATCTATCTATCTATCTATCTATCTATCTATCTATCTATCTATCTATCTATCTATCGATCTATCGATCTATCGATTGATCCATCATCTCTATCTATCCCTCTATCCGTCTGTCTGTCTCTCGCTGTGTGTGTGTGTGTGTGTGTGTGTGTGTGTATGGGTTGGTTGGTTGGTTCTTCTATCCTTGTTTGTAGCTTTGTCCACGTTCATGTGTCTCACTTCTGCATTTCTTTGTCTATCTGTTTTTAGCTTATTACGTTTGTCTGTCTGCCCATATGTACAATGCCCCACTGTGCGTGTAGGGTTTCTGGTTGCAACATCAAAGACCGGGGTTTGCATGAGTTTCCCTCCCGAGGTCTCCATCCTCATGTTGACCATCAGTGGATAACTTTCCTCATCTTGGAAGAGTCGCAAGAAAATGTACGCGCTTCAGTCTGCAATGCGCATTTCACCCAGGAGTCCTTTTCAAATTACTTGGACTTTCAAATGAGGCAAACTTTGACTCAATGAAAATGTTGTTCCGACCATCTACCCGGACAACGAGACTGTAAGTAAAGAAAGCTTCTCAGCTAGCTAGTTAGCTGATCAAATGTAAATTCTAAACTTGCTTCTTCTAGTTAGCTACATCATTACAAGAAATGATTATGCAAGTAACTAGCTAGTTAGTTACCTAACGACATTAGCTAGTTGACTAGCTAGCTGACTGCTGACTAGCTAGCTGTGATAAATGTATGCTATCAAAACATCTGAATTAAGTGAGTTCAGTTCAAGTTAGCTAGCTAGCTACCAACTATTTGGTTTAGGGCAAAACATATCCAAAACTGTACAATGTACATATATTTACAGGTTTCTAGAACAAGAGAGATCGGCTGCCAGACAGACCCGCCGCAGGCTTGTGATTTATCTGCGCGAGCATCCCCACAAAGGAGGAGCAAGGGTGAGTTTCTGACACTCAAGTAGAAACTACAGTTGTGCTCATAACAACACATCAACTAGAATAATTAGCTAGTTGGCTTGGCTATTTCCTTTGCCTCTCCCGACCTACTCAAATGTAATGTTACCTCATGTTACTGTTGTTACTGACATACTTGACATTCAGATTACCTCAAATACAGGCATACTGTGTAAATTCGCAGCTCAATTGAAAAACAATATCAACACAAATCGCTATCTGAGGTAGGGTTCAGTGGAGCTGAGGCTGGGTTAGGAGAGTGTGAGCGGAACAGGCTGCACTCGCGTAGGGAAGGTCTTTGGGGAAGACAGTTTGACTGGGTTTGCCAATGGGAATGAGATAATTAACTGCCTAATTTCTCTAGCCTACAGTTCACCAGATTATCAAACCCGTCATTTTGCCTGTTTATCATGCAAAAAAGTAGCATGTGGATCACAAGCTGTGATTAGCGTATCACTGAGACACAAAACAATCTATTGTCTTTCTGCATAATTTACAGCCACCCAGTTCCAGCCAAAATGCAAGATCGTCTATTGCAATACAGCAACACTGGTGTACATGCCTGAAACCTTAGCTCCTTGCATTCCAGTAAAAAGGCCAAGAGCGGACTATTCAAATAAAATAAAATAAAATGTTATTGGTCACATACATGTGTTTAGCAGATGTAATTGCGGGTGTAGTGAAATGCTTGTGCTTCTAGCTCCGAGAGTGCAGTAATATCTAACAATTTCACAACATATACCCAATACACACACATCTAAGTAAGGAATGAATTAAAAATATATACACTACTGTTCAAAAGTTTGGGGTCACACATTTTTGAAAACTGTTGTGCTGATTAAAGAAGAAATACAACTGGCCTTCTTGAGACTAGTTGAGTATCTGGAGCATCAGCAATTGTGGGTTCAATTACTGGCTCAAAAGGTCCAGAAACAAATAACTTTCTTCTGAAACTCATCAGTCTATTCTTGTTCTGAGAACTGAAGGCTATTCCATGCGAGAAATTGCCAAGAAACGGAAGATCTCGTACAACGCTGTGTACTTCTCCCTTCACAGAACAGCGCAAACTGGCTCTAACCAGAATAGAAAGAGGAGTGGGAGGCCCCGGTGCACAACTGAGCAAGAGGACAAATACATTAGAGTGTCTAGTTTGAGAAACAGACGCCTCACAGGTCCTCAACTTGCAGCTTAATTAAATAGTACCCGCAAAACACCAGTCTCAACGTTAACAGTGAAGAGGCGACTCTGGGATACTGACCTTCTAGGCAGAGTTGCAAAGAAAAAGCCATATCTCTGACTGGCCAATAAAAAGAAAAGATTAAGATAGGCAGTCTAAGATGACACTATAGTGAGCTTGTAATGACAATTTATGGGTTGTTGTACTGACCCATTTGATCAGTGAACTGCATTGCTGTGCCAAAATACTACATGTAGACTAACGTAGACAGTGGAGAAAGTGTACCTCATACCGGCAACTTTTTTATCACTATTGCAGAGTCCCTGACACACCTGTTCACATGGTGAAGAAGTACATTGTGTACAAATATTGTCTGCTGCAGCTTTTCCACTGTTGTCCGGTTTGCACCAGAACATGGAACATCACAAAGCGGTTCAAAGGCACCCTGATTTCCACTGTCCAGATATGGCCTCACTGTGACCACATCAAGACATGGAAGAGTCAGCAGTATGTGTCCGACACCCCTGCAGGCAACCTCCACCTAACTGCAGCTATTGCTTTCACAGGCTCTTCTATTGCTCAGACAAACAAGGTAAAGCAATATATGTTGTAGTGCCACCTAATACCTTTCATGTAAGTACATAATGCTGAACAGCTCTTTTATGTGCTTAATTTCTGTTTCAGATCCTGAATGCACTAAAAGTGCAGATCATATCTGAGTCGACCTTTTACAGCCATCAGAAAACGGTCCAGCTTCCAACCATATACTGGCAGTGGAAGTCAGAGCAGAGAGTCATCCAGCAGTATGTCAGGGAACCTGTGGATCTTGGAGGGGATATGACAGCAGACTTGCCTGGCCACTGTGCAAAATGTGGTTCGTAAAATGTATTTGCATGCTCGTAAAATGTATTTGTGGAGAAAGGTACACATGCCTGCATGTCCTACGCATATTTGACCATACGCACACATATACAAATGTCCACAATTCTCTTGTGTTGGACGGACATTGATCTCAAACACTAACATCTAACGGGGTCCTACACCATGGTCAACTTCAACATTAACAGAGTGCTTGATGTACAACTTGTAAAGGTGAGCTTTTCATCCGTGGAGTACCTTTTTACATTTTACATTTTAGTCATTTAGCAGACGCTCTTATCCAGAGCGACTTTTCAGTGCCATGTTGGTAATGGCAATCCTGAATCCTGATTTGGGAGCCTCTGTGCCCAGCCTAACAAAGATTGAGGGAAACATTGCTAATGATACTGTTAATCTCTTCCACAGAGCAACGAAGTTGGCAATAGTCTGAGAATGGAGAAGGAGGGACTGCTGAGGAGCATCGTGTCAGATGTCAGCATCGGCTCCATTATCACAGATCAACACATCTCAATCCAGTAGTACCTGAGGGAGGAGATGCCTGACATTAAGCACTACTACGATGGGTAGCATGTGGCTAAATATATGTAGTTGTTCAATTTTCAATTTTCAGAAAGTGTGGGTATGACGGGGGGACTGCACAGGCAACAAGTATGTGTAATAATCTGTCTGTTATTTTGCATCTATCCAACTGTGTGGAAAAAACGTGATGCCCTTGGGAAGGAGAGAGACTGTGAGACGGTTAGGGGCTGGCGAAGGTCAATGTGAATGTTAAACATACTTGTGATGTTCACTCACATGTCTGACATGTTGTCTTACAGACTTCTCCTTGCAGCCATTCACTACAACGAGAATGCAGACAGGCCTCAGGCAACCACTGCAGCCGGAGAACCCAGGTTCATGATTCTGTTCCCTAAGTGGAAGAAAGGAGACTACTCCACCAAAATTTTGAAATCTCATCCTATGTATGGTAAGTTATTCCCCCCCATTGCTTTGCTGTAGCAATAGTAATTACTCCAATTTTATAACTGCCTGTATATGTAATACATTTTTCTTAGCTAAGTCCACAAACTCCTTGGCGCTACTGTTCCAGGATGTTGTGTGAGATTCAGGGCCATACCAACAGCTGCTGGAAAGCGTGACTATCATAGCCCCCCTCTGCATTGAATACGACCGACCGGAGAAGAGTGACGCCGTGGCCAAACACCAGTCTTGCTTTGCCTCTCTGGAGAATGCTTGAGTATATATCGGTCTAGAAGTTAAATATTGATCTATGATAGTTATAACAACTGTTTGTATACAGCCATGACAGACAGGTATCACTGTTCAACTGTTTACCACACTTTACATCTACCTCTGTCTTTCACGTCTGCTACAGGGACTGCTATTGCTTTAGCAATAGTGTGATGACCGGAGACTGGATGAGAAAGCAGTTGCAGCCGTCAACACAGTAAATGTGTTCTACCGCCACACACTGAAGTACTGCGCCCAGAGTGCAGTCTACACATTCATTCAAGTATAGTGAAGGTAAGTCACGGAATCCTATCACTAGGATATGTTGATGTTGGATTTGGAGCCATGACAGATGGGGCTGAATCATATCAACACATAATTTCTGCCATAAATATCCCACTGACATCACAGCATGATTTGCACAAAAGTCAAAGCACATAAATCTCAAGTTAGGATTCCACCTACACTCTTAGAAGAAAATGTGC
Source organism: Coregonus lavaretus (assembly GCF_964263955.1). Taxonomy (NCBI): domain Eukaryota; kingdom Metazoa; phylum Chordata; class Actinopteri; order Salmoniformes; family Salmonidae; genus Coregonus; species Coregonus lavaretus. Next base: position 52,078,791 of record NC_139992.1, read on the forward strand.
TATCTAGAACCTAAAAGGTTTATTCGGCTGTCCCCATAGGAGAACCATTTGAAGAACCCTTGTTGATTCCAGGTAGATTCATTTTAGTTCCAAGTAGAACCGTTTCGGGTTCAATGTAGATTCCTATCCACAGAGGGTTCTACATGGAACATGGAACCCAAAATGGTTCTACATGGAACCAAAAAGGGTTTTACCTGGAACCAAAAAGGGTTCTCCTATGGGTACAGCCGAAGAACCCTTTTGGAACCCTTTTTTCTAAGAGTACAATGTACAATAAATTCAATTAACTAACTCTACTTTTTTGTCATATGTTTTACAGGACTGCTGTGCTGCGTGAGACCAGATGGACAGATGCTGAGTCAGTGGTTATATTGCAATAAAGTTTTGATTTAATTGTAGCATTTAAATAAAGTGAGGATGTTTACACAATTTGACTGACTACATTATTCTAATGGGGTAAGTTTGAAGCCAGTGTAGTCCCCGTGGGATCGGGGAATCTGGCCTGCATACGCTGGGATTATCAAGTGGACATGCGTTCCTAGGTACCCACGGCACTAATGCACAATGACTTTCTGCCAACGATTTGCCTAAGTCTCACAGAACCTGTTATCACAATTGCAAATAAAGACTTTGAAATTGAATAAAATGTATTCCAATCTACAAAAAGCCTACAGGTGTATTCTAGTCCACTATTCTTTTTCTCAGGGTTAGATTTCCCCATTGACTGGGGGTTCATTGATATTTCAGTTACTATAGGGATGTCCAGTCCCCCTATAATTAGAACCCTGCCTGTGCTCTAACATAGCATAGTTTGCATTTACCTACCAATGTATTTCAGCATCCATGTCCCCATGTTCTTGCCTGTAAGCATTGCATAGGGCATGTGGGTTGAGGCATACAGGCCAAAACCTGGGTGGTCAGTAACATGCCACCAACACATGTTCATGCACTTGGCCATCACCTGTACAGTGCATACATACACCATAGAGATCCTATTAAATTCCTAATTCCTAATTTTATGGTATACACATTCTGCTACCAGACCACCATTGCTATGTCTTTGTAGAACACTAGTTAGCCAACTAATAATGGTGTGTAGTTGCATGAACAGTGTGCTCAAAGATTATGATAACTAACCCTGTACACTATCATCTGCGTTGTGTGATGGTAGCTATATCATTGAAAACTGGTTTATTGTGTGAACACAAAATGACACAAAATATTTCATGAGCTAATAACATTAAAAAATAATATATATAAAAAACAAAATACCGCAAAGTTTCCTAAGAGCTAGTCGCGAGGCTGCCATCTCCGTGGGCGCCATCACAACAACATTTGGTTCCTAAAAGGATTACACATCATGGTAACTCTTTACTTGACACCCAGCATCATAACACGTTATGACACGGTCATAACCTGTTATAATATGGTCGTAACACTGTCATGAAACATATACAGTGCATTCGGAAAGTATTCCTTCACTTTTTCAATATTTTGTTACACTACAGCCTTATTCCAAAATTGATTAAATTATTTATTTTCCCCATCAATCTACACACAGTACCCCACAATGACGAAGCAAAACACTTTTTTTTGATATTTTTGCACATTTACTACAAATAAAAAACGGAACAATCACATTTACATAAGTATTCAGAGCCTTTACTCAGTACTTTGTTGAAGGACCTTTGGCAGCGATTACAGCCTCGAGTCTTCTTGGGTATGACGCTACAAGCTTGGCACACCTGTATTTGGGGAGTTTCTCTCATTCTTCTCTGCAGATCCTCTCAAGCTCTGTCAGGTTGGATTTGGAGCGTTGGTGCACAGCTATTTTCAGGTCTCTCCAGAGATGTTCGTTCGGGTTCAAGTCTGGGCTCTGGCTGGGCCACTCAAGGACATTCAGAGACTTGTCCCGAAGCCACTCCTGCGTTGTCTTGGCTGTGTGCTTAGGGTCGTTGTCCTGTTGGAATGTGAACCTTAGCCACAGTCTGAGGTCCTGAGCGCTCTGGAGAAGGTTTTCATCAAGGATCTCTCTGTATCTTTCCCTCAATCCTGACTAGTCTCCCAGTCCCTGCCGCTGAAAAACATCCCCACAGCATGCTTCACCGTAGGGATGGTATTGGCCAGGTGATGAGCAGTGCCAGGTTTATTCCAGATGTGACACTTGGCATTCAAGCCAAAGATTTCAATCTTGGTTTCATCAGACCAGAGCATTTTGGTCAACTCCAAGCGGGCTGTCATGTGCCTTTTACTGAAGAGTGGCTTCCTTCTGGCCACTCTACCATAAATCAAATCAAATCACATTTTATTTGTCACATACATGTGTTTAGCAGATGTTATAGCGGGTGTAGCGAAATATTGTGCTTCTAGCTCTGACAGTTCAGTAATATCTAACTAGTAATATCTAACCATTTCACAACATATACCCAATACAGACAAAACTAGTAAGGAATGGGATTTAAGAATATATACATATATGGACAAGCAATGACAGAGCGGCATGGACTAAGATACAGTAGAATATTATAGAATAGAATGCAGTATGTACAGTGGGGGAAAAAAGGATTTAGTCAGCCACCAATTGTGCAAGTTCTCCCACTTAAAAAGATGAGAGAGGCCTGTAATTTTCATCATAGGTACACGTCAACTATGACAGACAAATTGAGAAAAAAAAATCCAGAAAATCACATTGTAGGATTTTTAATGAATTTATTTGCAAATTATGGTGGAAAATAAGTATTTGGTCACCTACAAACAAGCAAGCTTTCTGGCTCTCACAGACCTGTAACTTCTTCTTTAAGAGGATCCTCTGTCCTTCACTTGTTACCTGTATAAATGGCACCTGTTTGAACTTGTTATCAGTATAAAAGACACCTGTCCACAACCTCAAACAGTCACAATCCAAACTCCACTATGGCCAAGACCAAAGAGCTGTCAAAGGACACTTTGTTTTGTTAATGTTGAGTGAGAGGTTATTTTCCTGGCACCACACTCCCAGAGCCCTCACCTCCTCCCTGTAGGCGGTCTCGTCATTGTTGGTAATCAAGCTTACGACTGTTGTGTCATCTGCAAACTTGATGATTGAGTTGGAGACATGCTTGGCCACGCAGTCATTGGTGAACAGGGAGTACAGGAGGGGGCTGAGCACACACCCTTGTGGGGCCCCAGTGTTGAGGATCAGCGAAGTGGAGATGTTGTTCCCTACCTTCACCACCTGGGGGCGGCCCGTCAGGAAGTGCAGGACCCAGTTGCACAGGGCGGGGTTCAGACCCAGGGCCTCGAGCTTAATGATGAGCTTGGAGGGTACTATGGTGTTGAATGCTGAGCTATAGTCAATGAACAGCATTCTTACATAGGTATTCCTCTTGTCCAGATGGGATGGGGCAGTGTGCAGTGTGATGGCGACTGCATCGTCTGTGTATCTATTGGGGCGGTATGCAAATTGGAGTGGGTCTAGGGTGACAGGTAAGGTAGAGGTGATATGATCTGGGCCGGCAGCCTTGCGGGGGTTAACATGCTTAAATGTCTTAATCACGTCGGCCATGGAGAAGGAGAGGCCACAGTCCTTGGTAGTGGGACTCGTCAGTGGCACTTTGTTATCCTCAAAGCGGGCGAAGAAGGTGTTTAGCTTGTCTGGAAGCGAGACGTCGGTGTTGGCGACGTGGCTGGTTTTCCTTTTGTAGTCCGTGATTGTCTGTAGACCCTGCCACATACGTCTTGTGTCTGAGCCGTTGAATTGCAACTCCACTTTGTCTCTATACTGATGTTTTTCCTGTTTAATTGCCTTGCGGAGTGAGTAGCTACACTGTTTGTATTCTGCCATATTCCCAGTCACCTTGCCATGGTTGAATGCAGTGGTTCGCGCTTTCAGATTTGCGCGAATGCTGCCATCTATCCACGGTTTCTGGTTAGGGTAGGTTTTAATAGTCACAGTGGGCACAACATCACCTAAAAACGTCCTGATAAACTCAGTCACCGTTTCAGTGTATTCGTTTAGATTATTTCCGGAAGCTACCCGGAACAACAGATCCCAGTCCGTGTGATCAAAACAATCTTGAAGCGTGGATTCCGATTGGTCAGACCAGCGTTGAATAGTCCTTAGCATGGGTACTTTCTGTTTGAGTTTCTGCCTATAGGAAGGGAGAAGCAAAATGGAGTCGTGGTCAGATTTGCCGAAAGAAGGGCGGGGGAGGGCCTTATAACCATCCCGGGAAGTTCGAATAGCAATGGTCGAGGATTTTAGCAGCGCGAGTACAACAGTCAATATGTTGATAGAACTTTGGAAGCCTAGTCCTGAAATTTGCTTTGTTAAAATCCCCGCCAACAATAAATTCAGCCTCAGGATATGTGGTTTCCAGTTTGCATAAGGTCCAGTGAAGTTCTTAGAGGGCCGTCGTGGTATCGGCTTGAGGGGGGGTATACACTGCCGTGACTATAACCAAAGAAAATTCTCTTGGGAGATAATACGGTCGGCATTTGATTGTGAGATATTCTAGGTCGGGTGAACAGAAGGACTCGAGTTCCTTTATGTTACTACAATTACACAATGAGTCGTTAATCATGAAACACACACCGCCGCCCTTCTGCTTCCCGGAGAGATATTTATTCCTGTCTGCGAGATGAACTGAGAACCCATCTGGCTGGACCAATTCCGACAGAATATCCCAAGAGAGTCATGTTTCCGTGAAATAGAGGATGTTATGGGCCTTGATGTCTCTCTGGAAGGAAATCCTTAGTTCGTCGAGCTTGTTAACCCAAGACTGAATATTAGCAGGCCGCTCCGAGTGCCTCTCCTCCGCCGGCGATGTTTTGGGTCAGCCTCTGGAATCAGTTCAGTTGCCCTGGGGAGAGCAAACAAAGGATCTGCTTCGGGAAAGTCGTATTCCATAAAGGCCTGATTGGTGGAGTGCTGCAGAGATGGCTGTCCTTCTGGAAGGTGCTCCCATCTCCACAGAGGAACTCTGGAGCTCTGTCAGAGTGACCATTAGGTTCTTGGTCACCTACCTGACCAAGACCCTTCTCTAGTCTTGGTGGTTCCAAACTTCTTCCATTTAAGAATAATGGAGGCCACTGGGTTCTTGGGGACCTTCAATGCTGCAGAAATGTTATGGTACCCTTCCCCAGACCTGTGCCTCGACACAATCCTGTCTCGGAGCTCTACGGACAATTCCTTCGACCTCATGGCTTGGTTTTTGCTCTGACATGCACTGTAAACTGTGGGACCTTATATAGACAGGTGTGTGCCTTTCCAAATAATGTTCAATCATTTTACTTTACCACAGGTGGACTCCAATCAAGTTGTAGAAACATCTCAAGGATGATCAATGGAAACAGGATGCATCTGACCTCAATTTCGAGTCTCATAGCAAAGGGTCTGAATACTTATGTAAATAAGATATTTCTGTTTTTTATTTTTAATACATTTGCAAACATTTCTAAAAACCAGTTTTTGCTTCGTCATTATGGGGTATTGTGTGTAGATTGATGAAGAAAACAATTAATTTAATCAATTTTAGAATAAGGCTGTAATGTAACAAAATGTGGAAAAAGTGGAGTGGTTGAATACTTTCCGAATGCACTGTATTTAGGCCTGTTGTGACACACAATATATTGCGTTATTTTATGACTGGTTATGAGACCTACATAAGAGTGTCAAAACCCACAAAACCTACCACACAAGGCAAAACATTCAATTACACCATAGCTTACGTGTCAACAGTATGTTTATGTTTTATAACATTCTTTGAAATTGACCATATTAAATTACCATTGTAATTGCGCACACATTGATGAAAGACATGCACCTACCCCAATGCTCTGTTGCTGATGACTGGGATGAATGAGCAGATTTCAGGAACAGGACAAGACACCCTCTTTTTGACTGTACGTGATAGGCCAATCTGATTTATATGATTATTATGGTCATAATGTTTCTTGACAGTGTCGTAGTGAAATTACTTAGTCCAAGTAAAGTGACACAGGATGGTCATAATGCTTCATGACAGTGTCATAAAGTGTATTTTCTACAAGTTATTTAAAATATGATGAATAAAACATGACTGTATTAGAATTAATTACAACAACAGCAAAGGATTTAAGAAACAAACAAAATAAAACTTATTGCCAGGGAAAAAACTAATTTGAATAAATGTGGGATTTGACACTCTTATGTAGGTGTCATAACCAGCCATAACATAACGCAATATATGTCACAACAGATGTAAATATATGGGTCATTACATTTTACATTTTAGTCATTTAGCAGACGCTCTTATCTAGAGCGACTTACAGTTTAGTGAGTGCATACATTTTTCATACTGGCCCCCCGTGGGAAACGAACCCACAACCCTGGCGTTACAAGCTCCATGCTCTACCAACTGAGCTACAGGAGGTGTTATGACCATATTATGACAGGTTATGACAAGTTATGTCAGCTGTTATGACATATTATGACATGGTTATGACCGTGTCATAATGTGTTATGACACTGGGAGTCAAGTAAAGTGTTACCATAATGGTAATCATAAATGTATTTTATTTCATATGCTTACAAATCTAACCTGTTACATCAACAGTATGTAATTTGTTTAATTGACAAAATATCCACTAGAGAAACATTTGTATATTTTGCCTAAAATCACTTGTGATAAGTGCTGGGCTTGGTTTAATTTGCCTGGAACAATGGAACCAATGGACTAGTCACAAAAGGGCAAAGTCTTGCAGCCTTTCAAATACTATTATTATACTTTCAAGGTTTACAAGTAGTTGATCTTTGCATTAGACCCAAATCTGATTCCAGCGTTATGTGCAGTGCCCTAAAGATCCTCCGTCTTAACCGTAGCCTAGATCATGACACCTCAGAATGTCAACCAAAGCATTAACGATCCTTCCAGTATTCAATGCCCTCTGTCGGTACAAGGTCATCAAACGAGGGGTGTGACGGTCAAGTGCAGCATAGAAGAAAGGTGTTCGGCAAGTTCTGGTTTGTGATTCGCCGGAACTCTGCATACGCCTACATTTGGAAATGACAGACAGCAAAGGAGAGTAGTTAACAGTATTATCACAAGTTCGGCAACACAGTATCACAATTGAATTCAGTATAACTAATACAGGTTATAATTGTGTAAAAAAAAACAGCTGTGCAATTTTACCTGCGACTCCATGCGCAGAGCAGGCCAGAGATCCTTTACAGGTGGGCTGTAGGTAACTATGCCCTGGCGCCGCAGGGCAAATGAGTTCGTATTAATGGCCCTTGAATGTTTTGGTACACCTACTGGAGAGCTCTTCTTTGTCTACACCCATTCAGCATCATTCACACCCTCTTAAGCCTTAGCCCCATCCATCTCTTTAAGAATTCACATCTGAGGCCATGTGCTAAACAGAGTTAGTATGGTAGTGTACTAAACAAAAAATCAAGGCTGGTTTATACTATGTCTATTGACATGTCTGTAGACAGTTGTCGCAGTGACATCATGAACATTCTATTGTCGTCCGGCATCAAACTTGTCATTATCGTTATGAAAAAGTATGAACACAAAAATGACAGGCTGCATGACATCAGCAGCCTGGTGGTCTTAAATAGCATAACTTGTGTATTTAAACACCAATAAACCCATCCGTTTAAAAATGAATTTAGTATATGTCAATCTTGCAAACCAGGCAATTAAAAGCAACTTTCTAAACAATGTTTTGGTTTGTTTCTACCTTGTTAGCTACCTAGCTAACATTAAGTTGACAACCAAATGTTCCGCGACACAAAGACTACTCCATGGCTATTCTGAAAGTTCTAATAGAGGAGTTGAATAAAGGAACACCCAATACTAGCCATGGTAGGGATTGTAATAATAAAACACATTTATAGTGTTTATAGTATTTATAAAGGGATAAGACGGCGTTACAAGAAAGGATAACAAGCAAAATAATACATCTTCAAATATAACTAACTAGAACACAAGTACACAATCAACATAGTGGAGATAAAAACATAGCAAACAGAAGACATAGAAGGCACAGTATGTGGGTATGTGTGGATGTATTATGATGGAAGGTGTGGTGTGCGCTTTTGTGTTTGGAAAAGTGTGGCGTTAAGTGAGTGAGAAAGGAAATGGTTGCATATCCCAGAACCAACGTGTGTCTGTGAGCAGGGGTTGCGAGAGAGAACTTTCAATTTTGTGCAGATGAGGGATTACATTTTAAAATAAAGTATACATCTAATTAATTGTTTTATTGTCCTATCATGATGGAACGGTCCCCAACCCTATATCCTAGACACCCACCTGAGCGACCCATACACCAAAGAGAAGTCCCCATCTGTTTTATGGCCCTGCTGTAAGTTGCCTATATGCAGCCAAAACAGAAAGATAAATGCAGTCAGAGACCTACTAGAGCAGCACCGCCCCCTCAAGATTCTGAGCCTGCCTGGCAGGTTTGGTCCTACAAAGCCAGAGCCCCCTAATGGGAGAGCAAAAATACACAAGGAAATTCTCAAAGCTGCTAATGAGAACCTTGACGACCTTGTACCTAGCTGGTGGGGATTCCGGTGGGGTACCCCCACGCAGGTAGTGGCAGTGCTGGCAACACTGGCTGCAGTAACCCATGGGGAGGGGGTCACACTTGGACAATCAGAGAGGGGGCATATTATTGTTGCCCTGGTGGCACAAAATAATCAAAGGTCTGACTGCACAGAGATGCTTGGGAAAAATGGTTACAACGGAGGACCAGAGTGTTCGTGTTTCAGGGGAAGAGGGTGGATCTGATCTCCATCAACTAGGACTTGACATAGGTTAATCAAATCTCACATTTTTGTTAATTTTTGCTCAATCTTGCATGCTTTCTCAAACAGCTGTAACTGTAAATGATTTCGTAAATCAGGTCCTTTCTTGAGTTGGGCTCTGGAATGTAACAACCATTGAGCATCTGAGCTTATGGTTGATTGTGGAGGAAAGATCCGCAAGGTAGATGGATGATTTTAAATATGTTATTGGACCATAAACAGATATGGCTCATTAACCTGTACGGACCAAATAATGATGATCCACACTTCTTTCACACTTCTTTCACAATATATATAATAAATTATCAACCCTGCAAGCAATACAAGACAATATTATTATGGTGGGAGATTATAATACTGTTTTAAATAGCTCAATGGACCGTAAAGGAAATCACACTACAAACTATCACCCTCATGCTCTTTAGGAAATCATGAATGTCATGGATACATTAGATCTAGTAGATATATGGAGGCTTAAATATACTGACCTAGTGAGATATACATGTCGGAGACTCAATCAAGCTAGTCGTCTTGACTTCTCATGTCATTCTCGTTGGCTCCAA